>NC_084837.1:7500-607500 GCF_033115175.1 Lepus europaeus
CACACCGGACTGAGGTGCGGGGCGGGGCGGGCGGCTTGGCACTTGACCAGAACGGCCCTGTTGACTCCAGCAGCTGGTTTTCCTATTGAATCGGCCTCACCTCGGCCCATGCTTTCTTTTCTCTGCTTTCTCTCTGGACTGTGAACCTCCGAGGGTTAACTCTCCCTCTTCTCCAGTCAGCTGCAGATGGCCGTCACAGGGGTTCACCCTCGGCCAGTCAGCTCAGCTCTCTGTTCTGTAAATGGGAGTTGAACCAGGCGTCACCAAGGCTCGTGTGAGGAACAAGTTTGGGGACCACAGTCACCTTTACCAGCTGGCTTAAATCGCAGATGCTCAATATGGGAAAGCAATCTCAGGGCTGTCTGCCAAGACGGCCCCTCCCCCCGGCTTCCACCATTCGGCTGCTGATAAAAGCTGCTTGCCACACGCTGCAGGGAAAGGGGACCTCTGTATGCCTTCTGATTTGTGGTTGTTGTTTGTTGGTCGTTCGTTAATGGAACCAGGGGAAATATTTCTTTTATTTTCTGGCAGAGGGAAAAGCTGTGAGTCCAGACCTGCCTGGGGCCTTATTTCCTGCTGCGCAGAGGAGAAGGGGGGCCGCAGGGAGAGACATCAGAGATTGGGGGGGGGGCACCTCCTAGCATTTCATTCCTGGGTTAAGCTGTCCCTGAAGCCACACGGTCCATGCCCATCCTTCCCATCCTTTGGTCCAATGACTTGTTAGGGGTCACCCACCCCGGAGCCCTGTTGTCACTACCGATTCCCATGCTCCCTCCCGGTTAACCATGGGCAGTGCCACTGTTTTCCAGTTTCTCCTTTCTGAAGAGTGCTGAGCATGGGCAGGGAGCCTGGTGACCACAGAGAGAGGAGCCCATGCGCCTTGTGCACCACAGCCTCCCTGGTCATGCTGCCAAAACAGCACCACTCAGAGACCAAGACACAAGTGAACAACACGCCCTGTGGAGACCCTGGGTCACAGGGGGCAAAGCTGAGAAGACCAGTGGGTCCACAGGCCCCCTGGGAATTTCTCTTGGCCAGCAGCTCTGGAAATTTCCCCAGCGAATGGAGCACTCGCAGTCACAGCCTAAAGACTGACAGAAATGGATAAGACATAGTCTGCCTTTCACGCTAGGACCAGAATACCTCACCCCACAGCCCTGCAGCGTGGGAGCTGGGTGCACGTGCAACACACACACACTGAGAGCGCTGTCAGTACACCCCACACAATATGCTCCGTCTACTTTTCTGTCTGCATTTTTCAAACACATTCTCGCAAGAAGCACATTTACTGTCCTGAGTGTTCTGGGAGCACGAGCTCGCTGTGTGAGAGTGTGATGCCGTCAGTGAAGTGTTTTAACTTTGACAAGGGCCCTTCTGGTCTGGAAAGCAGAATTCCCGGGCCCAGTTATGAGGAACGTCTTCATCCAAACCCAGGACCTCTGGAACAACGTCAGCAGCCTTGGCTGCATATTGTGTTCGCTTGGGAGCTTTAAAACTCCCAGAATGCACCGTGCTCACTGAAGTTAGAATCGCCTGGGTAGACCGAGGCCCCGTGAGTCCCAGGCTCAGCCAGGTTGAGCAGCACAGTGTGGTCTGTTGAGGGGCAGGAGGGCGTGGGTCCCCTGTACCAGGAGAGAGCACTGTTGAGCCGGAAATCCCGGGCTTGGGCCCAGGCTGCCTGTGTTCTTAGGGCAGAGACCACGGAAGCTGGCTGGCGGTGACGGAGCGGGAGGTCTGACTCTGGGCCTTTTGTGGCTTCCTCTTCCAGGAAAGGCCGGGACAGGGCCCTGAGGACAGCTCTGTGCCTCCAGTTCCCAGGCGGGAGGGGTGAGATCAGGACGGGGAAGCAGAGAAAACATAGCAGCGTCTCTCCTATTTTTCTTTTTTGACATAAAGATATGTTTGTGTAGTTTACAACACAATGCTTGGAGATGTGTGTACATTGTGGAATTAGCATGTGTGTTACCTCACAAAAATCACTTATTGTGGGAACCCTGAAGATCTGTCCTCAGGAATGTTCTGCTACGCTGATAGCCATCACTGGACACAGTCAGTGTCTTGACGTTCTTCCTCCTATCTGAAATTTTCATCCGTTTCCCTGCCGTGTGCAATGTTAGACTCCACGTGCACGTGGGACCACGTGGGACCTCTGAAGGCAGCGTTTCTGCCTGCCCTGCAGGCTGCAGAAGGAGACTTCCCTCTTAGACAGGAGCAGCCTCAGTTTTTCCAGGTGAGTGGGTGTGCAGGAAGTGCCCACAGAGCTGCCTCCAGGAGAATGAATCACTTATTGAGAAAATGGCAAAAGAGCTCACTTGCCAAGACCATGGAGCTGGAGGCTGTCTCTTCCCACTGCTGCCCTGATGTTGTCACTGGCCAGCGGACCAGCCTGCTTCTTTAAAAGCCTTTTGGGAGACAGACCACGGTCCCGATGGCCAACACACCCAGTGTGTTCCCCAGAGCTGAGACGGACAAATGGAAATTTCTCTCTTTGAAAATCTCCAACACCACCCTCCACTCTAAGTCCACAGAAGCCTTGGTCTTCATAGTAAATTACCACCTCCTGATCCTCAGCTGGGGCAAGAGGCATTTATTTTTGTCTATTTCTAAAAGATTGATTTATTTATTTGAAAGGCAGAGTTACAGAAAGAGAAAGAGACAGAGAGAGAAAGAAATCTTTCATACACTGATTCACTTCCCAGATGGCTGCAACAGCAGGGCTGGGCCAGGCTGAAGCCAGGAGCCGGGAGTTCTATCTGGGTCTCCCATGTTGCTGGCAGGGGCCCGAGATGTGTTGTCTTCTGCGGCTTTCCCAGGCAAATTAGCAGGAAGCTGAACCAGAAGTAGAGCAGCCAAAACTCCAGCCATCACTCATGCAGGATGTCGGCATTGCAGGCAGCAACTTGGCCTGCTGCCCACGATGCCCCCCACGTCTCTGGAGTTATTCTGAGCATTTCACATGAAGGGAGTCGTCCGTGGCATTTTATGACTGGCTTCTCCCAGCCTAATGTCTTCAAAGCTTATCCAAATTGTAGTGTGCATTAGTGCTTCACCACCTTTTCCTGTTGAAAAGTATTCCATTATAAGGATATACCAATTTATTTAACGATCGGACAATTGATGGACATTGGGTTGTTTCCGTTTGGGACTATTATGAATAATGCTGTTTTGAATTTTTATGTGTAAGTTTATGTGTGGACATATGTTTTCATTTCCCTTGGGTATATATGTAAGAGTGGAATTGGGGACCGGTATTGTGGCCTAGCAGGTAAAGCTGCTGCCTGTAATACCGGCGTCCCATATGGGTGCCAGTTAGTGTGCCAGCTGCTCCACTTCTGATCCAGCTCCCTGTTAACGGCCTGGGAAAAGCAGTGGGGGATGGGCCAAGTGCTTGGGCCCCTGCCACCCATGTGGGAGACCCAGATGGAGCTCCTGACTGCTGGCTTTGGCTAGATGCCCTTATTACATCGGGGAAGCTTGCCTCTATTTCTACTTGTTGAGTATTTTTATCAAGAAAAATGTGCTGAATTTTGTCAAGTCCTTTTTCTGCATCTATTGCAATGAGTATTCTGTTAATATGGTGTATTACATTGATTGATTGTCACTATTAAGCCAACTTTGAATTCCTGGAATAAATCCCACTTGGTCATAGTGTATAATCATTTTTTAAAAAGATTTATTAAGTAATTATTTTTTTTTGACAGGCAGAGTGGACAGTGAGAGAGAGACAGAGAGAAAGGTCTTCCTTTTGCCGTTGGTTCACCCTCCAATGGCCGCCGCGGTAGCGCTCTGCGGCCGGCGCACCGCGTTGATCCGATGGCAGGAGCCAGGTACTTATCCTGGTCTCCCATGGGGTGCAGGACCCAAGCACTTGGGCCATCCTCCACTGCCTTCCCAGGCCACAGCAGAGAGCTGGCCTGGAAGAGGGGCAACCGGGACAGAATCCGGTGCCCCGACCGGGACTAGAACCCGGTGTGCCGGCGCCGCAAGGCGGAGGATTAGCCTAGTGAGCCGCGGCGCCAGCCAAGTAATTAATTTATTTTTAAAGAATTATCTGTTTGTTTGAAAATCACACTTACAGAGAGAGAGGGAGAGACAGATCTGTTTGCTGGTTCACTGTTCGTATGGCAAAAAAGCCCTGGGTTGGGCTAGGAAGAAGCCAGAAGTCAGGAGCTTTATCCGGGTCTCCCATGTGGGTGGCAGGAGCTCGCTACTTGGGCCATCTTCTGCTGCTTTCCAGGCGCTGGATTGGAAGTGGAACAGCTGGGACACAAAAGAGCACCCATATAGGATGCCAGTGTCACAGGTGGCGTGTTTGCCTGCTACACCACAACACTGGTCCCAAAAGATTTATTTATTCATTTAAAGTCAAAATGATGGAGGGAGGAGAGAGAGAGGCACACACGCACACACACACACACACAGAATGCTTCCGACTGCTGGTTCACTCCCCAAATGCCTGCAACAGCCAGACCTAGACCAGGCTGAGGCGAAGAGCCAGGAACTTCATCTAGGTGTCCCCATGGGTGACAGGAGCCCAGGCAGTTGGATCATCGTCTTCTACCTTCATCAGCATCAGCAGAAAGCTGGGTCAGGAGTGGCCAGCCAGGACTCCAACTGGTACTCCAACATGGGATGCGGCATTGAAAGCAGAGGTTTAACCTACAGCATCACAATGCCTGCTCCTATATAATATTGTCCAGACATTCTTAGATTCCACATGCTGTTTTTTTCTGTCTCTCTCTTTCTTTAAGAAAACAATTATTTATTTATTTGAAAGTCAAAGTTACAGAGAGAGAGGCAGACAGAGAGAATCTTCCACCTGCTGGTTCACTCCCCAGGTGTCTGCAATGGTCAGGGCTGGGCCAGGCTGAAACCAGGAGCCAGGAGCTTCCTCTGGACCTCCCATGTGGGTAGCAAGCACTCAAATACTTGGGCACATCCTCAGGGAGCTGGATTGGGAGTTGAGCAGGCAGGACTTGAACTGGTGCCCATATGGGATGCCAGCGCTACAGGTGTTGGCTTAACCCACACTGTGCCATGGTGCCAGCCCTATGTACAGAATGTAGAATTATAAAGTAACCATTTGGTTTGGTCACCTATTGTTGTACTCCAACACTGAGTAGCTTAAAATAATCATTTTATTTGCTTGTGATTCTGTGGGTGAGGAATTCCAGCAAAACTTGGCTGGGTGGCTCTCCTGGTGGTACTGGCCAGGGTGCTGAGGCAACTAGAGACTGCAAAGTAGCCTCTTTCATGTGATTGACAGTGGGTGCTCCCTGCTGTGGCCTGGGAAAGCTGTGGAGGACGGTGCAAGTCCTTGGGCCCAGATGAAGCTCCTGGCTTTGGCTTGGCCCAGCTGCTTTGGCCATTTGGGGAGAGAATCAGCAGATGGAAGATTTCTTATCTCTGTTTCTCCTTTGCTCTCTCTGTAACTCTGTCTTTCAAATAAATAAATAAATAAATAAATCTTTTTAAAAAAAATCTGTACTAAACTTTAGTCATTTCATGTCCTATAATATAGAATAAAAAATATATTCACCTTCCTATCTCCCACGTTTCCCAACCTCTGTGAAGGTACCACTACATTTACTTTGTCAACATTTGTGTCCTGTGCCTACTCTTCTCTACAGTAACCCAGCCCAGTCATTTAAACACCCTGTGCTATAAGCTACTCGGTGCATCACCAACACTTGCGCTGTCCACTGTAGTAGTGACAGCCACATGTGGCCCTTGAACTGTGGCCACTCTGAATTGATATGTGCCACGGCTCAGTGCTACAAAAGAAGTAAAATATCTCATTAACAACTTTTACTGGTTAAAAATAAAAGTAATAATATTTAGGATGTGTTTGATTAAATAAATACAGCAGGGGCCAGCGCTGTGGTGCAGAGTGTTAAGCCGCCGCCTGTCACACCAGCATCCCACACTGGAGCAAGAGTTTCCATTGCAGCTGCTTCGTTTCCAATCCAGCTCCCTGCTGGAGGCCTGGAAAGGCAGTGGAGGATGGTCCAGTGCTTGGGCCCCGCACCCACGTGGGAGACCAGGATGGAGTTCCTTCCTGGCTTTGGCCTGGCCATCTGGGGAGTGAGCTGGCAGACGGGAGATTTCTCTCTCTCTTTGTCTCTCTCTCTTGCCTTTCTCTCTCTCTTGCCTTTCACATAACTAAATAAATCCTTTTTAAAAAATAAAATAAAATATACCGATAAAATTCATTTCACCTGTACCTTTACCCTTTTGTAATGTGGCTACTATAGCACTTAAAATCACATATGTGGTTCATGGTATGTTTCTATTGCCAGCACAGGTATGGCTGTTGACTTAAGTTGGAAACCATAAGCAGGCACTTTGCCTAGCAGTTGAAATGCCTGCATCCCATGTCAGGGTCCCAGCTCCAACTTCGGACTCCAGTTTCCCGTCAGTGCTCAAGTAGCTAGGTTCCCTACCACCTACTCAGTAGACCTAAATTTTGTTCTCGGTACCGGTCTCCCGGCTCCTACCCACAGAGTTCCAGCCATTGTGGGTGTTTGGGGAGTGAATCAGCAGAGTGAATTTTTCTGTTTGCCTCTTAAAACAAATACATAAATAAACATATATTGGAAACCAGTTGTACTGGCCGAATGGTGGCCCCAAGTCCATGACCAGGACTCCAGAGCCTGAGGGCGGGACTCTACTGGGAAAAGCGGGTTTGGAAATGTGATTCAGGTTCAGGATCTTACGATGAGCAGACCATCCTGGGTTATCTCACCAGGCTGTGAGTGCAAGCGACACACAGAGGGGGAGATGCAGTGAAGAGGAGGAAGCAGTGTGGCCGCGGGAGGCAGCAACTGGTGTGATGCCGCCACAGCGACAGACTCCGGAGCCACCAGAAGCTGCAGGAGGCAGGAGCAGCTTCCTGGAGTCTTCAGAGGGAGCACGGCCTTGCAGCACTCGGCTCCGGACTCCAGGCCTCCAGACCGTGAACGAATGAATCTGCGAGACTGCAGGCCCCTAAAGTTTTGGAACTTTGTTACGGCGACACTAGGAAAGGAATTCCCCAGTCCACGTGGAATACACCAGCACACGTCGTCTCTGATGTTACACGTGGAGTACACCAGCACACGTCGTCTCTGATGTTACACGTGGAATACACCAGCACACGTCGTCTCTGATGTTACACGTGGAATACACCAGCACACGTCGTCTCTGATGTTACACGTGGAATACACCAGCACACGTCGTCTCTGATGTTACACGTGGAATACACCAGCACACGTCGTCTCTGATGTTACACGTGGAATACACCAGCACACGTCGTCTCTGATGTTACACGTGGAATACACCAGCACACGTCGTCTCTGATGTTACACGTGGAATACACCAGCACACGTCGTCTCTGATGTTACACGTGGAATACACCAGCACACGTCGTCTCTGATGTTACACGTCGAATACACCAGCACACGTCGTCTCTGATGTTACACGTCGAATACACCAGCACACGTCGTCTCTGATGTTACACGTCGAATACACCAGCACACGTCGTCTCTGATGCTACACGTGGAATACACCAGCACACGTCGTCTCTGATGTTACACGTGGAATACACCAGCACACGTCGTCTCTGATGTTACACGTGGAATACACCAGCACACGTCGTCTCTGATGCTACACGTCGAATACACCAGCACACGTCGTCTCTAATGCTACACGTCGAATACACCAGCACACGTTGTCTCTAATGCTACACGTCGAATACACCAGTACACGTCGTCTCTAATGTTCACAGACAGATCTTAATTGGATTCATGGGCAAGTGAATATGCTTCTGTGCTCTGCCCATGTGTGGCTTAAAGCAGATTTTCCAAGAAATGAGTCCAAATGGATTTTCACTTATTATACCCCATCTATTTCCCAAATAAGCTTGTTTAAGATCAATGGTCACCTTTGGCTAAGAAGAACTAACCGAGAAGGGTCAGGAGGGAATTTTGGAGGCAATGAAAATGTTCTTCCTCTGGCAAGGGTTACGTTCAATGAGTGCATGCGCTCTTTCACAAAATGACTGATTGGCACTCTGAGCCCTCGATGCGGTGTGAGTGGGTGGCTAGTTTAGCTCTGCTGAGCTGGAAGCCTCTGCAAGCTCCCACGTGCATTCTATCCTTTCCTAGGACACACCTGCTTCATCGGAGACCTCAGGACGGAGGCTGTGAAAATACAGATATTAACCTGCGCGTGGGACCTGTGCAGGTGCCGTAAAACTCCCAGGTGGCTTCGCACCTGTAGAGGCCCCACCCATACCTCACAAAAAAAGGCCAAAATTAGGGGGAGCTTTTTTTTTTTCTGCTGGGGACCGTGGCTGGAGGTGCTGCACAGGTGTCTTCTCTCTCCCCCCTCCCACACCTCCTCCCTTCAGGCAACCCTATGTCCCACTCATAATGATTATTTCTCCGTGTGGGGCTCTCGTGTATATGTGTGTTCACTTTCTCATTTTTTGGACACATTTTGTTATCACTGTGCACCTTATACATGTCTGCACTTAGAATGCTTGTCTTTGTGAAAGGCAAGGAGCTGAGAAAAAAATAACACACTCACGCCCACATCACTCTGAGTGTTCTTTGTGCCCACACATCGCAGCTCAATTGAGAAACAGCTTGCCCCATGTGTGGGCCACGGCTTTCTTAAATGACTTTTTTGTTTTCCTAAGTTCTTAAATTAATGAGGGGACAGCAGCCATTCTCTGTAGCTCGGAGCCCACTCTCTTCCTGCAGATGCATTGCAGGGAGCTTCCTGAGCACCAACTCTGGCTGAACCCTGACTTCACAGGCTTGCGGACAGCTGGCATTCAGGGATGTTTTTCCCCAATTGGAATCCTCAGTGGATTTCACCGTTCTTTCTCCTGACTTCCTTTTTTCATGTTGTTACAGTATGTTCTTCAACTTTTTTTTCTTATATCAAGGGCACAAACCCGGAGACAGTGGAAAACATTGTTTCACTATCTGTTAGAATCACTATTGTTGGCTGATAAACTTAGTACTTCTTCTTTTGCAAATGGATTGTTTTCCTTTCTCCATAAACTTTTAGGAAACTGTTTCCTTTCCATCAAGTGCTGTAATTACAGCAGGCTGTGCCTGGACTCTTGTTTTGGGCTTTATCTTGTTCATTTATCTTGCTTGACAATTCAGCCCCTTCGATCTGTAGGCTCATGCCTGTCTTCAGCTGGGACATGTTTTCTTCTCTTGTTTCCATCTTGTCTCTGCCCCCCCCCCTTCCCTTCTCTTTCTCTGGACAGTTCCTCCTGGTCCTTCTTTTTTCTCTTTTGGCTCCACTTTCCCGGTACTGCTCTAAGGGCTGGAATTCCCCAGTGCCTAGTCTCCTGTCACTGGCCACTTCCCCGGGTGTGTTTTGAGGACACCCAAACCGCAACGCCTTTCTCCATGCTCTCACAAACCTCAGGTCCAAACTTCCTCCCGCCTCTCAGCCTGTCCCTACAGGAACCTCATGGATTCCTTAAAAATCACATTGCTGCCACCCCTTCACCAACTCTCCATATCCTGTGTCAGCTTCACCACCAAACCAGCTTCCCAAATACCACCAGATCCTAATCTGGGCCACCGGGCCTGGGAAGTGGATCCCGAGCCTGCACCTGTCCCTGCCTCCCTAGCTGTGGCCCCAGCCTGGTTCCTGCACAGTCATCTCCCAGAGTGGTGTCTTTCTGTGCTCCATTCGCTGTCTGCTTTTGTGGAAATGCGAGGGAAGATGAGGAGGGATGACTGAGGGAGGGAGGGACGAACAAGGCCTCCAGAGACAGGCAGCCCCCCAACCAGGGGCAAGCCTGCCAATGAGTCTTTCAACAAGAAACTTGTTTTTCTACAGATGGAATTAAGATAAGACAAGGGTAGCCTCCCAGGAGAAAGGAAGTCAGCAAAGGATGCTGGGTGTGCTGCAGGCTGTGTAGCAGCGCTGGGCCTGCCGCAGGCTGTGTAGGGACGCTGGGCCTGCCGCCTGCTATGTAGCGGCGCTGGGCCTGCCGCAGGCTGTGTAGGGGCGCTGGGCCTGCCGAGGCCTGTGTAGGGACACTGGGCCTGCCGCGGGCTGTGTATGGAAGACAGGAGTTGAGGAGGTCAGAGCTCCCAGGTGTGCTGTGAACAGAAGCTGAGCAGCTTCCTCGGTGTGGGTGCTGTTCAGAGATGTGATGTTTTCCTGACCAGTGTCATCCAGTGATGGAATGGGCACTCAGTGATTCCATAGGAATGGGAGGGGATGGCCAAGTGGACAAACCATGACACTGTTGGAGATGACAGTGACCCATCAGTCTCCTGCCCTGGGTCACAGTGGGTGGAAACAACCGTGGCTCTGAGTGGCTTCTAACAGCAAGACTTGACTTTCACCCACAGCATACGCTGGTGGCCACAGCTCTGCCACATCTGACTTCTCACCCAGGACTCAGATTGCAGGAGGAGCCCATCTGGAACTGGGCATTCCCAAGGCAAAGGAAAGGAGCCAGAACCCGGACGAAGCACACAGTGGACGGCTCCCGGCGCTCTTGCTCAGAGCTGGCTGGTGTCGTTTGCACTCAGTCTGTGGACCCCAGATCACACGGCCGGGTCTGGCAGGACTGTTCTCAGGGAAGCAGCACAAATCTCAAGCTGCTGGGGACAGGAAAGGGCAGTGGGCGACGGGAACCACCACAAGGCTGCCTCAGCTCGTCAGCTTGCTTTTCTCTGACAACCAGCCTTTTAAGCAGCAATATTTCGTCAATGAAGCTGACAATAAAGAAAACCATTTCACACCACAGACTCCACGGGAGGACAATAATGAAACCAGGCACGGGGTGGAAAGGTCGGCCGTGGGCTAGAGAACTCCTTTTCCAACTCCTGGTGCTGGTGGCAGGGTCAGAAGGAGGCCAAGCTGTACTCAGGGCCCCAGGGATTCCTGTTTGCTGTCCAGCGGCAGCCAGGTCACTCCCTCCCTGCAGGCTCAGCCTCTCTGGGACCTTGGTGGGGGCTGATGGGGTGAGCTGGTGGAAGGTCTGTGGCTTCTGACCGCTGTAAACATTGGGGTGCAGGGGAGGTGTGGACAGATGTGGGGGCAGAGAGGAAAACCTCGCTCTTCCGAAGCCCCAGGCCCCAGTGCCTCTCTCCCCTGTTCTGGCAAAGCAATCAGATTGTTAGGATAGTGGAATTTCAGACAACATAGACTTATATAGTCATAAAAGGCAAGCTTTGGACGGGACTCTGGATCTCATCTGATATACCATGCATACTTTTCACCTATGGGAAAAAGAAACTAGATATAAGAAACCAGCCTGAGGCCACCCAGGGAAAATGTGCCCACTGGGTACCAGGTGGTGGAATCCTGGAATCCTGCGGTTCCAGCCCAGGGTTTCCAGGTGACAGGCCTCAGGCAGGGAAGGCTCAGCCAGAAGTTGAAAGCCCTCAGTCTGGATGGGCAGTGGGCGAAGGCCACCTAGAAGCCTTTCCTCTCTTGTGTCTGGCGTTTCAAGGTCATTCCAGGTTAAAGTAGAAAGCGTTTGAGTGTCCCCTGAACTGTCTATGACCACACACCAAGTGAGCCACCCAAGCCACAGATCTGATCCCAAGGCTGGGAGTCGGGCTCCTGAGGTCTGACTGCAGCGGCCAAGCTGACTGTGGGGAGATTTCAGCCCAGGCTCCACTTCAGACTGAGATTCCAGCACACAAGGAGGAGGCTTGTAGGTGTGAATGGAATTTAGAAAATGCCCATGTAAATAAAATTCCACAGGTTTTGTTCACAGCCACAAAGACAGCTTTTACCTAGTCCTTACTACCTCCAAGCAGGGTCCTGAAAGCCCTAAGCACCCTTCCTCCTTTTGTTACCGGAGACATTGCAGGGTTCTTGTCTTCGCGCAAGAAAGAATTCAGGCGTGAGACAGAGAGTAGTGGGAGGTAAAAGTAGCAAAGTTTATTAGGGTAGGGACATCCGTAAAAACGGATGGGCACCTCTCCAGACAGGACCTGAGAGAGAGTGCCCAGTCGCTCAGACTGGGGGAGAGCGGGGCTGCATGGGTGAGTGGAGAGTATACCTGGCCAGGCCAGGCAGGCGGCTCAGCAAAGATGCAGAGAGCTGAGCGCACAGTCCAGTTGAGGCTGGGGGTTTTTAAGGAGATGGGTCTTGCTTCCCCACCTCTGCTCCTCTTGGAACAAAGGGCTTTTTGGATGTAAATAGAAAAACTTCTCTTGAAGGTCTGAAACAAAGGACTTTATGGATGCAAATGTTATCAGACAGGAGGAAGGGAGCAGGGTGTTTGAGATGCAGATACTAGGCTGCACCTGGGATATTTTGGAAGATTGTCAGGCAGAAGGGGGGGGGGACCTCCACCTGGCAGGTTATCAGGTAGAAGGGGGCAGGGCAGGATGCGAGGGCCAGGCTGCCCCTGAAACATTATCGGGATGACTTTGAGATGCAGATGCAGATGCTGGACATAGATGTCTTCTCTTTAGGCCTGTTACATACACATATGCTCATAACTGACTACCTACCTAACAGAGCCAGGAGCTTCCTCCGGGTCTCCCACGTGGGTGCAGGGGCCCAAGCACCTGGGCCATCTTCCACTGCTTTCCCAGGCCACAGCAGAGAGCTGGATTGGAAGTGGAGCAGCCAGGTCTCAAACCGGGGCCCATATGGAATGCCAGTGCCTCAGGCTGCTGCACCCACAGCTGTTGTAACACCTGCGTAGCAAACTTTTGTTGCGTTGGAGGTCCACGGCTGCAGGGACGAGGCAAGAACTCTGTGGAGTGTAGCCTCGAGCGGTTTCTGTGTAGCTCTCGGCTCACGCACGTAACAAGAAGTGGAAGACCTAATTACTGCTGGTTAATAAAGCAATGTGTCTCAACATTAATAGTGATTTTGTATTTAGTAGTTATGCCACGTAGTGCGTTAGGACAAGTGCACGATGATTAGAAACAAGGGAGTCAAGTAGTGCCAATAAGCATTTCACAAAAATCAACAAAAAACACTTTAGACTTTGGCCCACCAGTCATTAGGGCAATTTACGAGGAGGCATTAAACACTGACAAGAAACAGCACACCCTAGACAAGATAAAACAAAGGGAGCTGAGGTGTGAGCTTTAGAGAGCTGAGGTGTGATTTAGGTTCCAGGTTATCAGAAGGTTTAGGCAGCATGGGGATGAGAAAGCTATATTCAATCTTACATAGGTGATATATGGGACTTGGGCTAACAAGCACCACCATCTGATAACTCCCCTGTCCCAGGTTTTCTCCTAATGAGAGGTTAGCTAGTAACCTGACCTTTACCTTTTCTTAAAAGTAGGACTGCGAATCATCACCACAATGTCTCCCTGTGTCCCTTGTAAAGTTAATCATGTAACCCCATTAACCTTAACAAGTTTTTGTAATCTTGGAATTTCTTTTGTCTTCAGCAATGTAAGCTTCCCTATATAAACTCTGGTTTTCCCGCCAATAAACTGCAGGCAGGCAGCAGCAGCAGCATACTCAAAAAGTGTGTGTGTGTCTGTCTGTCATTTCCCCGCCGATTCCTGTTTCTCCTGGCCCTTCGTCCCCTCGTTCTCCCTCGGTCTGGTGACTCCGCGAGAGCCGGTCCGCGGCATCAGGCCAGGCTGTTTAACCCACTGTGCCACAGCGCGGGCCAAGGAACTTTTGTGATTGTCAAGGTCATAGGAGGACCTGATGGGAGACTGACAAGTCAGTGCCCTGACTCTCTTTTCTGAGGGCTACAGTCTTTGCTTTTGGGGGATCTATGTGGCATAGATAATGTGGGTGCATCCTGAATTCCCGTGGTTATGTTCAGAGGGGCAAGCAGGAGAGGTGGAGAAGAGAGGGGTTCTTCCTGAGGCCCTGGTTGTGTTAGGTAGGAAGTCAGAAATTGAGCCCATGTGTGTGTGAGAAAGGCCTGAGACCAGCACCCCCTGTGGAAGCCCCAGAAGCCCAGCATCTGCACTTTCAAGTCCTGCTCAGACCCTGATGGCCTCCCAGGTGGTCCCAGCCCTTCCCCCAGGGAAAGCTCCCAGGAGAATTCTCTCTCCTCAGCACCAAAGGGGTTACCTGATAACAAGGGGCAATAAAACCTTCTCAGTCACACCCTAAGGGAAGCCCCCCCTACTCTGCCCAGGCCCCAGCAAATCTGGGGAGGATTTGCTAATTTTCACCCAACAAACCCTTAACTAGGCCTCTCCATCCTTTGTCCTGGAGGAGAGGTGGAGGTGGGTAAACAGACTCCCTTAAAAGCCTAGGGAGTCCAACCGGACTGTGCACTCAGCCCTCTGCTCTCTGCTGAGAGCCTGGCCCGCCCAGGTGTACTCTTCCACTCAACCAAGTAACCTCTCTCCCCCAGTCTGAGCAACTGGGCGCTCTCTCTCTGTCCTTTCCAGGACGGATGCCCTGTCCCCAGTAAAGCCTTATCACTCCGCTCTCTTCCCACGCCTGAATTCAAGAACCCCACCCCCACAGCTTCCAGGGCTTCCACTTTCCCTCCGGTAACACAATCGCAATGTCAGCTCCACCCCCATTCTAACTTACTTACCTCTGCAAAGCTATATAAGCCCTATTCTCCCAGTACAGTTTGTTCTCTCTGTGCACGGGTAGGCAGCCTGTCGGGTTTTCCCCACTGACAATAAATCTTTTCCCTTACTCCGATGTTTTGTGTGTTTCGTGGTGGCCTTTCCATTCAGTGGGTCCTGCCAGGCAGCCTGAGATGACACAAGGACTGAGTCCCTGCCACCTACATGGGACACATGGATTGAGTTCCTGGCTCCTAGCTTTGGCAAGGCATAGCTTGCTTTCTCTGTTCTCTCTCTCTCTCTCTCTCTCTCTCTCTCTCTCTCCCTCTCTGTCTCTCTCCCTGACTCTCCTTCTCTGTCACTCTGCCTTTCAAATAAACAAATACATATTAAAAAAAAAAAAAACAGGAGTTCTCAATAAGTTAAACATAGAATTATCAATACGATCCAGCAATTCCACTCCTAAAGTATATTTCTTTTTTTTTAAGATTTATTTTATTTATTTGAAAGACAGAGTTACAGAGAGAGGTAGAGACAGATAGAAAGGTCCTCCATCCGCTGATTCACTCCCCAGATTGCTGCAACGGCCGGAGCTGTGCCAATCTGAAGGCAGGAGCCAGGAGTTTCTTCTGAGCCTTTGAGAAGACACCTGCACAACCAGCCCTAATTATCCATTACACTAGTGCTAGAAAATATTATCATTATTTTAATGTAACCTAAAGTGTAACCACATTAGCTTGTTAGGCAACTATTAGTAATAATAAGCAATGCTAGATGTCTTTGACTTTATGATATGTATTATGTTGGATGTAGAGCTAAAGTAATCCAGTAACTATATTAAGTAGATTATTGTACGACCCGAACCACTGCCCCTTCCTGGCTCTCGCTATTGTACACTGCCCTTCCCTCCACCTGGCCAGACGTGACCCTACCCTGACCCAGGTCCAGGAATGTAAAGTAATTACCTTTGCCTATAAGGTTCAAAGCTTTAGATAACAACCAGCCACTACCCCAGAGTCGGTGATGTCAGGACTTATCAGAAGTGTCAACTTGATCTATAGCTTTCCCTTAAAACCTGCTTGTATATGATAATAACAGCTTGGTAAGAATTAGGCTCGGGGCTTCTCTGGCGCATCCTCTCTTGGAGGCACTGAGAGGCCCGGGTTCAAACTCGTAATAAAAACGACCCTGCTATTTGGCTTCAACTTCGGTCTCTGGTGGTGTGATTTTCAGGGGACTTCGGGCATAACACCTTCCACTTGGGTGCAGGGGCTCAAGGACTTGGGCCATCTTCCACTGCTATACCAGGCTATAGCAGAGAGCTGGATTGGAAGAGGAGCAGCCAGGACTAGAACTGGCACCCATATGGGATGCCAGCGCCTCAGGCGAGGGTGTTAACCCGCTGAGCCACAGCGCTGGCTCCCTAAAGTATATTTCTAACATAACTGAAAACAGGTGTTCAAACTCAAATGAGTATACAAATATTCATGGAAGCCAAGAGATAGAAACCACCCAAAATGCTCATCAACTGATGAGTGCCTAGATAAACTAAAATTCATTCATACAGTGGAATTCCACTCAGCCTTAAAATAGAGCAAAGTATCATTCGTTCAAATACAGATGAGCCTAAGAAACTCCATGATACATGCAAGAAATCAGACACAAATGGCCACGGATCACACGATTCCATTTATGCAAGCCAAGCAAATCCACAGGGACAGAAAATAGTGTGGTGATGTGAGGAGTTAGGCAGGCTAATAGGCAGTTAGGTCAGGTCCCTGCTGGAATGAGAAAAAGGACAGAGTCCCCTAAGAGTGGACAAAATGCTTACTTCTCCCCAGGAGTTGCCTTTAGCAAAACGAAATTACCAATCCCACCTCTCTGATGAGTTTCTAGTTCTACTAGGCGAATAGAAGAAATTGCCCTCCCATCCTTCTGCTGGTTTCCTTGTTTTATCTTGAGCAGGCTGGACAGGATGAAATCCCAGCCCTCTGGCTGTTAGCTGCTGCTCTGCTCCTCCCCAGATCGTGCATAGAAGACTCCACACTGGCAAAATGCTTCTACCTGAGACAAGAACTGAGATTGCCTTCGTCATTCCTGTAGCAGCAATGGCCGGAGGCAAAGCTGGCTAAAACGAGTAAGAAGGGGTTTTTGGTGCGGCATGGTGCTCTGGAGCCAGAGTTGCACAGAAATGTGGCTGTGCTAAATGCTACTGAGTTGCATTGTTAGAAATGACTAACATGGTGAACTTTAGGCTGTGCACACAGTAAACAAAGAAGCCAAAAACTCAAGCTGCAATCCCAGTTCTGCTCTTCCCACTCAGGAATGTCACTGGCAGCCACCCCTTTGCAGGCCTGGATGCCGGGAGAGCCTGGTTTCTGGTTTCTTATAAACATCCAGGTGACTACTTTGGGTCAAAGTAACAAAGTTAAAGAAGGCGATGTTGCTGAACAAGGTCTCCACACTAGTTGGAAGTATTACTGTAGAACCCCCAAACCTGATGAGGTGGGAAAAGTCAGGGAGATAGTTCCTGAGCTGGAGGCCACACCTCCCTGTAATCCTATCAACTGGCCTGTCAATCCAGGAAGTACCTGGGACCTGGGGGCAGTACTATGTAACCACTCCCCTCAGTGAAAGGGGAGGGGACTCTGTTTTCTCACCTCATGAACCCAGGGCGAGAACAGAGTATGAAACTCCCCTTTTTACCTTTCCTGGCCCCCTCTCCCTAAATGAAGCCCTCAGTGCGCCTGTGACCTCTTCTCACTTTGTAAATAACCCTATCACACTGCATGCCGTGCTTGTGCCTGTACTTGGAATTCTCTAAGTAAAAGGCAAGAGCCTGGGATATTATTTTAGGCTCATTCTAGCCCACAACACTGGGACGCTCACAGAAAGCCAGCGACTGACATCAGAGTGGTGGAAGAAAACGGGCCTCGACTGCTAAGGGCAGAGCAAGGGGCCAGGCAGCCAGTGCTGAGTCCCCCGACTACGCAGGAAGCAAAGGCCATGAAGCTGAGAATTCAAAGTCCAGGAATGTCCCAAGTTGGTTGGAGGGGCTCCTTTGGTTGGTGAGTTTCATTCATTCTGGGGCCGGGTGCAGGTGGTGGCTGCTTCCTGCCCTGGGCAGGAATTTCCCTGCAAGACCCTTGGAGACACTTGTGCCGCTCCCGTGTTCAGTTAATTGAACAGAAAGGCAGGACGTGGTCATCTTGAAACCTTTCAGAAGGCCAGCGTCAGGGTCACTGCAGGCCGAAACTTGTTGCTACCACAAGGCCACAGGGAGGAAGTTTGAGAGCTGGTAAATCAAGTTGTTACCGGAGAAATTGCAGGGTTCTTGTCTTCGCGCAAGAAAGAATTCAGGCGTGAGACAGAGAGTAGTGGGAGGTAAAATAGCAAGGTTTATTAAGAAGGAACATCTGTAAGGACGGATGGGCACCTCTCCAGACAGGGCCTGAGAGAGAGTGCCCAGTCCCTCAGACTGGGGGAGAGCGGGGCTGCATGGGTGAGTGGAGAGTACACCCGGCCAGGCCAGGCGGGCGGCTCAGCAAAGGTGCAGAGAGCTGAGCGCGCCGTCCAGTTGAGGCTGGGGGTTTTAAGGAGATGGGTCTTACTTCCCCACCTCTGCTCCTCTTGGAACAAAGGGCTTTTTGGATGTAAATAGAAAAACTTCTCTTGAAGGTCTGAAACAAAGGACTTTATGGATGCAAATGTTATCAGACCTGAGGAAGGGAGCAGGGTGTTTGACATGCAGATACTGGGCTGCACCTGGGAGATTGTGGAAGATTTATCAGGCAGGAAGCAGGAGGGGTGAGGGTCTCCACCTGGCAGGTTATCAGGTAGAAGGGGGCAGGGCAGGCAGGATGCTTGCTTGCTTCCCCTGGAACATTGTTAGGATGACTTTGAGATGCAGATGCATATAGATGTCTTCTCTTTAGGCCTGTCACACACACATAAGCTCATAACTGACTTCCTACCTAACATTCCCCCCTCAAGAGGTTAATACCCAAAATTCTTTTTGGGATTATGGATGAAGTTCCGTCTTCTGTAACTTCTTCAAAGCTGACATGTGGGCGTCGAGGGAGATTTGGGTATCACCTCTTGCTATCTGTCTTATGGTGTGTGACAGTAGCCTTGGAAAGACTGTGCTGCTCGGTCCAGGGGGCTGCTCAGGTCGTCCAGTGGGATGGGCTGGAAGCCTTGTCTGACGATCATTTGGAGTTCAACAGCTCTTAGTCTGCTAGAGACAAAACGAACAAGGGCATTAAAAACACAGGGTCCAAAGAGAAGCAGCAAGATTACAGAAGTTATTGGGCCAAGGAGAGGAAATAGCCAAGATTTCCATGACCAGATTTTAGGCCAGAAATCCCAGCCCTGCTTGGCCTGGTCCTGGAGCTGTTTGGAATTGTCCAGGAAAAGTACAAATTTGGGTTTGTACCTGTCCAGTCTGACCCAGAGACAACATTCTTCCTGGAGCATGGCACAAATACCCCCTGGAGCAGCAGTTAGCATGTTTAATACTTCTTTTTCTTATAACCTTTTGTGACTTCCACACACCCTCTTCAACTTACTTTAAACATTTCACCATTTCCATTCCAGTCTAGAGTAAACTAGCCATCAGGATAAAGTCATTCTTACAAACCATGTCCTTTCCTTCTATAAAAAGCTCTTTCCTTTTTAGCCCTTCTTACCAACAACACTCTTTCCTTCTGAACCTTTCTTACCAAGCACACATTTCTATACTTGATGTTTTCCATAGAGCCTGGTTGGCTCTTCTTACCTTACCAGAAGACTAAGGTCTCCATGCAGAGTGAAGATGCCTTAAAAATCCCTTGTGTGATCTAGAGCTCTGGTTTAGGCAATTAGTTCTGCTAGCTGAGCAAAAGTTCCTGGGGGCAGAGCACGTTTCAATAACGTGCCATGCTGTAACTGTTGCATACTCTGAGAAGCAGGTCCTGTCTGACAAAGCTGCTTCCATCTATGAACCAAACTTTATTTGCATTAGTCAGGGGGCTGTCTTTTAGGTCCCTTCTGCTGGCATAGATCAAGTCAATAGCCTCAGTACAGGAGTGGAGGGGACCACTTTCCCCTGGAACTGGCATTAAAGTAACTGGGTTTATGCCTTATTTTTACCTGAGGGTTTTCTAGAAGGAGGACCTGATATTTTAGTATTCTACTATCTGTGAGCCAGTGAAAGCCCTTTTGCTCTAATAGAGAATTTATTTGATGTGAGGTATAAAGGGCGATATTTTGCCCCAGTGTAATTCTAGATACCTCCTCTGTCAGCAAGGCAGCTGCTGCCATTGTCTTTAGGCAGTGAGGCCATCCTTGTGCAACCATGTCTAAGGTTTTAGAAAAGTAGCCCACAGGTTGCTTAACAGGTCCCAGATCCTGAGTTAACCCTCCTAAGGTGACTCCCTGCCTCCCAGTGATGTACAGCTGGGAGGGTTTCTCTGGGCTTGGCAGTCCTAGCACAGGGACTTTAGCCATAGCATCCTTTAGCTGAGTGAAGGCTGTGGTTTGCTCTTTCCCCCAAAGGAGGGGGCTCTGCTTTGGCTGCCTGTTAAGAGCCTGGTTTAGGAACTGTGCTATTTCCCTGTATCTAGGAACCTGTAACCTGATAGAGAAAAGCTGGGACTGCCTGAAGTTTGCAGAAGTAGGAATTTGCTGCATGGCCCATATCCTCTCTGGGGCTGGTTTTCTCTCCCCAGGGGAGAGGATAAGGGTTAAATAGTTAACACTTTAATGGACTAGCTATGCTTTGTTTTCCTCCAGATACCTAGTAGCTAGTTTTGCTAGCAAGTTAAGCCAATGTACAAGACTAGAGTCTCAGGCTGGGAGAGGAGACAGACTAACAAATTGTTTACATTTAATCATCTACATTATGGATTATTGTGCACCCCCCTCAAGAGATAGTCCCTTTAAGTCCTCAGTGAGGACCTGTCCAAATAGGTGCAGGACTATCTGAGTTAGCTGTCACTGAAAGCCCTGTTTTTAGGAACTGGCAGGGAGGACTTTCTCTAAGCTTAATACTATTGGATAGACGTTTAAGGCCTGGCTGGGTGTGTGAGGCCCAGACCTATCCAGGGGGTGCTGGAAGAGAATTGCAAGAGATGCGAATCTCCTTTAAGGGAGGCACCCTGTTGACTTGCATTACCTGGCTGGACTAGGAGGAGAGCTTTAATAGGAGGCTGGTAGAAATAGGCAACTTGCGTTTCACTGACCCTAGGCCATCCCCTCAATAGCAGTGGCTGGAGCTAGAAGCTAGGCAGAGGCTGGGCAGAGCTAAAGGCTTTTTAGCTCGGGGCCACAAGGTCTGCGGTTCTGAACCAGGAGTCCTTCGACACCCAGGGCAGTTCCGTGTCCAGTGGCCGTGTTCTTGGCAGAGCTGACAGAAGGCAGTTTCTGTCATGACAGCTGCTTGCCCAATGCCCTGGCTCCTTATATCAGCAACAGGTGCTGTTTGGGGTGCACTGGCCTTGCTGGGTCTCCTTGACGGCAGATCACCGTGCAGAAAGCCATTGATTGGCCTGTTGCCTATCCTTATATCGCTCCTGCTGCTAGCTTGCTCCTCGTTCTCCTGGTCTCTAATAAAGTAGACCATGGAAGCAGCCTCTATGATGTCAGTCAAGGGGGTGCTCAACCCAACCCTGATTTCTTTAATATCAGGGTGAGCTAAAAAAACTATGGTCATGGGCAAATTCTGACACTTAGTATTTTTCTGCGAGTTAAGACCGTGCCCATGAGGAGAACTATGACCTTTTAGGTAAGATCAACTGTGGTGACCTGCTTGCATACTTTGAGGTCATCAGTACAACTTCCTATTTATCCCTCAATTTCGTTTAAAAGGGGAGTTCTGCCCATTTACCGCGTACACTGAAAAATCGATCTAGCTGTCACATTATTTCATAGTTTAACCTCTTATTTTGGCTATGCTGTTTGGCCAGGCATTATTACAGAGAAGGTCAACCATTCCTTACATAAGGTCTGGGGATCAAACCGTACATCACAGTGGAGAGTCCTGCAGAACTGTAGTAACTTCCCTTCTGGAAGAGAAAAGAGGAGAAGTGAGGCAACTGAGTCGGGTCTCTAGACTGACTTCCTGGGCTTTCAGATTTAACTGGCGGTTTAACCAGTGCTTACTGCGTAGCCTGACTTAGAGGAGAAATTGTGGCAGACGTCACTGCCATCCTTTGGCTTCCGGATTATTTACCGTGTAGCCAGTGGGCTATGGGCCTGGGTTTCCGGGTCTTACCGTGTAACCCATAAGTTTTTGGGCTTCCGGGCTTTCACCGTGTAGCCTGTGGACACTAGAGTTTTCTTGGGCTCCTGGAACCTGGTTCTCTAGCACCTGCCGCATAACCATCTCCCATCGTCTCTAAGTCTCTTCTGGAACACTTTCTCCCTTTTGGCTAGACCTCCCATTTGATCCACATTTAAACTAGCAATACATTTGAACTAGCAATGCCTGGTTGTTCAGCGTTAGCTGGACAGAGACTTCGTCAGTCCCTCTTTAAAGGATCTGGCTTCTGAGCCAGAGACTGGAGCAGCTAGAAAGAAACACGTTTATAGCTGAAGTTTAGCATCATTTCACATCTCGGCACCACTTTTAATCTAAATAGCCGATTGGTTATTATCTCTGCAAGATGAGATATATCTCTTTTGACATCTCCAGGGGCCCTCTGGGGATGTCAAAAGTCCGGATAATTTAGAACTTGGATTTTCGGAACGTCTGTTAAAGGTGCCAAGAGAACTTAGAGTATCTGGTCAAAATAGAATTTCTTAACATCCTGAAATGATAGCCATTCACTAGTCAGGGTGATTTTTACACTTTTAAACCAGATCTGGTCATAATACTTAACAATGCTTTTTTTTTTTTCAATCTGAACTTAACAGAGACAGTAGAGTACACAATAGATTACTTTGGCAGAACATGAATTCTATGTCTCTTGTCGAATAAACCAGAAATAAAAAACCTTGAACATAAGGGTTCACATAATTTAGAACTATTTAACAGAGTCAAAAAGAGCTTACAGGACCTAACTCTAGAAATGGCAGAGCAACCGATTAAGCAGACACTGTTAAAACAGACGTTACAGTTTTTGCAAAAACAGATTTCAGGATTGACTTAGACCATTTCCAGATATTTACTAACTTTAGTGCACAATTTTTTAAAAACCTCATTGTTGTAAGACTTCAACTTTAGGTCAATGTAATTTTGGCATTAGTACTCAAAGAAAACTCTGTAAACAATTTTAAAGTTGTAAACCTTTTAAAACTTTTCATGACTTGCTCACACCTTCTGAAACTTTATACCTGTAGTTACTTTTACATAGTCTTGAATTGTCATGTATGGACAATCTATGAGAATACATGCTAACAAACTCAAACAGTCTCTCTTATCGAATTTAAGATGTGAAAACTACACAATACATTTTCCCACATTTTGCTTAGCATTGATGCCTAGATGGCTTAAGACACTGAGTTATTACTGAATACCACACCATTATCTGAATTAAAAGTCAAAATTACATTTCCATGCTTTTAAGTAACATAAGAATAACTCCTCCTGGACAGCAAACATGGACACAACTTTGAAAAGATCTTAATCGTTAAGAGAAACACGTTTAAAGCATATCAAAGACATGTAAAACAGAGCAAGTGAGCTACCAAGCAAACCGAAGGGCTTTGGCATTAACTTAATTCTCTGAACCAATGTTAACAACATAAAGGCTTGTATACACAGAATTTACTCTTATTTTTATAAGACCACTCTAGCTGGAAAGCAAAAACATGAATACAGCATAGGTCTGACACCATTTACAACATTTTAATACATTTCACATAATCTGAATTGACTCAAGCAGCTGTTACTTTAACAAATTTTAGAGTCTCATCCTTTGAGAGTTCCAGGGATCCGACTGGAAGCCCAAAGTTGGAAGACTCGGTTTAGAATTTAAGCTGTCAGAGTTAAGCGGTTTAGCCAACAATTAGTACATTTCTGATCAGTTGGGTAATCACTCAAACACTGGAAACAGATAAACAACATAGACAACTTCGCGTTGCAGTTTTCCCAATCAAGACTCATACTGGCAATAGAAAAACGCGAAACCTTCAAGGCACGTGAACGAACACTCTCAGATAAGTCAGAGACAGCAGCACAGAAAAGAACTAGACATCAGCATATGAGCCCATTGCTTAGGTTTCCATTAACTGCAAAGAGAAAAACCCATCAGGTTGGAAAGGGTTAACGGCTTAAGGTACTGGCTCCCTTAGGTAAGGCCAGCAGTAGTATTGAATTGGAAATTCCTCCAGGAGAGGAAAAAAAGGCAGCCCTGGGGGGGGCGCTTTCCATAGGGATATCTGGCTATGCCTGCCTGGGTGCAGCAGGCCACGTGGACTGGAATAGAGTGCAGAGAAAGGCTGTGTTCCCCCATTTACAGGGCAGACTGCGCACACCGGGGCCTGGCAGGACTGGCCGTGGGGTTGGGTAGGTGCGCCATTTCACCAAGAGTGCTGGGAACCTCCTATAATTCAGCCAAAGCCAGATCAATCAGGACTACTGCAAACACTCAGTCAATTAAAACAGATAGTTAGCTTTAGCTCCTTTCCAGATTCAGTCCTCAGACAATCAAAGCTTAGCAACAGTAATAGCTCACAAAAACTTCAAGACGCAAAGCTACCATAAGCTGCAAAGACGGAAAGCCTTCTACCAGGTTGGAAAGGGTTAACTGGTAACAGCTTTTCCCTAGGTGGACAAGATGTGAGCGGCTGCCCTCACCTTCCCCTATGAATCTCAGCTGGAGGAGAGCAAAGGGAAAGGCCCTGATGTCTGGGGGCTGAGTGGGGTTCGAAATCTCCTATCGCTCTAGAGTGCCCACTACCTAGTTGTCTGAGTTTACCTGGAGGGCCAATATTAGCCTCGACCGAAGCTAAGCCCTGCTCGCGTAGCAGTAGGCAGCGTGACCAGGCGTCCCTCCAAGAGAGAGACCTGGTTCTCGGGTCGCGGTCCGGCCGCCAGGAAGCCAAAGCGAGCTCAGGGGGTCTCCACGCTCTCAGGCAACTGCCCTTCCTAGTCGCCCTCCCGTTCCTTACAATCCCTCTGGAGTTTCGGCCGTAGCTAAGCCGTGGCCGGGGGGACTCCGCGTTCTCGGAGAGCTGTGGGGTGCCGGACACTCAACGGTCACTTCCACAGATCCGGTACCGCTTGAGGGAAGGAATACTGACCTCCGATGTCTTCTCAAACTCCTGGCTGGCTCGCCAAAAATGTTACCGGAGAAATTGCAGGGTTCTTGTCTTCGCGCAAGAAAGAATTCAGGCGTGAGACAGAGAGTAGTGGGAGGTAAAATAGCAAGGTTTATTAAGAAGGAACATCTGTAAGGACGGATGGGCACCTCTCCAGACAGGGCCTGAGAGAGAGTGCCCAGTCCCTCAGACTGGGGGAGAGCGGGGCTGCATGGGTGAGTGGAGAGTACACCCGGCCAGGCCAGGCGGGCGGCTCAGCAAAGGTGCAGAGAGCTGAGCGCACAGTCCAGTTGAGGCTGGGGGTTTTAAGGAGATGGGTCTTACTTCCCCACCTCTGCTCCTCTTGGAACAAAGGGCTTTTTGGATGTAAATAGAAAAACTTCTCTTGAAGGTCTGAAACAAAGGACTTTATGGATGCAAATGTTATCAGACCTGAGGAAGGGAGCAGGGTGTTTGACATGCAGATACTGGGCTGCACCTGGGAGTTTGTGGAAGATTTATCAGGCAGGAAGCAGGAGGGGTGAGGGTCTCCACCTGGCAGGTTATCAGGTAGAAGGGGGCAGGGCAGGCAGGATGCGAAAATCTGGGCTTCCCCTGGAACATTGTTAGGATGACTTTGAGATGCAGATGCATATAGATGTCTTCTCTTTAGGCCTGTCACACACACATAAGCTCATAACTGACTTCCTACCTAACAAAGTCACGCGTGAACAGCAGCAGGAGACAGCAGCTGACAGGATGCAGGAGGTTGATGCCTGGGGAATGAGGAAGGCTTCAGAGCAGGGTGGTGCTGACCAGCCAGGATCCAAGACCCTGCTTTCTGCTGCCGCTGACTGCAGCCCTCCCCCAGTGTCAGTCTCCTCTCATCCAAACTGTCACCTGAGCCGTGGGGTTCTTGTCTTCACGCAAGAAAGAATTCAGGCGTGGAAAGAGAGCGGAGTGATAAGGCTTTACTGGGGACAGGGCATCCGTCCTGGAAAGGACAGAGAGAGAGCGCCCAGTTGCTCAGACTGGGGGAGAGAGGTTACTTGGTTGAGTGGAAGAGTACACCTGGGCGGGCCAGGCTCTCAGCAGAGAGCAGAGGGCTGAGTGCACAGTCCGGTTGGACTCCCTAGGCTTTTAAGGGAGTCTGTTTACCCACCTCCACCTCTCCTCCAGGACAAAGGATGGAGAGGCCTAGTTAAGGGTTTGTTGGGTGAAAATTAGCAAATCCTCCCCAGATTTGCTGGGGCCTGGGCAGAGTAGGGGGGGCTTCCCTTAGGGTGTGACTGAGAAGGTTTTATTGCCCCTTGTTATCAGGTAACCCCTTTGGTGCTGAGGAGAGAGAATTCTCCTGGGAGCTTTCCCTGGGGGAAGGGCTGGGACCACCTGGGAGGCCATCAGGGTCTGAGCAGGACTTGGAAGTGCAGATGCTGGGCTTCTGGGGCTTCCACAGGGGGTGCTGGTCTCAGGCCTTTCTCACACACACATGGGCTCAATTTCTGACTTCCTACCTAGTGAGAAGGCACCTGCACAACCAGCTTTTACGATGCCTTTATTATCCATTGCACTAGTGCTCGCATTATTTCAATGTAACCTAAAGTGTAACCACGTTAGCTTGTTAGGCAACCATTAGTACAAAGAAGCAATGCTAGACTTTATAATATGTATTATGTTAGGTGATGAGCTAAGTAATCCAGTAACTATATTAAGTTGATTATTGTACGACCCGAACCGCTGCCCATTCCTGGCACTCGTTATTGTACACTCCCCTTCCCTCCATCTGGCCAGATGTGACCCTACCCTGACCCAGGCCCAGGAATGTAAACTAATTATCTATACCTATAGGGTTCAAAGCTTTAGATAACAACTAGCCACTACCCCCGGAGTCAGCAGCTGCGATGCCGGGACTTATCAGAAGTGTCAACTTGATCTACAGCATCCCCTTAACACTTGCTTGTAAGGGATAATAAAAACTCTGTAACAATTAGGCTCCGGGCTTCTCGGAGGGCTTCCTCTCCTGGAGGCACTGAGAGGCCCGAGTTCGAACTCGAAATAAAAACGACCCTGCTTATTAGCTTCAACTTCGGTCTCTGGTGGTGTGACTTTCGGGGGACCACGGACTTGGGGGCATAACACTAACATATGGGCTACTTGGTCACCTGACTTCTAGTAAGCCAGGCTGGGTTTAGGAAGATGGCACCATTTACTAGCCGGAAGCCGGATCAGAAGCAGAGCAGCCAGATCTTGAACCAGGTTCTCCAATATGGGACACCGGCCTTCCAGCGCAACTTAGCCACTGTAGCAATGCCTGCCCCACCCCTGGTTTGTTGTTTGATGTAAAATTTGTATTCAAATTTTACTGTTTCTGTCAGGCGGGAAGTTGGAAATTGGCCGGGGGGCAGGGGAGGAAGCTGAGGAAAACACACTTTCTTCAGAGAGAATGAAGAATGTAACAGCCTCAGAAGTTCCTTGGAAACAGCCCTGTACTCACTCTGCGAAGTCTGCTCAGACTCCAGTAACTTCCCAGGTGGTCTCAGCCCCCCCCCCCCCAGGGGAAGCTCCCCAGGAGAGTCCTCTCTCCCAGCACCTGGCCTGATAATAGGGAGCAATCAAACTTCACGCCCTTCCTCCAAGGCAGGCGCCCTGGGGGAGGCTCCTCTGCCTGGGGCCGGGCGGGCTCCCCAGTCTGATAGCACTGAATGGTGAAACCTTGGGGGGAATGTCTCCTAATTCACACTCAGCAAACCCTTTGTCCTGCAGGAGGAGGAAGGCTGTGCCCTTATCAGCCCCAGTCTGAATACAGACTGTGTGCTCAGCTCTCAGCTCTCTGCTGAGCAGCTGCTGGCCTGCCAGCTGTGTTCTTTCCATGTAACCACGTGACCTGGCTCTCCCCAGTCTGAGTGAGGCCGCTCGCTCTCTGATTCCATCCTATCCATTCTGACAGATGCCCCACCCCCTTAAACCTTGCTACCTTGCTGGCCACTCCTCCAATCCCACCCACATCTAAACCTCCCCAAAGACACTGTTTCTGAAGGGGGCCACGGTGCCAGATCAGATGGTACCAGAGATTGCTGGTGTTAGTTTTCAGGATGTTTTAGGGCTCAAAGAAGGCGAAGAAGCGACCAGTTAAAGCAGAAAAGACTTTTTTAAAAATTATTTATTTATTTATTTGAAAGGCAGACTTACAGAGAGGTAGAGAAAGAGGCAGAGAAGTTTTTTCATCAGCTGGTTCACTCCACAAATGGCCTCAATGGCAGGAGCTGCACTGATCCGAAGCCAGGAGCTTCTTCTGGGTCTCCCACACAGGTGCAGGGGCCCAAGGACTTGGGCCATCTTCTACTGCTTTCCCAGGCCATAGCAGAGAGCTGGATCAGAAGAGGAGCAGCCAGGACTTGAACCGGCGCCCATATGGGATGCCAGCACTGCAGGCGGCAGCTTTAACCGCTACACCACAGCGTCGGCCCAGAGTGACAGTTCTGACCCACTGTCCCCTGGGCTCAGGACCAGAGGCCATTGGATCTTATCTAGGGCTGGCTTGTATCCTTGGCAGGCCAGGAGCTCTGCAGGGAGCCATCCCCATCTGTGCTCTGCTGCCTTGAGGGTGCTGTGCCTGTCCTCCGGGATCCCGCTGAAATTCCAGGAATTTCCAAATGGACTGGGTTAGCTTGAAGGAACTGGAAGTGGAAAGAACAGGAGGCTCAGGACTCAGGATCTGATGGGAAGATGTTGGTGCCCTCAGTTTTCCAGGGGGAGCTGACAGCAGTGGTAGTGCCAGATGCTCACACGGTTCCTTCGTCTGACCTCAGCCTCTCAGGTGCAAAGCGCTCCTGGCTTCTCCAAGGCTGTGTCTGCTTGGTGGATGGAACCCTGCTTTTCAGACATTAAAAAGCCAGTGATGGGGCTGGTGCTGTGGCTCAGTGGGTTAACACCTTGGCCTGAAGCTCCGGCATCCCATATGGGGGCTCCGGCCGATGTGGCCAACTGGGGAGTGAACCAGCGGATGGAAAACCTCTCTCTCTGAGCCTTTCCTCTCTTTGTGTAACTCTTTCAAATAAATAAATAAATAAATCTTAAAAAAAAAAAAAAAAAAGCCAGTGAGTCAGCAAAGAAGGAGACCCTAGTGCTGGTCAGTCATTTTATGACCTCACTCCCTTCCATGAAGTCACAGCTGCTGGAGTCTGTGCCTGCTAGAAACATCTGACATGGTTGCAGGCTGGGCACCGGCATTTCTCACCACACGGTACCCTCCCTTCTCATCATGCCCCAGATACCATTGTACTTCTGAGATTCCCACACAGGTGCCCTAGCCCCCACATAGGCCAGAAGCCATGACACTTTCTTAGAGAGCACCACATGTGCTGCAGGCCTGTGATTTAAATATTCAACTGGGCACCACCCCAGGCACCACCCTACCCTATAGAGGGACAGTCCCGAGCTTTCTTAGCTGCAGCTCTCTCCCAGGAGGCTGTGCTCACGCCCATCTGCTTCCTGCTCACTCTGTGTCTCCTCCTTGAGTTCTCTTGTTCCTGGAGGAACAACCTGGTCCATGCCCACCGGGGGTCCCCCACGACAGGATGATGGCCCACTGTCCTCTCTCCCAAGATATAGGCTTTCATCCACTGAGTTTCCTGCAGTGCTGACACCCAGAAAGGAAGAAATGGAGCAAGTAAGCTCCACTCTCATGAGCGCCACAGAGGCAGCTGCTCCTTGCAGTCCGCGGCTCCCACCTGCCGAGCACGCCTGTGCGCTGTGAGGGCCCTCACGCTGTTTACCCTATGTGACAAGTTATTGGAATATACATTGGAATATTGGAATGTTATTCCAACCCTCTTCTTGGGGATGGGTTCAGGTTTCATGACACTCTGAAGCTTATAAAATTAGAGCAAATAATTTCAGGCATGGAAAGCCAAGACATTGTGGCAAATAATGTCCCACATGAAGGACCTTGATGGATGAGACCCCAGTGGAAAGAAGGGGCCATCAAAGAAGGAGATACTTTTCTCTAAAGGGAGGAGAGAACTTCCACTGTACTGTGGCCTTGTCTAAATACTGATGGAGTTTGTGGACTCAAAAGGCTTCCATAGCTTAGGTAATCACTGACATAATACGTAAGAGTGTTGATTGTTAAATTCACAGCAGGAGTCACTGTGCACTGATGTTCCATGCAGGACCTCTGTCCTCAGAGTTGTATTACGAGAATTCACTATAAAACTTGTCCTCAAAGAATTATTTTGTTTTAGTGTATCAAGTGGAGGATACTTTTATGTCTCATGATAATTAAGTCTAAGTGCTCCCAAAAGATGTATCATTCTTGGATTCTTCTTTAAAGTTAACTAAGTTTCTAAAAAAAAAAAAATGCTTAAAAAAAGAAGTGAAATTAACTTTGAGATTCAGTGACTTTGAACAGCTCTTGTCTCGACTTTGAGGAACAATTTTCTTTTTCATCCTATTTCTTGAACTCTTTACTTAACATAGAGCTACTCTTCTGTGTATAAAGTTAATTGAAAATGGATCTTAATAAGAAATAAGACTGCAAATAGGAGAAGGAGGAGGAAGAAGGGTAGGGTGTGGGTGGGAGGGCAGATACGGTGGGAAGAATCACCACATTCCTAAAGTTGTGTTTATGAAATACATGAAGTCTGTATTCCTTAAATAAAAGGTTTCTTTCAGAAAAAAATCGGAGCAAAAAATTGCTCTTTGAAACAAATTGAGTTGCAATCACACAATTATGATTACAAAATTAGACAGAATCTTTGCAAGTGAAGGGCCCTGAAGCACAAACTTTATTAGCATCCTGGTCAGGGTTGCTCATGCAGATGGGTTTCTGAGGCTCAGTAGTTTGTTCAAGGCCACACAGCTCATGATCAGGGGAGGGAGAGTTTAAAGCCAGGCCTGCCAGCTTCTCGTCACCACTTTCCCCTTCTCTGAAAATGAGAATAGCACACACCCAGTGTTCACCGTGCGCCGTGCGCTGCTCTAAGGACATATCCAATCCTCAAGTTATCACAGTATATGGCTACGATTTTTATTTCTCACTTTTATATATGAGGCTGTAAGCAGAGAGGTTAATAACTTGCTTATAGATAAGGAACCTAAGAAACAATGAGAACTGGTTTGCTGAGGTACCCAGTGTGAGTTTATAGTGAGCAGAAACTAGGAGGTCCATTGTTATCCTCCGTCAGTACCCAATGCACTGGAGAGGGGACTCAAGGCCGAACCTCTGCTTGATGTCTTCACTGAGATCCTAGCTTCCGGCCACAGTCAAACCCATCTTACCGCCTGCCTCAGTAAAAGCTTTGTCACATGATCTGGTCCTTAGAACCAGGATTTAAAGGAGGGTACACTGTACCCCAGAGATGGGGTGGTGGATTTATCACAACTCATTGTCAAATGATAGTCTTCTGGAGGTCAGACTCTTTGACCAGTATTTTTTTTTCTTTTTTAAGATTTATTTATTTATTTTAAGGGTAAATATATATATATATATATAGAGAGAGAGAGAGAGAGATTTTCCATCTGTTGGCTCTCTCCCAAATGGTTGCAATGGCCAGGGCTGGGTCAGGCCAAACAGGAACCAGGAACTCCATCTGGGTCTCTCACATAGGGAGCAGGGGCCCAAGTTCTTGAGCCTTCTTCTGCTACATTCCCAGGTGCGTTAGCTGGGAGCTAGGTTGGAAGTGGAACATCCAGGACTTGAACTCGTGCCCATATGGGATGTCAACTTTTCAGGCAGTGGCCTAGTCCAGTGTACCACATCATTGGCCCTGACCTGGTATTTCTTTTTTTCTTTTTTTAAGATTTATTTATTTACTTAAGAAGCATAGTTAGAGACAGGGGGCGGGGTGGAGATCTTCCAACTGCTGGTTCACTCCCCAAATGGCTGCAATGGGCAAAGCTGGGCCAATCCAAAGCCAGGAGCCAGGAGCTTCTTCCAGGTCTCCCACATGGTACAGGGGCCCAAATGGGATGCCGGAGCCACAATCAGATATTTAACTTATTATGCACAGTGCCAGACCCTTGACCCAGTACTTCTTATGGGAACCTGCTCTGGAGAAATAATCTGAAGAATGATGCCTTATGCATAGTGATATGCACCACATGGCAAAAACTGGAAAATAATGCAGACGTTCATCAATAAGAGTGGTTAAATAATCATGAAGGAAGCGTTTAGGCAACAAGCAGACACCGTGCTTCCAGATGGCTGTGGTCACCTAGGAGAATGCTTGTATTATGTCAGGCTTTATAAATACTTTATGAAGTCATAGACATGGCTTGTTAGTTACATAGGCTTAATGTAATGCTCCGCTAATATTTTACAGTTTCTGTGGTCAGTGGGCAGCACAGCATTGCTGATGAGGGTGTGAGCAGAACGTTGCCTGGGCTGTGACTTCATCAGAAGATTTGGCTGGGACTGGAAGTGCTTCCAAGCTCGTGCTTGTGGTCATGTTAGGTAGGAAGTTAGAAATCAGCCTGTGTGAAGGGGCCTGAGCAAAGCAAAAAGTTTTGGTTTTTTTGTTTGTTTCTTTGTTTTTTTAACGAAGATTTATTTATTTGAAAGGCATAGTTACATAGTTACATAGTTACAGAGAGAGATAGAGAGGTCTTCCATCTGGTGGTTCACTCCCCAGATGACTGCAATGGCCAGGGCTGGGCCAGGTCATAGCCAGGAGCCAGGAGCTTCTTCCGGGTCTCCCATGCAAGTGCAGGGGCTCAAGCACTTGGGCCATCTGCTGCTGCTTTCCCAGGTGCATTAGCAGGGAGCTGGATCAGAAGTGTAGCAGCCGGGACTTGAATCGGTGCCCATGTGGGATGCCATGCTGCAAGTGGCAGCTGCATGCCACTGCGTCAGCGCCCCACCAACATAGGCTGATTTCTGACTTCCTACCTAACACTGGTACTTTCCAGCTCAAGGCCCAAGGCCACCAAATGAGCCTCCCCTACGAAGCTTTGTGCATGGCCCTTCGCTGCTTAAAACCACTTACGGCTCCCCCTTGCCTGGCCCTGCACTTCCCATCAGCTCCCAGTACAAACCCCGAACACACAGATTTCACGGAGCCTCCTCCTTGGAAAGCTCACTGCTTCTTTCTATGATTCAAGGCCCAGTCCAAGTTCCACCTGCTCCCAGACCATTCTAGACCCCACCAGGGATCCTGACTGACCCCACGCGTCCAAGCTTTGGACTGTCTAGAAATGCCCTTTTCCCCTTCTTACACAACAGGAAGAGCTACTGGGAACCTGCTTGCTAGGGGTCATCTCATTTAATCCTCAGAACAAGCACAGCAACTGCTTGCTTGCACGTTTCACAGAGGGGAGGGGACTGAGTCACCCAGCGGGGGAGTGGCAGAGCCAGGACGGCAGAGCAGACGCAGCCCTGTGCCTGACGCACTTCCTGACCCACCTGCAGCTCTGAGGGACCCAGACCTGAGACTTCTTGGTGTCCCCACGGCCTGGGTGAATGCCTGCTGAACACTGGGCTTACAGTGCTAGGGGAGAAGCCCACTGGGCTTGAGTGATCTCTTGTTGCCAAGGCGGAGGCTGGGAGGACAAACCGCAGACAGAGCGTGTGTTCCCTTTGGGACTGCCCTGCTCCAGCAGGAGGCTAGGTTCTGCCATCAAGCCTCAGCCTCAAGCAAAAGCCCCTGGGTCCTCAACCAAGGCCCAGACCCTGTATCTTCTGAAGGCTGACTTTGAAATTCACATTATCTTGGGAGGCTCTGATTTCCACTCTGCATTTATGGCTCCAAAAATCTGAACACTTTTTCTGGTTTCTATAAACACTTCCAGGTCCTTGGAAATCGGATTCTAGCCCCAGATCTCTCGTCCATTACACTTACAGCTGGGTGGCCTGGGGCGGTCCCTTCTGGACTTCAGGTCCCGCCTGTACAGCAGGAACCCCTGAGCCCAGCACCGAGAGGCAGTGCATGTGCGTCCCTGCAGACTAGTCTGACTTCCTGAGAGCCTCCCAGCTGGGCCCCTGCCAGCATCTCATAGCAAGCCAGCAACACGCGCACCATCAGCCTTGCTGCTGTTTTACAATATATAACAATTTAAACAGCTCAAAATGTAAAATACCACACGGTGCACTCTGAAGTCTTCCTCCCTCCCCGGCTCCCCAACCACCCAGTTCCTCTTCTTGCAGTCAACTCAAGCAGCTCATTTTTTGTTGATCATTCTGGAGATGCCCAGAAGCAAGCAAGCACAATGGCTCTGTGCACCTTGCCTGTTGTCCAAACAGCTCACTCCCTGCTGTTCAGACAAGATGGCTCTGAGCCTCCAGTTTCTGAGAATGCAAAGCTCACACCCTGCTCCCCAGGGAGAGCGGCTCTGACTCTGCCAGGGAGTGGCCACTGGCTTGGGACCCTCGGTGTGCACATTCAGGGGCTCTCCTCAGTGAGCCCCCTGACGGTCACACCTTTCCATGACAACGTAGCTGGGAAAGAACCAACCAATGGCCCAGCCTGGTGGAGGGTTCAAAGACCTGGTAAGGAGGGGTTTTGTTCTGCACCCCTTGAAGGCTGGCAAGAGTTGGCCTGCGGGGCCATGCTGCCTTTCGCTTTATCCTCTCTGAGACAAGCAGCTTCCTCCTCTGGCCAGGGCCTGATGGCAGCCTGGTGGCTCCCGGGCGGCCCCGCCAAGGGCTCTGCTCCCACACTTCACTTCTTTTCGATGGCCTTGCTGGTGCTGGGCAGCTGGGAAGGTCCCTGCCAGAGCCTGGGAGCGGGCCTCCTGGGAACGTCCATCTGCTTGCTGCCTGTGTCGCTGCCACAGGAAGGAGCTCTCCGTGCCCATGCTCTGCTCTGGCTGGCTTTGTGCGGTCGGCTTGTGGGCTGGGGGCAGGGAGAGCTGGCCAGTGGGGCTAACAAGGGAGCGTTTTGGGGTAGTTAAATGTGTCTTTATGCTTTTTCCTACAAAGAGCTCCACCCGCTCTCCCACAGTTCTGCGCTCCTCAAAAACGCCTCAGTCTAAAAGACCTGCTGGGAGGCTGCCACTTGCCGCTGCTCGCCGGGTGCCGCTCCCCAGCCTGGCTGCTGGCTCGCGGAAGGGGAGTGCTGGGAGCTGCGAGCTGCCGAGAGCCTGATGCAGTTGTTCCCCAGGAAACCCAGAGACTCAAGCCAGGATCTACTCTCTTGGTTCTCTGGAAGATGTTTCTGTGCTTCAACCTCCCAACTGTGAAATGGGCACAATAAAGAGAGTTGGTGAAGATGAGGGCACCCAGAAGAAGCAGGGAGAGAGAGGTTTTGAGAAGCCTGTTGAAGTTGGAGAGAGGTGAGGACTTTGTGTTGGCTGGTGGGGGGCGGGAGAAGGGGCTCCACACTCACCCCTGCAAAACTGGTTCCCCAAACCTGGCAATGGGCAACACGGCCCAGGACATCTTGTGCCCCAGAACTGGGCACTGCCTGGAAGTGGCCCTCAGGCCTGTGAGCCCTGGGTGAATTCTGCATGGGATGACAGACTCTAGCTGGTCACCTTCGTGTCCACCTGACGTTCAGTACCATAGGCTCAGGATGAGTGAGGAGAGTTTAATGACCCATCCATCACTTTGGGGGGGCCAACCTGCAGGTGTGGATAACTAGTCTGACCCTCTATGGCTTATAATTACAGGGCCACCAGTTTTCTGGGTCAATCCATATCCTTGCCTCTTCCCCTGCCAACTGAGTAGAAAAGAGGCTTTCTAAGTAATACCTCTGCAGCAAATCCAGGTCAGGAGGGGTGGTAAGGCAGGTCTGTCCACCCTGGCGACTCCCACCTTGACGAAGAAACTGACTTTGAAATTCTTAATAATTTTTTAACAAAGTGTCTTGCATTTTCTTTCCTTTTTTTCCCTTTTTTTTTTTTTTTTTTTTTGACAGGCAGAGTGGACAGTGAGATGGGTCTTCCTTTTGCCGTTGGTTCACCCTCCAATGGCCGCCGAGGTAGGCGCGCTGCGGCCAACACACTGCGCTGATCCGATGGCAGGAGCCAGGTGCTTCTCCTGGTCTCCCATGGGGTACAGGGCCCAAGGACTTGGGCTATCCTCCACTGCACTCCCTGGCCACAGCAGAGAGCTGGCCTGGAAGAGGGGCAACCAGGACAGGATCGGTGCCCCAACCAGGACTAGAACCTGGTGTGCCGGCTCCGCAAGGCGGAGGATTAGCCTAGTGAGCCGCGGTGCTGGCCCCTTTTTTTCCCCTTTCTTTGGGAGGCTGGAAATGGGAGAGAGAGAGACAGAGAGAGTGTCTCATCTGCTGGTTCACTCCCAAATGCCTGCAAGGCCAAAGTTAGGATCTGAGACCTCACTCTGGGTCTCCCAGACCCAGGTGGCAGGGTCTCAGTGGCTGAAGTCAGCACCCCTGCCTCTCAGAGCCTGCGCTAGCAGAAAGCTGGAGTCAGGAGCTTGAGCGAGTTTTGAATCTGGGTCCTCAGACGTAAGATTGGGACGTCTTAACTAATGTCTTCACTGCTAGGATAAAGCCTGCCCCAGTGCCTTGCGTTTTCACTTTGAACGGAGCCCAGAATATCATGCAACCTATCCTGATATGGGCTTGAGTAACACTGATTTTCACTCTAGCCTCTTTTCTTGCACAAAGGCAAGCTTCTAAGTGCAGACAGTGGTAATAAAATTTATTGAAAAGATGAGAAAATGAACACACATACAATGTGAGCGTGGGCTGTCCCACAAGAAGAAATACTGGTCATGAGTGGGCAGCGGGCCAAGGGTTGCCCAAAAGGAGCAGGAAATGCAGAGAGCACCTGGCAGCACCTCTAGCGGTGAAAGAGAGAGCTCCTCCCCCAGTGCTGGCCCCTTTTTGAGGGGGTGGGGCCTCTACAGGTGTGAGGCCACTGGGAATTATATGGAACCTCCGCAAGTTCCACGCAGAGCTTAATTCCATATTTTCATGGCGTGCCCCCTTGGGTCCTGGATGAAGCATATGTATCCTGGGAAAGAGGCACCAGCAAGAGGCTGGAATTGCATATGGGAGCTTGCAGCAGCTCCCAGCTCCTCAGATCTGAACTACCTGGCTGCCTGGCCCACATCAGAGCTACCACAAAAACAGCAGAACTAGGTTCAATCCCAGTCTGAAGGACTCAGATCCATGTGGCTACTTCGTATCCAGAGAGGTTCTTGGTTCCCTGAGGCCTGCAGTGGGGCTGGGGTCTGTGGCCCCTCAGACGCAGGTAGGACGTCCTGCACACGCAGGCTGCCGGCTGCGGCTGGAACGCTGTCTCCACACCGACCGGCATCTCCCCCACTAACAGCTTCCCGTGCTGCGTGTGTGACCTCACGGCCTTAGATCACACCTGGGTGGGGGCAATCTTCCACCCAGAGCTGGCAGAGGAGGGGGGTATCTCCCCCACTAACAGCTTCCCGTGCTGCGTGTGTGACCTCACGGCCTTAGATCACACCTGGGTGGGTGCAATCTTCCACCCAGAGCTGGCAGAGGAGGGGGCTCTCCCTGGGGAGAGTCGGACTGGCTCCAGGAGACCCTGGTTATCTTGTGTGACCTTGGGGCTTTAAGCCACACCTCCAGGTGGCTGCCATCTCTGACCCAGAGCTGGCAGGGGAGGGGGCTGGGCCCTAAGGACACAGAGACATCTCCAGGAAATCCCCACGTCCATCCGCTACCTCCATGAGCCCCAAGCCAATCAACGTGCGTGTGAGAAACCCCCGTCCAATGGGCACCCCCACCCCCAGAATGACCCAGTGAGCAGACAGTAACGCCTTAGACACCGGGCCACTTCCTCAGAGCCAGCGTCCCACTCGGGCACTCCGCCTGGGCTCCTCTCAGGCCAGACACTTTCTCTGTCACCTGCCAATCAATTAAGTTTCTCTTCTGTCTAATAAAAGTTTCTGCCTCTTTGCAAATTGTTTCCTGGCTTTTTATTTCTATACTAAGCTGAGGAAAAGAACCCAGGAATCTCACTCCGGCAACCGTCCTCCCCGCCGTGACCGGTAACATGCCCTCCTTCCCCTCTTCTCCTTGAAGTGTCTGGGGATGCTGGGGCAGAGATTGGAGAGGGCATCTTCGCAGAGCCAGGCGGGGCACTGACCATATAATAGATTATTTCCGGCTGGCGCCGTGGCTCAACAGGCTAATCCTCCGCCTTGCGGCGCCGGCACACTGGGTTCTAGTCCCGGTCGGGGCACCGATCCTGTCCCGGTTGCCCCGCTTCCAGGCCAGCTCTCTGCTGTGGCCCGGGAGTGCAGTGGAGGATGGCCCAAGTGCTTGGGCCCTGCACCCCATGGGAGACCAGGAGAAGCACCTGGCTCCTGCCATCGGAACAGCGCGGTGCGCCGGCCGCAGCGCGCTACCGCGGCGGCCATTGGAGGGTGAACCAACGGCAAAAGGAAGACCTTTCTCTCTGTCTCTCTCTCACTGTCCACTCTGCCTGTCAAAAAAAAATAATAATAATAATAAAATAAAAAAATAATAGATTATTTCCTCTCCCCGGGTCTGCCATCAAGGATGCGCTGTCATTTCCACCACCCCAGTGCTCTTGTCTGTCTGTGTGCAGCTGTGCTGGACGCCTCACTTGCCCAACTCCTAGCGTCAGCAGCAGAACCCCGCCCCCTTCCCCAGTGGCTGAGGAGGAGTTCCCCTCACTAAGAATGCAATCTGCGTTTCAGCGAGTGGTAATTTCAGCTTCAGCTGCCTCTTTGTGTGTGTTGCTGAGAGCAGGGATTAAGGAGTCTGGCCTGACCTGGGACTTTTCTTCTTGCTGGCAAGCCCCAGAGACTGGGGGTGGGGTGGGTGAAGAAACAGCTCCGTGTCACACATCACAGGGCCCTTAGGGACGTTTTCTTTTCCTACTCAAGGGTCAGGTAGTGCTACCTCTGAGCATGGATGCTGTCCGCCTCATGGACACGTGAAAGGGTCCACTTCATCTAGCACGAGCTTCCCTAGAGCTCGCTCTGCTTGTGAGACGCTCTCTGCACACCGCCAGAACTCCTTTGGCCAAAGACCAGCACACTGTATGGCAGGAGCCCTCCAGGCACGAATCTGGATTTCAGACCCAGAAAGACAAATACAAATACAAATACTTATGTTACAAGCATGAGAATCTTCACTTTATTCCAAGTTCTTTCCCCATAGAGATAAGAATTCAAAGCAGAGACACACAGCACACAGGTGAGAGCAGGGGGCCTGCAATGTGGCTCAGCAGGTAAAGCCACAGCTCCATTTCTGACCCAGCTCCCTGCTCGTGGCCTGGGAAAGCAGGGGAGGATGCGCAAGTGTTTAGGCCCCTGCACCCATGTGGGAGACCCAGAAGAAGCTCCCAGCTTCGGCTTGGCCCAGTCCTGGCTGTTGTGGCCATCTGGGGAGTGAGCCAGCAAATGGAAGATCTTTCTCCCTCCCTTTCTTTCCCACTCTCTCTGTTACTCTTTCAAATACACAAATAAATCTTTAAAAAAAAAAAAAAAGGTGAGAGCAGGTAAAGAGAGAGTGAGTGTGCATTTAGGTGAGTGTGGGCCGACCCACGCAGAGATGGGTGAGTGTGGGCCAACCCACGCAGAGGTAGGTGAGTGTGGGCTGACCCACGCAGAGATGGCATTCGGGGGTGAGCCAGAGATTTGCCTATGAGGAAAGAGCACGGGAGGAGGCTGGAGAAGGGCCCACAGATAAGGTCCAGAAACCAAAAGCAAAAGGTGGCACGCTCATCCGTGAGGCAGGGGGTGAGGCAGGGGTGGAACAAGATGGAGTTTGGTGTGCTGGGGGCTTCACTATTCCTTAAAGTGGAGTTTACCTTCCACGCAGCTGTCAGTGTGTCTCCTCCTTCCTGGTCTCGGATGAGGCACAAGTGCATGATGGGAAAGTGGGTGTACTAGACTGACAGGTTTAATGCAGTGCTACACAGAAACTATGGAAAAAATGCTCCCAACTTCATTTGTTCCTACCTAACTCCCTGCTGAGCTCCCCTCCTGAGGAAGGTGTCGATTTCTGGCTCAAGGCTCATGTTCTCAGCGTTTTCCTCTCTTAAGGTTATGAGATACTTGGAGAGTAAGGGCCAGAAAGGAACAAGGCTGAGGACTGGGCTGTCTCCTCGGGCCTGGTGAGCAGAGGTTAGCAACAGGCTCAAGGAGGAGGCAGTGTTGGGTGAAGGGCCTGGGGGCCTCGGGCTCTGCTGAGAGCTGGAGACTGAAACAAGATTCACTGCAAACCACTGCCAGGAAAGAAAAAAACCCAAATTTTCCCCCACCCTCTTAGGTTCAGTACCTGAGGATCTGCAAATTAAATGGAAAAAAAGATTAGCAAGAGAAAAAAGTTTCTTCATGCATCTGATGACACACGCGCACGCAGCACACGCAGACGCGAGTGACCAGGGAGGTGCTAAGGGTCTGGAGCTCCATGGCTGTGGCTTCACTGTGTCCTCCTCAAAGGATTACTGAAAGCTTAGATCCCCAGTGCAACAGTGCTGGGAGGTGTGCCTAATAGGAAGTGTCTAGGTCATGCGGTCTGCACCTTCACCTATGGATGGATGCTGGTTATAAAGACAAGTCCGCGTGCATGAGATGTCTCTCTGTCTCTCCCACACGTGCTCTAGCCCTCCTGCCTTTTTCCATGATACAGTAAGAAGGCCCTTGCCAAATGTGGGCCTCTTTAAAAAAATTTATTTATTTATTTGAAAGACAGAGATACAGAGAAAGAGAGAAGGAGAGAGAGAAAGAGAGAGGTCTTCCATCCACTGGTTCACTCCCCAAATGGTCACAATAGCCAGAGCTGGACCAGGCTGATGCCAGGAGCCAGGAGCTTCATCCACGTCTCCCACACAGGTGCAGGGGCCCAAGAACTTAGGCCATCCTCTGCTGCTTTCCCAGGCCACAGCAGGGAGCTGGATTGGAAGTGCAGCAGCCAGGATTCAGACTGGCGCCCACAGAAGATGCAGTGCTGCAGGCCACAGCGCCGGCCCCAGATGTGGGCTCTTGACCCTGTGAAATTGGACAAGACCCCCTAAACTTCACACTAAATTGTGGCCCCTTAAAGTTCCCTAGAAATGCTATCCGGGGTGCCACATGCGCTACCGGAATTTGGGGTGCCATACGATTTCACCACGGGCTTATTACTAAATCCCCGATATTCGTAAGCCTAAGAGGGTTGTTGCCTAATATTTAGAGAATTCTAAATACCAGCACAGATAAACAAGGCAGCATGGTATGTTTTAAGCTTTTATTTAGTGTAAGAAGTATCTAGGGAAGTGAAGGCTTTAGTTCAGGTAGGAGAGAGGGGAAGGTCTGGAAACTGGATTAGTGTCCATACTGCTCAGAGAGCAGGCCAGAGCCACGTGCAGCAAGCAGCTCGAGCTGCTATCTACCGCTTATCACCAGCAGCACCGCAGAGGCCGAGAGAGCTTTTGCGACACTCCCTGCCTTTTTATATATTTTCCACAGGGGAGTGGCTTGTGGCCAGGTGGGCGCTCAGGTATGGTCAGGTAGAGCCTGATGTCACATGGGGGCGTGGTGGGGTATCAGGTAGAGTGTAAGGTCACACAGAGGCATGGCGAAGGTATCAGGGCATGAAGTCACACAGGGGCGTGGCGAAGGCGTGGTCTTCCAGCTCACAAATCTAACCAATTTTAGCCTGTATGCCTGCCTGCTTCACAGCCTCCAGCATTGTAAGAGCTAAATCTCTGTGTTTCCCCTCAAAGTTAATTGATCGATTGATTGATTAACTGTATTTGAAAGAGAGAGGGAGGAAGAAAGACCTTCATCAGCTGGTTCACTCTCCAAATGTCCACAACAACCAGGACCACAGCCAGGAGCAAGGATCTCCAGCTGGGACTCCACCCAGGCACTTGGGCCATCAGCTGGGGCCTCCAGGTCATCCGTAGGAAGCAGAGCAGCTGGGCATCCAGGTGGCAGCTCCAGCTGCTGTGCCCACAACACCCACCTCTGTTCTTTGTGGATTGCCAGTGTCACATTCTGTGATAGCTGTGCAAAACTGACAGACACAGACCTAAGTCAGCAGAGGAAAGGGAGTGGCAGAGAGCAGGCTCCAGTGGGAAGAACATAAATGGTGCTGGGAAAACTGGATTTCCACGTGCAGAATCATGAAGCAAGATCCCTACCTTTCACCTTACACAAAAATTCATTCAACATGGATTAAAGACTTAAATCTACGACCCAACACCATCAAATTATTAGAGAGCATTGGAGAAACCCTGCAAGATATAGGTACTGGCAAAGACTTCTTGGAAAATACCCCAGGAGCACAGGCAGTCAAAGCCAAAATTAACTATTGGGATTGCATCAAATTGAGAAGTTTCTGTACTTCAAAAGAAACAATCAGGAAAGTGAATAGGAAACCGACAGAATGGGAAAAAATATTTGCAAACTACGCAACAGATAAAGGGTTGATAACCAGAATCTACAAAGAAATCAAGAAACTCCACAACATCAAAACAAACAACCCACTTAAGAGATGGGCCAAAGACCTCAACAGACATCTTTCCAAAGAGGAAATCCAAATGGCCAACAGACACATGAAAAAATGTTCAAGATCACTAGCAATCAGAGAAATGCAAATCAAAACCACAATGAGGTTTCACCTCACCCCGGTGAGAATGGCTCACATTCAGAAATCTACCAACAATAGATGCTGGAGAGGATGTGGGGAAAAAGGGACACTAACCCACTGTTGGTGGGAATGCAAACTGGTTAAGCCACTATGGAAGTCAGTCTGGAGATTCCTCAGAAACCTGAATATAACCCTACCATTCCACCCAGCCATCCCACTCCTTGGAATTTACCCAAAGGAAATTAAATTGGCAAACAAAAAAGCCATCTGCACATTAATGTTTATTGCAGCTCAATTCACAGTAGCTAAGACCTGGAACAAACCCAAATGCCCATCAACAGTAGACTGGATAAAGAAATTATGGGACATGTACTCCATAGAATACTATACAGCAGTAAGAAACAATGAAACCCGGTCATTTGCAACAAGATGGAGGAATCTGGAAAACATCATGCTGAGTGAATTAAGCCAGTCCCAAAGAGACAAATATTTGTTTTCCCTGATCAATGACAACTAACTGAGCACCAAAGGGGAAACCTGTGGAAGTGAAATGGACACTATGAGAAACAGTGACTTGATCAGATCTTGTGCTGACTGTTGATGTACAATGTAATACTTTATATCCATCTTAGTATTTTTTTTTTGTTCTAGTACTGATGCTTGAATTCTGTAATTAACACACAATTATTCTTAGGTGTTTAAATCTTAACTGAAAAGTGATCCTGGTTAAATATAAGAATGAGAAAAAGAGAGGGAGGAGATGTACAATTGGGGACATGCAAAATCGGACTTGCCCCAAATGATGGAGTTAGAATCGTGCCAGGGGATTCCAATACAATCCCATCAAGGTGGCATGTACCAATGCCATCTCAGAACAGACAGACTTCTTTAGAGAAGAAAAACGGGGTTTTTAGGAGATAAGACAGTTTGTGATAATGTTCATACAGTCATGAATGATCTTTCTGTCTTCTTTAGGGTCATGAACTCCTCCAGAATGGGCACTTTATGGCATATTTACTCTTTTTTAATAATTGAGCAGATGTGATTTTTTAAAAAGTTCTCTTTATTTATTTGTTTGAACGGCAGAGTGGCAGAGAGAGAATGGGGGAGACAGATCTTCCATCTGCTGGTTCTCTCTCCAAATGCCTGCAACAGCTAGGGCTGGACCAGGCCAAAGTCAGGAGCCAGGAACTCCATCAGTTTCTCTCATGTGGGTGGCAGGGACCCAAGTACTCGGGCCATCACCTGCTGCCTTCCCAGGAGCACCAGCAGGGAGCTGAATTGCAAGTGGCACCTCTGAGCTTCGAGCCAGCAGACATCTCAAGTGGAAGCTTTACCTGCTGACCAGAGCACTTTGGACAGCTCTCCTGGAAGCAGACTTGACCCCAAACACAGAATGTATGCCAGTCCTCATTTCTCAGGAGTCTCTGCTTTCAGTCATATAAGGAAAATTGCAAGGCTTCTTTCTGAATCTAACACATTTGAATGTCTTCAGGGAGATAATCATTACGAAACTCCCTGCACTGCACAGCTTGGCAGCTGCTCAACATCCATTTTTGAGTGAACACAGTAAGGGTTAGATAGAGATGCTGTTGTTGGGATAGCCAGGCACGTGGAACAGGGATCCTGAGCAACAGATCTCTCCCTGGAGAGCAGGTGGCCTCTGCTCTCCTGGCTTAGGGCAGATTTGGAGACTGGCAGAGCCTGACAGGACAGCTCACTCACCTGGCAACTCTGCTTTCCTGACATCTGCTAGGACTCAAGTGTTGAATTTCTTTTTTTTTTTTAAAAAGGTTTATTTATTTATTTGAAAGTCAGAGTTACACAGAGAGAGAGGAGAGACACAGAGAGAGAGGCCTTCCGTCCGCTGGTTCACTCCCCAATTGGCTGCAACTGCCGGAACTGCACCAATCCGAAGCCAGGAGCCAGGAGCTTCTTCCAGGTCTCCCACACGGGTGCAGGGGCCCAGGTCTTGGGCCATCTTGTACTGCTTTCCCAGGCCATAGCAGTTCAAGACCAGCACCCATATGGGATGCCGGCGCTTCAGGCCAGGGCGTTAACCCACTGCGCCACAGCGCCGGCCCCTCAAGTGTTGAATTTCAAGATGCTTTGAAGCCAGAGCTACAGAGCAATGGTTTAGGAGCAAGAAGTCAGAAAATTTAGGTCTTAACAAGGTTGGATTTTTCTTGGACAACATGGGAACACGAGTGCTTGACATGTTCTGGGGTTGATGGCTTTAAAAAGGAAGCAGCAGATAGGAGAAAGAGGACACTCAGCTCCCAGGAACCCTTGCTCTGAAAGGTCCCAGGAACCCTTGCTCTGAAAGGTCCCAGGAACCCTTGCTCTGAAAGCTCCCAGGAACCCTTGCTCTGAAAGGTCCCTTTGTTAGATAGGAAGTTAGAAATGAGCCTGTGCGTGGGAGGGGCCTGAGGAGTACAGCACGTGCAGAAGCCCCCCTTGGAAGCAGCCTAGGGCTCACACTGCAAAGTCCTGCCTGGACCCCAGTAACGTTCCAGGAGAACTCAGCCCTCCCCAGGGAAAGCTCCCTGGAAGACTCCTCTCTCCTCAGCACCACAAGGGTTACCTGGCTTGATAACAGTGAGCAATACAACCTCACAACCTAGGGCAGGCCTCTCTGCCCTGTGGTGGGCTCCCCAGTCTGACTGCACTGAGCCGTGAACCCTCGAGAGGACTTTTCCTAATTTACACTCAGCAAACCCTTTGTCCTGGAGGAGGGTGTAGGGAGCAGAAAATTAAACAACTTCACCATAATATTAACAAAAACAAGCAAGAGCTACGCAGACAGCAGGAGGTCTGCATGGACTTGATGAGAACTGCCCACGGCCTGCACACAGCTTCCTCAAGACCTTATCAACCCTACACTGTCAGAACACATATATAAACCACAGACTGAGGAGATCCACGGGGACCCTGAGCAGATTCTACTGAGTGCGGCTGAGCAAAAGCTCCTGGGTGACCCATGGCATTCAGATCCTCCTGCGAGAGAAGTTCTCCCAGCCAGCCCTGCGCTCACCAGGCCTCGAGGCTCTGCTCTCCCCAGCTGAAACACCAGCCAGATGCCGAGACCCTGATCCCCTTGAAGACCTGTGCTTTCCAGCTCAGAGGCACCAAGGCACCACCACTGTGGACGCTTTGCAACTCTGCCTCTGTGGCTAAGACACACCTGAGGAGCACCAGAGGTACCTTAGGAACCTTGGGTGGTTGGTTTACCCAGCGTGTTGTGTTATACAAACTAAAACATAAGATTTTCCTACTGCATAATAAAAAAGCCTTATTGGGACCAACACCACCTCTGTTCCATTACTACGCTTGTGACAGAGGGGAAGGAGAAACCTGGACCCCTTCTCTTATCAGCCCGTCTGAATACAGACAGTGTGCTCAGCTCTCACTCTCTGCTGAGCTGCCTGCCTGTCAGCTGTGTCCTTTCCATTTCACCCTGTGACCTTGCTCTCCTCAGTCTGAGTGATGGCTCTTGTCATGAGTGCCTGCTGTCACGCAGCTCGACAGGGCTTAAGGGCGACGTGTCGGAGCACAGGGAAGAGGGAACACATAGACATAATCCAATGAAAGATTTTATTGCTTACACACCAGAGGTTTTTTAAAAAACTACTTATCAATAGGCTCATTAAAGTCAATATACTTATCAGTATCAATATACTTATCAGTATCGACATCAACCAACCCACGACACATTCAATCCGTGGATTAATAGATATCAACACCGGCAAGCACATAATCCACAGCAAATTCAATCTAGGGCTTAACTACTACTTCACTTAACTACTACAATAACACTTAACTGTTATAATAACACTATTTCCTTAACAATGATACTAAAGAACTACTGGAATCAAAGCTTAACACTTACTTACTACTCATCAATTATATTCATTAAACCACAGATCACAATATATAGCATTAAAGTAACTTCAAGGGCTATCCAATTATAATAGTATATGTACAGCAAGGCATGTATCATTACTCTTAGTCATAGGGTCAAAGCCTATTCATCTTACAGTACACATGGTTAATGTCATTTATAAAGGCTGAGTTCTCAAGGTTCGTATCGCAGTCACAAAAAAGAGTCAGTGTTCATAGTCCGGAGCTCAACATCTCAGCAGAGACGGATCTTGGATCAGTCACTTACAGGCAGGAAGTTGTGGGAAGGCTGTCACTCTGGGAAGTGAGCTCGAGGTTTCCAGGCAGACACAAAGCAAGGAGTTGGAGAGGTCCCCTACTGAGAGGCCTGGTCTGGCCCTGCGGTCAGGAGGCCTGGCAGCAGGCTGACAAGGGGTCCAGGCGAGGCGGCAAGGCCGCAGCTCCACTGGAGTTTAGTCCCCAGCTCTTCAGCTCCAAGTGTGAGGGGATCCAGAGTTTCACACACACTGGGCCCTTGATCTGCTGTCACCTTCTGCCATTACTTGTTCCTCACAGAGTAACGGCTGCCCCTTCAGCTCCAGATGTGTGGAGATCCAGAGGTTCACACACACCGGGCCATGAGCCTCGAGAGGACGGAGAGCAATGCGAAAGGCTCTCCTTTTATCCTAGTTTTCTTGGCAGCTCTCCTGCTTGTTCAGTTGGGTGTCACCAATCCCATGCCTAGGACAGGGTGTATCCAGCTCACCCTCGGGGTGCGGCCAATCAGGATTCGTCTAAGTGAGGTAGCCAAGGTTATTACCCATCACACACACCATATCAGGCTCTCCAGAGGTGTCTGCTCAGTGTGATGAGGAGCTTTCTTCTTGGCAAGCGTTAGCTTAGCGTAAGTGATGTCATCAGTCTCTGGCTTGACATGAGTGACTCCACCTCTCTTTACTTTCACTTTGTGGATAGTGGTAGTTGTTTTGACTCTAGGATTCTCTGTGGAATTTCTACAGTTCACCTCCTTCTGGTGGTCAGGTAAGCAGTGATCTGTGAATCTATTTTTTTTTTTTTTTTTGGACTCCTGTGGGATTCCACACAGTGCTCACACTCTCTCTCTCTCTTTCTCTCTGTTCCTTCTGTTCTGACAGATGCCCTGTCCCTAACAAACCTTGCTGCTTTGCTCTGTCTCATGCCTGAACTCTTTCTTGTGCAAAGAACCCCACACTGATCTCCACTAACACCTTAAAGAGAGGCTCTCCTAACTGTAATGGGTGAGACATCGGCAGAGAAAATATGTTACCTCGGTTCTTTGTCTCACATGGAAGAAGAATTTCAATGCGGACAAGCAGAAAGATTTAAAAGCAAGATTGATTAGAGGCAGAGAGCTCCGGCCAGGGTGGCAAGGAAAGGGCTTCCAAGCGAGGAAAAACCTGAAGAAGGTGATGGTACTGGGGTTTTTAAGCACAATTTCGAGAAGAAAAATCTTGACGTTCAGTTATAAGACCTGGTGTGCAGCCCTTCATCCTGTCTGGCTTGCTCGCGATAAAATAAAGAGGCATCAGAGGGCGGGACACTTTACCGTAATTGGGGCGCTCAGAAGGAACCCCCACCCCCTCCCTATTCTCCTGAGCAGAAGCTTTGAGGAGAGGGCAGGCAGGCACTCTGACCTTGCCTGAGATAACGGTTGGGGAAGAGACATTTCCCACCCTCAGCTAACCCATCTGACTCCTCGCACAACTAGGGCAGGGGAAGGGAGTAAGAACTGGAAAGGCGGGGTGCTGGGTGGGAGCTGAGTAGTGACCAGCCCTCTGGGCCGACGGTTCACTGCCTGCCTCTCAACTCTGCCCAACTGGGGCTCCTACTCAGCAGTTTCTGGGCTTAATTCCGAAGAAAAGACTTGATGTTCTTCTTGAAATGGCTTTTCTCTGGACTCAGATACAGGATGGGTTGTCCAGATAGTCATTTGGATGAATTAGAAAGGCTTTGAGTGGAGCCCTATAAAAATAAATACTTCTAAGGCATTTCCTCCCCATCTCTCCTATTCTGCCCAGCAAATACCGGCCTCAGGCATGGGCGTACTCCTTTTCAATGGTTGATGCAGGCTCCTGGAGCTGTTCTGGGCCAATGGATGCTACTGATCTATTTCTGGGAAGGAGAAGAAATGACCTTTGAATGGATAAAATCAATGAGCCTGACCAGTAGCCAGGCCAGGGCTCACCTCTGGATCTCAGAGTAGCAGATGCACACTGGGTGAGAAGACGGCAGGATACCATTTGGCTGTGGAGACCACTGGCTGAGGCCATTGGCTCCAAGTGTCCAGGCTGCAGGTGTCAGAGAGGGGAAATGAGTCAGGGATGGAGGGAGAAGTCAGAGAAAATCAGGGGGCGGGCGCAGCAGTCAGCAGGACCCCCAAGTATGGACATTTATACAAAAGCAGCTCAGAGTTTGACCAGCTCCTTGGGTTTCAATGAGAAAGCACTGCACATTTTTAAACTGAAGCATATTTATTCCTTGGCACTGGCCTCTGGCCCTTGGCCTCTGGCTTGGAAACAGAAGGGGGTTGTTTGGTGGCTGGGCTGGGATGTTTGCTCGCAGACTATGAGGTGTGCCCAGCCCAGAACATCTGGTTTGGGAACGGCACAGCGGGTGTGTGTGTGTGTGTGTGCATTTGGAGGGCATGAGTGTGAGCCTGGGGCGGGGGGGGATGGGAGGAAAGGCTGGACCAGAGAACCTCTCCCTCCTCTCCACATCAAATATGCAGAACCAACACCCTAGGTACAGTGCAGGCCTCAGAGCCCACCTGACCTCGCAGTCCATCTTATTCACTGTCCTCCTGAGGCGGGCCCTTCACTGACTCCCAGCAACTTCCACCCACCCCTCCTTACACATGTAGCTCTGCTCACTGGAGCACACTTCCCTATCCTGCACACACCTCCTCTTTTACTGCCTCCACACCCTGGCCTGGTTCTGCTCACAGGGGAACCACTTACTGAGCAAAGTTTTTAGGGGTATTTCCTTTGTGCTGGGCACTTGCGCCCCTTCTTGGAGATAAGGAGCTAACTGTATGGATGGGACAGATGTGTGACATGCTGGTTTGTTTGTTTTTGGTAAAGTACCGCCATCCACTTGGTTGCTCAGACCAGGGTCTTTGTGGCACCCTGGCCCCACACATCCTTTGCATTGCCACATCCCATTGGCTCAGTATTCACCATCACCTTTCTCCTGGGCCACCACAGAGCTTCCTAACTGGTCTGTCTCTCTAGGAGACATTCTCCACACAGCAGCCAGAGTCATATCTATATCTATATCTATATCTATATCTATATCTATATCTATCTATCTGAGAGAGAGAGAGAGAGAGAAGATTCTATTTATTTGGAAGGCAGAGTGACAGAGAGAGAGATGGGGAGAAAGAATGAAATCTTCCATTTGCTGACTCACTCCCCAAATGGCCACAATGGCCAGGCCTAGTCTGGGTTGAAGTCAGGAGCCTGGAACTCCATTTGGGTCTCCCATATGGGTGGCAGGGGCATAAGCACTTGGGCCATCTTCCACTGCCTTCCTGGGTGCATTAGCAGGGAGATGGGTTCAAAGCTGAGCAGCCAAGATTCGAACTGGGGCTCTGGATTTGGAATGTCAGAGTTGCAGGTGGTAGCTCAACCTGCTGTGCCACAACACCTGCTCCATATTTTAAGAACATTGGGGCTGGCACCGTGGCACCGGCACACCAGGTTCTAGTCCCGGTCGGGGCGCCGGATTCTGTCCCAGTTGCCCCTCTTCCAGGCCAGCTCTCTGCTGTGGCCCGGGAGTGCAGTGGAGGATGGCCCAAGTCCTTGGGCCCTGCACCCGAATGGGAGACCAGGAGAGGCACGTGGCTCCTGGCTTCGGATCAGCACAGTGTGCTGGCCGCAGCATGCCAGCCACGGCGGCCATTGGAGGGTGAACCAATGGCAAAGGAAGACCTTTCTCTCTGTCTCTCTCTCCCACTGTCCACTCTGTAAAAAAAAAAACAAAAAACAAAAAAAAAAAAACAAACAAACCCACATTGGGACCAGTGTTGTGGCACAGAGGGTGGAGCTGCTGCCTGTGATGTGGCATCCCATATGGGCACCTGTTCAAATCCTGGCTGCTCTACTTCCAATCCAGCTCCCTGTTAATGCACCTGAGAAATCGGCAGAAGATGGCCCAAATGCTTGGGCCCTGCACCCACGTGGGAGACCTGGATGAAGCTCCTGGATCCTAACTTCAGCCTGGCCGAGCCCTGGCCATTGTGGCCATGTGGGTAGTGAACCAGTGGATGGAAGATCCATCTCTCTCTCTCTCTAACTCAGCCTTTCAAATAAATAAATACATATTAAAAAGAAAACCCCAACAAACACACAAACCAACCTCACACCTTTACTTTACAGCAGATTTAGCATAGCACAGCCTACGCTAAAGCAAGGGAGGGGCCGATAACCGCCACCTCTGGATGAGGAAACACCTATGTAAATTATTTGCAATTCTGTGAAGATTGGTCTCTTCTCCCCTATTTCTTATTCACTCATCGTATAGCACGGTCTCATGGATATTTATTCCACACTTTGTTACTCCCATGTTTTCAGTTTCGGTGGCTGGACGCCCTTTCAGGCTGGCTTTTGTGTCCCTGTGATGTGCCCACACCCTTTTCTTTGCATGCTCACGTACTTTCTGGTGTAAGAAGCTCCAGGGTCTCCTGTGTCCTCTCTGCCCCAGTCCTAGAACCAGCTATTTCTCCCAGGAGTTCTGGTTACTTTTACCGGAGGATGACCTTGGGCACCGAGGTGGAAGCACGAGGCTGTCACTGCCACTGGGGTCTCCCTGCCTTCAGGGCTCCAAGCAGACAGAGGAGGGAAATGCACCTATGGATTCAAACCATGGGTCACATGGATCTCTCCGTGTGAGGGGAAACGTGGATTCCCACCGCCGCTTCTGACTCATCGGTACAGACGAGTACAGATCTGCACAGATCTGCTGATCCAGAATCTCCCTCCGACAGGGACAAGGCTAGCTCCGCCCACTGACCACCCATCGTCTGTAGCATGTTTTCTTTCCGTGTGACCCGGAGTTCAGTGGTCAGGCATAGTTGCTGTTCTTCAGCCTCATGGTTTCAGTCAAGACACTTTTCCAGAGTTTCCAGGTCAAGCCCTGTCTCTGCAGCGCCCTTCAGCAAGGTCACCTCACATTCGCAGCAATGGCTAGGTCGCTTTGTCACCATCTGGGGTGCTCCATCATCCTGGTTGACATTTTTAAAAATTGCATAATGCTCACTCTTTATGCCAGGAAGGGCCATGGGCTTTGGTGAGTACACTGCACCACAGCCCAGGCTCCCGAGTCATACAGAACAACGACATCATCTAAAAGTTCACCGGGGCTTCCCCTTTGCAAGCACACACTGCTCACGCCCAGTCCCCAGCACACCGTGATGCATTGTTCATCCCCAGAGTTTTCATAAATGAATGAAATCTTGAAACATGTGGCCTTTTTCTATCTTCGTAGCGTAATTCAGTTAGAATTCCTCCATATTGTGTGACTCAATAGCTCAGTCCCTGTGATCATGAAATCGTATTCAGTTGCAGTCCAGTGTTTACTCACCCTCCTGTTGAAGGATATTTTTATTGTTTCCAGGTTTTGATGACTATGCAATAAACACTGGTTCACAGGCTTTTGTGTCAATATAATATTTTAAAGATTTATTTGAAAGGCAGAGTTACAGAGAGGCAGAGAGAGAGAGAGAGAGAGAGAGAGAGAGAGAGAGAGAGGTCTTCCATCTGCTGGTTCATTTCCCAAATGGCCACAACAGCCGGAGCTGCACCAATCCAAAGCTAGCAGCCAGAAGCTAGGAGCCAGAGCCCAGGAGCCAGGAGCCAGGAGCCAGGAGCCAGGAGCTTCTTCAGGGTCTCCCAAGCGGGTGCAGGGGCCTAAGGATTTGGGTCATCTTCCCAGGCCATAGCAGAGAGCTGGATCCGAAGTGGAGCAGCTGAAACTTGAACCAGTGCCCATAGGGGATGCTGGCACTGTAGGCAGTGGCTTTACCTGCTATACTACAGCGCTGGTCCCACGTTTAACATTTAAAAAAAAAAATTTTTAAATTAAAATTTTTTTAATTTAAATTAATTTTTTTAAAAAAGACTTATTTATTTATCTATTTTGAAAGTCAGAGTTACGGGGCAGGGCGTGAGGAGAATCTTCAATCCACTGGTTCACTCCCCAAATGTCCACAAAAGCTTGGGCTGGGCCAGGCCAAAGTCAGGAGCCAGGAGCTTCATCTGGGTCTCCCACGTGGATGCAGCGGCCCAAGGACTTGGGCCATCTTCTGCTCCTTTCCCAGGCACCGTAGCAGGGAGCTGGATTGGAAGTGGAGCAGCCAGGACTGGAACAGGTACCTATATGCGGTGCCAGTGCTGCAGGCAGCAGTCCAACCCACTTCGCCATTTGTCTTTTAGTTCTCTCACTAAATCTTTTTCACAGAGCAAATAGTTCACTTTTGATCAAGTCAGATTTACCCAGTTTTCTTTCATAGATCTTGCTTTTGAAAGTCTAAAAACTCATGGCATCAAAGGTCACGCAGATTTCCTGTTTTCTTCCAGAAGTTCTACAGTTAGACTTGATCCATTTTGAGTTGACCTCTGAGCAAGGTGTGGAGTCTTTTTGGCAGATAGACATCCAGCTGTACAGCACTAATTGCTGAAAAGACTGTCTTCTTTCCATTGAATACCACGGCACTTTTGTTTACAATCGGTTGATGTGCTGGGGTCCACTCGTGGAGTGTTTCGCTCCTTTCTAGGGATCATACTTCCCAGGCACCGGGAGGTGGCCTTCTCACCACTGAGGGTCGCGGCTTGCCGGCCTCCTACTTACATTGGTTTTCCTTCCCTTGTTCCCATTCTCTCAGCTCTTCCTGCAATATTCCACAGAACTTACTAGAACTTGGAATTATTATTATTTTTTTTGACAGGTAGAGTTAGTGAGAGAGAGACAGAGAGAAAGGTCTTCCTTTGCCATTGGTTCACCCCACAATGGCCGCTGCAGCCAGTGCGCTGTGGCCGGTGCACCGCGCTGACCCAAAGCCAGGAGCCAGGTGCTTCTCCTGGTCTCCCATGCAGGTGCAGGGCCCAAGCACTTGGGCCATCCTCCACTGCACTCCCGGGCCATAGCAGAGAGCTAGACTGGAAGAGGAGCAACCGGGACAGAATCTGGCACCCCAACCGGGACTAGAACCCGGTGTGCCGGCGCGGCAGGCAGAGGATTAGCCTAGTGAGCCACGGCGCCGGCCTGGAATTATCTTCTTAAACACAGTAGGCTCACAAAGTGAGATGGCTATGCCCTCAGTGTGTGGGATGGCGTGGTGGGATAACATAACAGTAATCTTTTTAAGATATTCATTCACTTTTGCTGTAAAGATCATTATAAAACTTGGCTTCCTCGGCGGCTTCTAAATGCGCAGTTCGGTGGTGTTCGGTGGGCTCACCCAGCATCAAGCTGACCTCCGCCACAGCTGCACCCTGCAGGACTGAGCCCGCGTCCACCAGCTCAGCCTCTAGAAACCGCCACTCTGCTTCGAAACCACAATTAAGAATCTTCATACTTTAGGCACAGCACACAGTGAAATCACAGTATCATACAACACCTGTGCTTTTGTGGCTCAGTTCTCGTTTTCGCTTTTACACTGAATTATTTTACCTAAGTGTGCGGCTGGTAACGGTGGAGGCCTTAGGCAGGCCTTCCACTATTCCAGCTTGGGTCACTCACCCCCTCGTTTCTGTATACTGATCTTGTATCTTGAAGACTTGTTTCTGAACTTTAATAACTTTTGTGCGGGAGTATTTGGTGTATTCCACATGCAAGGTCAGGTTATCTGAGCAGAAACAGTCGGCTTTCACTCCTTCCCAAGCCGGATGCCTTTTCTGTCTCTTACCTATCGCCCGCTGGAGCCTTCGGTGCAGTGGGGCCGCAGTGGCAGGTGCACACTTCTGTGTCTGCTTCCCCCCGGGCTCTCATTGTGAGGACGACGGGGCTGTGGCGGTGCTGCAGACGTCCTCCACCCTAGTTTGGGAGTGCTTTCTCAGGAAGGTGTTTGGATGCTATCAAACGCTTTTTCTTTGTTGAGTTGATGACACATGCTTTCCCCCTTCTGAAAAGTCTTATTTTAAAATGTTTCTATTAACATGCAGTGCTTGCACTTTTTTGTGGCACTTAGTGCAACATTTCAATACCTTTACATAATGTGAACCTATCACACCAGGCACCCAGACTCTCCGCGGGGGGGATGGAAGGGCGCCGGTCTCGCTGCTGCTGTAGGGACCTGCGGTGCGGGCGCCTCTCTCACCTCTCTCCCTGGACACGCACCGGCCAGAGCGGCAGGCAGTCACGAGGCAGGTGTTTCCAGTGTCTTGAGGAACTCGCACGCGGAACGGTCTGAATCGTGGGCTCCCGCCGGGGCCCCCAGCCGCTCCTCCACCTCGACAGAGGCTGGCGTTCCCTGCGCTCCTTCGCGGGCAGGGCGCGCGCACGTACACTGCACCAGAGCTCTCTTCGAGGCCCTGGGGCGAGGCCCTGGGGCGAGGCCTCCCTCCCCGGGTCGCTGCGGCAAAGCCTCCAGGCCCCCTTAGACGCTCACGGAGAACGCGCATTCCTCTGTGGGCCTTGGTCGCTGGCCGCGCCCCGCGCGCCGGCGTGGGCGTGGGGGCCGAGCTGCCGGGGCTCGGGTGACGTCGGCGTCCGAGATTTTGATGGGCATCGCCCATAGCCCGCGAGGCCCCCGGGGTCCAGGGCCCGGCACGCACCCGGGCTCCGCACGTCCAAAACCTGCTTCTGCGTGGCTCCGGGGCGGCTCAGGGCGCGGGACCCGCGAGGCGCAGGGTGCGGCCAGGCAGGGGCGGGTACGGCCGAGCCCCGCCCCGAGCCCGCCCCCGCCGGCCGCGCGGAGCACGTGGGCCGGTGGGCGGTGCTGCGCCACCGATTTATTCCGGTGTTGCGGGGCGGGAGCAGCGCCCGCGCCCGCGCCCGGCAGCATGCAGGATCTCCGTCCGTGGGCCGCGCTGTGCGGCGCGCTGCTGTGCGCCTCGGGAGTGCTGGCCGCCTCGGGTGAGTCCGCGCCGCCTCTGTGCGGGGAGCCCCTCGGTGCCGGAGCCGCCTGCCTCCGTGCGGGGAGCCGCGGGGCTTGGCGCTGCGTCTGCGCCCGGGCGTCGGGGCGGCCGTGGACGCGGGACACGGGCGGCATCCCCGCCGCCCACAGGACGTGGCTGGCACGTGACACAGGAATGCGCTGCGTGGCCTCTTTCCCGTCCGTGCGGCGAGGCCGTCCGGCCGCGCGCTCCCTGCAGCCTCCGAGCTCAGGGCCCCGCCCTGCTGGCTGCGGAAACTTCCCGCACTTTGCGCACCCCCGCTTGTCCGCTTGCACTGGGGTCGGGGAGGCCCGGCCGGCGGGGCGGGGCTGGGAAGAGGGCCGCCTCCTGGGCCCCGGGCCGCGGCCTTGGCCGGCTGCCGCGTCCGGCCGATCCTCCTCCCCCGCCTGGAGCCCTGAGGACAGCTGGGCCCCAGCGGGCTGGTCCTGGGATGCCCCACCCCGATGGAGCCCTGGGAAACGGGGACTGTCGGGGTACCCCTGGCCCCTCGTTTTCCATAGAAGCGGAATTGACAGAAGCGGGAAGTCTGCTGCTGGGCCTGGCCTCGCGTCCTTGCACTTCTATGACCCGGGGCTGGAGCTGAGACCTTCAGGGTGCCCCGGGCTCCCACTCGGGTCCCTTCCACTCCTTCCCGCCCTCCCAGCCGGAGCCTCCAGGGACATACCGGGGCCGGTCTCCCGGGCTGGCGGGTGCGGGGTGGCCCGGCTTTTGTAGAAATGCGGGCGCAGGCGGGGTCAGGGGAGGACTTTCCCTCCCCTCTCCCTCGCCCCCCCCCCCCGCCCCGTTTCCTTTGGAAGCAGTAAAGCAGAAGAGGGTCGGTGCTGGGACCGGAGACCAGGCCTCTGGCCACTGCAGAGCCCCTGACCACACAGTGCCTGTCGCCTGCCAGCTTGGGGGATGGATTAACCGGCTATTTAGAGCCACTGACCACAGCCCTCAGGAGCAGCCTTAAGCTCCCCAGGCCCCGCTAAGGCGGGGCTCCAGGGCTGGTTCCCTTTGGTGGTGACCATGGCCTGGCCCTGGGCCTCTCTGGGGCCTTGGGAGCCTGGGGTGGAGCACTGAAGGCAGGAAAATGATTTCTCAAGTTGTACCTGAAATGATGGGCTTGGGTGTGGGGTCTGGGGCAGCTCTTTGGGGTTTCGGAGGTCAGCTGGAGGAGCCTCCTGGGCCTGGCAGCCCCAGTGGGCTGGGAACAGGCTGAGTGCAGAGCCCAACTCCAAGGGAAGCCGCCGGGATGTGGGGATGGGTGCAGGATTTGAGGCCGCTGGGAGCCGGGTATAGTCCTTCAGATGCAAACCCAAGTGCCCTTGACCACAGCCTGCACCTGCTCCTCCTGTATTCTCCTTTGTAGCTGGCTGTGCACTTCTGCCCCCCAGGCCTCCAGCACAGCTGCCTGCCGCCTCTTCATGGTGTACCCCGTGTACCTCAGGTCCAGTCTGGGACACCCCTGTGCCTGGGGGACCTGTCTGCAGCTCCAGACACGCCCCTTCACCTCCTTTCCAGAATTGGACTGGGCTTCCCACCCCCCACCGCACACCTGGATTCTCTGTGTATTCTCCAGGCTGCACAGTGCCGGGGAAGCTTGTCTCTCTTTTTTTTTTAAGGTTTATTTTAATTATCTGGAAGAAAGTTACAGAGAGAGGTAGAGACAGAGAGAGAGGTCTTCCACCTGCTGGTTCACTCCCCAGATGGCCGCAATGGCCAGAGCTGTGCCGATCCAAAGCCAGGAGCTTCTTCCTGGTCTTCCACATGGGTGCAGGAGCCCAAGGACTTGGGCCATCTACTGTTGCTTTCCCAGGCCATAGCAGAGAGCTGGATCAGAAGTGGAGCAGCCAGGACTTGAACTGGCGCCCATATGGGATGCCAGTGCTTCAGGCCAGGGCTTTATAACCCACTGTGCCACAGCGCCGGCCCCAGAAGCTTTTCTCGTTTTAGGGGCTCCCATACTGACTCCTGACTCCCCATCCAGCCAGTGTCCTGCAGTAGGCTCCTGCTTTTTCAGAGTGCTGTGCTGCCTTTCAGATGAGCTCAGACGGTCCCTCCCCTGTGAAACGCCCACCTCCAGGGTTGCTCAGTGCTGGCCTGTACCTCTTGTCACCTGTCAGCTTCCCACCCCTTTCCCAGTAGTTCTGGGCTCCGTGGGGTCCTGAGGCAGGGCTGCTCTTGCAGGTGACTTCTGTGACTCCAGCCAGTGCCTCAACGGTGGAACCTGCTTGATGGGCCAGGATGCTGCCCCCTTCTTCTGCCTCTGCCCTGAAGGTTTCACTGGCCTCGTGTGCAACGAGACGGAGGAAGGTACCTGCCCTGGGCTGTGCCCGCTGCTCTTGACCCCCAGCCTCCAGCTTCCTCTCATGGGCAGCAGTCCCCAGTTTTTCACCTGGGTTGCCCCGAGTCACCTACTCGTGACTGGCCCAGGCTCCATTTGGCAGGTTGGGGGAGGGCACAGATGGCAGAGAGAGTGGGCTGAGTCGGGGGAAGGGTTCTTTTGGGCTGGGCCCATCTGTTGCCTCCTGTGTCTGCAGCTCCTTCCTGATCACCTGTCCATCTTGTCTGTCTCCGTGTCGCCAGGTCCCTGTTCCCCAAATCCCTGCTACAACAATGCTGAATGCCAGGTGGTTGGTGACGCTCACCGAGGGGATGTCTTCACCCACTATATCTGCGAGTGCCCTCAGGGCTACATGGGCACCCACTGTGAAACCAGTGAGTATGGGGTGGGGGTGTGGCCATGTGCCGGCCTCCCCTGTGTCAAGGCTGCCTCTGGGGACACTGAGCAAGGGATGGAGCCTCTTCAGGCAGGGGGCAGAGGTCCTGTCGTCCCTTCCCAGGCTTCGTTCCATCCGCATCTCTCTCATGGGACTGCGGGGGAAGGAAGGGCTTGGTGACCCTAGAGGTCGTGGGAGTGCTCTTTTCTGAGTTCCATCAACCAGGCACAGCATCAGGGTTAGGCCTGGGGACTTTTCTGCTAGGAGTTGTTAATCTCTCGGGGCCCGAGAGCTCAGTGAGTCAGGCTGACCTCAGGGCCCGTGACTGACCCGTGGCTTCCTCGCAACTGCAGAGGGCTTCGTGATGGTGGAGGAAGAGGCCCAGGCAGCCAAGGCCATGCTCGCTCATGTACGGTCAGAGGCCTGGAGGGTGCCGGGGCACTGACCTGCCTGACCTGTTTGGGTGTTTACTCAGTGGCCCTTGGTGGGTGCCCAGAAGACCTTGCCAGCAGTGATTCTCCGTGCCGCCCCCATCCTGGCCCAGCTGGAGCCCCTCTGTCCTCTCCCCAGCCCTACTAGGGCTTTTCCTGTGCTGCCTGCGGCATGGAGATGGGTGTGGGGCCCCAGGTTTCTTCAGGTCAGTGGCTCTGTCGCTGAGCACCGTGGGTAGGGGCAGGTGGCTTCGTACCCTCCTTGGAGTAGATACAGGGAATGCCTCTGAGATGTGCTGACCGCCAGGAAGGGGCAGGGAGGGCTGGGACCAGCGAGCGGGAGCTGGGCCCTGGGAGGGACAGCCTTTCACTTTGGAAGAGGCAGCACCCAGGGCCCATGCCGTGGTTGCAGGGCTGAGGCTATGAGTGTAGGGGTTGTGGGGGTGGAGGCTAAGGCAGACAGAGCCCAGGGTGGGGCCAGCTGAGCCCACTAATTACTGAGTGAATCTGAGGTAGCCGTGGGTGTGTCACAGTTGGAATTGCGTGCCTAGTCTCCCAGCTTCTTGGCCTGGGGTCTGCCCCAGGATGGACAGACAGGGCAGCGCCTGGAGCAGAACATAGGGGGTGACCACACATTCAGGGGGACAGCTCTCCTTGTTCATTCTGTTTGTTTCCGTGGAGTCAGGAGGGACCCCAGCAGCCCCAGGAGTACACACTGCGGTCCCTCAGGGTAGCATGTGAGGAGAGTTGGAGAGGCAGAGCTGGAGTTGCACCTGGGTTGGCCACGGCTTGCTCTGTGCCTCCCTGCTCTTCCTATGAGAAGGGGATGGTGCTGAGCTCAGCTGGAGCCTGGGGTGTTGGAGAGAGACTGGGTGTATCCCTGGGTTCTGCGTGGCAGCTGGAAAGCCCAGGTATACACCGTGAGTGTCCCTAGAATGAGAGAGGCTGCTGGGTCAGGACCCACAGGTGGAAGAGGCAAAGGGGTGTGAGGAAAAGTGAAATGGCATTCACACCCATTGCATGTGTGTGTGGCCTTGTGTGTTGTTTACATTCACACCATCGCATGTGTGTTCACGTTCACACTTATCGCATATGTGTGGCCTGTGTGTTGTACACGTTCACACCCATCGCACATGTGTGTGGCCTTGTGTGTTGTGTACGTTCACACGCATCCCGTGTTTGTTGTGCATGTTCACATGCATCACGTGTGTGGCCTTGTGTGTTGTGTATGTTCACGCATATCACGTGTGTGTTGTCATATTCACACCCATCATGTGTGTGTGACCTTGTGTGTTCTACACACACTGCTCACGCTGTTCGAGGGACGCCCCCTTTTCCCCAAAGCCCTTCTTGACAGTCCTCCCCCGTATGCCTGCACAGCTGCTGGGTGCCCTATGAGAGCGACGTTGCCTACCGGCACGTCCCTCGATGGTCCCTGCTCCGTATGAGGTTCTGAGTGCTGTCCTGCTGTCCTCTCCTCTGGTCCTCACTGGACCCTGGGACCCGCTTGCATGGCTACCTGACTGCCGTCTCCCTCCGCTCAGGGTGCGCCAAGCCACTGGGCATGGAGGGTGGCGCCATCGCTGACTCCCAGCTCTCTGCTTCATCGGTGCACTTGGGCTTCCTGGGTTTGCAGCGCTGGGCCCCGGAGCTGGCCCGGCTTCACCAGACTGGCATTGTCAACGCCTGGACAGCCAGCAACTACGATAGGAAGCCCTGGATCCAGGTACGATGAGGAATCCCCAAGGTGGGGTGATGGGAGAGGCGCCGTGTTGGGGGTCGCTGTGGCAGGGCGAACACTGGGGCCTCTGCAGCATGGTCCACACGGGTGAGGTCTCTGAGTGGAGGGAGCAGGCCCCAGGCTGTGGGGGGCTGTCTGCACTGGATAAGGCCTCTCTGGCCGCCTGAGCACCAGGTGGAGAGCCTGAGGGCTCTCTTCCTTTGTTCTGCCTGGGCTGTCCCTCCCCTGGGTGGGAGGAGAGAAGAGGTGGAAGGGAGCCAGGAGATGAGGGTGCTGTCTTCCCTGCCTCTGGCCCAGGTGAATCTGCTGCGGAAGATGTGGGTGACAGGTGTTGTGACACAAGGTGCCAGCCGCGCGGGCAGCGCTGAGTACGTGAAGACCTTAAAGGTGGCCTACAGCTTAGATGGGCGCAAGTTCCAGTTCATCCAGGAAGCGGACGGGTCTGGAGACAAGGTGGGGCTTGTTGGGGGCCCTTCCTTGGGCAGGGTACCTTGGGTGAGTCAGATGAGGCACGTCTCCAGGTGCATCTTGTTCCCAGAAATCAGCAGACGCAGGTAGTACTAGTTCCACTTAGGCACAAGCGTGTGGGAGACCCTGTGGGGTGGTCATGACACTGGAGCCCTCAGGGCCACGTGGAGTTGTGCAGGTTGTATCCTGCTCAAGGATAGCATCACTAAGTGGGCACCACTCACAAGGCAAACATTGCATGCTGTGGGCCAGGATGGTCAGAATGAAGGCCCCTGTGGGTCAGTGTTGGTGCTTAGGCCCCAGGGTGGGGCAAGAAGGGTGTGAGAAGCAGCAGCTGTGTTGAACGCCGTGTACTGGCCAACCAGACTGCTGCTGTGTGAGGCCTCTTGGCTCTGCTGAGTCCTTGCCTGCTCAGCTCACCTCTGCCCTGCAGACACAGGAAGGGGACTGCCACACCGACCTCTCCTCCTGGCCTGTCCCTTCCCTCCCAGGTGTTTGCCGGCAACGTGGACAACAGTGGACTGAAGACCAACCTGTTCGAGTCCCCTCTGGAGGCACAGTATGTGAGGCTGTACCCTGTGACCTGCCACCGGGGCTGCACCCTCCGCATGGAGCTCCTGGGCTGTGAGCTGAATGGTGAGTGCAGGCGTGGCAGCTGCTCCTAGGAGATGGCCCTGCTCCCTTGCTTCTCAGCCTGCTTGAACCAGGTGGGCCAGCAGGCCGTCCCAGGGACCTGGGCTCAGACAGGAAGCACCCTGCTTAGGTGTTCCCAGCCCGCCACCCCATGGCTCTGGGCAGTGGTTGGCAGAGAGAAAAGGCATCACGTCAGCTTGCAGAGTACTTTCACTAGTTCTGGGTGGCTTCTTCAAGTTCTAGAACACCCAGCGTTGCTGCCGTTTTGCAGCTCTACGAGGGAAGGGGATTTGTTTTGTTCCCTGATGTAGTCCCAGTGCTCAAAATACTTGATGAGTGATGAAGTGAGACTCAGATATTTATTAGGGTATTCAAACTTGTTCCAGGTCTCTGGGCTGTCTAGTGTTTCCCCTGCCAAACCTCCTGTGGTCTGCACTTGGGGGAAGTGTGGGGGCTTCTAGGTCTGTGGATTTTAAGCTCGTGCTTCCTGCTTTTGGGGGGAGAGATGGGGGTCCCCGAACAGGAAAGCTTTACCCAGAGCCGGGAAAACTCCCCATTGCAGACTCCACTGGCCGTCTTGTCTCAGCGTTTTCCTTGTGGGCGTCTGGGTAGTTCCCTGTCTCTGTAGATACAGTGTCCCCTGCTGGCCACTGGGGGAACTTACAGCTTACTGGCCAGAGCTGTGGACTACCTTTCTTGTCTTACCAAAGACCAGTCCTGTTACACACCCCTCTCTCCTTACATGACACCCCTTCCTGTTACACACCCCTCTCTCCTTATGTGGCACCCCTTCCTGTTACCTTCAGAGACCACCCTAAAACCACTCAGAGTTGAGCTCTCTGCCTGCCTCTTTTTGATTTTTAAGGACTTATTTATTTATTTGAAAGGCAGAGTTACAGAGAGGCAGAGGCAGAGAGAGAGAGAGACTGGCCCAAAGTTAGGAGCTTCTTCCTGGTCTCCCATGTGGGGTAGGGGTCCAAGCACTTGGGCCGTCTTCAGCTGCTTTCCCAGGTGCATCAGCAGGGAGCTGGATGGGAAGTGGAGCAGCCAAGACTCAAAGCCATGCCTACATGGGATGCCGGTGCTGCAGGCGGTGGCTTTGCCCGAGCTTAAGTTGGTGTTCTTCCTCTCCCAGAGTCCTGCCTCTGAGCCTTGTCCTGGAAGTGGGGAGTAAAAGACTTTGTTTTTGCTAAAAGGGAATTTAAGCAGCTGATTGGGGACAGAGCCAGGCCTGTGCCCTACCGGGAGGCCTCTCAGCACTGCTGCCTTAGCCTTGGGCTGGGAGGAGCCTCTAACGGAGCCTCAGAGCTGGCTGGTCCGCCCTCAGGGCCCAGCCTGACCCTTTTGCTGACAGGCATTCCTGCCAACTAAAGGGCATGTTGAGTGTGTGAGGCCGAGGTATGGGCGGTCACAGGCATGCACAGGGGAACTGGTGCCCTGTGCACGGTCGCCTCTTCGCAGGCAGGAACTGTGTCCTTGGAAAGTGTGTGAAGTCTTTGACTCTGTAAACTTCTGTTAAGACATTTTATTAAGTGGCTCAGTACCTGGCTCTTGGGAACAGTAAGGTGAGACCCTCGACCTTACAGAGCTGTTCCGGTCAGATGGCCATGAGCACCCTGAGGGCGGCTGGGTGGTGACGCGATGCAGGTGTTGGGTGAGGGACTTGAGAGGACACCAGGTGAGGACCTGGCATGGATGTGGCCCTTAGAGAGTGAGGGGCAGTGCCCCGTGGGCCAGCAGTGTTAGCGTCACACCCTGGGCCTGCTGGACTACACCAGATGTGGACCCAGTCACAGCGAGAAGGGCCTCCCTCCTTCACGGAGTGACGGAGCTGAGAGTCCTGGTGTTGTCTAGAACCTTTTCAGCTGCTCTTTCCTGGAAGGCTGATTTCCTGGGGAGGCCCAGAGCGGGGGCCTGACCTGCTGGGGGCTGGTGGTCTCTGTGCGGGCCCAGTCTGAGTGAACGGCTAGGATTGTTGCCATCGGCAAGGCTGCCCAACTTTGCCTGCCTCAGGACTTCCCTGTTCTTTAGCCAAGAGCTGGGCCATCCCCCTGCCCGAGGCCTTTCTTCATGGGCTAAGGTGGGGTTCCCTTGGTACTCAGCCATCACAAGGTGAGAGTGTGATTGGCAGGCAGTTGGTGACGGGGGAGGCTTAGCACCGCGTGATCTCTGGTCTGTTCCCAGATGGACCTGTGGCTCTGCAGGACCCTGCCCCTCCCCTCAGCTCTTCCTGTTCCTCCTCCTCCTCCTCTTTTTCACTTTAAAAACTCTTTCACTTGAAAAATAGAGTGACAGGGAGGGAGGAGGGAGAGACAGAAAGACATCTCCCATTCACTGGTTCACTCCCCGGGAACTCCATCTGAGTCTCCTACGTGGGTTCAGGGCCCAAGCACTCGGGCCATCCTCTGCTGCTTTCCCAGGCCGTCAGCAGGGAGCTGTGGCACTCCACTGTGAGGTGCCATAGTGCTGGTCCATGAAACGGGGTTCTGCCAGGGGTGGAGGACACCCCCATTCTTTTTTTTGTTTGTTTTTTGACAGGCAGAGTGGACAGTGGGAGAGAGAGACAGAGAGAAAGGTCTTCCTTTGCCATTGGTTCACCCCACAATGGCCACTGCGGCTGGCGCGCTGCAGCTGGCGCACCGCGCTGATCCGAAGCCGGGAGCCAGGTGCTTCTCCTGGTCTCCCATGGGATGCAGGGCCCAAGCACTTGGGCCATCCTCCACTGCACTCCCGGGCCACAGCAGAGAGCTGGCCTGGGAGAGGGGCAATCAGGACAGAATCCGGCGCCCCGACCGGGACTAGAACCCGGTGTGCCAGCGCCGCAAGGCGGAGGATTAGCCTGTTGAGCCACAGCGCCGGCCAACACCCCCATTCTTTACGAGTGTTATCTCCTGCCTGTGCCTGGCTGTCCTGGCCACCTGCAGGCGCAGATGCCAGCACAGTAGCTTGCACATTGCTGGGAGTGTGGATCAGCCTGAGAACAAAGGCCGGCTTCTTGGGCCCTCGGACCCGTGGGACGGTACCTGGAACTCATCTGCTGAGTGTGCGAGGCTCTCTGGTAGGGCTGCTGCAGAAAAGTCCCCAAAAGGCATGGGGTCTCGGGCTCCTGGAGGCAGGAGTGTTGTCCTCACTGCCAGGTGGGCCTTCCTGGGTCCTGGGGGATGAGTGGATGGTGGAGCTGCTGTCCAGGGTGTGTATGTGTGTGTGTGTGTGTAGGGTGGTGGTAGTGGGGTTTGGACACACTGCTAATGGCTCTTGGCCTCAGTTTTTCCATCTGTAGAATGGGGTTCCTAAATGCCATTTCTACTTCATTCTGGATCTTTTTGTAGCAGATTTAATGACCAAAGGAGCACTGAATACAGAGGTGGTTGTTCTGGACAGCAATCCCCGAACTCAGAGGTGTGGCTGGCAGCTGCACCAGGGGTAGTGCAGGGGCGCTGAATCCAGAGCAGGGAGGGGACTGCCTCAGTGAAGGGGTCAGGGCAGGCTCCTTGGAGCAGGTCAGGCCTGGAAGAGGTTGGAGGTGGTGGAGAAGTTGGAGAAGGGAGAAGGGTGGTCCTGGGTGGTCTGTGAGGGGCAGGTTGGGGTGGGGATGGGAGCAGAGACCAGCTGGGCAGGGCAGGCTGCAAGCAGGACAGGCAGTGAGAAGGTGGATCAGCTGGTTCTGATCGGGCCTGTGGAGTTTTCCCCTCCATGGCCTCGTGTCTACACCCTGGGATCACAGTGCTGGCCTTCTTTGCCAGCAGGATGCTCGGAACCCCTGGGCCTAAAGGACAACACTATCCCCGACAAGCAGATCACGGCCTCCAGCAGCTACAAGACCTGGGGCCTGCGTGCCTTTGGCTGGTATCCCTTCTATGGGCGACTGGACAAGCAGGGCAAGTTCAACGCCTGGACGGCCCAGAGTAACGACGCCTCTGAGTGGCTGCAGGTGGGTCAGGCCCTACCGGGCTGCAGGGCCAGGTCAGCCAGATCTTTGACTTTGCCCAGCCCAGACTTCTCCCCAGAAGAGTTTCTGAAAAGCGTGGTTTCTTGTATTTGAACCTTTCCCTTTCTTCCACCTTTCTCCAGGTGGAGAAAGGGTGTGCGAGGCCCCCGTTGGCTGCCCCAGTGGATGAGGCTCTGCCTGTGGGCAGCAGAGCAGGAGGGAGGATGGAGACCCCACCCAGGCTCCTGGGGACCTCTCCATGTGGGCATGGGTGTGGGAAGGCCTTGGGCTTTGTGGAAATGGGTAAACAGAGTCTTTCTGATGGGGCAGCTATCCTGGCAGGTGAGGACTAGCCTGGGCAGGTGAGTGCTAGTCTGGGCAGGTGAGTGCTAGTCTGGGGCAGGTGAGGACTAGCCTGGGACAGGTGAGGACCAACCTTGGGCAGGTGACCACTAGTCTGGGACAGGTGAGCACTAGCCTGGCAGGTGAGGACTAACCTGGGCAGGTGAAGACTAGCCTGGGGCAGGTGAGCGCAAGCCTGGGACAGGTGAGTGCTAGCCTGGGGCAGGTAAGCACAAGCCTGGGGCAGGTGAGGACCAACCTTGGGCAGGTGACCACTAGTCTGGGACAGGTGAGTACTAGCCTGGCAGGTGAGCACTAACCTGGGGCTTGCCAGCTGAGAGGCTATGTGGGCTTTGCAGCCTGGGGCTTGGACCACCTCCAGGCATGGCTGACCAGTCCTCCAGGCTGGTTGGGGGTGGGGCAGGAGGTGTGTCTTGCAGGCCCCAAGAGAAGTTGCCAGCCTTGGGACTCTATTGGGGCTGCTGGGAGGTTGTGGGTGGCCCAGCTATGGCCCCTGCTGTCCTGTCCCTGTTCCTGTCACACCCCACATAGGCCTGTGCCTGGGGCCGGGACCTGGGCTCTGGGCCTGGGATCTGAAACGGTGAAGTGCCCAATGCTGGGTGGCATCACTTCGGTCCCTATTACAGCAGAAACTGTAAACTGAAACAGCTTGGCCACATGAAGTGGCTTTCCCACAGCATGGGGTTGTGCCCCAGCGCATCTGTCATCTGTCCACCAGACTGTGCCCCAGCACGTCTGTCTGTCTACCTGACTGTGCCCAGTGTGTCTGTCATCTGTCCACCTGACTGTGCTCTAGTGCATCTGTCTGTCCACCTGACTGTGCCCCAGCACATCTGTCTGTCCACCTGACAGTGCCCCAGTGCATCTGTCTGTCCACCTGACTGTGCCCAGTGTGTCTGTAATCTGTCCACCTGACAGTGCCCCAGTGCATCTGTCTGTCCACCTGACAGTGCCCCAGTGCATCTGTCTGTCCACCTGACTGTGCCCCAGCGTGTCTGTCTGTCCACCTGACTGTGCCCCAGCGTGTCTGTCTGTCTACCTGACTGTGCCCCAGCGTGTCTGTCATCTGTCCACCTGACTGCCCCAGCACGTCTGTCTGTCCACCTGACTGTGCCCCAGCGTGTCTGTCTGTCTACCTGACTGTGCCCCAGCGTGTCTGTCATCTGTCCACCTGACTGTGCCCCAGCGCGTCTGTCTGTCCACCTGACTGTGCCCCAGTGCTTCTCTCTGTCCACCTGACTGTGCCCCAGCGTGTCTGTCTGTCCACCTGACTGTGCCCCAGTGCTTCTCTCTGTCCACCTGACTGTGCCCCAGCGTGTCTGTCTGTCTACCTGACTGTGCCCCAGCGTGTCTGTCATCTGTCCACCTGACTGTGCCCCAGCGTGTCGGTCATCTGTCCACCTGACTGTGCCCCAGCGTGTCTGTCTGTCCACCTGACTGTGCCCCAGTGCTTCTCTCTGTCCACCTGACTGTGCCCCAGCGTGTCTGTCTGTCCACCTGACTGTGCCTAGTGTGTCTGTCATCTGTCCACCTGACAGTGCCCCAGTGTTTCTCTCTGTCCACCTGACTGTGCCCCAGCGCGTCTGTCTGTCCACCTGACTGTGCCCCAGTGCGTCTGTCTGTCCACCTGACTGTGCCCTAGTGTGTCTGTCTGTCCACCTGACTGTGCCCCAGTGCTTCTGTCTGTCCACCTGACTGTGCCCCAGCGTGTCTGTCTGTCCACCTGACTGTGCCCAGTGTGTCTGTCATCTGTCCACCTGACAGTGCCTCAGTGTTTCTCTCTGTCCACCTGACTGTGCCCCAGTGCGTCTGTCTGTCCACCTGACTGTGCCCTAGTGTGTCTGTCTGTCCACCTGACTGTGCCCCAGCACATCTGTCTGTCCACCTGACTGTGCCCTAGTGTGTCTGTCTGTCCACCTGACTGTACCCCAGCGCGTCTGTCTGTCCACCTGACTGTGCCCTAGTGTGTCTGTCTGTCCACCTGACTGTGCCCTAGCGCGTCTGCCTGTCCACCTGACTGCCCCGTGGCTCTCCTGCAGGTCGACCTGGGTTCCCAGAAGCGGGTGACGGGCGTCATCACCCAGGGGGCTCGGGACTTTGGCCACATCCAGTATGTGGCAGCCTACAAGGTGGCCCACAGCAACGATGGCCGGAACTGGACCGAGTACAAGGAGCAGGGGGCCGCGGACAGCAAGGTATGTGTGTGTTCAGCTGTCTTCCCCTATGCCACCTGGGCCCGGGAGGGAGGGCTGCCAGCCCTGGGGTCCTGCTAATGCTACTCCCTCTGTCTCCAGGTTTTCCCTGGCAACCTGGACAACTACTCGCACAAGAAGAATGTGTTTGAGACGCCCGTGCTAGCTCGCTTTGTGCGCATCCTGCCCGTGGCGTGGCACAACCGCATCACTCTGCGCCTGGAGCTGCTGGGCTGCTAGTGGGGGCCCGGTCAGGGGGGCTCCTGCCCGGCTGTAGTGTAGCCCCAGAGGGGGTCCCACCAGACGCTCCTCTCTCCTCCTCACCCTCCATCCAGCTCCTGGGGGGCCCGGCCAGGGGGCCTCCTGCCTGGCTGTAGTACAGCCCCAGAGGGGATCCCAGCAGACACCCCTCTCTCCTCCTCACCCTCAGCTCCCTGGGGGCCTGGGGGGGGGGGGGGGGCTCCTGCCCCGGCTCCCTATAGGGGGTGCCACCAGACACTCCTCTTTCCTCCTCACCCTCAGCTCCTGGGGGCCCTGGCCAGGGGGGCTCCTGCCGTGGGCTGTAGTACAGCCTCAGAGAGGGTCCAACCAGACGCTCCTCTCTTCTCTTCACCCTAAGCTCCCAATGCTCTGGCGCCCGGCCCCCCTACCATCCCGATTTCTCAGGCATCACTCGGGGCTGGAGTCAGGGTGGGTGCCTGCTGCCAGGCCCTGGCTGACACTGAAGAGCCCCTGGCTGCTTTTCCCATACACCACATCCTCACATCCACCTAGCCCTGGAACCTTTGCTCCTATTTCCCTGGAGACCGCTACTGACCCTTGTCCTGGACCTGGAGGTTTGCGGAAGGGAGGGGGCTGGCCGGGCGGGTGTGGTGCCACTCTGCTGTCCTCACTGCACAGCACACAGGCAGCTTCCAGATACATTTGTGTTCTTCACTGGGACTCGCTGTGGTCTGTACTGCTCCAGCCAGTGCTGCGGGGCCCCTGCAGCGCCCCCTTGTGTTCAAGTAGCTCAACAGCAGTAGGATGGAGAGTGTGTGTGTGTGTGTGTGTGTGAGTGAGAGAGAGAGAGAGAGAGTGAGAGTTAGTGTCTGTCTGTCTCTAGGGGGTGGGACTTCCACCTCCTGCTGCCCCTAGGCAGGACCCACAACTGCTGTCTGGTGAGGGGCCCAGGACTCCCCCTGCACACAGACTCTCCGTGAATGCCTGGTCCCCTCCCACACCTGGAAGATGGGCCCCGCCTGGGCTGAGGTTTCTTTGAGAATTTCCATTTTCTCTGCAGCCGGAGGGCTGGGCTGAAGAAACAGGAACCCTGTGATCCCAGGCTACTTTTAGAGCTGTGTGGGGAGGAAAGCCCAGGGTACTCTGCCCTCCCCGTGGCAGTGTGGCCAGGACAGTGCCCTGGTGATCTGGGAAGGGGTGGCAGAGGAGGAACTGACTCCCTGGGAAGAGGTGTGTGAAGCCAGCCTAGTGTTAAATGTGAATTTTCCCATCCAGACTCGGATCCATGCTGGAAGCACACAGGTGCCTCTGGGCGGGCAGGCATAGCTTTGCTGGCAACTCCTGGAAGATTCTGGGGTGGACTCCTTCCTGAGGGCTGCTGTGGCCAGCTGGACGGGGCAGGGATAGGGATGGGGTGAAGAGCCAGGGGGTGGTCTCCACAAGAATGGGGAGGGGCCGCGGCTCACTAGGCTAATCCTCCACCTGTGGCACCGGCACCCCAGGTTCTAGTCCCAGTTGGGGCGCCGGATTCTGTCCTGGTTGCTCCTCTTCCAGTCCAGCTCTCTGCTGTGGCCCAGGAAGGCAGATGGAGGATGGCTCAAGTGTTTGGGCTCTGCACCTGCATGGGAGACCAGGAGGAGGCACCTGGCTCTCTTGGCTTCGGATTGGCGCAGCATGCTGGCCGTAGCGGCCATTTGGGGGGTGAACCAACGGAAGGAAGGAAGGAAGACCTTTTTCTCTGTCTCTCTCACTGTCTAACTCTGCCTGTCAAAAACAAAAAAATGGGGAGGGCGACTTCTCACCCCTGCGGGCCCCTCAGCCCCCTCCTTCCTTTGGCTGAGCTCTGGGTGGACCGGGTTTGCCGTCACCTATTCTGGGAGTTGATGACCTCGGGATTCCTCCCTCCCCCAGGCCCCTTTTCTGACCTCCCCTGGGGATCAGCAGACACTGGGAGAAGCAGCCCTGCCCTTGGTGGTTCTGTTTCTCCAGGAACTGTGACCTGAGCCTTGCTGGTGCCAGGAGTCCCAGCTGCAGAGCAAAGGGCTGCCCTCCCGTCTGCCAGCTTGGCCATGCGTTTCTTCTCATTGCTGAGGGGCTGTGCAGGCAGCCGGACACTGCTCACCAAGCCCCCACCTGCCCACGAGACCTCAGGTGACTGTGGAGTTACCTATGCCCTCTTAGTCCCTTCTTCCTGCCTGCATCCCTCACTGTTGAACCACTCCTACCTCGGTTCCTTCCCTGGGCAGTCTGCATGGACTCAGCGTGGACGGCCAGGGTTGAAATCCCATGTGCTGGCCCCCTACCCACTGCTGGTGCGTCAGACTGCTGTAACCAAACTCGCCCGCCCTCTGTCCAACCCTCGCCCTGCATTGCGGCTGTTGTTGCCACGACCTGTGGCCCCTGCCTTTCCACAAGTCCGCTCCCTTCTGTTCTCGGGATAAACATGGCGAGCGGCTAGGAGATGAGAGCCTCAGGTCATTGAGTCGGTGCAGATGCTGGCCCTGTGTGGCCTTGGGCAGTTAGGTTCTCTAGGCCTCAGTTCACCTGTGAAATGGGAACAAGACTGGCCGTAGTGGGACCAAGGGTGAGAGTGAACAGGAGCACCGATGCCAAGACCAGCCCATCAGAACCAGGTCCGTGTCCTCAGAGAAGCTTGGGAGGATTTCCTGCCAGGTCCTTGTGACCTGCTTTGTTTCCAGTCCTGCACCTGGTGCTCAGATGTCTTCCCTTCTAAGGGAGCGGCATTGGCGCTGTCACCCGGCAGACCTGGCATTGACTTCAGGTGGCTTCATCCAGTGCAGGTGCTGTGTGCAGAGCACACACTGATGCCACACTTACACACCACACACCCTATACACACTTCCCTTGTGTGCACCACACACTGCATTCACATGTCACACACCTCCCATTTGTGTATACCACACTGCGTTCACGTCACACACACCTCCCTCTTGTGTGCACAGCACACACTGCATTTACATGTCACACACCCATCACACACACCTCCCACTTGTGTGCACAGCACGCTGAATTCACACACCACACATACACCATTCACACGTCACACCACACTCAGCCTTTACACACTTCCCACTTGTATGTGCGCTGCACACTCACTGCATTCACAGGTTGCACACCCAGCACACACACCTCCCACTGTGCACAGCACACACTGATGCTACAGTCACACGTCACACACCACACACACCCTTTACACATCTCCCACTTGTGTGTGCACCACACTGCATTCACACATTGTACACCCAGCACACACACCTCCCACTGTGCACAGCACACGCTGATGCTACAGTCACACGTCACACACCACACACACCCTTTACACATCTCCCACTTGTGTGTGCACCACACTGCATTCACACGTTGTACACCCAGCACACACACCTCCCACTGTGCATAGCACACGCTGATGCTACATTCACATCACACACCACACCCAGCACACACACTTCCCACTTGTGTGTGCACCACACACTGCATTCGCACATTGCACAGCCATTACACACATCTCCCACTCTGCACAGCACATGCTGATGCTACACTCACACGTCACACACCACACACCCAGCAACACTGCGTTCACATCACACCACACTCAAACATCACACACCTCTCACTTGTGTGTGCACCACACACTGCATTCACTCAGCACACCACACACCCTTTACACACCTCCCACTCTGCACACCACACACTGCATTCACATGTCACACCTCCCACTCATGTGTGCACCACACACCACTGCCCTGAGGCTCACTCCCGCCCCCACCGTGGGCCCCTGGAGCTGCTCCTAAGATGTCTGTGGCTACCGCCAGCACTACGGCCCCATTTTGTCCCCCCTCCCTCATGAGCGGTGTGTTTATTAAGCTCACTTTCCCTGTGGGTTGGGGAAATCTTGTTTTTGTTTTGTTTATACTTCTTGCATAGCCCAGGCCACCTCCTCCAAGGAGCCCTCCTGCCTGCTTGGGGATGTTGGAGGGCCTTGCTGACTCTAGTCAGCCCCTTGCCCAGGGAGGTGGTGCCCAGCTTGGGCAGGAAGGGGCTGGGGGCAAGGCTGACCTCTTGGTGGGTCCCTGAGCTCCTGGGTGAGATCCAAAGGAACGGAGAAATTCTATGCCATTCTCGCCTCCTTTTTAAGTTCTGAAAGTTCCGAAGTTTCCTTCTGACTTTTCCCTGTCTGGGGAGTGGCCCTCAGGTATGTATTCCCCTTGAACAGTCGATGGCTGCAGTCCCTTCTTGGTCTGGCTGCCCGGTCCACCCCCTCTCAGGGCCCAGTGCTCTGCCCAGTGGATGTGATGGGGCCAGAAGGTCAGCTGGGTCAGTGCACTCCTGAGCTGGCCTACCTCGGGGGCTGGCCTCATAGCTGGGGCCCAGCTCGTGTCTGCCCATGTCAGCGTGTGTGGGGCCTGGCAGGGGAGGGGGTGAGGCTGCGCCCTGCAGAGGGTCTCAGAGGCCAGAGGTCTTGGGGACCAGCCATCCCCCTGTGTCCCATCTCTGGCTGCCCTCGTCATCCTGCCTGTTGCCTCCAGCAGGCAGGCCCTTCCCTAGCTGGCAGTGTTCGGGGCACTGAGATCGGATTCCTGGGCCCTTGCGAGGCCTGGTGAGCCCAGCTCTCCAGAAGAGTCTGATGCACGCTCCAGTTGGACATCCAGAGATGCCGCCATCAGTCACACCATCATGGAGCCCCTCCCAGGTGACTGGCACTTCCCTCTGCTTTTGCCCCCATCACCCAGTCACAGGTGAAGTGGGCACTCCTGCATTCTCACCTGCCAACACTCAACTGCGCACAGACCTGCGAAGATTCTGACAGGGGCTGGTGTGGTGTAGCCCGCACCCCATATGGGCAGTGGTTCAAGTCCCGGCTGCTCCACTTCCAATCCAGCTCCCTGCTAATGGCCTGGGAAAGCAGTGGAAGATGGCCCAGGAGCCCTGCACCCAAGTGGGAGACGCACACGGACATCCAGGCACTGACTTCAGCCTGCCTCAGCCCTGGCTTTTGCCACCACTGGGGAGTGGACCAGCAAATGAAAGCGTGCTCGGTCTCCCACTCTCTCCGTATCTCTTTCAAATAAATAAGTGAATCTTTAAAAAAAAAAATGCTGGCACACTCAAATTCCCACTCAGAGGGTGTGCCCCCTGCCACTCGCAGCCGGGACTTGGCATCCCCCAACAACGCTCGTGGCCACGACTTGGGCATCCCATCCCACCCCACCCCACGCCCTGTGCTCACAGCCAGGATTCGGGCATTCCCCCCCTCCCCCGCAATGTTCATGGCCAGAACTCGGGCATCCCTCCCCCCAACGCTTGTGGCCAACACTCAGGCGTCCCCGCCCCAACACTGGCGGCTGAGCACACTCACCCCAGCTGCAGCCTAGGGTGGCAGCTGAGTCATCTGCTGGAAAGCAGGACGCCCAGACGTCACAAAAGCCCGCAGACCCTTGAACCCATGTGTGAGCAGTTCCTCAGCTGCTACACTATTTGCAATCTGTGTTTTTTTTCTTCCCTCTTCTAAATCCTGGTCCTGGGACTCAGTCTGCTGATTGGCACCTGTCACGTAAGCAGTGACGTCACATAGCTGCACTGCGCATGTGACCACGCCTGTTTCGCTGGAGTTTTTGAGGACACGTCAGCGATGACAGGTGCACATGTCCTGTGTTCTCTCACACTCCACTGGGAGCACAGCACAGCAAAGCACTCGTGGCCATGGTGGCCACTCTGAACAGATGGGGGGACTCCCCTGATGTGGGGGTCACTTGGTCAACTGCCTAAGAGCCCTCAACAGCACCCGGATCCTGGCTTCCTCTTACATTGAAGAAGGGAAAAGAAATGGATCTGTTCCAAAGTCTTTATTATTATAATTATCATAATCTTTAGTTTCCAAAAATATAAATAGGTGCACGGAACCCTGGTGCCTGCACGGTCCCGGGGATGGGGGTAGGGAAGGGGAGCAGTGCCCCCATCCAGCCCTGCCGAGGTAGACTCCCACCGGCGGCAGAACCAGGTGAGAGGAGAGGAGGAGCCCTGCAGGGGAGCATGACCCCTGATGGCTCCCTGGCCCCACGCAGAGGGCACCCCCCCCCCCCCCAGCTCCTTCTCCAATACATTCAGCTGCGGCTCCGGTCCGGCCCCTGGGCCTCTGCCCCTTCCAGCTCCTTCTGGCCCCTCCTCCCACCTCCCTAGCTCTCCCTGGAGGTGAAATAACCAACATTGCACTGCTCTTGGATAAAGTCAGGAAACAAAAAATAATCTTCTTTATTTAACTTAACCCCTCCCCCTCTCCCCTGTCCCTGCCCTGGTCCCTGGAAAGGCACGACGGGAGATTGTCTCTAACCTCAGTCCGTGGGTTGCAGGAAGTGCTTGGCTTTGGCGTTTGGGGGACAAATTAGATGCAGTTTTGGTGATCTGGGGGCGGGTGGGGTGTGGTGCTTACATGTGTGGGATTTATGTTTTTCTTCTTTAATGGGATTCCATATATGGCAAAAAGCGGCAATGAGAGGACATCGTCTGGGTGGGACGCACTCTTAGCCTGGTGGGCTCCTGGGCTCAGCATCCGACTCAACCTGGAGGTCCCTCAGGGCGCCGTGCTGGCCTGGCTCCTCTGCAGGGTCCGGGAACTCCGCTTTTGCACTCTGCGCTTGTAGGTGGTGGCTGGGGAGAGAGGGCGATGGAAGAAGGGGGTCAGGCCTCAACCCTCCCGGCCCGAGACTTTCCTGCTCGGCTGGCTTTCACTGGTCTGCAAACTTCCTTGGGCTACAGAAATTCAGGTTGGTGTTGATAAGGAGGGGGCCAGGCCAGGACGGGTCAGCATTCCGACCTGGGCAGGACCCGCACCCACCCCCGAATCAGGGCACAGCTCACGGTGTGTGCAGGTGATCCGTGGCTCCTCCCAGTGCCCACTGGGCTGGCACCGGATGGTGGGCACGTGGCGCTGGGTGAAGCCTTCTGTGCACTGGTACCGCACCAGGGAGTTGATCTCGTACCGGTCCTTCTTCTGCCCAAAGGTCCTGGCGTGCTCCACCACGGGGGGGTCTCCACAGGCCACTGTGGGGCAGGCAGCCTCTTGGTAAGGGCCCTCCTAGGTCTTCGGTGATGACCGAGATGGCCCAGAGCCGGGACTGCCCTCAGGAGTGTTTTCATGCAGCTAAGGGTCTGCACACCACTGGTTTGACACCCGGATCCCTCAGCAATTTAGAGCAGCAGGAAAGGAATATAGGAGGGGCCCTCAGGGGCCGGCGCAGTGGTGCAACGTTAAAGTCGCCGCCTGGAATGCCGGCAACCTATACGGGTGCTGGGTCAAGTCCCGGCTGCTCCACTTCTGATCAGGCCCCAGCAATGGCCTGGGAAAGCAGTAGAAGATGCCCAAGTCCTTGGGCCCCTGCACCTGTGGGAGACCTGGAAGAAGCTCCTGGCTCCTGGCTCCTGGCTTCAGATCAGCCCAGTTCCAGCCATTGCGGCCATCTGGAGAGTGATCTTGGGGATGGTAGACCTCTCTCTCTCTCTCTCTCTCTCTCTCTGCCTCTCATAACTCTATCTTTTAAATAAAATAAATAAATCTTAAAAAAAAAAAAAGAGGGGTCCTCCATGGGCAAACACAGGGAGGGAAGGGCTGGGAGAGCCAGCAGACCACTGTGGATTCTTTGTGAAAACACACAGGCTGGGGAGACTGGGACCCAAAAGAGGCCTGGCAGACACAAGGCCACAAGCAGGCGCAAGGGGTGTCCACAGACACAAGTGGTCAGAGCCTGGCAAACCTGACTCCGATGGACTTGGGAACCCCAAAGAAAGGGAGGCTTCCAGCCAAGCCGGCCTCGCGGTGACTTCCCACAACCCACGTCTGAGGTGCTGTGTGCAGTGGGGGTCCTGTGCCTGGCCTGTGACGGTCACACACTCCCTTGTCCTGGCAGACAGACAGGAGCCAGCTTGCCCTTGCTTCTGGCCCTGCAATGCTGGTGCTGGGCCGGGCCCCAGAGACAAGCAAGGGGACGCCAGCAACCAAAGACAAGGGGCTCTGGCACCGGCCACACGGCAGGAGCTGCACCCACAGCCTCCAGCCTCAGCCCCTCTGCTCTGGGTCTCCCAGGCCTGCGCACCTGTGCCCTTTTTACACGTGAAGGGTAGGTGGTAATTGCAGGGAACATCGTTCCATTCGCCCTTCTCATGCCAGATCATCACCACGCAGTCCTCCCCAGTGGCAAAGAAGTTGTCCGGCTGGTTGGGGCGCCAGTTCTCAAATTGCTGTGGATGGGAGAGGAGGGAGTGAGGAGAGGGCAGGCGCCCTGGCTTGTCCGGTCAGGGCTGTCCCAGGCACTGGAACCCATGGGCCCCCAGGGCACTGGCCACACTTCTCAGAAGCTCAGAACCGGCCAGGATTCACCACCACCACCACCCCACCCCCGCTCACACACCAATCACTCTCCTTGTTCCCATAGGCCGGTGGGACTGACTGGACGATAGAATCCCGACTCTCCAGTCAGGACTCTGCTCTCCAGTCCCTGAGACCTCCCCCTTCCTGTTGCCTCAAAGGCTCCACACCCCTCCCAGGTTGTCTCTTCTGGGGAGCCTTCCCCGAGGCCCTCCAGGCTTCACATAGGCTGCTTTCCACAAGGGGCATCTCTGAGCATCCACAGACCCCTAGTGGTGGGTCCTGCTATCCGTGCCTTTCTCTCCCAGCTTCCCCAGGCCTCCTGCGGTGCCCTGGGCGGTCTCAGAGGCAGAGGTAAAGGAAGCTGATTCCCTGCCCTTGCGATGGCCTGGGCCAGCAGCTGCGTGCCTGGCTGGACGGCACTGTCTCTGGGGGAGTCTTCATCCCATCCCTCCACTGGGCCACCAGCAGCACTCACTAGGGGGTGTCCATCCGACCAGCGAAAGTCCCCTTCGATGGTCCTGTCATTCAGGCCGATCCACTGGTAGTCCTGAGCGTTGTCTGGAGAGAAAGGATGGTGCTGGGAATGCTGATGGACACCTTAGAGTGTCTAAGCTGGGGGGGCTTCAGAGAAGGAAGTGGGGGCTCCCAGGAGCACGGTAGGTCTTTGCAAGGTCTTAGTACGTGCGTGTGTGGCTGCCTCCCCGGCTGGCACAGACAGGTGACAGCCAGAGGGCCAGTGTGGGGTTGCCTGCATGCAGCCAGAGCCACTGGCCCCAGACCTCTGCCTTCTCTCAGGGGACTCAGGCTACGGGAACCCCTTCCTTCCCTCCCAGGTCCACCCCACGCAGCCTCAATGGGGCTGACAAGGCCACCGTCCTTAGGCCTGGAGCCTGGTGTACTCACTGTTGACAAACTCCTGCTCCTCCGGGGTGACGATGCTGCTCAGGTGTGACTGCTGCTCCCGACACCGGCCCTCAGCATCCACCCAGGTCTCGCGATCAGGGAAGTGACGGTAACAGTGGCCCTGGAACTTGGTCCAGCCCTCCTCACAGACCTCCTGGTCTGCAACATAGGCAAGGGTTTGAAGGGGGGCTGGGCCAACTGGGGTGACTGGCGGTGCCAGTCAAAGGCAGGATTCCTGCACTCACCCCACCGCACACGGCTCGTCCCGGAGGCGACCTGTAAGGCCTGGTCCCCGGAGCCTCTGAGCAGGCGCCCCACTCGGGGAAAGGCCAGGGAATGATTCTTTCCCACCCCCCACCAGCTTTCCTCCTGGGGCAGAGTCCGTGAAAAGAGGTGGAAGGTGAGAGGTCCTAAGGTTTGCAGCTCAGAGGCTCCGCAGGACTCCAGGAGGAGCTGCAGAAGCAGGCGCGGGCAGCTGGCGCGGGCAGTGCTGGGCAGAGCCTTGGATGGGAGCGGACAGAGCAACAGCCAGGAGTCTGCTGTGGGTGAGACGCAGGGCCCCAGGGCCGGCTCCGGTGAGCACCCATGCTGGCCCACGGGGGCAGTCGGGGGCCTGGTTCTCCATCCTATTTTGCTGGCAGATGGGGAAAGGGGTAAGTTCCTCTCTTCCTCAGTTCTGGACAAGGGGCTGGCGTGGAGCTCACAGAGCAGCCTGGCGAACAGCAGCAGGGATGGCTGGGAGCCTCTCACACAGGTGTGAGAGCCAATCACAAGTGTCGCTTTCTAGCGCTGCCTTTGGCTACCTGGTGCTGGTGTGGCTGAGCTGAGCACCTCCCCGCAGGCCCTGGTGCTGGTGTGGCTGAGCTGAGCGGCTCCCTGCAGGCCCTGGTGCTGTAGTCAGGCTTCCTTCTTTGTAAGAAAGAGCCATCGCTGACTGTGCAGAGGGAATTCCAAGACCCTCTCTTCCTCCTTCCCTGAAGGCCTCCCAGGTGGAGAGCTGCCCTCCCTGGCTGAGTGGGGCCATGAACTCAGTAGGCAGCCTCCCCCCGGGCTGCCCCCAAAGTCTGGCTGTCTCAGGAAGGGAGAACCAGTACCTGAGGGGGAGGAGTCCCGTGCTGAAGGCATGGACGCCTGGCAGGGCTGCAGGACAGACAGCGGGAAGAGTGGAGACAGAGGAGAGTGGGAGGCAGCAGCCTGAGAAGAAAGCAGCAGAGCAGTGGCTGAGGAGGCGGCCATGGGCACCCCTGCTGCCCATGCCACCCCAAGGCACGAGGCAAGTGTCTGGAGAGAGGCAGAGAGGTCTCAGAGGGAGCTCGGCACTGCTGAGTCCTGAGCTGCCGCCCAGGGCTGACCTGAGGGTTGGGCAGGCAAAGCTGGCAGGTGCAGGTGTTCTGCTGGGTGTTGGGGGGGGGGGGTGGCATGCAGGGTGGAGGCTCTGGAGAAACAAGCATGGAGGCTGGAAGAAGTGGCAGAGCCAGAGCCATGGCACACGGCACCACGGGGCAGTGTGGGCTCAGGACTGGGAGGGGAGGTGCCAGGGCCCAGGGCCCAGCCTTGTGGCTGGGCACCATCTCTGTTCCAGCACAGCCCCCGTCCCAGGAAGGGAGAGAGCTGTTGTCTGTGTGGGCATTCCAGGCCCTTCTCCCCTGTGGCCAGTGTTTCCCTGCAGAAAAGTCTCCCCACCCCAGCCAAGACCCCGCGCACTGACTTCTGGGGGCCGTGGGCTGAGGGTGGGAGGCTACAGGGGAGGAAGGATTCCAGGCCTTTTCTTCCAGAAGGCTTAAGCTCCTCCACCAGCCTGTAACTTTGGCAGTGCCTCCAAGGAGCATATAACACAAAACTACCTCCCCACACTGCTGGTACCACAGGGAGTCTTCCTAGTGTCTTGACAACCCTCTGGAAGTTTCTGGGTTTACTGAGAAGGACCTAGAGACCCTACACTCCTCCATTTCTGCATGGACTACAGCTGCCCCCTTTTCTGAGTTGGGATGCCTCTGAGACCCCAAGGCTGGGGAGACACTCGGTAAGTGAGCTGGGGGCTAAGCTGCCCAGGGGCAGAAGCAGAGCCCCCCCCCCCCCCCCCCGCCCTTGCAGCAGCCATCTCCCTCTGGTTGGCCTGGGGGGTTCCTGGCACAGCTCCCTGAGCAGAGCGGGCAGCCTGACCCAGGTGCAGAAGCAGAGGCCCCCTAAGCAGGCCGTTTCTCTCTGGCCAGCCCCTGGTCTTGCACAAAGTAAAGAGAGCAGCAGTGCGGGCTGGCCTGGCACTGACAGTGATGACATCCGGGACACAGGAGCTCTCAGGCAGACCAACCATCACGTTTGCCCGAGGAGAAGACAAGGCAACTTGGGCAAGGTGCACAGTGGCTCCCAGGGCTGTGGAGGGTGCCACAGAGGTTCCACGGGCAGAGCAGCAGACATGTGCCTGTGACCATGCTGGGGAGGTCCACGGCAGTCACTGGGACGAGAAGCGACTGCTCCCACCCGCAGCTTCCTTCGAGACAAACACATGGAAGCAGCCCTGTCCTCTGAGCCTGGCGCGTGCACCGACCTAAGCTCGGCGCTGTCGCCAGCAGGCGTGTCTGCCCTGGAGAAGACGAGTGCCGTGCACAGGCTGGGCCTGAGGAGGCTTTCAGGAGCAAGAGTGGGAGTCAGTGGGGCAGACTTGCAGCTGTGGTCCCGGGGGCCCCTTCCAGGGCCTGTGGTCTGTGGTTAGAAGGGAAGGGTGAAGGAGGAAGGGTACAGCAGTTAGTAACATTAGCTGAAGCCGAGACGGCCGTACCGGTCTCACACAGGTCCCCTCCGTAGCTGGGAAGGCATAAGCATGTGAAAGAGTCGATGGCATCCACGCAGGTGGCTCCATTCACACAAGGGCTTGAAAGGCACTCATCAATGTCTGCAAGAAACCAAGGGCTGCCATTAGGGTTCCCGCCGGCAACTCCAGCCTCTCCAAGCCCCAGGAGGGGACTGGCTGGTTTTCCTAAGAACTGCTGCTGCCGCTGCCGCCATCGCCGCTGCCATCCTGGAGCCAGACAGGTTTTCTCAGATGTGTGTGATTCTTGATTGGCAAGCACAGGGTGCTGCTGCTGGGTCTTCCAGTGGGGTGAGGGGATCTGGTACTTGTAAGGCCAAAAGCTTGCTGTGAGCACACAGAGTCCTCCCAGAGGTGTTCTCTTGTGACTGAAGAAGCCAAGGGTTCTGAACTGGCTGTGAACATGGTAGCACGTTGGTGAGCGGTCCTTCCTCTGTAGCTGGGGACCGGGGAAGGGGGCAAGGCCGAGCAGGACCAGAAAGAACGGCAGTGGCCTGCAGAGCACAGACCCACAGACAAGGGCGCACGGGCGTTCCCGGGAGACTCAGCAACTGCCTTCTTATCTACAATGTCTCGTAAAGACGAAGCCAGCATCTCTCGGGAAAAGGTCAGACATCGTGCCCAGCGTTTCCCCAGAACGCGACCTCTTTGCAGAGTCACAGTGTCTAAAGGGGCTCCATCCCGTCCAGAGGGGGACAGCACTGGAAGCTGGCGCACTGCCCCTCCCCCAGTGAAGCGCTCTTCCCCTAGGATGCAGGCAGGTTGCCATCAGCATGTTCTCAGGGGCATCTGTCTTCCTTCTGTGCTCCTGGCCCATGACGCTCTTCCCGACAGACCTCTACGTAGGACTTGAGTTAGTCACCGGCCTTTACTTCAATTTCTCATCAGTTATGCAGCGTGACAAATGAGATCAAATCGGTTCTTTCCAAGCAGCTCTGGAAATTCCTTCTGCTCTCTTCCTATTCCACTCCCGCGGCTCCTGCTGGCTGTTGCTGCATTTCCTCCCCTGGGAACGTGACAGTCATGGTGCAGCTCCTCCTGCCAGTCAACAGGGCTCTGCCACCTGACGTGGCCACTGTGCTGATGGCTGTCAGCTTCAATGACGCGTCCATGGTCCTCCCCAACTGAGCAGCTGAGTCCTGTGCTCCTGAACACATGCCAGGAGTTAGTCCTCGCCTCCCACAAGCGCACGCCAGATCTTACAGCCAGTCCTGGGCAGCGGGCACAGCGGATATCTTCTGGACCAGGGCTGGGCTTATGCAGTGGGAGGCTTCTTGCTTATCTGACCATGTCCTTAACACCTCAGAGAGCACACACCGCGGATTAGAAACCAACAGTTCCAAGGGTGGAACTGTACCAAGCAAAACCAAAATGCATGAGGAACTGACTGGAATCCCAGCATGCACTTGATTCCCAGCATGCAGCAGGACTCCCGGCAGCAGCAGTGGCAGCAAAAACAGATCAGGCCAGTGTGCAGGGTGGAAGCCGGGCTTCCGTGCTCCGTTGTCCATTAGTCATTGCGGGAATGGGAAGCACTGGGCAAGGGCAGTCAAGCAAACGTAGGCGCTGAAGCAGTCGTACAGAGCAGGGCACAGGAGTGGCCTCTGGGGGAAGAGCCGGACACCAGGCTCCCAGCTGTCCCAGACGCTTACTGCACCCCCATTCCCAGGCTGCCAGAGGCCCCAGGAGGCAGTATCCCTCCCCTCCTGTGCTTGTCCAGGGTACAAAATCTGAGAGTGCAGCAGGGGCCGTCTTTCCTGCAGGGCTCTGGGCTCAAAGGTGAGGAGAGGAAGCCCCAAGGGCCAGGAGAAGCTGAGTCAGCGCTTCCACAGCAGGGGGCACAGCCGGGGCCCTGGGGGTCCCAGGGGTCCTGGGGGTCCCGCTCACCAGGGATGCGCTCCCGCCCTGCCTCCTCCCCTCTGCTTCCTGTGAAGGGCAGTTAGGGTATCTCTGGGCTTCTGGAACCAAGGGACGTGTCACTGCTGTGAGTGTGGAGTATGAACCCCAGGCCAGGTGCTCGCAGGGAGGGAGAGAAGGGGGCGGGGCCTGGGCAGACTCCGTGAAGGAAGAGCACAAAGGCAAGGAAGCAGTAACTGTCAAGAACCCCTCCGAGCCAGATGTCAGCTCCCACGGCCCAGGGGCAGGGAGCTGCTGGTCACTTATAGGGGCAGAACCGAGCACAGTGCCTGGCCCACACTGGTCAGTAGGGGAGACAGAGCAGAGATGGAGGGGAGAGTTGGGAGTGAATCTGAAGCCGGCTTCTGCCCCATGTGGAGGAAGAGACTCGGGGGTCCTCCATGCTCAGCTGCTGCACCGGCAAGTCTCCCTCATCACCACTGGAGGTGCTCGGGGGGGCTCCCTGGTCCTCTCCACACTCCCGCAAGCAAAAGAGAGAGCTTGTTTCTGAGCCGGCCCTCTGCAAGCCTCCGACTCTGGGGAGGAAGCCCTCTGAGCACCCAGTGAAGGTGAGGGGAGCAGAGATCTAGCCGATAATCACGAGGCCCCGCCTTGAATGGGTCATGTCTGCCTGGGTCAGAGCCCAGGACCTGCAAGGCTCCTGGCAGGTGTGAAAATAGAAAACTCTGTGACAGCAGACCTTAACGATATTCAAGTCAAGGGCTTGCCCTGCACAAAGACTCTGATACCAGGAGGTCAGGGACAACCTGTGCACCTGTGCACTGACCCTTCACACAGCTTTCCTGGAAGAGGACAGGGGACAATCCCCAGGGGAAAATCCCTCAGCCCCATAGATGTTCTGCCCTCTGTACAGACTCAGGGTCCATCAGGACAGACCTGCCTGTGGCTCCTGGGCTGCACAGTTGAGAACAGGACTTAAGAGCACCCAGATTGGGGCCGGCAATGTGGCGCAGCGGGTAAAGCCACTGCCTGCAACACTGGCATCCCATGTGGGCACAGGTTTGAGTTCTGGCTGCTCCACTTCAGATCCAGCTCTCTGCTAATGCTCCTGGGAGGGCAGCAGAGGTTGGCCCAAATCCTTGGGCCCCTACACCCATCTGGGAGACCTGGAAGAATCTCCCAGCTCCTGGCTTCAGACTGGCCCAGCTCCACCCATTGTAGTCATTTGGGGAGTGAACCAGCAGATGGAAGTCCTCTCTATCTCTGTCTCTCCCTCTCTCTAATTCTGACTTTCAAATAAATAAATCTTTTTTTTTTAAATCCTGACCAGTTCCAGTTAGTTTCTAGAATATGCTTCATTAAGTTAAAAAGTGTGTGATCATTATTATACTATTTCAAGTCTTTTATATTTTAAAGGTTGATCTTGAAAGTACCCTGAATATCCTCCTTGCTAAATCTGCCTGTGGACTTTCTCTGTCAAGTCAAGAAGGTGTAGTTTGTATTTTCACTTGCAACCCTCTATTGCCAATGGCTTCGAAAGCATTTCTTTCCCGGGGAGGAGTTCAGCTCCTCTAGAGAAGCAGCAGCAAAACAGAAAGAGGTAGCCACACAGCCCTGGGACCACTTGAGGCTGGACGGGGGACTGGGTTAGAACCACGTTTTTCAACCTTGCTGCATGTAAGAATCACTGGGGTAACTAAAGCAAAACGAAACAAAACAAAACACTTTTCTTTCTTTTTTTTTAAAACAGGCAGAGTGGACAGTGAGAGAGACAGACAGACAGAAAGGTCTTCCTTTTTCCGTTGGTTCACCCCACAATGGCCGCTGCAGCTGGTGCGCTGCTGCGGCCAGCGCACCGCACTGATCCAAAGCCAGGAGCCAGGTGCTTCCTCCTGGTCTCCCATGCGGGTGCAGGGCCCAAACACTTGGGCCATCCTCCACTGCCTTCCCAGGCCACAGCAGAGAGCTGGACTGGAAGAGGAGCAACCGGGACAGAATCCGGCACCCCAACCCGGACTAGAACCCGGGGTGCCGGCGCCGCAGGCGGAGGATTAGCCTGTTGAGCCACGGTGCTGGCCACAAAACACTTTTCAAAGCATACCGGCTGGCTCTAGGCTGAGTCGGAACCCCAGGGCCCGGTGCTGCTGCTGCCGCAGGTGAGAAACGCAGCAGTCGTGCCTGGGACACCACACAGTCGGGGAGTTCACTCAACAGTTATTCTGAAGTCCAAAGTACTGATTAATAACTTATCATGAGGCCAGCACCGCAGCTCACTAGGCTAATCCTCCGCCTGCAGTGCTGGCACCCCGGGTTCTAGTCCTGGTTGGGGCGCTGGTTCTGTCCCGGTTGCTCCTCTTCCAGTCCAGCTCTCTGCTGTGGCCTGGGAAGGCAGTGGAGGATGGCCCAAGTGCTTGGGCCCTGCACCTGCATGGGAGACCAGGAGGAAGCACCTGGCTCCTGGCTTCGGATCGGCGCAGCACCAGCCCTGGCGGCCATTTGGGGGGGTGAACCAACGGAAAAAGGAAGACCTTTCTCTCTGTCTCTCTCTCTCTCTCACTGTCTAACTCTGCCTGTGAAAAATAAAATAAAATAAAATAAAAAAAGAAAAGAAATATTAAAAAATAACTTATCATGGAATTGTTTATGGATACTGACTGAACAAGATGAGAGCAACTGTCAGATGTTTTCTTTCTGGACTAAATACAGCCTCTAACCCCTTACAAGGTGGAAATTTTCCCCTGAGGGTTCAAACACTGCCTCGGGACCCGTGCTGCCTGCCCACAGGCATTGGAGGACATGGGTCCCAGTCCTTCTGACAACCTTTGGTTCCCGGCTCCAGCACCAGAAGCAACAGGTGCTTGTGCAGAACGGGCACGGCCCGAGCTGCCGCTGTAAGCATCGGAACCATGAGCTGAGTGAATCTGGGAGCCCAGGCTTGGGCGCGGCTGGTCCCTATCGCTGGCTCCTCAGCCACACAGGAGCGGGAGACCCCCGTGGCGGGTGGGACTCGCTTGTTGTTAAATGGCTCTTCCAGCCAGTGTCTTCCCCAGGATTCATTTCTTTCAGTTTTTCCATTTGTCCTGGGAATCAGGTCCTTTCCTGAAAGACCTTGGACCTTGAATTCTGGACTTAGGAGCTGTGGATAAGGGCCCTGGGGTGGTGGAGAGACCTAACTCAAGACTATCAGCTTGGAGGAAAGTGGCCATTCCTTCCTCTGGAGGACCTCCAAGCTCCTCACCTACCCAACAGGTCCTGGGTTGAGGCTAAGGACAGACGGGCTCCAGAGTTGGTGCCCAGTGACTCTGCTGTGGGCTCACGACTTCCACCCCAACATCTCTCCTCCCCCTCCCCTCTCCACCTCTCCCCACTTCCTCTCCTCCCAGTCTCCTGCCCCTCTCCTCCTTCCTCTCCCCTCACCTCTTTCCCCTCTTCTCCCCTCTCTTCCCCACCTCTCCCCTGCCTCTCCTCCCCCCCACTTCTCCTTTCCTCCTCTCCCCACCTTCTCTCCTCCCCACTTCCCCCCCTCGCCTCTCCCCCACCCCCGCCTCTCCTCTCAGCCTCCACTGAGCTCTGCCACTTCCTCCTGCTGTACTTCTTGGGAGAAAGGAGCCCAGCCAGTGCCCCACCCTCACACCTCATGGCCCACGAGGGACTTACCTATGTCACAGTACTCGCCAGTGTGGCCAGGGGGGCACAGGCATGTGACGTGTCCCTCTGTCTCCTGGCAGGTTCCAGGGCCACAGGGCTCTTCAGCACAGGACCTGGGGGCTGTGACCCCAGGGAAGAGGTTGAGCATCAAGACCCCAGCAGCCTGGGGGCGGCTGAAGCAGGAGGTTCCCACACTCCCCTGCGAGGCTGGGAGAGTCTGTCTCTGAGGACTCAGTCCCTCCTTGGCTCCTGGCCTCCAGCACTGGGCGGGGGGCTCCGCCTGTGAAAGCTCTCCCAGCCCAGAGACAGGTGCAAGGGGTCCCAAAGCCAAGAGCAATGGGAAAGCAGCAACTGCCCGTGATTGTGTTGCAGTGAGACAGTGACAATAGGACGGGGTCCCTGTAGACTCAGGGTCTGAATCAGGACATGGCCACAGTGACCCTTCGCAGCTCCTTGCACTGTGCAGACCTCAACTGCAGAGTGAACAGCGGGTTCCCGCTCCCCAGGGTGCACGAGCAGGGTTCTAATACTGCCTACACTGGCACCCTCTCCCTCCTTGTGCAAAGCACAGATGGTTGGATCCACACAAAAATGCTCCTGTGCTGGAGTCCACTGGAACGACAGCAATCACTCATCTTTGAAAGTGTACCACGTGCGAGGGGTGATGCTGAGTGCTTGTGTTTATGCTCTGCTGACCCTTCTTAGCTCCCCTGCAACTACAGGCTCAAAGAGGCTAAGAATTTTGCCTGAGGCTGCACAACTATGGTGGAGCCTTGAGGCTGCACAGCCTCCCACTGCACTACAGCTGCCTGCAGGCTGAATTTACCAAAGCACCTTAGAGGAAACACGTCCCAACAATACCTGCTGTGGTGGGCCCTGGTTCACCTGCCGTGTCTGCAGAGGCTGGAGAGGTGGCTGTTGCAGCCGTGTCTTCTCCTGAGTACGAGGGGCTTGAGGACTTGGTCTCTGGCCACATTTCTGCAGGACGCTGGCTGTGCTGGATCCACTCGGCCTCTGGGACATTGGTGACAACGTCCACCGGCACCGGCGTGCGGCCAGATAGGTCTCCACTGACTTCAGCTCTGTCTTCAGAAGTTGTGGGAGTGGCCAGAGGCAGGCCCGATGTCTCTGTGCCCATGTCATAGCTGGTGGTAGACTCTCCACTCACTTCTGGGGAAGCTGAGCCCTCCCTGGGGCCTTGCTGAGAGGCCAGAGAGCTGCTGCTTACCCCCAGGCCTGAGGCTCCCTCACCAGCAGCTTCACGGAAAACAGAGGTGATTTCACCAGAATCAGGGAACCCAGAGGCTTCTCCACTGGTGTCAGGTGCAGCAGCTGCCTTCGTCCCAGGCTCAGCATAGGCAGATGTCTCGCCGTGGGATTCTGGGACGGAGGATGCTTCTAGTCCAGACCCAGGGAAGGTTGGTGCAGCTCCACTCATGTCCCCAGATGCAAGGGCTTCTCCACTGGACTCAAAAAGCTTTGGGACATGGGTCACAGGGGGTCCTTGGCCAAGTTCTTGAGAAACAGTTGGTTGAGTAACACCCTCCATGAATTCAGAAGTGATTAAAGTAACTTCTGGAAGTCCTGAGACGTCCCCACTGGTGCTTGTGGCTGCAGAGGCTTCTCCACTCACGTCAGGGGTGCTAGGAAAGTCCCCACTAAAATACGGAGTGCGTGGTGGCTCCCCACTGGGTTCCACCAGCCCAGACTGTAGTCCATTTGGGTCCAGAAATCCAGAATGGGCTCCAGACACATCCGGCAATCCAGAGTGCGCACCGCTGAGTTCCAAAATGCCTGAGGGCCCTTCTCCTGCTTCTTGGGCTGTTGGGGCCTGGGTTACGGATTCTACCAAAGTTCTGTCTACTAGAGAAACAGTGGGGAAACCAGATGGAAGTCCACTGCTGTCAAACGCTCCTGAGGGCAGGCCACTCATGATCTCAGTCCCAGAAGCTTCTCCACTGACCTCAGCTACTCCACTTGGTGAGCCACTGACTTCCGGAGCCAAGGACGTAAACCCACTCGAGTCAATTGTTCCAGAGGACTGTCCACTGACATCAATGGTCTCAGGCATGCCTGACACCCCTGTCTCCCCAGAAGGGAAGCCACTGAGGTCCACAGACCCTAAGCCTTCTTCTTCTCTCAGTGTAGTAGGTGTCACTTCGACCACACTGGTGTCCACAAAGGCAATGCCAGAAGATTCACCACTACCACTTGTGGCTCCAGAAACCAGGTCAGGGATTCTGTGCGTCGTCCCGCTGAAATCTGGCAAACCGGATGGCTGCCCACTGGGCTCTCCACTCAGATCAGTTATGCCGAATGGTGGACCACTCCCAAAAAGAACTCCAGATGCTTCTCCACTGAGATCTGGCTGTCCAGAGGACAGTCCACTGACCTCGGTCACTCCAGAGGCTCCCCCACTGGTGTCGGGGAACCCTGATGGCTGTCCTCTAACAATGAGTCCAGATGTCTCCCCACCAACATCAGCTTCACCACTAATCTCAGCTCCACTGGTCCCCCCACTAACGTCCAGCTCACTGGAGGGAAGTCCAGATATTTCCCCTGCACCGCTGATGCCAATGGTCCCCCTCCCTTCCAGTTCACGTGCAGTGGTGGCTGTGACCACTTCCACCAATGGAGTATCTACCAGGGAGACAGTTGGGAGCCCAGATGGAAGCCCACTGAAGTCAGGCAGGCCGGAGGAGGGGCCACTTTCCAGGTCGACCTCGGAGTACTCTCCACTATGTCCCGAGGGAAGGCCACTTGTTTCTGGAATTTGTCCACTTCCTAGAGTTTCGCCAAAGTCCAAAGCTCCAGATGCAGATCCCACCAAGCCTTCTTTTCCAGAAGACAACCCACTGAGGTCTCCAACTCCAGAAGTTAAGGTCTCTAGAATCTCTCCCCCAGAAGGAAGCCCACTGAGGTCAGTCCCAACTCCTGAGGCAGAAGTCTCTAGAATCTCTCCCCCAGAAGGAAGCCCGCTGAGGTCAGTCCCAACTCCTGAGGCAGAAGTCTCTAGAATCTCTGCCCCAGAAGGAAGCCCGCTGAGGTCAGTCCCAACTCCTGAGGCAGAAGTCTCTAGAATCTCTACCCCAGAAGGAAGCCCGCTGAGGTCAGTCCCAACTCCTGAGGCAGAAGTCTCTAGAATCTCTGCCCCAGAAGGAAGCCCGCTGAGATCAGTCCCAACTCCTGAGGCAGAAGTCTCTAGAATCTCTACCCCAGAAGGAAGCCCACTGAGGTCAGTCCCAACTCCTGAGGCAGAAGTCTCTAGAATCTCTACCCCAGAAGGAAGCCCGCTGAGGTCAGTCCCAACTCCTGAGGCAGAAGTCTCTAGAATCTCTCCCCCAGAAGGAAGCCCGCTGAGGTCAGTCCCAACTCCTGAGGCAGAAGTCTCTAGAATCTCTCCCCCAGAAGGAAGCCCGCTGAGGTCAGTCCCAACTCCTGAGGCAGAAGTCTCTAGAATCTCTCCCCCAGAAGGAAGCCCACTGAGGTCAGTCCCAACTCCTGAGGCAGAAGTCTCTAGAATCTCTCCTCCAGAAGGAAGCCCACTGAGGTCAGTCCCAACTCCTGAGGCAGAAGTCTCTAGAATCTCTCCTCCAGAAGGAAGCCCACTGAGGTCAGTCCCAACTCCTGAGGCAGAAGTCTCTAGAATCTCTGCTCCAGAAGGAAGCCCGCTGAGGTCAGTCCCAGCTCCTGAGGCAGAAGTCTCTAGCATCTCTCCCCCAGAAGGAAGCCCGCTGAGGTCAGTCCCAACTCCTGAGGCAGAAGTCTCTAGAATCTCTGCCCCAGAAGGAAGCCCGCTGAGGTCAGTCCCAACTCCTGAGGCAGAAGTCTCTAGAATCTCTGCCCCAGAAGGAAGCCCGCTGAGGTCAGTCCCAACTCCTGAGGCAGAAGTCTCTAGAATCTCTGCCCCAGAAGGAAGCCCGCTGAGGTCAGTCCCAGCTCCTGAGGCAGAAGTTTCTAGAATCTCTCCCCCAGAAGGAAGCCCGCTGAGGTCAGTCCCAGCTCCTGAGGCAGAAGTTTCTAGAATCTCTACCCCAGAAGGAAGCCCGCTGAGGTCAGTCCCAACTCCTGAGGTAGAAGTCTCTAGAATCTCTCCTCCAGAAGGAAGCCCGCTGAGGTCAGTCCCAACTCCTGAGGCAGAAGTCTCTAGAATCTCTCCCCCAGAAGGAAGCCCGCTGAGGTCAGTCCCAACTCCTGAGGCAGAAGTCTCTAGAATCTCTGCCCCAGAAGGAAGCCCGCTGAGGTCAGTCCCAACTCCTGAGGCAGAAGTCTCTAGAATCTCTGCCCCAGAAGGAAGCCCGCTGAGGTCAGTCCCAACTCCTGAGGCAGAAGTTTCTAGAATCTCTCCTCCAGAAGGAAGCCTGCTGAGGTCAGTCCCAACTCCTGAGGCAGAAGTTTCTAGAATCTCTCCCCCAGAAGGAAGCCCACTGAGGTCAGTCCCAACTCCTGAGGCAGAAGTCTCTAGAATCTCTGTCCCAGAAGGAAGCCCGCTGAGTTCCGTCCCAACTCCTGAGGCAGAAGTTTCTAGAATCTCTCCCCCAGAAGGAAGCCCACTGAGGTCAGTCCCAACTCCTGAGGCAGAAGTCTCTAGAATCTCTCCCCCAGAAGGAAGCCCACTGAGGTCAGTCCCAACTCCTGAGGCAGAAGTCTCTAGAATCTCTCCTCCAGAAGGAAGCCCGCTGAGGTCAGTCCCAACTCCTGAGGCAGAAGTTTCTAGAATCTCTCCTCCAGAAGGAAGCCCGCTGAGGTCAGTCCCAACTCCTGAGGCAGAAGTCTCTAGAATCTCTCCTCCAGAAGGAAGCCCGCTGAGGTCAGTCCCAACTCCTGAGGCAGAAGTCTCTAGAATCTCTCCCCCAGAAGGAAGCCCACTGAGGTCAGTCCCAACTCCTGAGGCAGAAGTCTCTAGAATCTCTCCCCCAGAAGGAAGCCCACTGAGGTCAGTCCCAACTCCTGAGGCAGAAGTCTCTAGAATCTCTCCCCCAGAAGGAAGCCCACTGAGGTCAGTCCCAACTCCTGAGGCAGAAGTCTCTAGAATCTCTCCTCCAGAAGGAATCCCACCTAGGTCAGTCCCAGCTCCTGAGGCAGAAGTCTCTAGAGTCTCTGCCCCAGACGGAAGCCCGCTGAGGTCAGTCCCAACTCCTGAGGCAGAAGTCTCTAGAATCTCTCCTCCAGAAGGAAGCCCACTGAGGTCAGTCCCAGCTCCTGAGGCAGAAGTTTCTAGAATCTCTCCTCCAGAAGGAAGCCCACTGAGGTCAGTCCCAACTCCTGAGGCAGAAGTCTCTAGAATCTCTGCCCCAGAAGGAAGCCCGCTGAGGTCAGTCCCAACTCCTGAGGCAGAAGTTTCTAGAATCTCTCCTCCAGAAGTCACTCCACCAACCTTAGTAGAGCTGGACCACTGAATTCTGTCTTCATCACCTGAGGCCAGTCCACTTCCAATAGGCAGACCTGATCCCACTGAGGAGGTGAGACTGCCGGAGTCCAGCTCTCCAGAGGGCAGGCCACTTGCACTACCCTCCAGGGGCTGCCCGGTGGGGCCAAAGAGTCCTGAAGCTTCTCCACTGCTTGTGAAGTCTCCACTCATGTCGGGGGGCACAGATGTCACCCCAAGACCTGGCAACTCAGTTTCCCTGGCCACCAGCGATGAGGGTGTGTACGGCTCCTCAGAGGCAGAAGGCATTGCGGCTGTGGAAAGACCTTCCATGGTCCCCTCGGCTGCCGTGCCAGTTGGAGGCCACGTGGGAGGGATCCCTGAAAAACGGAAGAAGAAAGACCAGGTGTGCATTTGTTAACTCGGCCCCGTTTTAAGCTCATCTAAAGGAGCTGAACTCTATTCCTTCTACAGTAAAACTTCTCTCTCAGGTGCTCAGCTGTATGTCAACTTGTTCTACTGGAACTGTGTAATGTCTTGGGAAGGCAGGGAGGGGAGAGAGGCTCCCCCAGTACCCTCAGGGCTGCAGGCTACACTGGCTGCGCCTGGTGAGGCTGGAGGTAGGGGCCTAGCTGCCACCTAGGACAACCAGGGCGACCCTTCAAGTCCTTCCACACTTTCGGATTTCCAAAGGGTGGGGTGGCTGAGAGAGAAGCAAATTCTCAGCCTGAGGCAGACACTCTGCTGGGGCCAGGACCCCGTGTCCCCTCAAGTCCTCGGGTAATACTGGTGCCGGCCAGAGTGTGGGGACCCTGGGTCTCACCCATCCCTATGAGGTGGGCAGCAGCAAGGGTGCTGTTTGTAAACCATTCTGATGCCTTGTTACAGAAGACTTAAAAATAGAGAGGAAAAAAGCAAGCTCCAGCACTTTAAATAATCGCGGCTGCGTGATCTTCTACCCATCTTGCTTTCCTGAGCGTTTAACAATACCCAAGCTGAGTGTCGAGCCTCGCATGTACCCTGGGCCTTATTTTCCCAGTGAGCATCTGAGCACTGAGGTGTAGGGAGGGAAGAAGCCTGGAAACGCACTTTTCATTTTGATCATGGAGTGCACACACCACACGGGGTCTCCAGGAAGTTCACAGAAAATGCATATTATGAAAAAAGTTGTGTTTGAATTTCAAACACTTTGGCACCAGAAAAAAATTAACTTTTAATTCCATTTTCCCGCAAGCTTCAAAACTTTATTTATTTGTTTGTTTGAGAGGCAGAGAAACAGAAAGCGTTCCTACTCACTGACGCACTCCCCGAACACCTGCGACGGCTGGGACTGGGCCAGGGCGGAAGCCGGAACCCAGAGTCAGTTCAGGTCTCCCGGTTGCAGGAAACCAAGTGCTTCCGCCATCACCTGCAGCCTCCCAGGTGCATATCAGCAGGAAGCTGGAATCGGAAGCGGAGCTGGGACCTGAACCCAGGTGCTCCGAAATGGGATGCAGGCATCCCAAGTGGTGTCTTACCCACTGTGCCAGATGCCACCACAACTCACTTGTTTTTAAAAATCAAGCCAATAAAAAAAAATCAAGCCAATTTACAGCAGAAGATGTGGCGTGAACAACAGCACAGGTGGTTCCAGGCACAGCTGCCGTCAGTCAGGCAGCCAGGAGCTGAGGGCTGTGGGGCTGTGGGAGCCCCGCCCCATGGGGAACTCCTGAGGGTGGCTGCTGGCTCCAGCCCCACACCACAATCGCACTCCAAAGGGGAGTCCGTTATTCTTGTCCTGGGAGGGGTGAGGAAGGGCCTGGGCAGGTGTGGCTGTGGGTGAGGTAGCTGGGCCAGAGTCTCACCTGCTTAAGATGCACCCTCACCTAGCACAGAGGAGCACCTGGCACAACTGAAAAACCTGGGACCGAACTGGAGGGAAGCTCTCAGACCCTCCTGTCTTCAGATGCACATGCACTCGGGGAGCTCACTCTGTCTGGCACACACATACCACGGTGCCTTGCTTTCGTCCAGCCTGACCCAAACTGGGAGCCACAGAAGACAAAAAAGCTGCTGTGGTCAGGGCCGTTTGGGGCACCCTGCATGCACCCTCCCCTGGGAGACCCTCCCCAGGGCACTTGGGCTTCTGTGAGGCTGAGACAGTCTGCAGAGGGCGATCCTGGTGACGTCAACGAGCAGCATTCCCAGAGCTTGGTGGGAGCAAAACACTTTCTCCAGCAAAGTCTGGGGATGCGGCTTTCACTGTGTCGTGTCCCATCTGAGGCTCTGGCTGGGGAGGCCTGGCCCAGAAGAGTGATGGGAAGGAGGAGAAAGACGAGGAGCCAACAGACCACAGTCACCCCTCCTACACCTGCCCCCACCCCGGTTCTTCCCCTGTTGGGAGATGTCCATGCAAGAGAAGTTAAAGAGCATTAGAACAGGGTTGTCAGTGTTGGAAGAGAGACACAGAGGTCGGGTAACTGGCTGTGTGTGCAGGAGAAATGAAGACCAGGCCCTACAGGCCAGCAGAGGTCTCCCAGCTGGGTCAGGGCTGGGAAAAGCAAGCACAGGTCCCGGGAGAGAAACGACCCACCACTGGCAGACGGGGGCAAAGCCCAGCCACACCAACCTGGCAGCAGGGATGTGCCCACTGGGCTGGAGGCTGCTTCCCATCCTGTCTGGTTTCCTGGCTCAGTGGCGAAGCCGGGGACTGCGGTTCTCTCCTCTGCTCTGGGGGTGGCAGCCACGCCAGGCCCCACCTGGGTGACAATCCAGTCCTCCAGGCCAGATGCAGGTGTGGCTGTGCCACCCTCCTCCGGCCCTGGGGAGGGTGCCTCTGAAGTACCTGAAAGGAGTGGGGAGGGGTGGGACTCAGATGGGCAGACCTGCCCACTCCCAGCCCAGTGTGGGACTCTCTGTTAGCAGTCAGGGTGGTGTTGCTCCGAGCGCTGTGTGCAAAGCATTGTATCTCAGAACAGTCTCCCCCATGCCACAGGAGGGCAAACTGAGGCAGTGTAGCCTGAAGAAGCAGCAGGTGCCAGATTCCACACACTCAGCCAGTGCCCAAGGCTGCCTGTTCTGGACCAAGCCAGGGGTTCTCAGGCCACCATTTTGAGGGGTGATGTCAAGATTCAGTGGCAGGGTGACTGTGCTGGTCTCATGTCTCTGCAGAATAGCACCCAAGGGTGGTGAGTGACAGGCGGTGGGAGGGGCACCGGGGCGAGAACCTCATCAGACCCCCTGGGCAAACCCAGCTTCTCGAGGCTCAGCCAGAGGGACTGAGTTTTTTAAAACGAAAACTTCAGAGGTGACCCTGGGAGTCTCGGGGTTTTACTTCTTCAACTTTATTTGGAAATAATGACAGCTTCACAGGAAATCGCACAAACACCGAGTGTGAATGTGAGATCTGTAATACGGCCCACGCCATGACTCCAACCTGTGTTCCAGGCAGCAGGCCTGGAACCTCCATGGATGCTGTTGTGAGAACCTATCCGGTCAGAGCCCAGCAACACATGGCCACACCCTGGCCATGCCCACTGCTGTGCGAGGACATCGCCCTGAGCCATGTGGCCACGTCCACTGTCGTGGGCAGCTGCCCATCTTTAGCCTGGGTCAATCAACTCGACAGGTGCGTGAGCTGTGCTAGTGGATCGGAGCAATCCTCCCAGCACTCCTGCACAGGAGCGCGGTGCTGACACCGTGCTCCCAGTTCACGCTGAGGGCGGCTCTCTGAAGTAGCAACCCCCAGGCAGAGGAAGAGAGGCCCAGGCCCGTGCCCAGGCCACACAGTCACTCAGATTCAGCTCTGTCCAATCCCAGCGCCCAGGTTCTCCCCTCCCTCCCCGGCTCTGGACAACCTTGCCTTGTGGTCGGAGCCTTACAGTGCACCAGGACGGGGAGCCCAGGTGGCCCCCTGGGCAGAGGAGGACTCACCTCGGAAGCAGAAGGCGTGGTGCCGGGACAGTGGGTCCGGGAGGCCCGTCTGGTTGGGGTAGAGGTAGACGGTTCTCACACCGGGTTTATCCCCACCGCAGGCAGGCCGCGGGGTGACGATGGGGTAGCGGAGGCTGCCATCGGCCAGCCAGCCTGCATAGCACCTGTCCAGACCACGGCTCCACGCGGCATAGAGCTGGCCAGTGGAGGCCAGTGTGGCGTTGTGGGATTCACAGAACTCCAGTGCTTCCTGGAAGGTGAACTGCTCAAGGCGCGTGGCAAAGAACACCTCCCCTGGGGGCAGAGGCAGAAGTGAGGACCCTGGGGGTACGCCAGGGCAGAGCTCTTCTCTCCCCCCCCAGGGGACAGCTCCCCACTTCCCCAGGGGACAGGGGCAGGAGGTGGGGACCCTGGGGGGACGCTAGGGCACAGTTCCCCACTTCCCCAGGGGACAGGGGCAGGAGGTGGGGACTCTGGAGGGACACTAGGGCACAGCTCCCCACTTCCCCAGGGGACAGGGGCAGGAGATGGGGACTCTGGGGGGACGCCAGGGCAGAGCTCTCTGTGCCCCACCAGGGGTCAGAGGCAGGATGTGGAGGGGACCCTGCAGGCCAACACCAGGGCGCAGCTCCCCACTTCCCCTGGGGACACTAGGAAGCAGGTCCTGTAATCAGCTTCCCTCCTTCCCTCCTTCCTGGAGCTGCTAGTCACATCTGGGCACCTTCCAGACCCAGGCACCCACACTCGTCACAAGCACCGTGGGTGCTGGGGGCCACCCCAACCCTCAGAACCAGTCCCATCCGATTCGGGGGAAGATGCTCACATCTACTGAGCACCTATTTGTGCCAGGAACTTTTCAGACAAATCTCACTGGATGCTCAAAAAGCCCCTGATGTGGACGTAAATGAGTCCATTTTCTGGGTGGGGAGCTGAGGCCCGAGGGCTGAGTGATCATCAGGGCCCCAGCGTGAGTGAGGGCAACACTGAGATGTTTCCAGAACACCTGCACTTCTAAAACTGGGTTCAGAAGAACAGCAACCTGGTGACTTCCACCAAAATTAAAAGGAATGAGACAAAATAAAGGTCTGTGGGGACACGCGCTTGGGCAGTGTCAGCCAAGTTTCTGTGGCGGGACTCACGGTGACGGGAGGCGGAGTGGGGGCACCCCGGCCAGTGTGCCGGGCGTCTGGGGGCTTCTTTCTTACAGGCTCCCTTCCACCCAGACAAGTGCTGGAAGCACGGTGAGGGGGGTCCCCCTGCCCCAGCGTCGCTGCCCATCAGGGCCCCGTACCCTCGAGCCTGTCCACGTAGCAGTAGACATCGTAGGTTTCTGATGGTGGACGCACGCCGTAGGTCCTGACCCCCGGGCTGCTGTCCTTGTCGCCCACACAGGGAGTCCGTGGGCTCACAATGGGGTATCTGCAAAGGAGTGGGGGAGGGGAGGATGAGGTCTATTCTGGATGCACTCAGACGTGGGCAGCATCTTCAGGGGTCTGACAGGGCTCAAACCAGCAAGGTGACCCTGAGCAGCTGGGGCACTGCCTGGGGGCCCCTGGGGGATCCCTGGCTTCAGAAGGGAGCCTGCCGCATAGAAGGGCACCTGGTGATGCTGGGGAGGAACAGAGGTCTCTGGGGGAGGGGCTCCCCCTGCAGGCCTCTTGGGGGTAATGGCCGAGAGTTTCCCGTCCCCTTGTGTCCTGCGCTGTCCTCTTAGAAACGGCCTCAGTTTGGGGGGGGATGTGGGAGGGATCACAGGGGTGTTCAGTCTACAAGGCACTGGCTGCCTGCCGAGTGTGCGTGGGGCCGGCCTCGAGCCTGATGCTGGAGGGTTTGGGCAGGGAGGGGGGGCCGGCCCACACCTCACCTGACGGTCTGGTCCTGCAGCCAGCCGGCGTCACACTGCTCGTAGCCGGCCTCGTAGGCGGCCTGCAGCTGCTCCGCCGAAGCCATGGCCGCCCCTGTGCGCAGGCAGGCCTGCCGGGCCTCCTCGAAGGTCAGTGAGTAGCGGGTGGGCCCCGGGCGGTAGTGGAACACGACCCCTAGGTGGAGAAAGAGGAGGGGATCAGGCTCAGGCACCCACCTGGCTCAAAGCCTAGCTCCTCTGTTTGGACAGAACTCCCACATGGTGGTGGTGTCCACCCGTCTGTCTTAGGGCCAGGGACACCAGCAAGCCCTCATCGAGACCACACGAATGTCCTTCCTGGTCATGGATCTGGGTCTGGGCAGCAGCTGAGTTCTGTGCCACAGGACAGCCCAGTCCCCAGATAGCCCCCAAGCGCTGGGAGCACTGCCGTCCTTTGGCAGGGCTAGAACTGGCCGGGCAAGCTTTGTGGGCAGTTTGGCTTCTGCTATGAGGATCTACTACAGCTTTCTAAGTTGGCCTGAGACAGCACACCCACACACGAGTGCCTTGTTCCAGAAAAACCCCTCTGTGGACATGCATGTGTTTCCACGTCCAACGCTATCTTCTGTGGGCTGCACCCCAGCTGCCGAAGGCGGCTCTGAATCCCCAGGCCACGCAACACCAGCTGGATTCGATTTACTGGCCTTGCCTTGCTAACCCTGGCCTGGAGAGCCAGAGCTGGAGTGGCTTCAGGGTCACCCAGCACAGCGGCTCCCTGTGGCCCCATTCTGTGGCAGTGTCCGGCAGGATCAGGCAAAGAGGCATGAGGACCCCAGCCCCGGTCACTCGGACCTCCAGGGTCCCTAATCCGCCTGCCATTCCTGTCAGTCCCCATAAGTGAGTTCCCAGGTAGCAAAGGATGTGGGCGTGGCTGGGGGGCCATGCTCTGTCTCATGGCTGCAGGGCAGGGCTTGTCCCAGGTCCCAGGTGAAGGTGGAGGCACAGCCAGGGGCCCCCCACCCTCCTGCTGTGGTGTACCCCCCAAGGGGGAGGACTTACCCCCTGGCAAGCGTGGCTGTCCAGGGACCTCAGCCACACCAGGGGCAGCGGTCACCTGCACCACCAGGTCCGCGCTCGTGAAGGCCGTGGCAGAGCTTGGGCCAAGGGTGGCTTCGTCGGCAAAGCCGCGGGGCCGGGTGGCCTCTTCAGTCCCGTTCTCCACCCCGGGGAAGGCGGTAGCCCCAACGCCAGGGGCGAACGTCTCCTCGGGCTGCGGCGCAGTGGGGGAGACGTCCAGGACCGGCTTCGCAGTGAGGACTACGCTGCCTCGGGCTTCGCCCTCAGTGATGTTCCGGGGCAGAGGCAGCTCCACGTCAGGCCAGGTGACCGTCTGGACCGTGATGTCCTCCTCACCGCCCACTCCAAAGAAGTTTTCTGGGATGTCCATGAAATCTTCACCTGGAAAGGGGCAGACAAGCTGCAGCCACTCAGCCTGGGGCTGCCCACGCCCTGCCCTGCTTCAGTGCCCACAGGGATGAGTCTGAAGAGCTGCAGGCCCAGGAGTCCCTTTGATAAACACACAGCTCTAATGGGCTCTGGGTGACTGACATCCCTCATGCGAGGCCTACTTGCACGGTGTTGCCTAGGGAATGGCTGTACCTGCTCAGTACAGACACATTTTCCCAACTCCTTTTCAACCATAGGTGGAATCCATGGGTTTGGAACCTGCAGCTATAGAGGGGCAGCTGAGTTCACGGCCAGGAACCCGAGCAGCAGGTGCCACCCAACATCCCTGCCCAGTCAGCACCAGCCCTCATGTCCCCTGTTTGTGGGCACCTTGATGGCTACTGGAGGCCCCAGCTGTCCAATAAGACAGTGTACGTCAGCTAGCAGGGGATCTGTAAAACCTTGCAGAAGACAGAGTGGGTGGAACTGGTGACGGTGGCACTGGAGAACCGTCTGGCATAAACAGGCGGGCGATCGGCAAAGACAAAGCTCGTGAGCATGACACTGCTTCCAAAGGCAGGTTAGAGCGCCGACACGTGAATAGAGGCTTTGGGGGAAACCGACATTTCTGCTACCGCAGCCTCTTCCTGCAGAGTGGCCTGTCCAGGAGTTACCAGCTCCAGCAGGAAGCCTGGCACCTCCTCATCACCTTACTCACTGAGTCTTTTCCTCCAAGACTTAATTATGATCAAACTGTGTTAAGTATGAAATACCTACCTAAAAACCTAGTCCGACTTTCCCATCACCCTTCAGGCTGCCTCTAAGTGCAGCTTAGTGGCAGGGGAGTGAGGCTCAGGGCCCAGTGCCGGGGAAGCAAACCCGGAAGCTCACAGTGCCATCCTGTGCTGATGCCCCGACAGGGGCAGGCGGTCTGCAGTCTCCCTGTCTACCTTAGCTCCTGCAGGGAGCCAGGGAAAATGGAGCAGGAGCTACAGACTCAAGGTGTAGGTGCCCAGAGGCCTCTGGAAGAGGCAAGGACCCAAAACCTCCTTTCCAAGGTCCCATCTTGCCCTGGGCCCCAGTGTCGATGGTGTGCACCCCCTTCCTGCCGCCAGGCCCAGCCCCACCTGTGTAGCAGATGGCGTCGTAGCGGGACGAGGGGTCAGGGTAGCCCGTCTGGTTGGCGTGCACATACACGGTCCTGACGCCCAGGAGGTTTCCGCCGCAGTTGGGCCGGGCCTTGGAGATGGGGTAGCGCACACTGCGGTCAGCCAGCCAGCCAGCGCTGCACACGTCCATGCCGGCCTGCCAGGCCAGGTAGAGCTGGCCTGTGGTGGCCAGGCGGGCGCCCAGCCGCCGGCACTCACTGGCTGCCTCCTGGAAGGTGAACTTCTCTGGCGACGTTGCGTAAAAGACCTCACCTATGAGGGACATGGTCAGCAGGTGAGGGTCTCCCACCCCAGATCTTGCCCTTCACCCTCCACACTCCACCCTGTCCTGGTGACATCAGTCCCCCAAGGCAGGGGCACCAGGAAAGAAGCAGCCACAGGGAAGGAGGGGCACAGGTGGAGCTAAGTGGAGTGGAGAGCAGAGGCCCCCGGCCGTGCGCACAGTGACTCCAAGTCTGACGGGGGTGGCGGCATCGGCCACGGTGCAGTGAGACGCCAGTGCTGCTTTAAAGAATATTCCCACAAACCCAACAGGGAGTGCGCCAGGGAAGAGTGGGGGTGGGGGCACTGGCTCCTGAACACAGATCTGGGTGTCCCCATCTCCTGGTGCCTCTGATGGATGGGTGGGGCCCTGGGTGAGAACACACAAGGGGCTGTGGTGTGAGCCACTTGTGCTTCTGCCCCATGAGCCACTTGTCGGCCACCTCCTGGGCCAAGGCTTCGAGGGCAGGGGGTGGGTTCTAGAACTGTCCCAAGAGGCAAAGGCATGTGATGGGGAGGGGTTGTCCCCACAGGCCAGGGGAGCTCCCTGGCCACGGTCAGCGTCCTTTACAAACCAGAGAACAAACTCAGGTTCCTCCCTGCTGCCCCCATTCTCTCCAAGGAACTGCAGCTGGCCCAGAACAGACTGGGAACTGGCAACAGGAGGTTGAGAGCCCGCTGGCCTGGAGCTCACACATCTGATGAACCCACCCTGGAGCAGCCTCGGCGGGGATTAGCTGGGTTTTGGGCTGACCAGAGCAGTCAGGGTCCAGGCTGGAAGGGGCAGTCCCAGGGGAGAGACCTCCTGCTCCAGTGGTGACATGGGCTGCAGCTGCCTGTGGGCCACCAAGACCCTCTCCAAGTGGACATGAGGGGTCCAGATGTGACGGCACCCCACCCACCACATGGCAGTGCGATGTCCTGGGCATCAGGCCTGAGTCCTACCCAGAGGAGGCCCTGTGAGTGATCCTGGGCACGGGTGCTGGGGCTGCTGGACAGAAGCAGGGTTCCCCCTGAGGAGGTAGCCTCACCCTCCATCTCCTCTGCGAAGCAGTACACGTCATAGGTCTCGTTGGTGTCCCGGATGCCATAGGTTCTCACGCCAGGGAACTCATCCTTATCTCCATAGCAGCCTTCCCGGGGTGTGTGGATGGGGTACCTGCCAGAAGCCCAGTGTGGGGTGACACCCAGAGTCTGGGGGGAGCCCGGGGTGGGTCCCCAGGGAGAGTGGATGGGGTACCCACCAGGATCCCAGTGTGGGGTGACACCCAGAGTCTGGGGGGAGCCGGGGAGTGTGCCCCATGTCCTGCCTCTCGTGGGAGGAAGCAGCGGCTCAGTGGAGCACCTGGCTGTCTGCCCTGCTGCTGGAGTTATGTGGGAATAGACGGCCCCCAGGGCTGAGTATTTATTGGTACCAAACATGCTTTATCACGGTTCCTACGAGAGGCCAGAGGGTAAATGTTTGAGATTTTGTGATAGTGATGACCACTCTAGCAGGCAGCAGCCACAGAGCACATGTGGAAACTCTGGTAACTGCATGGGAAGTGCAACTAAAAGAGAAGCTCATTTTGGTGCAAACTTTTTGAAATCCATGCAAATGAATATCTTCAAAAAGTTCGTGGAAAATGCATATTATAAAAAAACTGCATGGATTTCAAGATTATTTGCACCGAAATAAACTTGTCTTTTAATTCCATTTGTGACAAACGCTTTAAAGTATCCACATAAAAGCAAATGGGCCTCACTGCCTTTCAGTAAAACTTGAGGTGGGTTAGATTTGGCTGTCAGGGCTACTGCTCAGTACCGTTGCCGTCTCTCACTGACCTGCTACAAGGACTGTGTTTCATACCGCAGGACACCGGGGCCCACAGACGGGGGACACCTGCTCAGTCACAAAGCTGCCAAGAGCCAGAGCTGGGGTTGGAGTCCAGCTCTCTCTGAGGCCCAGGGGCAGGTCCTGGGCCATACTCGACCACTGTCTCTGTTTTAAGTGAGCATTTCTGTGTCCCAGGATCTATCCCAGGGTCTATCCCAAGACTGCAGATGCTTCCCTGAGGCTTTGCTCAAGGGTGCTGGCATCTGGGCGAGATCCCACCAGAGCCAGCCTCCAGAAGCCTTGCCTGCCCCATCCTCTGCGGGACCTAGAAGCTTAGTTTATATGTGTCATGCCTTGTTAAACACAAAAAAATAGATTTAAGATGGTCTACAAAATAGTGGATAACGGCAGAGCTAAAAACAAGCAGTGCAGGAACTGGCAGAAGGCAAACAGCCGCCAGCCACTCTTCCCTCGCCAGAGAGCAGCATGGTTTGGGGAGGGCTGAAGGACCCTGGCCCCCAACTCCAGCTCCAGCTGAGCCACACTCAGCCCCTCCCCCTCCTCCACCACGCCCCCTGACCAGCAGGAAGCTCTCACCTGACAGTCTGATCAGCCAGCCAGCCTGCGTCGCACTGGTGGAAGCCATCCTCGTAGGCAGCCTGCAGCTGCTCTGGGGTGGCGATGATGGCGCTGTTCTGTAGACAGGCCCGCTGCGCCCTGTCGAAGTCCAGGGTGTATCGCGTGGAGATGGCCCGGTAGTGGAACACAACACCTGGCAGCACAGGCGGCTGGTCAGGTACAGAGGCCCGGGGTTCCAGGGTCCCACAGTCACCGGGATCTCAGCACGTCTGCATGTGGTCCCGAGTTTGTCGGGACACCCCCAGCACTGAGACCCCACTGCCTCAACATGTGTTCAAGCTGAGTCAGAGAGCTCTCTGGGAGCCGGTGTTCACACCGTGGTTGAGATGCCACTTGGGAAGCTGGCATCCCACACGGTAGTGCCTGGGTCTTGGCTTCACTCGTGACCTAGCTTCCTGCTAATGTGCATAGTAGGAAGCAGCAGGTACAACTCTAGTACTTGGCCCCTGCCATCCATGTGGGAGACCTGGAGAGAACTCCTGGCCTGGCTGCTGCAGACATCTGGAGGGTAAAACAGTGGATGGCAGCTTTCTCTGTGTCTCTGCTTGCCTGATAGATAGATAGATAGATAGATAGATAGATAGACAGATGATAGATGATAGACAGATGTCTATGTTATAAAAAAAAGGAAAGAAATTTCTTTGAATTAAAATTAAATTTACTTTCTCATAATTTTTTCTCATCATTCCAGAACCTCCTAGTTCTTTGAGGGAAGAGGCATTCAGAGCTCCAGGTACCCTCAGCCAGGGGGCACCTGCTGGAAACCCTATGTAGGGCACACCCTGGAGTGGACCATCTTCAACTCCCCTGTGGAAAACCTGGTGCTGACAGTGTGGGAGCCAGACCAGGACTCAGCCATTCTCTTGGGATCAGAGCAAGGCAAGGGCCTGGGGGAACTTCAGTCCCTTCCAGGGTTTCTGGGGGAGGGAGAGCAAGGGTAGAGGAAGGGAGGGAAGAGACCCTGGGGACGGCAGCAAGGCCCCACTCTGAGTCATCTCCACGGCCACGGCAGGCAAGTTCCTTCACCTCAGTTTTCATGGTGTAACCATGGGACCCAGGGAGCCACGGGGTTGCCGTGAAGTACAAAGGGCCAGAGAGAGCAAAGATAGCCACTGCAATGACAGAGGACACAGCTGAAGTTCAGCCCTATGCCGGGGCACCACAGCTACCATGTGGGAATAGGGTGGGAGGGTGGGCTGAGGCTGCCCTTCTGGTTCCCTGCAGGTGAAGCGGCAGCCCTGTGACAGGTGGGTCCATGGCAGGTAGGTCCATGGCAGGTGGGCCCCATTGCAGGGGAACCCCGTGGCAGGTGGGCCCATGGCAGGTGGGCCCATGGCAGGTGGGCCTGTGGCAGGTGGGTCCCGTGGCAGGTGGGCCCCATGGCAGGTGAGCCCCGTGGCAGTGGCCTCGTGGCAGTGGCCCCGTGGCAGCGGCCCCATGGTAGTGGGTCTGTGCACATCTCACCTTTCACCACCACCTCCAATGTAGCCTCGCTGTCCTCAAGGCCGTGCATCACCTCGCAGCGGTAGATCCCGGAGTCGTTGGAGCGCAGGCTCTGGATCTCCAGGGTGGCGTCACTGGGGATGGCCGGGTAGTTGGGCAGCGAGACCTTGTCCTGGTAGGCGCTGTTAATGCGCACACGTCCCTCGTTGGCCACCAGCAGCACCACCTCCTTGTCCTTGGAGATCCGGCTCCATTTGATTCTCGGGGTGAGGGGGGCCGTGGAAGGTGCGGTGGTTACGGGGTGCACGGGGTCGATGAAGTAGCAGGGGATGGTCAGCGAGGTCCCCAGTAGGGCCCGCACTGGGGATGGCTGGGGGATGCTCACACTCAACGCGTTGTCAAGGTCTGTGTAGAAGAGTGGGGGGACAGGCCTGTCAGCCCCAGACAGGGCCCAGGCATGGACTCCCCGAGGGACCACAACCCAAGCCAGGGTGTGGCTCCAGGGTGTCCAAGACACTGCTGGCCACCCAGAGCAGCACAGCTCAAGGCAGAAGCCAGGAGCGAGGCCAGGAGGGCGGTCAGGGCGTGGTTGCCTCTGCTTCCTGAGCTGAGGTGCTCCAGGGGACACTACACCCTTGGCAAAAGGGATCCATCTGATCAACTCAAAGATTTTGGGGAAAATTATTATCATTAGGTGTAAGAAAAAGCCTCACAACTTTAAAGCTAAGAACAAAACTCTGGTGGAGACCACAGAGGGCTCTCGTCTGGCCCTGCAGGCCACAGACAGCTCCTCTTGCTGCTAACCCAGAGCTCCTGAGTGGAGAAGCCTTGGGAAGAATCGGAGATTTCATTCCAGAGTCCATGGGCAGCAGGCTCGGGGTGGGACTGGCTGCCACGGAAACCGTGGAGACCATTGAAAGGGAGCATGCGTGCTTGCAAATCCGCTGGCGCTGACATGTCTGCCCGGGGTGGAAGCAAACATTTTTCCAAAAAACAGCACTTTCCACGGCAAGTCCCAGGCTATGGAGCCCTTGCTGCTGAGAGGTGTCCAGCCCCTATCTCGGTGCTCCACAAACACCCCTCTGTGGACTGTGCAATACGGCTGGGCTCCTGCAGTGCGAGTCCCCGGGGTGCTGGCGGTGACTGCAGTGCCCAGCTCAGCAGTTTTTAAAGCTCTGAGCCACCTGGGGACCTGCTTTACCTGTGTGGGGAAACCACCCCAGATGGCCAGGGCTGAATAAGGGTGGGCCCCAGGCAGCGGTGTGGATGGAGACCCACACCCACATTCTGCGTGTCTGCACAAGGAATGCATAAGCCAGGCCTTCCTCCCCTGGGGGAGCTGAGGCTGGAGGACCATGGCTGAGCGGGGCCCTTGTCAGGGAAATGCGTTCCGCTTTGGGGCCAAGCCCGCCCTGGGGTCAGCAGAAAGTTCGTCCATTTGGCTCAGGGCTTGATGACCCCATACACGAGAGCAGGCTGGGGCTGCCAGGGGCAGGCCTCTCTCAGATGGCCTCTTAGGCCACGCTCTCAGTCAGACGTTCCAGGCCAGCCTCCCTGACAGCTTTGCCTCCTGGTTCACCTGTGTCCTGCCCCCAGCCCAGCTCTGGGTGACACCCACGGCAGGAAGGGCCCTGGCAGGGAGGCCATCCACCAGGGCTGCCCCGTCTCCATGGGAGCACAGGAGCAGGAGCAGGGTCACCTGACGCGGCTACTGGATATGTGCGCGAGGGCAGGGGGCCCCTCGGCGGCTTCCCTGGCTTCGACAGGGCCGGAGCAGTGCCAGGAACGGGTCAGGAAGGGGAGTCGCATCCCCGGGAGCAGGGTCGCTGGGCTCAGCCCTCAGCACTGCCCGTGCGGATGGGGCTTACCTGAGATGTCCCCAGAGACGGCTGCCGCAATGACTCTCAGAGCCACCAGGACCAAGAGCAGAGTGGTCATGGCTCACCTGGAAGGGGAGACGGGGGAGTTATCTACAGGGTCGCGGGCGGCATAGGAGTCACATTCCACACCCAGAGTTGGAGGTCACAGCCCACCAGAGGCTGCCTGGGCTGGGGACGCATTCTCCCCCCAGAGCCTTGGTGGCTTCTCCGTTGAGGCGGGGGTCAGCTTGCTGACCTCACCCTAAGGAACTCTCACAGTGGCAGCCGGGTGTGGGGCCAGGCCTCGCTCTGGGTTTGCCTGTGGGGGTTTCTGGGTGGCACTGACACTTAGGGCCGAGTCCTGGTGTGAGCCCGGCCTCCTGAGAGAGACCCTTCCTCCTGCCTGGCGGACACTGCTGCTTCCTTGAGCTCCAGCTGAGACCCAGCTCTTGGGGGGCCTTAAGCCCCTCAGCCGACAGCCATCCGGGCTGTGCACGTGGACAAGACCCCAGCCACCCACCCTGCCAGCCACTCACGGGAAGTCTCTCCTCTCTGGTGCACACAGAGCCCCATCTCCGGCTCTCCTCCCTGGCAAGCCTTCACAACACAGGCCCCCTCTTCCCAGCGACACCTGGGCCTTCCAGGGGTCCCGTCTGTCTTGGCAGGAGCCACTCTGGGAGGGCTCAGGAGACCCAGCAGCTGCTGTGCCCACCCAAGGAGCTCAGGGTGGCCGTGGGCTGTGGCACGGCCCCCAGAGTGCTGCTATGGATGCAAAGACTCCCTGTGTGTGAGAACGGCAAGGCTTCCTCACCATCGGGACAACCAGAGGGTGAAGGGCAGCCCCCGCACAGCTGACCAGAGCCCAGGCGGACCCAGCTGGATGCCCAAGCAACGGGCCAGAGCTGGGGCTCCCAGCCGTGGCTGCCGTGGCAATCACAGCTTCAGCCTGGACCTCGGGGATTTTAACAGCATCACAGAAGGTGCTAATGTGTGGCCCACGTGAGCACAGCCACGGTGTGGATGCCGTCTGGGCCTGGCATGGTCTCCAGTGGTGTCCATCCTGATGGCACCCAGGACAGAGCAGACTCCTGGGCTGAGAAGCCTTTGCCTCACAGAGGGCGGGGCCTTGGGGCGGGGGAAGGAAGGGAGTCTGTGGGCCCAGCAGGTGTCACTCTTGGCTCACCTCTGGGGGCTGGGGCTGGAGGGGTTTGGGGATGAGAGGAGCACCTGGGGGTAGGGGTGCGGGAGAGGGAGAGGGTGTATGGGCCCTTTCCTGCCTGCACCCGAGGCACACACTGGTGCCTCTGTGCACAGGAGCTGAGACCACCAGGTTCTGAGCCCCCGCCCACCCTAGCGGTTCCCTGCTCTGATGGACATCTCTGGGGCTCCAGGTGCGGTGGAGCTGGTGTGGCAACCTGTGGTGGTCTGCTCCAGGCTGGGAGGGGCGTCAAGGTGTGGCCCTCTCCCCCAAGCCGCAGGGCTCAGACAAGGCCGGCCTGTGCCTCCCTCAGGCACCCTTTCTGGGAGCTCTGTGTTTGTTTCTGCCCTTGCCCTCTGAACAAGCTGGACATTGTCTTAGAGCACAGGGTTCTTTGGGGCTTGGGTCTGGTTTTCTCCCTGGCTGAGACCAGGAAACAGGAAGTGATGAGAAAGGGGGTGGTGTGGGTGCAGAGACACTGATTCCATTTCTTCTGTTTTTAAGACAAACTTTGGGATAGAAATAGTGCAACAAACACGCGCCTGTGCTGTGTGTTCTCTGCTGTAAAGAAAACAGGGAGAAATTCCAGTCTGTCTGGGCTCCAAGAATCTCCAGGACTCACTGAGTCTTTCATGAGTGGAGTCAGCTTTGCCAGCCCCAAGCTGTCGGGCAGTAGGAGCTGGGGGCGGGGGAAGGAGGGCAAGGGGAGGGAAGGAGGGAGCTGGGTGGAGACGGAGGGGGGGGGCTGCGGGGGTCACCAGGGAGCCACTGCCTTAGGACAGAGGTGGAACAGGAAGTAGGTGTGCTGTTACTTGTTAAAAATGGGGGGAGGGGCCGCAGGTTAACTCTCAGCCTGTGGCGCCATCCCATATGGGCACCGGTTCTAGTCCCGGCTGCTCCTCTTCTAATCCAGCTCTCTGCTGTGGCCTGAGAAAGCAGTAGAAGATGGCCCAAGTCCTTGGGCCCCTGCACCCGTGTGGGAGACCAGGAAGAAGCTCCTGGCTCCTGATCGGCACAGCTCTGGCCATTGCAGCCAATTGGAGAGTGAACCAGCAGAAGGAAGACCTTTCTCTCTGTCTCTCCCTCTCGCTCTGTAACTCTACCTCTCAAATAAATAAAATCTTAAAAAAAAAGAGAGACAGACAGAAAGAGCTGCCGTCTCCTGGTTCAGTTTCCAGTACCTGCAACAGCCAGGGCTGGGTCAGGCTGAAGCTGGGAGCCAGGAGTTCACCCCAGTCTTCTACGTGAGTGGCAGGGACCCAACTACAGAGCCACAGCTGCTGCCTCCCAGGCGGGTGGAGCCAGGACTCAAACCTAGACCCTTCACTATGGATGCAGGTAACTTAATCAAAAGGCCAAACACCCACCTCACATGCTAGTGCCCTTCACCTGAGCTGAGACTGTGTGTGTGTGTGACTGTGTGTGTATATGAATGTGTGTATGTGTTTGTGCACATGTGTATGTGTGTGTGTGTTCGTGTTTGTGTGCATGTGTGCATGAGTGCGTGTGTATGTGTATGAGTGGTGTGTGTGCATGTATGTGTGTAGGTGTGAGTGTGTGTATGTATGTGTATGAGTGGTGTGTGCGCATATGTGTGTATATGAGTGTGCGTGTTTGTGCATGTATATTTGTGTGTGCATGTATGTGTGAGTGTGTATGAGTGGTGTGTGTGGTGTGTGCATGTGCATGTGAGTGGGTGTGTGTATGTATGTATGTGTATGAGTGTGTGTGTGCGTGTGAGTGCATGTGTGTGTGTGTGAGCGTGAGTATATATGTACTTGCTTGTGTGTGTTGTGAGTGTGTGTATGTGTGTGTTGTGAGTGTGTGACTTTCCCAGCCGGAGACAGGGAATCTCTCACCTCTGAAAGCTGACATCGACGTTGCCCACCTGGCCCTGATTCCATCGAACTGTGGGACACACCAGGCAGCTCACCCACTCACCCCAGGTCCTCTTCCAGTCACAATGAAGACCCTCAGACCCGGGCCCTGGTCCTGCTGCTGGTGACTGCCTGACAACTCCAGACCCCCGCCCCAGAGCTCCTCAGAGCTGAGTGACAAGAGGCAGGCGTCCATCAATACCATTCTCCTCCCATCGGCCTGTGCGTGGGGCCCAAGGGAGCCTCTGTGGGTGTGGGCCCTGGAAGAGACCTCAGTGGCTGCAGGGAGGCTTCCTGTCCTGGGATGAGGGGGGCTGGATGCCTACCCCAAAAGAGCAGAACAGCTCTCATTTCAAACACAGTGTCACCACACGGCCAGATGCCTGGAAAACGGGAGGACAGTGCCACACTTCTCAGTCACTGCGTCCCCACACTGGGGACCCCACTGCGTTTTTGCTCCTCCAAAGCTACTGCTTATCACGCTTCACCACTACAGTCTCCCCCACCAAGGGCCATGGTCCACAGCCTCTGGTGGGCTGACAGGTGCTCTGGACAGCTCAGCTGTGCCCAGGATCTGCCCCTGGGGTCCAAATGAGCCGCCCCACTCACATCCCCATCACACAGAACATGCCTTTCCCCTTGTTGAACTCAAGGTAGACTGCAGGGATCCAACCTGTTCCTGCCTGCTGTTCAGAGATGTCCCTCCCCCGGTGCTGTCAATCAACACTGGACCTCCCAAGAGCCACAGAAAGTCAGAGCTGCGATAAATCTTTGTGAACACCAAGCCCAGCTCCTCTGTTTGATGGTGAGGAACCTGAGGCCAAGTAGATTAAGGTCTTTGTCCAGGACACACAGCGGGCTGAGGGGGAGCCAGAACGGAAGTCGGCTTCCCAGGTGCCCAGGGCCATCAGGGACGAGTGAGTGAACAAAGGGAGACCCAAGGAAGGCCCAGCTCCAGGGGCGCTCAGACCACCCCGTCCCACGTCCAGGAGAGCTCAGCGGCAGAGGCACCACGGCCTTGCTGTCTGCATTGGTTGAAGACGGCACCGCCATGCGGTGTGGTGTATGCCCAGAGAACAATCGGTGTCCGCCCTCCCCGGGGCTCCCGGAGAGCTCGCCTGTCACCAACTCCGTCAGTGACGTCACCCAGGCAGCTGGAAGACGGTCAAGGTCATGGAGGGGGTGCTGGTGCTGGCTGAGGTGGGAACTTTCTCATCCACAAAGAGAAAGACTAGGGCAAGGAGAGGGGGCACTCCTCTCTTCCCGTCCACTCACTGCTGGGTCCACACATGTCCCAGGGGACATGGAGGCCAAGGCCATCTGCCAGCCCAGAGGCCCAGGTCCCCCTCCCCAGCCCAGCCTGGGCGCCACAGCCGAGTGGGCTCAGCAAACTGTGCTGGACGCAGCGCCCCCCCAGCTCTCTGCCCTGCACACCTCCTGCTGCCCCACAGCTTCGCTGGGCCCTGCCCTCGACCAAGCTGCTTCTGCACCCCCTTCCTTCTCTCACTGTGCGACCTGGGCTACGATCTCAAGACTGAAAATCAAGCTTGAAAAACTTAAAGAAAAATTCCTCGGGATTAACTCAGAGTGCCAGGATCAATCTAAAATGAGACTGACAATCCCCACTACGAGTGAGTGGACGCTGGAATCTGGTAGCCTGGGAGACCAGTACGACTGACCCATTGGCCAAGGCCCCTCAGCCCCGCCTCCAGCACAGCACAAATCTGCAGGCTGATCTCCCAGTGGTGCCCGATCCCATCATTCGGGGCCTAGACCATGAGTGACAGCAGCTCACGCACTTTTCAGCCTGGGGAAAGGGCCGGGGCTCCTCAGCCAGACCGACCTCGGGTTCAGCTGCTTCTCTTGTGAACACACGCTGTGGGTGGTGTGGGCGGGCAGCTGGGACGCTGGTCCCAGGCTTAGGTCCTCTGAAACTCCCTGGGGAACCCCGCGAGGCCTCAACTTGGAGCTTCCACATCCGGCTGCACAAGTCGCCCCAGGGAGACTGCGGGCTGCTTCTTGTGCCCCTCCCTTCTGCACTCCCTCCCCCTCGCTGAGCCCCCACTGAGTCTTCTGCCCCCGTCTTTGGATGCCCTCGCTCTGCTGTCACTGAAGCATCTGAAATCTAATTCCACACACGCTGCTGTGCCTTCCGGTCACTTGGGGGGTCCTCGGGAAATGGTGAGTGGGCTCTGGGCCCTAACCCTGGCCCTGCGTGAGCTCAAGGCTTGGACTCTCCCCTCCGGGATGGGGCAGTGGCAGAACTGGCCCTGGAGCTGAAGTTCTAGACACCAACTCGACGCAGGGCGGAGAAGAGAGGTCGGCCCTCCAGCCTCCTCTCGCCCCCTACAGCCTCCCTCACATTCAGGGACCCCCCGACTGCGTCTGTTCAGCTTCAATGCTCAAGGCCACCATACACCCCCTGGGGAGGCCTGTGCTTGTTGGATGCTGGAGTGGGGGAGCCCAGCCGTGAGGGTCCGTGTGGCACAGGTAGTGGAACTGGGAATCACAAAAGGACACCAGGCCGGGCGTCCCACGTGTGGGTCGTCCTTGTCTGATCTGCTAATGAGGCCTCCGGTGGCTCTCCAGCGAGTGCGGTGTCTGAAGCCGGGGCCCGGTCTGGCCCTGCCGTTTTGTCCACACATCTCAGGCACTCAGCTCTGTTTGACCCACTCCGCTCCTTCCTGGGGCCCAGGGTCCCCTGACTTGAACGGTTTCCTTCTTCTCATCTCTCGCTGCTGGGAACAGTCAGTACACGGACTCATCCTGGCTTGTGGCTTCTTTCCGGCGACAGGGCCAACAGTGGGGGGCAGGGTTTGGGGTCTGACGGAGCTCATTAAGTCTGGGCTCCCACAGGCGCTTGTGAGCAGATAACCTTGGCCTGAACACTTAACCCTTGGGAGCTCAGCTTCCTTGCCCAACTGCTGACAAATGACAGACGCTGCATGGCCTCCATGAATGGCATCTCCTTGCCAGCTCCTCCCACGCTGAGGATGCCCATCCTGTACTTAACACCAAGCAGACAGCAGGTGCCACCTGGCTGAGGAGCCACACCCAAGTGGCACCCCATGCCAACAGTCTCTTGACTCGCAATGACAGCAATGCCCCCACTCCAGCTTGGTTGGTCTGCATTCACCCCAAGCTGGGTTGCAGTTAGGGTTCAGAGTCTAGGACTGCAAAGTAAGAATGTGATGCTGCCCCTTCCACCTCCCCAGGGACACAGGTTGGGCCCAGAGCACTCAGGGCTCCTCGGGCAGCAGGGAGCATCTCAGAGCCAGGCCCCAGTCACACTGTGGCTTCAGTCCCAGCACGGCCTGTGCTGAGCTGAGCTGCAGGTGGGCCCTTTCTCCTTAAAACAACTTTGCGAAGGCAAGCATTGCTGCTGCACTTGGCAGACAGGGGATGGCTGGTCTGGAGCCACGTGACAGCAGGTGGCTGGGAGTCTGGCTCTCATGGTTTTCTCCACAGTCCCAGCCCTACATTCATCTGTTGTACCATGCGTTCGCTACAGGGAGATAGCAACGTCCCCATGGAACTTCAGATCCAGAGGTCTTAGGTGGTGGTGGGGTAAATGCAACCCTAACTGAGCTCCTAAGAAGGAGAAAACCAGTCCCCGACCCGGCTCTGCCCAGCCCTGCAGAGGGCCTGGAAGACAAGGATGAATGCAGGGTCCACGCTGGCAGAATGGTGCCAGGAGGGAGGGGCTCCCAGCAACAGAGAAGGGCCCACTTTCCCTGCATCCCTGAAAGACCACTGCAGGACTGGTCCCCACAGCCAGGGTTCCAGAAGAGGACACAGCCCCAGTGCTGCTTACGGACGCACTCGGCTCTCCCGACTCCCGCCAGCACCGGGGGGGGGTACTTTTTAGAGCCCTGACCAAGCCCCTCCTGGTTAAGTGGGCAGGGTCTCAGCAGGCACCTGCAAGGTGAGACATCATCTGTCCAGCAGCACCTGGGACCCTGTCGGCCAACATCCCAGAGAAGGCAGGGATTTCCTGGCTGGACCCTGGCGGCTGGGAGAGCCAGTCAGCTCCTGCTGCTGCCCATCGCAGCAGGGCAGGGAGTGGGGAGCAAGGGGAGGGAGCCCCTCTGAGCAACAGCTTCATGAAGTCGGCCCAAACAGCTGACTCAGCAGTACCCACCTGTGGTCACCTCACTGTCCCAACCCAGGGCCCAGGCACCAGAGCTGGCCTTGGTGTGCTGGAGACCCCGTGGGCTCATAGGTGCAGGTAGGCATGTGAGGGGCTAGAAGGGGCCGACTGGGGTCCCTGTGTCCCCTACAGCCTGTCTCCCCAGATCCCTCATCACTGACGCACAACCCTGCTAGCAACACCTCTCTGTCTCTCTGACAAGAGAAGTCCAGTTCTCCACCTGCCCTCCGGGGCCACTGTGAACCCAGGCTCTCTGCATCTTCCCGAAACTTCCTGGCAGGCAGCATGACACGGCAGGTCGACCAAAGAACACGGCCAGAACTTAGATCCTGGTCTTAAACCTGCTATCTGGTGACCGCAGACAAGTTTCTTGGCATCTCTGGCTGGAACTCCCATGGACAAGGACTCTGGAAGCTGCTGCTGTCCAGTGAGAACAACTTCCTCTCGTCCCCCCCCAGGGGCCATCGCATTCCTGCCCCCTCAGCCATGGCAGTGCCAGAGGCTCTGGCAGAGGCCAGCGGGGTACCTGGAGTGGGGCAGGAGGGGGGCCCTGAGACGGTGTCTGGGGACAGACAGCTCAAAGCTGGACGGCCACTGCCCTGCAGCACGGCAGCCTCCCCTGCTCTTTCCACCCACCCAGTACCGTCTTCACTGAAAACCCGAGTTAAGTGAATGGCCGCAATGGCGCCTGCTGCTCTCACCTAGGGCCACTCCACTGGGCCCTGTCTTCTCTGTGGAAAAACCCTGGTGCCTGGGACCAGCCCCTTCCTGTTCTCATGCCTCTGCCGCAGCCCAGGCACTTGGAAGTTTCCTCTGCATTAATTCCAGACCTTGTGCAAACATCAGCCCTGGGTCTGGGCAAGGAGTGTCCTTTGGCCCAAAGTGTCCAGCGGGCGGGGATCGCAGGCCAGCAGCTCAGCACCCTCTCCTGGCGCTGGCCGACAGCCTGGCGGCACAGGGAGGCCCTGATCCAGACTCACTCCTCCGTGCCTGCCTAGGTGGGTTTCAAATCACCTTCCCTACATTTCTGGAAACACCTGCTCACAGCCGAACTCCTGGGCAAAGCAGAGGCCTAGGGCCGTGACGTGCTGGGACGAAGAGGCCCAGGCTCCTGGGGTTCCATCAGGCTGAGAAAGGGGATGGGCCACCTGGGTCAACCTCTTCTTCTGGGCCCCAATGCACCCCCTGGTTGTGGGGGGGAAGGCAGGAAGGGCTTCCCAGAGAGCACCCCACACACACACTCAGCTGCTCTGAGCGGGGAAACGCTGCCCCCACTGGCGGAAGGTGCTCACAGCGCAGCCCTTCCGGGAACGAAAGGCTCGTGTTGCCCAGAGGAAGGGTGGCCCCTGACCCCAGCTCCAGGAGTGACCTCTGAGCTCTTGCAGTGACCTGCCTGAGGGGTCCCAGCCTACTGGGGACCCTGCCTGCAGCCCCTGGAGGTAGGGGGGCCAGGGTCAGCTGTATCTCCATGACCTTGAGGCTCAGGTGCCTGCCCCAGTGGGTGGCCCTCCGTGCTCTGGGAGAAGGGAGGGCTGTCCATGTGACTCCTGTGGGAGGGGACGGCTGGAAGCCCTGCTGACTTCGACCTGTGGCCCTTGGCCATAAGAACCCGACAGAGCTGCACTGCAGAGATCTGAGTACAAACCACAGAATCCGAGGGGGCCTTGTGGACCTCTGCTCCCTCGGGTCAGCGCCCCTGCCCAGGGTGGTTCGGTGCTGGCCAGGGGCCAAGTGGACAGGCATCCTGCAGGGCGCTGCCGCCCAGTGGAGCACTCTTCTGGCCCCTCCCATCTGGAGTCGCTGCCTTTCAGCTCCCCCCAGCTCTGTCACTTGGGGGCCTCTGCCTGGGGTGGACCCTGCACAGCTGGACCGGCCGTGGGGCAGCCTCAGGGCTTCCTGTGGGGGCAGCCGATGAGAAGTGCAAGCACAGCTCTCAGGAGGTGGTGGAGACGAGGCTCTGGGGAGCCAGAACACAGGCGGCTGAGCTGAGCCTGTGGGCAGGAGCCAGACGGAGGTGACGAGGCAGGGGGAGGGCACCCTGGGAGGGAGGAGAAGAGCGCACAACAGCACAGAGAACGGGGCAGGGTAAGTGATGGAGAGAGACCTAAGTTAGAAAAACCTGGCCCGATTCTGGGCAGCCTCTGCAGCTGGGCTTCAGTGTGCAGCTCCGTTCTACAGGAGATAGGGGGCTCTCGGGTCTCAGGAGTGACCGGGCCCGGGGCCTGTGGTGACAAGAAACTGCAGCCTCTGCTATCTTTGCTGCTGACCTCCAGGAAGTCCTCTGTGCCGCCCCCAACACGACAGCGGAGATCGCCCACACTGTGAGTACCCCACGGCTCCTGCCTCCACAGGACCACGCACTGAGCAGGGCTGGGAGGGCTCAGTGACTGGTCCTCGTCCAGGCTCCGAGGGAGTGAATCCCACAGCCAGTGAGCGGCAGAGCCTGAGGCCACAGGCACGGGACTGGACCTGCTGGGGCTCTGTGGCCCCAGGGAGCAGACGGCTGCAGGAGGCTCTGCACAGACTGGCTCCACTGCAAAGTCCGACGGACAGGCACCTGTCAGGAGAGGCAGAGGCTTGCTCTCAGAGCCCCTCCCAGAGCCCCCGCCTCCCAGCTTGTTCCGGAACACTCCGTGGAAAGCTGCACAATGCCCTCCATCACCCCCTGCCAGCTGTGTCCGTATCCCAGGAAGCTGCCCCATGCAAAGTTCCCCGTGGAAATTTTTGCATCTTCTCCGGCTTGGGCTGTGTAGCCCCAGCACGGCAGAAGCCAGGCAGGACCACAGTTCCCCGTGGAAATCGCCTAGGAAGGCACCATGTTGGAGTCCCTCTGCCTTCTCCCAGGGAGACCAACACAACCCTCTTTCCTCTGTGGCCGGGTTGGACCGGGCAGCACACCAACCAGGCAGCTTCTACCAGAACCGTGCTGTCTGCGAAACACAATTCTCAGTGGCAGTCACACGCTCGGTGCCTTGAGATGCTCACAGCAGGGAGGAGCAGGAAACCAAGCTGGATTCTGAGGACAGCAGACCCGAGACGCCCATGCGGAGGGCACCTGCAGAAGTCATGCCGCAGACACGTACTGCACTGCAGCTGAGCCTCAAATGCATTTGAAATTGGGAGCTGCCGTCCCAGGTTCCCCAGTGGAGAAGTTCACCCCCGGCTGCACCATCAGCAGCAGCACAGAGGCGGAGCCGGGCCCCCGGGCAAACAGTGGGCTCCTGGAAGGCAGGGGAGACTCAGCAGCCGCTCTCAGAGCAAAGACAGCAGGTGTGCAGAGCAGGGCTCACAGCCGACGTGACCACTCGACACTGGGCTCTGGGATGCCCAGAGTGAGCCTGGGGACGGCCACAGTGACCAGCAACAGCTGCTCTGTGTGAGGGTCTGTGGTTCAGCGATGCCTCCTCAGCCCTGCCCACGACACGGCCGGCAGGAGGTACAATGAACCTGAGTGGCTCTGTCCTGGCCACCCTTGCACCCGATCCACTCCTGGAAGACGACAGCTCAAGGGATTCTTTTGTGAACCCGGGTGTTGGAGTTCACCAGGAGCTGGGGCAAAACATAACTGGCAACTGTCAGTCTCTTTCACACCGAAGACAGACAGGAGGCAGCAGGGGCAGCTGGGGCTGGAGCACAACGTCCTTGGTGTGGACAGCAAAGGTCCAGAGAGATGACCACTGAGGTCATCTCTGACCTGCCAAGGGCAGCTGGGACGATGGGGGTGGGCACCTGGAGGTGGACGCTCAGCTGCGCAGCCAGGACGCTGGACCTCCACACGCACATGCCACGCCATGCCCACAGTACACGCACACACCATGCCATGCCCATAGTACATGCACAGACGCTATACCTACAGTACACACACACCATGCCATGCTTACAGTACATGCACACACTACGCGTGCCCATCAGGCATTAACATTTGCTTATGGTCAGAGCGCCCAGAGCTCCATCATTTGGTCTCTTGCTTGCTCTAGAGAACTGCACCACCCGTGAACATCATCTGTCGTAGCCCAGTGTGCAGAACCCAGAACCGACGCCCATCAGGCTGAAAGGCAGCACCTGTCAATCACCTTTCCCTGCCCCTCCGGCCCCAGCCTCTGCTGACCACTGCTCCACTCTGGAGTTCTGGGAGACCCCTCCTCATGCAAACGACCTCTGAGGCAGGTCTCTCTGGCAGTGACCTTGCTCAGGGTCAGCTACATTTCCCTGCCCCTGATGCAGCCACAGGCTCTTCTGATGACAGAGCGTCTGCTCCCCATCCCCAATACACAGAAGTAAACCGGGGAGCTCAAACCCAGTGCTGGGCCCTGCCCTCCTGTCCAACACAGCACCCCCTGCCCCATGGAAGGGCTGAGGTTCCCCCCACCAGAGGCCCCCCTCAGTGAAGCCAGCATGGGCTGTGTTTAGGGGACACGTGGGAGTCTCAGTCGGGGCCTGAAGGGGGACTGGAGGCCTGGCTGGGCCGTGGCCAGGGGAGAGGGGTACCCTCAGAGGGCAGGGAGTGTGGGCTGGTCAGGCCCTGGCTCAGCTACCGGGGACCCCGTGCTATTTGTGAACCTTTTCGGAGACTTTGCCCAGAACCGCCCAGCAAATAAGGGCAACAGCCAGACAAGGGCCCTCGGTTTTCCAGGTAGGGGCAGCTGAGCTCGGGCAAGGACACAGAGGCTGCACCACTCGCCCCACTGTTTAAGTCCAGAAAAAAAAGGGGACTAAAATGCATCCCCCGCGCCGGTTCTAGTCCTGGTTGCTCCTCTTCCAGTCCAGCTTTCTGCTGTGGCCTGGGAAAGCAGTGGAGGATGGCCCAAGTGCTTGGGCCCCTGCACCCGCATGGGAGACGGGGAAGAAGCTCCTGGCTCCTGGCTTTGGATCGGCGCAGCTCCAGCTGTAGCGGCCATTTGGGGAGTGAACCAGCGAAAGGAAGACCTTTCTCTCTGTCTCTCTCTCTCACTGTCTATAACTCTACCTGTCAAATAAATTTTAAAAAGTGAGCCCCCCAACCTTCACAGGCTGGCTGCAGGTGGATGCGAGCTGGAAACAGGGTCAGCAAGGGGGCGGGGACACAGGTGGGCTGTCCTGGGAGGGGTCTCCTTCCCCTGGGTGGCCCAGGCCCTGGGCCCTGCTGCAGGATCCCGCCAACTCCATCTGCATCCCTATCAGGCCAGTCGGTGACTCCAGCCCTCCCTGCAGGCAGGGACCCACCTCAGCCTGGACAACGTCCCTTGCCCCTGGAGGGGGAACCCTCGGCCCTGGCATCCCATCCTGGCTCCTGGGGACAAAGCGCCCAAGGCCAAGGACAGCTGTATGGTGGACACAGACCCTGTCCCAGGCAGGAAAGAGGGGAAGCACAGACAGTGGTGAGTGATCCCCAGGGCAGGGCGAGCGTCAAGGCCTTGGAAACAGTGCCGCCTCCAGGGGAACTGCCCTGAACGTTCTGGGGGTGGGCTCACAGACCAGGCTGCAGTAGACCCTCGGGGCAGCTGGACACCCACAGGCCGGCCGCCTCCCCTCCATGCCTACCCCGACGCAGAGGCTCTGCAGGCTCCCCTTGGGGCCAGCTCTGATGCTGCCCCCAGCCCCCTTCTCATACCTGGGGAAGGTGAGACACAGCCCTCTGAGTCTTCCCACAATCCACATGCGCCCTGAGCCATCTGCACGTGCAGAAGTCGGGGGGGGGGAGGGGGAGGAGAGGAGGGGTCTCTGAGGGAAGGGAGGTGGCTGTACCTTCGGGCCAGGTGTGCGGAGTGGCTCTGAGACTTGGTGCCTCCTCCTCTCGTCTGTCTGAGGGAGGGGCCTCGGAAGTCAGGGCGGGAGCCCAGGCTCCATGCCACGCCCCCACTCCCACCAACTGCCTTCCCCATCTGTGTAACAAGGCCCGGGGGTGACCCCCAGGCCCCCTCTGCTCCAGGTTCTCTGACTAAAGCAAGCTTTGGGACGCATAGTGACTTACCAAATCCTCCCCTTGCTGGTGGCTTCTGCTGAGGTCTTAACCTGCTGTGACTTCGACGCTATCTCACGGAGAGGAAAATGGAGGCATCACTGGGCTGTCTGGCCTGGGCAAGCCCAGTCCCTGACCTGGTCTGGTCCCCTCAGTGAAAGGGGCTTCCCTCAGCCTCTGCCCCCACCTTCACCACCCAGTGCTGTCCAGCGCCGGTGCTGAATCCGCAGTGTCCCCCAGAGGGCGCTGTTGCCTGGGGCTGGAACCAGAGAGACCTGACTTCAGCCTTGCAAGCAGAGGGTGCCCATGGCCAGAATTGAAAGGGATGCACGGTGCCACGTGCGATCCTTCATTCAACCGTTCTGTTGTGGCTTAGGGACAGGGAGGAAGGGACCTCGCCGGCCAGCGCTTGTCCAGCTCACAGAGGGGCCAAAGTCAGAGGGACGGAGCGTGTCCCTGTCCCACAGGCGGTCAGCACCCCTCCCACACACACGCCTTGTTGGCCACCATGTGGCCACACCACCCACTGCCCCCACGCCAAGCTTAAGGCTCTTCCATGGCAACGCTGCTTGGAGATCATGAGTGTGCACCTGCTGATGCTGTAATTTTCCAAGGCAGCACCATTAAAGGCCCGAGGACGACAGTCACAGTTGCTGTGCACAGTCTACTCCATGCAGCTCCTTCCACAGTGGCTCAGAAAGGCTGTGACTGGCCTGAGGGCACACAGGGTTTCAACCTGGCTCCAGCAGCCACAACCCGGTGTCTGCTGAACACAGACCTGCTTTCCCCACCCAGTCTTTGTTATTGCCCTCCCACCCCAGGCTTCCGCCACTCAGGGACCAAAGGTCCAGAGCAGTCTCGGGACCTTGACACTTCCAACAGTGGGGCCGTCTTGTATGCTGCAGGGTGGTTAGCAACACCCCTGGCCTGCAGCCACGAGAATGGCAGTGCCCCCCCCCCCACAGAGTGACAGCAAAACCTTCTGCAGATACCACCAGTGTTCCCAGGGTATAGGGAGCAGTCCCAGTCCAAAACCATTGCTTTACAGAAACGAGGGGCCGCGGCCAGGCAGCCTGCAGCGTCCCCATCAGATCACCAGCAGGAGAGGACAGGAAGACAGAGCTGACTGGTGCCACACCCACAGAGCACGGATGGATGAATGGATGGATGGATGGATGGATGGATGGATGGATGGTTTGTAGACCGGGCACGTTCTGGGAGGAGCACTGAGACTGTATCGCCATCTGGACCCTTCCTGGCCTGCTCTGGGGTGGCCGGGGCACAGTCCTCACCCTGCTGGGTCACCTTGCAGTCTCCCCAGAGAGGGGTGCCCCAGGCCCAGCCAGGCAACACCCCCTCCCCCGCGCAGACCCACGAAGGAGCCGTGGCTCACGGCTGGGTGTGTCTGGAAGGAAAACACGAACCCGCAGAGGTGAGCAAACAGCCACACTGATGCCCAGAGCCACACACCCCAAGTCCACCCACCCTGAGTCTAACAAAAAGCTCCTTTAGGACACACTGTAGGGCCATTGAGAGGGAATGGAGCCGCCTCACACACGCCCCAGCCAGCCCGCAGGCCGGCCTCTGGCACACGCACGCACACACACGTACGCGCACGCACACACACGCACACGGTTGCTTACAAGGAGGCTCTGAGTTTTTAAAAGTAAACTCAGCCCTTTCCGCTCTTGCCCTGAATTCAACTTTTGAAAACAGGAGCTATGTGGCCACTTTCCCTATGGGTCCCCTCTCTCGCCCTCCGGCCTGCATGCCTGCGTCCCTCTGCAGGTCTCTCCATCCCACCTGTGCCCAGGGTCCAGGACCCCTCTCCAGGAGGGGTGGGGGCTGTTGGGGGAGGGAGGTGCCCCCTCCCACAGGACTCCCGGTGGGGACGGGACAGCAGCAAGGCTGCTGTGGAGACCCAGCGCCTGCCGGTCCCCTCCCCTGCTCCTGGGTCAGCAGCCCGTCTTCCACACATCACTTTCCCTCTGGCTCGGGGGCCTCTTCCCTGAACTCGGCTCTCACAGCCATTCCAGCTGCCTTCACCCCCAGACACTGGCCCCCATGGCAAGGGCTCCCCAGAGACAGAACCGTCTTGGCCACAGCCCTCAGTAAGAAACATATGCTGCAAATATACAAGGTGTAAGGGTGGGCACCGTGGGGCAGTGGGATCCCTGCCTACCAAATCCGAGTGCCTGGGTTTGAGTCCCAGCTCCGGTTCCCATCCAGCTGCCTGCTGTCGGGCACCCTGGGAGCAGCAATGGCAGCTCTAGTGCTTGGGTCCCTGTTGGCCTCAAGTGTTGCAGGTATTTGGGGAGTGAACCAAGGGAAGGGTGGTATCTCTGCCCCTTTCTCTGTGTGTCACTGCCTTTCAGACAAATGAACACACGGCAAGCAGGCATCACAGAGGGCGGTGAAGTCTGCATCAGAGAAACAAGTGCCCAGCGGCAGCGCCCACTCCCACCCTCCTGCCGAGCCTGAGGGAGCGCCTGTTCTTCCTCTCCCGTTAAAATCCCTGCCACACTGCCTTTGCCATCTGCTTGTGGACAAACCCCAGGCTGGAGAGAGATCCTCGTGGGATCTCAGTACAGGGTCTCTTGGGGCCCAACCCGAAGGGACTTGGGAGGAGCCCAGAGCCAGCAGGCCCCGTAAACACCCACACCAGAGCTGGGACACTCACTGAGGCAGAGCACCCCACCCCTAGCACCCCAAGGGCCCCAGGGGTGACGGAGAGTGGACACACAGCATGTCCTCTCAAAGCCTCCCGGAGGCTCAGTGACCTCACAGGGTTGCCCAGGCCCCCATGCCACACCCAGGAAGGAGAGGAGGGGACATCCCAGGGTAAGGGCGATTTTCACTAAAAATTCATCCGGAGGAGCACGGGGCCCCTGTGTTCTCGCCCTTGCCACAGACGTGTCTGAACCCCGGGCGGGGGACATCCCTCCTTCTGTGATCTCTCTTCCAGGACGGGGAGCGTGCCGGCGCTCCAACCCCAGCCGGCCCGGGGCCGGGGGTCTCTCCACCTGCAGAGGCTCCGTTCACAACCACTGGGCAGGCAAGGTTAGGGTGAGGATTCGAGGCTGGACTCCGGCCCAACCCTTAGGAACAGCGAGCGCGTGCTTTACAAAGCACCAGTGCCTCCCCATGGCCCCTCCCCTCATCAGAGAGGAAACGGGGCAGCGGGACCCCGCAGTCGCCCCCGGCGGCACGGGGACCAGCCTGAGACGCCGAAGGCAGGCGACCACGGAGAAGGCAACTCGGAACACCCGCCCGGCCGCTCGCAGGAGTAGCCGCGCCCCCGAGCAGCCCCTGGCCGCTCCGACGGCCTCCGGCCGCTCTGACGGCCTCCGGCCCCTCCACCGCCGGCTTCCTCTGAGGAGCAACCGCCTCTGGTCGCGTCCCTGTGCACGGGGTCCCCTCGCCCCAGGGCCGCTCGCAGCCGCTCTGTCCCCAGCCCTGGGCGCCTACGGCCCTGAGGGACACAAGCAGGCCGGGTGTGCGGTCAGTGGGGCCGGTGCCTCCCCCCGGCACCTCGGGGTGCCTGGCGTTCAGCGCGCATCGTTGCCCGACAGGCCCGGGGCTCCTGGGAGGAGGAACCCTGTCCAGAGCCAGGTCCACGGCGGGGGTCGGCGCCCACCTCCCGACTGCGGCCCCGGGCCCGCAGACGAAGTCGCACGGAGCCTGAGGAGGGCGTCCCCCGGCGCCCCATCCTAACGCCCCCAAGCCCCTCCGCTGGGGCCGCCCGCAGAAAGTTTGCCCAAGCGGGGGCGGGGCGGCGGCCCGCGCACGCAGATCGTGCGCAGACCGGGCAGCCTGGCTGCGGGGCTGGGCGCCCGGGGCAGGGGCCGTTACCTCGCAGTCGGACTCCCCTCTCGCGAACTTCTGCCCGCGCCCGGCGGGGCAGTGAAGCCGGCCCCGGCGCTCTGGCGGCGCGGGTGCTGTGCGCGGGCGCCGCGCACTCCTCCCTCGGCGCGTGCTCTCGAAGGTCCCTGGGGCGGCCGAGCGGGGAGGGCAGCCGGGTCTCGCCGCGGGCCCGCGGGGCGCTGAGGACGTCAGGTGCCGGCCGGCGCGCGCGGGGAGGACCTGGGCGGCGCGGCGCAGCTGTGTCCCGGGAGCCGTCTGCGCGGCGGGAGGTAGGCGGGCATGGCGAGCGGCGCCACATTCATAGGGGCGGGCGGGGCGGGGAGGCGCGAGGGACGCCCCACCCCCGGGGCGGGGGGCTGCAGGCGCCGAGGCCGGGGCCTGGCGCCGGGGAGCGCGGGACCCGTTTGACACCCGCGCGGCCAGCGGCGGAGGGGCGGGGCGGGCTGGGGCGCCCGCGTCTGCATTGCGGGCGGCTGCGCGGCGGCGGCGGCTGCGGGAGGGCAGGACGCGGCGGCCGAGGGTGCAGCCCCGGGGTTCGGCCGTGGTTTGGGCGACTGCCCCCCGCCCCCGGGAGCTGGCTGGACGTTCTGGGGAGTGGGCGCACAGGGGAGGCCGCATAGAGGATGCCGGGCTGGGCGCCTTGGGGCCGCGAGACTTCCAACTACCGGAGGGGCCCAGGCTGTGTCCCTGGAGCTGGAGCCCCCGGGGCCCCCGCAGCCCGCGCCCCGCGGTTTGTGGCCGCAGAACAGCGCGGAAGACCCCAGCGTCCGGGAGCCTTCCTTGGGCAACCGCGTGGCGTGCGCTTGTGTCTGATTCAACTTTTCCAGGCGATCCAGGAGGACAGCATCACCCCTCCCCCAAATAAAGACGTGAAACCGAGACTCGGACGCTGGTGGGCTCTGAATTCGAACCCCGGGTCATGCGCTGTCCAGGTGGCGGGTCCGTAGCGTGGAGGGGACAAGATTGGGAAGCAGGACGAGCGCGCACCAACGGGGAGGAATCTGGGCCCTGCAGTTCCGGTGCTGACCTCTGGACCGTGTGGGCGCTTTACTGGGCATCTCTGCTTGCGGCGGCCCGGACCCTGGCCCAGGGCATCTGTACCCTTGGCCCTCCCCTGTGCAAGGCAGCGGGGCCCTGGCTGTCCATGAGGCCCCTGGGTCTGATCTCAGCGTGAGAGCACTGGGACTCTGCCCATACCCTGTGGCGAGAAACCCACTGGAATCTTGTTAGTTACCGGCCTGATGCTTGGACAGGGATTGTCCCATCTGGGAAAACGTTAGCCCCACTCCCAGGGGTGGGGGGTGCTGGATTCCAATGCTTGCCTGGTCACAGGGTCTGGTCTGACAGACATCCTGGGAAATGTGGGATAAGGACAGCTCAGGCCTGGGACAAATGTTCCTTAGATAACTCATTTTTTTTTTTTAAAGATTTATTTATTTATTTGAAAGTCAGGGTTTCACAGAGAGAGAAGGAGAGGCAGAGAGAGAGAGAGAGAGAGAGAGAGAGAGAGAGAGAGAGAGATCTTCCATCCAATGGTTCACTCCCCAATTGGCCACATGGCTGGAGCTGCGCCGATCCAAAGCCAGGAGCCAGGAGCTTCTTCTGGGTCTCCCACATGGGTGCAGGGGCCCAAGGACTTGGGCCATCTTCTACTGCTTTCCCAGGCCATAGCAGAGAGCTGGATCAGAAATGGAGCAGCTGGGACTCAAACCAGCGCCACCATATGGGATGCAGGCACTGCAGGCCAGGGCGTTAACCCACTAGGCCACAGTGCCGGCTGAAATAACTCGTCTTGACAGTGAAGGGGACAGATGCTGGCTGAGTGGTTTGTAAGGAGGCTGAGACAAATTGGGCTCCTGTTCCGTGCCAGATGCTGCTTGGTGCCACAGGCATGCGGGTCGTTCCCACCATACACACGAGGCACTGGGCCTCAGGGATCTGAGTGCGGGCGTGACGTGTGTTTCAGAGAAGCAAAGGGTCAGGACATGGCTGGGGGCAGGTGGCATCCCTCTTCCCGTGTGTCTGACGCTGGACTTCCCGCCTCCCTGGGACTCGCTATGCCTGACCCTGTCTGTGCCATTGGCAGGTTCCAGACTCTCTCTGCTCAAAGAGTGATCTGCAGACTGCAGACTGGCAGTGCCGGCTGAGCTCTTGTCTGACGGGCAAAACCTCAGACACCGTGCCCTCGCAGCTCTGAAGCTTCCCCAGGGCAGTGTGAGGTTAGAGAAACTCTGTGCCCACAGCAGGTCCCACTGTACTGAGTCAGAGCCTGGGGGTCAGGAGCAGCTTCTGGAGCACCTGACGCCCTGCACCTGGTGTGTCAGCCTTGCGGTGATGGCCAGGGCTGCCTGGCTATGCCCGCGGGATGGACCCCCTTCTGGGACATCGTGCCCCCAGACCTCCTGCCATATGACGGATCTTTCCAGCCCTGAACCCTGTGCTTGTGTGCTGCCCCCTCCTGCTCTTCATGCCTCCCTCAGCTGCCTCCTCTGTGTTGACCATGGCCTCCTTGCAGCTCTACGAGTCCTCCTGCAGCAGGTGTGGACGGCTGTGCCCCATGTCCACGGGGCTTGGCACTGCTCACTCTGCTCAGCTGACTGCTCGGGCCAAGGCAGCCTGCAGCCTGTACCCATGTGCTTCTGTGACAGCCCCATCTTAGCTTGTCCTGAGCCTGTGGCCAAGCCAGACCCGCTTTCCACATGTACTGCTGTGCTGAGCGTCTCCCCTGGCCTGCCCTTTCGAAGCCAAGGGTGGGACTTTGCTGCACTGAGAATTGCCTTGGTACCTGGAGCTCACCTTGGGGCGCTCTCCCATCATGGTGTGTGCTCCTGCCTGCAGCCGGCCTCCCCAGAGCTCACCAGCAAGCACCTTCTCTGCTCAGGAGGGAGCCAGGGCGGGGCTCCGGAGCACGGGATGTCCTTTCCCAGCACCTCCGGGGACAGCGAGAGGGCTCCCGTGTTCCTGCACCCACATCTCTGTGCAGCTGACTGCCTGAGGCATCTGCTGTGCCCCAGGGGAGTTCGCTTCTGGGTCCCTCACTCCTCCCTTGTTTGTTGGTGCCCCTTGAACACTGGATGCACAAGCCCACCGTGGCCTGACCATGGAGAACCTGTCTGTGGACAGTGGAAACCTCGTGCTGCCAATGCTAGCTGTGGGAACGGGACTCTATCTGTCTCAAGCAGCAACTCGGAATTAAGGTAGGAGAGTGTCGCTGTGTGTCCAGCAGCATGGCTGTGACTCCCTGTTCTGACAGGGGGGCCTCACCTCCCCGCATCTCGATCCTCACAGCACTCATGGCTGCCAGGGAGTGGGTGCTGTGCTGCCCAGCCAAGCCCCTGCCGGCGATGCCTACATCCTGTGTTGGAGCCCTGCGTCAGTCTGGGTCATCTGTTTCCATCCAGCTTCCTGTTGATGCTCCTGGGTCCAAGTCCTTGGGGCCCTGCCACCCTCGAGGGAGACCCAGATGGTGCTCTGGTCTCCTGGCTTCAGCCTGCTGTGGGCATTTGGGGAGTGAACCAGCAGATGGAAGACCTCTCTCTCTCTCTCTCTCTCCCCCTCACTTGATAAAAATAATAAGTAAACACTTTTAAAAATAATTTCTGTGAGAATTGCAGTCCACTTGCAGCTGTCACACGGAGCAGCAGCCTGGCCGGAGTGCAGGTGGGCCAGGCCTTTCTGGCGGCCGGCGGCTGGTGACAGAGAGCACCGTGCCCGGGCTTGTGAGAGCAGCTCAGACGCCGGCTGTTGGGTTGTGGCATGATCACACCATGTGCAGAGCCCTGTGCTCCTTTCTGGAAGCAAAAGGCCACAGAACAAAGGTATAGGAAAGCCCTCTGGATGCAGGACGGACCGGGAGGTGACCCGTGACGGATGTGCACCACCTCCGTGCTGGGCTGAATGCGAGGAACAGGTCAGCAGCATTGTGACACTGGCAGAGAAATGGGAGCGTTCACTTAAGGAAACTCTAGAAGCTTCGGTTGGAATTTTTTGCCTGAATTCATAGAAGTTTTTTTTTTTTTAATTTTTTTTTTTAGAGCTCAGAAGTGAAGTATAGTTGTACAATCATCTGTTATGTTGTTTTGTTTTTTAGATTGATTTATTTATTTGAAAGGCAGAGTTACCAGGGGAGGAGGAAGAGAGACAGAGAGAGAAAGGTCTTCCATCTACTGGTTCACTCCCCAAATGGATGCAAAGGCCCAAGCTAAGCCTATCTGAAGCCAGGAGCCAAGAGCTCCACCAAGGTCTCCCATGCAAGTGCAGGGGCCCAAGGGCTTGGGCCATCCTCCACTGCTTTCCCAGACCATTAGCAGGGAGATGGATCGGAAGTGGAGCAGCTGGGACTTGACCCTCACCCAGATGAGATACTGGCGCTGCAGGCAGCAGCTCTACCCACTGTGCTACAATGCAGGCCCCAGCAGATTCTTATTTTGAGTAGCACCTGCCATTTATACAATAAGAGATTATGACTCATAATTTCTTATATTTTACTCATAGTCCACTTGCTTTCTTCACTGCGTGTCCTCCTGCAGCAGGTGTGGACGGCTGTTCCCCATGTCCACAGGGCTTGGCACTGCTCACCCTGCTCAGCTGACTGCTCCGTGGTGCCGGGCAGGGTATGTGTGTGTGTGTGTGTGTTTCCCTGTGTTCGTGATGTCGTCCTAAGCGATGCAGTCTCCCGGGCAGCCTGGGGTACAAGGAGTGGAGGGAGGCCCGGGCTCGGTGCAGGCCGAGTGGGCCACCCCAGGCAGCTCCAGCACCCAGGCCCCAGGGCTGCTGGCCCCCACCTGACTGCCTCGGGCTGCTCTTCTCTGCCCCTCGTTACAGCCACCAGTCTTTTCTGCCACAGCACTCCTGAAACCTCCGTTTTCTCTCAGCAATGAACATTGGATTCTCCCGAAAAATTGTCCCAGATTTGCACACTGTGACTTAGACGTGGAGTCTATGCTGAGAAAAGCAAGAGGGCCGTGTTCCCCAGCACTGGCTAGGAGTGGGCAGAGGAGGCACAGACGGCCGCCCACAGCCGGAAGCGACCTGCTGGGCACCACAGCTCTGCGCTCGCTCCAGCTCACAGTGCAGGGGAATCGTTTTCTTGCTTTTTTGTTGTTTTTGCCTTTGCCATATTTGGGGTTTTGGTGGTTGTTGGGATTTTCGAGAAGTGAACCAGCAAAAGCAGGTTCTCTCTCTCTCTCTCTCTCTCTCCCTCTCTCTCTCTCTCCCCCTCTTGTGTGTGTGTGTGTGTCTTTCAACATGATGGAGAAAAAGGCAGGCATCATGGGAATGCTGGAGAGGACACAGGTTGATCTCAGAATCTCAGGCTCCCAACAATGGACTGTCAGTGCCTGCATGGCTGACACAGCACTACTCACAGTGCTTGCGTCTGGTTTGGAGAAGTACATGTGGCATAAGCATCGTCACTCAAGGCATTAAAATGCCAGGAAGCACATTCTTACTGTCGTGTGAGCATCGCCACCCAGGCTCCCAGCCTGAGATCCACTCCTGTTCCCTCACCCCAGACCCCGGAGTCCCACATTCCACTTGCTGTTTGTGCAAACGTGGGTGTTCGGGGTGCAGGGGGCAGCGAGTGGAGTCACAGCATCCGTGCTTGTGTTGGCTCACTCTCCTGCTGGGTGCCAGCCCTGCACGCCATCCCTGCAGGGCAGGGGCCGCATTTCACCAAGGAAGAAACTGAAGGCAGGAAAGCAGGGCTGCCCACGCATATGGCCGCTCAACAGCGCCTGCACACCTGCAGTGTGCCGGCACCAAGCCAGGCTCACTGCCAGTGCTCCCCACTTCCTGTCTTCCATTGATGTGTGAGACACAGGCACTCCCAAATCCCAGACGCAGCCAACTGTGGGTGGAAAAAGTCTGAGCAGGTGCAGGCCTTGTCCCTCAGGCATCCCCGCACAGCGCAGCGTGGCAGCTGTTCCGTGAGACCCGCCATGTGTGGTTATGAGTCCCGAGTCAGGGTATACAGGAGGACTCGGTGGGTTACCTGCAAATACAAAGAACTTGAGAATCTGAGGTTCTGCTGTCCGCCCGGACGCCTGGAGCCAATTCCCCATGACACCCAGGGACGACTTACGTAAAATGCATCTCAGATGTTCAGCTCCCTGAAGGTTCACAGGAAGCAGCCCCGTTGGAGGCGTGGACATCCCCACTGACCCCTTCCTGCCAGCCCCTCCCACCCAGGTAGACGCCGCCCCACCCCAACTGAGAGCAACGTCAGCTTTCCTGAGCTTTTACTCAAACTGGACATAGACTGGAGAGACCCCAGGGCTGCTGCAGCGTGAGTGGCCTCCACCCTGGGAAGCCAAGTGTCTGAACTCTTATGTAGAATCCAATGATGGACAATCAAAAATTTGGAAGGCAGTGTGTGCCAGCTAAAGAATAAGCAAAACTCATCTGGGGCCGTGGGATAAGACTGCGGCAGGGGGCGGGGCTGGCACTGCAGCTCACTTGGCTAATCCTCCGCCTGCAGCACCGGCACCCCGGGTTCTAGTCCCGTTCGGGACGCCAGATTCTGTCCCGGTAGCCCCTCTTCCAGGCCAGCTCTCTGCTGTGGCCTGGGAGTGCAGTGGAGGATGGCCCAAGTGCTTGGGCCCTGCACCCCATGGGAGACCAGGAGAAGCACCTGGCTCTTGGTTTCGGATTGGTGCAGCACCGGCCGTAGCGGCCATTTGGGGGGTGAACCAATGGAAAAGGAAGACCTTTCGCTCTGTCTCTCTCTCTCTGTCTAACTCTGCCTGTCAAAAAAATAAAAAATAAATAAAAAATAAAAATAAAAAAAGACTGCGGTGGGATGAATGGGGCCTCCAGAGTCCCTGACGGGAGGCGGCTGGGCCTCAGGAGAGGAGGGACGACACCCACGTCCCAAGAGACGGCAGTTGGGAGAAACTTGTCAGCCCAGCAGAGGAATGGGGACAGCAGATTCTACTCCACAGTGTTGAATTCTGCACTGAAATGAAGGGAACATCTAGACGAGGCTGAAAAGGCAGACAGAGACCCTAGAACATGCAACACGCAACCTGGGGAAGTTGCCCAGAGGGAAAGGGCCAGAGGGGAGAAGTGCAGGCCTGGTCAAGCAGTGAGCTCTCCTCCGACCCAGGGCCAGGGCTCTTGGGGCTTAGGATCTGCGGCAGCTCAGGCATCGGCGCTCGGGCATCGGTGCTCGGGCATCGCAGTTCGAGCACTGGCGCAGTTCGCGTCTCCTGACCTTTGCCCCAGGACCCGAGAGATGGGCACTGCACAGCTGCAATCCTGAAGTTGGGCCCACCTTAGAGCTCTTAGCTGCCCAGAAGGCCCCCAACCTGAAAAGGGCTTGTCAGGGCAGGTTCACCTTAGGGAGAGCGTGACTGCGGGGGTGGGGTCACTTCACAGCTGCCTTTCCGCCCTGTTCTCACCAGTGGGGCCCACTGTGGCCCCCACAATAAAACCCTCCACCAGGGCCTAAACTGTATCCAACAGGTGGCTGTCAAAGGGACATTCGCGGTGTAGTTAGGAAGCCGAAGACTAACCACTTGCAGCGACTTCATGCCTTAGCTTAGGAGATCAGCACTCAGGGGAGCCCAGGATGGCGAGAGGACAGTGGTGGAGGTGGAGCCAGGCCTGGGCTAACGGGGGTTAGAGTTAGGGTTAGAGCAAGGAGAGCTCACGATCCACTGGGGAGACGGAGCTGAGTTACCCTGGAAGACACGTGCCCCGCCTTCCTCTGCTGTCCTCTGAGCCCAGGGGAGCCAGGCCCCACTCCCTGTCCACACCCCACGCTGGTGCAAAGTCTGCCTGGCCCTGGCCCTCTGCTGCCTCTGCTGGAAACACAGATTTTCCAGAGGCAAAAGTCGGGACACAAGGCACCTATTCACCGGCTGGGCCTGCAGTCGCCTCTGAAATTCCTGTGCTGCAACACCTTCTCCAGGGACACTGTGCATCTTTTCAGACGTCAGAGGCCAGCAGGGCCCGGCCCCGCCCTGATGAAAATAGAAGGCTGAGGGGGCCCCCACCCTCCCAGCCTCTGCTGGGCGGCGACATCCCTGGCACCTCCGGCCTGTCCGTTCTCTGTGGCTGTGTCCCAGGAGGACACGTTTACCTGTGGTCACCCAGGTGTGGGTGTGGACACCCAGCTGCTCGTGCAGGCCCTGGGTGTGTGTGAGCGGGCGTCAGGCGGGCGCAACGAGAGCCAAGGGCCTGTGGAGGCCGCCAGGCTGCCGTTGTGCCGAGCTTGCCCTGCGGTGTGACCGGCAGTCCCCCACCCACCCCTGCCCCAGCGAGAGGGGAGCTGCAGAATCCCAACCACAAGACGCTGGACGCTGTCCTGCTGCTTCGTCCGCTGGACGCCTTGGCCCACAGGGCCTGATGGCCCGGCCCTGCCGCTTGCCGCGCCTGCAGCAATCCTCCCGGTGGGGCTGCCTTGCTCGGACTCTGGCTCTTGAGGTGGGGGCGCCCCCTGGGCTTCACACTGTGCTGTGAGTGTCCCAGGGACCTGCCAGGAACTCTGATTCTCCACCCCCATCAGCCTCTACCCCCCGCCCTTCCTAGCTGGGGCCACTGAGTGCCCACTAGACTGGGCGTCGGGAGGGCAGCGTGTGGGGCGTGCCCCTCAGTCATGTTTGTTGGGTGGATGAATAGTTCTGTTCTGTGCTCTCTGTCCTTGTGTCTGGCCCGTCTGCTGCCCACAGTGAATCACGGTCACTCCCATGCGTCCAGCGCCATTGCACTTGGAGTTGTGGCTGGCAGTTTGTGTCTAGTAACTCATGGTGACCTGATGACCCCTTAGACCCATCACAAATTATTCCTGTTTTGCAAGAAGTGGAACAGAGGTCCCAAGAGGTTGAGCACCTGCCCAGGCTCCCTCAGCCCTCACCTTCCCAGGCTCCCTCAGCCCTCACCTTCCCAGGCTCCCTCAGCCCTCGCCTGCCCAGGCTCCCTCATCCCTCACCTTCCCATGCTCCCTCGGCCCTCACCTGCCCAGGCTCCCTCGGCCCTCACCTGCCCAGGCTCCCTCGGCCCTCACCTGCCCAGGCTCCCTCATCCCTCACCTTCCCATGCTCCCTCGGCCCTCACCTGCCCAGGCTCCCTCGGCCCTCACCTGCCCAGGCTCCCTCGGCCCTCACCTGCCCAGGCTCCCTCGGCCCTCACCTGCCCAGGCTCCCTCGGCCCTCACCTGCCCAGGCTCCCTCGGCCCTCACCTGCCCAGGCTCCCTTGGCCCTCACCTGCCCAGGCTCCCTCGGCCCTCACCTGCACGACCAGGCAGTATGATTTCAGAGCCTGAGCCTCTACCCCTGGCGGTCTGTGGGGGTGAGGGGCAGTCCCTGGGGGTCGCAAGTGCTCATTTTGTCCTTTCTCCTTCTTGCCCACAGATGGGAAGGTCAGGTCAGTCTTTACAAGACGTGGTGGAGATTAATAAGGGGCACAGTCAGGTGTGGAAATGGCTATGGCCTCACAGGGACTTGGAGGTGGGTGACACTCAGCTGGCACCTGGGATTTGCCACTGAGCCGCCCACACCTGCATTGCCGTCTACTACATCCCACAGAGCTGCCTGTGGGCTCTGAGCATCCAGGCTGAGCGGGTGCCCAGGCACTCTGCTGTGGTTTCCACACTGGGGCAGAGGCTTGGACCCAGGGCCAGAGGAGATGGCCGAGGCGGAGACAAGGCTGGGGGTCCCGGGAGAAGGAGATGTTGAGGGCCTGCCTGCTTAGCCTTGGCCCAGATTCCAATGGGGACAGGCTGGGACATGTGGTGGCAACACAGCCCCAACCCTCAGGGACCTAAAATCACACAGGTTTTGTTCTTGCTTCATCAGCCTCGGCCCCAGGCTGGCACCCCGCTTGGTACAGGGCATTTGGGGGGCCCCGGGGAGAGTCTTTGCCCCTCTCGGCCTGTCTAGAAAGGGCCTTGTTATGGCTATCCCTCCTTGGCCCCACTGCCGGCACAGTCCAGGTCCCAGTCTCAGACGCAAGTGGTGGGTTTGGGGCTCCTGCCAGTGTGAGGTCCCCTGTTAGCCCTAGGACGCTGGGCTGCTCCGCAGGCCCACTGCTTCCCCAAGCTTTGTTCCTTGCCTCCTGTGGCCACTGAGCTCTCCCTGATGTAGAGCTGGCTGGGCCCTGCAGTCTCTGTGGTTAGTTCTAGCCACTGGACAGGGACGAGAGCCACAGAGCCAGGGCACACCTGGGGCTCACAGCCTTCCACACTCAGCAAGGGGAGTGGGTGTGGTACAGCCTGCGAGACCCCATGCTGTCCCCTGATACAAGGGAGTTGTGCTGGGACCAGGGTTGGGGATGCCTCCCGTGGTTTCGTTTGTGGTCCAGAGGAGCCCTGGGCGTGCCGAGCGCTCCCTGAGAGTCCAGCAGTCAGGTACCATGGAGGCTAGGACAGAGCTGTGGGTTGACTGGGCCACACTGCATGCCAGGAGCCTGAAGAAGGAGCCTGGTCACACGGCCCCAGCCAAGGATGGGCAGAAGCATGGACAGGCCAACACCTGACCTTGGACCCCTGACCTCTGGCGCTGCGAGTCTGTGATATGTCTGATTTCTGATTGCAAGGTTCTTCTGAGTGTTTGTGTCCATGGTTTATTTCCAGTCACTGGGTAGTGTTTCATTGTATGGTTATCACAGTTTCCTTTTTCATTGCACCTGTTGTATGTTGGAACTATATGCAGCTGATCCTCATGAAGCTGTTAGGAATGTGTGTGTGTGTGTGTACATTTCTAGTTTTGTTGGTACTCGTCTAGGACTGAGATTGTTGGGTGTTTAATTTGATAAGAACCTGTAGGGCCGATGCCTCCTACGGTGATATCCCATGTGAGTGCTGGTTTGCATCTCAGGCACTCTGTTTCAGATTCAGCTCCCTGCTAACGCACCTGGGAGAGCAGAGGAATATGGCCCAAGTGCTCAGGCCCCTGCCACCCATATGGGAGACCCAGAGAGAGTTCCAGGCTCCTGGCTTCAGACCAGCCCCAGCCATTTCAGTCATCTGGGGAGTGAACCAGTAGGTGGAAGCTCTCTCTCACTCGCTCTCTCTCTCTCTCTCTCTCTTTGTCTGTTTCTGTCTGTAACTCTGCCTTTCAAATCAAAGAAATAAATCTTACTTTTTAAAACAAGAAGCTATCAATATTTTCCCACAGGGTTGAACCATTTTCCATTCCTGTCACCTCATGTTCCTACCAACCCTCGAGACAGATGACTGCGGGGCAGAGGGTCTTAACCAGGAGATGAAGAAACAATAGACACAAATAACAAGCCAGCCCACCTCCAGTGGTCCTGACTCAAGGGGTTGGGAGTGAGCGCCCAGACTTGAGTTCTTTGACAAGAGCAGACCAGAGCTGTTGAGTCTTGGTTCGGGTGCCGTGGACACCTCTGCCCTGCATCCACACGTTTGCTAGGCTCATTGTGCCGTGAGGCCCCACAGTGAGCAGGGACTCGCAGATGGGTGGACTAGCCCACAGGTGTGTGGTCAGCAGAGCCACTGTGATGCTGGGCACTCGACTCCTCCTCTGAGCAGACCGCGTCCAGCTCTCCGGCTTTGTCTTGGTTGGGGTAGCCACATCACCAGGTCTCCAAATGCTGCATCTCTGGTGGAAAGTTCTGGTCTCACACTGTCTGTGCTAGAAAGTCCTGGTGTCGCGCCATCTCTGGTGGAAAGTTCTGGTCTTGGAGGCACAGAGCGAAAGCAGCCCTCTGGGAGCACATGACGCTGTGTCCCCGTCGCTAGGCCTCCGTCTGCCCTGCTGTTTGTTTCTGTGTGGCTGCCTTTGCCGGTGTCACGCCACACCCGAGTCCATCTGACCTTCCTTACCTGATCCGTGCTGTTGGGGACGTCACCTAGACGGACGGCACAAGCTGAAAAGCCAGCGAGGGGGCCGAGGCCGCAGCCCGGGGTGTGACCGAGCTGTGACGCACGCAGTGTCCCTCACTGTCAGAAGAGCAGAGGCCTGTGTGCTATCCTCCTCCAGGATGGCCCTCGGGCCACGGAGCCACTGCCACACAAGATGACCACACAAGATGTCCCCAGCAAAGGCTTTATGGCCCTGCAGCTCAGGCTGTGTCCCAGACCAGGCCAACGCAGTTTTATTTTTTTAAAGATGTATTTATTTATTTGAAAGTCAGTGTTAGAGAGAGAGAGAGAGGGACAGACTGAGAGAGAGAAGTCTTCCATCCTGGTTCACCCCCCAGATGGCCTCAACAGCCAGGGCCAAGCCAGGCTGAAGCCAGGAGCCAGGAGCTGTTTCTGGGTCTCCTACGTGGGTGCAGGGGCCCAAGCACTCGGGCCATCTTCGTCTGCTTTTCCAGGCCAGTTAGCAGGGAGCTGGATGGTAAGTGGAGCAGCTGGTGCCTATATGGGATGCTGGTGGTGCAGGCCATAGTGTCTGTAAAGTTCCCTAGGTGAGTCCCACCGTTGAGCACAGCTGCCTCCCAGAGAGCAGCACCAGTCATGAGGTGGAGGTGGGGGGCCTGACACCAAGCCTGCAAGATTCACACCCCTGCACATGTCTCTCCTCCCCGCCCCGGCTCTGGTGACAGTTATGGGCACATTGCTCCTTCTTGGGCTTCCTGTTAAACTCTGGTGTTCTTGGGTGGGGGACACTCTCCCTGGGGCTGGGGGTCAGGGCGTGGAGGGCACCTGTGTTCAGATGTCAGCCCCTGTCGCGACTTTTCCCATGGGTGGCACCCACTGTCAGCCAGGTTCTCCCTGTGGGCTTCTCGGCTCCCAATCACACTCCCTGCTGCTGACCACAGCGCCCCCTCCAGCCTCTGTGGGCCTTAACCCTTTACAAACTGCGTGGGTCCCTGCCTTCCCTCCCTCAGCTCATGGCAGTGACCCTGCCAGCCCCAGACTCCGGGTCACGTTCTCAGAGAAAGCGAGGTTGTGGGTGAGCACTCTGCAGCTTCCGGGCTCTCCCTGTGCTCATCATCCCGGCTCGAACCCCCCTCAGCACCCCCACTGCCGCCCTGCCCATCCCCCAGGGCCTCCTGCTCAGGACCCCTGCGGCCTCCATCTCCATCTCCATCCCAAGTCCCGCTGGCTTCCTGAGGGCTGAGCCAGCCGTTTGCTCTGTGCAATCCTGCAGCCACGGCTGCCCAGGCTCCTGCTTGTGAGCACCTGATGCCCCTCTCTTGGCCCCTCCCCAGACTCCTCTGCAGCCTCCTTTTTCCTCATAAACCATGAAATGCAGACATCACCATGCTGGTCCAGGCACCCTCGGCTTTCCCGTCCAACTCCTCACACCCTTGCCCAGCGACCGCGTTTCACCTGTAGTGCCGAGGTGTGTATATATATATATATATATATATATATATATATATATATGTTATATATATATGACGTACAAGTTGCTCTCTTAGCTGCTTCTGAGTGACCAGCTCGGTCATGCTGAGCACATTTGCACTGTATGACCGGTGTCCGGAACTTCTGTCTTGCAGAACGAGGCTGTGTTGCCATCACTCAACCCCCCAGCCCCGCCTCTGCCCAGCCCTGAAGACACCTCCTGCTTCCCGTCTCCGAGGGCCCCTCTGATGGAATCACACTGTCTTTTGCACGCGATGCAATGTCCCAGGCTTCATCCATGCTGGAGCAAGTGCCCCCAGCTCCTCCCCTGTGAGCCTCCTCCCAGTGCACCCGTGCAGTACAAGTTGCTCACCAGTGGTCTGTCGTGCATGTTCAGGTGCTTCCCCCTCTGGGCTGCTGATAGAGGGCTGCTGAGGTGGGGACGTGCTGGTGCCACCGGGGATCCTCCTTCCAATCCCTTAGTGTGTACGCTCAAAAGTGGAGTCGCAGACAACATGGGAATTGCACTTTCAAAATTTTTTTAAAGGCAGGAGCTGTCTCCTAGTGCCTTTTTTTTTAAGATGTATTTATTTGAAAGGCAGAGTTACAAAGAGGCAGAAGCAGAGACAGAGAGAGCTTTTCCATCTGCTGGTTCACTCCCCAGATGGCTGCAACAGCTGGAGCTGGGCCAATCTGAAGCCAGGAGCCTGGAGCTTCTTCCTGGTCTCCCACGTGGCTGCAGGGGCCACTTGGGCCATCTTCTACTGCTTTCCCAGGCCACAGCAGAGAGCTGGATGGGAAGTGGAGCAGCTGGGACTGGAACCAGCACCCACATGGGATGCCAGCACTGCAGGTGGCAGCTTTGCCCACTACACCACAGCGCCAGCCCCACACTTTGAATTTTTTGAGTTGCCACAGTGCCTACACCATTGTACATTGACATTGTCTGCATCTGTTTCCTGTTGTGCGAACAGAATGCCACAGCCGGGTCCTTTATCAAGACAATGCATCTACTCCTCACAGTGTTGGAGGCTGAGAAAGCCAATGCGAAGGTGCTGGCACCGTAAGCTTTCATGCTGGGTCTCAGCATAGCCATTTCATGGGGTGAGAGGGCCTGTAAAGGAGGAAGCTCTTAGGATGTGGTGTCACCCATCTGATAACTAATCCACTCCCCTGACAACCAAGCCACACCCATGACATCCAAGCCACGCCCACAATAGTCAAGCCACTCCCCCAACAGCCAAGCCACGCCCCTGATAATCTCTATGTTTTCCAGAAACACTGATAACAAACAGAACAGCTTCATGAGGCACAATTTTTATTCGAAGATCTATGAGGATGCAGCAAAAACAGAAAACCGTGCATGTTTTTCATTGGTTAATGTGAGTGTGGAAACCCCAAGAAAGAACCCGCTGGACAAGGCTGTCCTCCCGTGGGTGTGCCGGCAGCAGAGACCGAACACTTGCCCCACGCCCAGCGCCAGGTGTTGTGGGTTTTAGCGCTGACCACGTGGATGGCATTGCAGTGACCTGCAGGGCAGATGGTGTGGAAGAGGGTAGGAGCCGGCCTAGACCCCTGGGTCAGGACGGGCGGGCTGGGCGAGGAGTGTGGCTGATGGGCCGCAGGACGTGACCAGGCAGGTGTGTGGAGCCTCGCCTTTCTGGAACCCTGTGGATGCCCCAGGCCGAGCTCTCAGAGCGGAGAGTGATCCGGCCTGGGCAGCTGGGCTGACTCTGGGGAGCGGGCATGGGGCTGCAGTGGGCAACAGTACCGCTGAAGCCCGAGGCATCCCCGAGGGCTTCCCTCGCGATCGACGCCTCAGAGCAGGACGGGGCCACTCTGCCGGGCAGCTGTGTCCATGTGATGGAAGCCTGCGGCTCGACGCCCTGCTGCCCTGTGGGGTTCCCCAGGATGTGCTGCGTCCCTTCGTGCCTGAATTGCCTGGAAGAGAGCAAAGCCTTGAGGACAAAGGTTCCCTGTCTTTGTGCTGCTCCTGGCCGCCCCAGCCTCTGCACACGGCTGGCACTGGAGCCAATGCCCACAGGGGATGCCGGCCTCATAGGCGGCATCTTTACCCACAACAAGGCCCCCAAACCGGTGCTTTTTAAAAAGTAAAACATCATGATCAAGTTCAGTTTATCCAAGGAAAGCCAGGATGCTCTGACATCAGAAAACAGCTGTGCAATTTGCATATTAGCAGATGTGGGCGAGAAGCTGGGCAGGCAGCAGGCAGGTGGCCCCTGGTGAGGTGCAGGGAGTGAGCAGCTGGGCCCTGGTGAGGTGCAGGCAATGAGCAGGTGGTTCCTGGTGAGGGGCAGGAGGTGAAGCAGGTGGGCCCTGGTGAGTGCAGGAGGTGAGCAGGTGGTCCCTGGTGAGGGCAGGAGGTGAGCAGGTGGGCCCTGGTGAGGGGCAGGAGGTGAGCAGGTGGTCCCTGGTGAGGGGCAGAAGGTGAGTGGGTAGCCCCTGGTGAGGGCAGGAGGTGAGCAGGTGGGCCCTGGTGAGGGGCAGGAGGTGAGCAGGTGGGCCCTGGTGAGGGCAGGAGGTGAACAGGTGGGCCCTGGTGAGGTGCAGGTGGTCCCTGGTGAGGGGCAGGAGGTGAGCAGGTGGGCCTTGGTGAGGGGCAGGAGGTGAGCAGGTGGGCCCTGGTGAGGGGCAGGAGATGAGCAGGTGGCCCCTGGTGAGGGCAGGAGGTGAGCAGGTGGGCCCTGGTGAGGTGCAGGTGGTCCCTGGTGAGGGGCAGGAGGTGGCCTGACAGGTCGGGGGACTCCTGTGACAGCTGGCATCTCCGGGAAGCCTCACAGGTGGAGAGAGACCTGTAGAGGCATTCCTCTTTTCCTCTTAAAATTAGGAACAAGACAAGAATGGTTGCTGTCCAACATATAGACAAAACACATTATTTATAGACAAGATGGCTATTTATGTGAAAACCCTTCAGAAACTACAAACCCTAGTATTAATGAGAGTTTAGGGGCCGGCACTGTGGTGTAGCGGGTGAAGCCGCCATCTGCAGTGCCAGCATCCCATACGGGCACCAGTTCAAGCCCCGACTGCTCCTCTTTCTATATAGCTCCCTGCTAATGGCCTGGGAAAGCAGTAGAAGATGGCCCAAGTGCTTGGGCCCCTGCAGCCACGTGGGAGACCAGGAAGAAGCTCCTGGCTCCTGGTTTCCAATCAGCGCATCTCCAGCCGTTGAAGCCATTTGGGGAGTGAACCAGCGGATGGAAGACCTTTCTCTTTGTCTGTAACTCTGCCTCTCAAATAAACAAATCTTTAAAAGAGTTTAAAAAATTTGCTAGATTCAAGATGAACTTCTGTATTCTAGGAAAAATTAACCGGGCAGTAAAGTAAAATTTTGCAATAACAAAAATGTTAATGAAAAAATAATGCTTGAGATGTTTATAAACACATTTTAAAACAAGAGCAGTCTTACATACAGGACAAAGCCAAACCATAGAGTCCTGTGGCTGCCAAGGCCCCCAGAGTGGTGTGGGGACAGAGGATAAGTGTGGATGTGCTGAAGCACAGTGATGTGATTCATGTCAAATGCAATGCCATCTCAGCAGCCTCGTGTGTGTGCACATGTGTGTTCACATGCATGTGTGTGCACACATGTGTTCACACGCATGGGTATGTGTGTGCATGCATATGTGTAGTCTTGAGCATCTGCGTGTACGTTTACATGTGCAGAAACATGTCGTTTGCCTTGTATACGTGTGTGTGTGTGTGCACGTGTGAGTGGGCAGCCTATAAGAGGTGAAACCTGTGTTGAGACACTTCCCCGCCATTCTATGCAGATGACTGGTCATCCTTGGGGGAGCGACAGTGGGGAGTTGCTGGCACAAGGGACTCAGGGACCTGCCCCTTGCAGCCTGCTAAGACCAGGGCAGTGTGGCTGTGACGAGTTGGGTCCAAGGCCTGGGCATGTAAGCCCACCACGCCACCCCTCCCACACAGAGCAGGTCTCTAGGACCCCAGGTCGAGGCACGTCACATGGGCCTGCTGGACACGTCGGGAGGGCAGTGGGAGTGGAGCTGCGTGTAGGGACCATGGCCTGGATGACCTCTCCACACGCTGGGTCCTGAAGCCCTGGACTCGGCTGAGAGCGAGGGGACGACCAGAAGAGCAGACCTCGGGCGAGAGAGGCTCCTGGCCCCTCCCACAGCATCTCCCTGTGTGGAATGGCGCAGAGCACACCGAGCCCCCTCTGTCCTCCTGGGGTGGACGGCCTCCCGGGCAGCCGGAGCCGCTGGCGAAACAGCCGGGCCTCTGTGCAGCCTAGGGTGGCGACAGTGCCAGGCCAGCTCCTCCTGGCCACAGAGAATGGGCCTCTCTGTGTGTGCTTGTTTGCTTTGGTTTCGAGCTAAAAAAAAAAAAGATTTCACACATAATTAGGGCTGTGGCAGGGAGATTGTGCTTGAGGTGCTCTTACTGGAAATATCGAGAGGGGGACAAGGGAGGGTTGTGTTCCTCTTCCAGGGGCAGAGAAGGAGGGGGAGGGGGAGGGGGACAGGAGAGGGCAGGGGAAAGGAGGGGGAGGGGGAGGAGAGGTTTAAGGAGGAGACCAGGGCTGGCGCCCGGGTGCAGCTGATTAAGCTGCCACTGGCAATGCTGGTGTCCTGTATGGGCGCCAGTCAAGTCCCAGCTGCTCCACTTCCGAGCCTACTCCCAGCTAATGGCCTGGGAAAGCAGCGGAAGACGGCTCAAGTGCCTGAGTCCCTGCCACCTGCATGGGAGATCCAGACGGAAGGCTGAGCTCCTGGCTTTGGCCCAGCCCAGCCCTGACCGTTGCAGCCATCTGGGGAGTGAACCAGCAGATGGAGGACCTCTCCCTCTCTCTCTCTCTCCCTCTCTCTCTCTCTCTGCCTTTCAAATAAATGAACCATTAGGAAAGAGTGGACTTGCCTGGTACTGCACTGTGTGATGCATCTGTTTCTTTTCTTCTGCCTGTGCCCACCCACCACATGGGCACCCCCGATTCTGCCTCCCTCAAGGTCTCACTGGGCGGTCCCTAGTGCCGCCTGGGAGCCTGAACCTTTTTTTTTTTTTTTTGACAGGCAGAGTTAGACAGTGAGAGAGAGAGAGAGAAAGGTCTTCCTTTTCTGTTGGTTCACCCCCCAAATGGCCGCTACGGCTGGCGTGCTGCGCCAATCTGAAGCCAGGAGCCAGGTGCTTCCTCCTGGTCTCCCATGCGGGAGCCAGCCAGACTTTTTCCACCCACAGCCCGAGCACCGCCCTCTCGGGTCTCACTTTCTCTCCGAGCAGCAGGAAGTAGTCTGCGCCTGAACCCAGGACCCAGCCCCACCTCAGCTGTGCCCCTGCCGCACCACACCTCTCCCCCGGCTCCACCGTTGTCTCCTCCCAGGTCCTTGTCCAACCAGACTCGGCTCGGAAGCCTGTGTTAAGACCCGGGTCAGACCCCTTCACTGCCCCTCACTTCACTTGTCACCAAGAGCCATGGAGCTCCAGGGCCCCCAGCTCCTGTCTCTCTCTGACCCAGCAACAGCTGCCTCCTCCCCCACTCTGCCACCTGCTCCGGCCTTGGCGCTCTTCCGCCCCAGGCCTTTGCGTGTGCTGCTACCCTGAGCTGTCTGCTGGCTCCTTCTCCCGCTCTTCCTTCAAGTTTTAATCCCAGCCACTCAGGTCCTGCTTCTCCCTGCCTCAGCTCCTCACCAGCCTCATGGTTCTCCTGTGTGTCCGTCACTGGAGCAGAAGTCCTGAGCATCTCTGGTTTAGAGACAGACATAGCTCTGTGTGTGTGCACGTGTGTGTTCATGTGTGTGTGTGCATAGAGGCAGACATGGCTCTGTGTGTGTACGTGTGTGTGTTCATGTGTGTGTGTGCAGAGGCAGACATGGCTCTGTGTGTGTACGTGTGTGTTCGTGTGTGTGTGTGCATAGAGGCAGACATGGCTCTGTGTGTGCACATGTGTGTGTGTTCGTGTGTGTGTGTGTGCAGAGGCAGACATGGCTCTGGGTGTGCACATGTGTGTGTGTTCGTGTGTGTGTGTGTGCAGAGGCAGACATGGCTCTGGGTGTGCACATGTGTGTGTTCATGTGTATGTGTGTGCATAGAGGCAGACATGGCTCTGTGTGTACATGTGTGTTCATGTATGTGTGTGCATAGAGATAGACATGGCTCTGTGTGTGTACGTGTGTGTGCATAGAAACAGACATGGCTCTGTGTGTGTGCATGTGTGTGTTCATGTGTGTGTGTGTCCATAGAGGCAGACATGGCTCTGTGTGTGTACGTGTGTGTGTTCATGTGTGTGTGTGCGCAGAGGCAGACATGGCTCTGTGTGTGTACGTGTGTGTTTGTGTGTGTGTGTGCATAGAGGCAGACATGGCTCTGTGTGTGCACGTGTGTGTTCATGTGTATGTGTGTGCATAGAGGCAGACATGGCTCTGTGTGTACGTGTGTGTTTGTGTGTGTGTGCATAGAGGCAGACATGGCTCTGGGTGTGTACGTGGGCGTTCATGTGTGTGTGCATAGAGGCAGACATGGCTCTGTGTGTACATGTGTGTTCATGTATGTGTGTGCATAGAGACAGACATGGCTCTGTGTGTGTACGTGTGTGTGCATAGAAACAGACATGGCTCTGTGTACGTGTGTGTGCATAGAGACAGACATGGCTCTGTGTGTGCACGTGTGTACATGTGTGTGTGCAGACATGGCTCTGTGTGTGTACGTGTGTGTTCATGTGTGTGTGCACAGAGACAGACATGGCTCTGTGTGTGTGCACGTGTGTTCATGTGTGTGTGTGCATAGAGGCAGACATGGCTCTGGGTGTTCATGTGTGTGTGTGCATAGAGACAGACATGGCTCTGTGTGTGTACGTGTGTGTGCATAGAAACAGACATGGCTCTGTGTACGTGTGTGTGCATAGAGACAGACATGGCTCTGTGTGTGCACGTGTGTACATGTGTGTGTGCAGACATGGCTCTGTGTGTGTACATGTGTACATGTGTGTGTGCACAGAGGCAGACATGGCTCTGTGTGTGTACATGTGTGCACACGTGTTCAGAGGCAGGCATGGCTCTGTGTGTGTACGTGTGTGTGCATATAGACATGGCTCTGTGTGTGCACGTGTGTGCATAGACATGGCTCTGTGTGTGCACATGTGTACATGTGTGTGCATACAGACATGGCTCTGTGTGTATGCATGTGCATATATGTGCACACGTGTTCACAGAAGCAGACATGGCTCTGTGTGTGTGTGCATGTGTTCACAAAGGCAGAAATGGCCTCCTGCTTCGTAGCAGTGGGGTGGGGCAGTGGTGGCTCCAGCAGCTCAGAGCAGCCTCTGGGAGGTACAGATGCAAACCCCTAGAGGCTGGGATGTCAGGGAACCAAGTGGAGCCCCTGTGGTGTCTGCTGTCACGGATGAAGGGTTTTCCCTGTGAGAGAAGGTGACTAGTGTTGATTGAGTGAAAACTCTAGACACATTGTCTTATTTAATTCTTAGAAAAGGAAAAGAAAGACCAAGCATCTTTCCCAGCTGGAGCTGCCAACAGGGGCTCTGAGACCAGGCGCTGGCAGCTTTGGTGTCTGGGGAGGGCTCCTCCTGGGTCACAGACGCCACACACTCACCATGCCCCTGCCTGGCGGGGAGCAGGGGGCTCTGTGGGGTCCCTTAATGAGGCTCCATGCCCACCGCTCCTCGCCCACCGCCACCCTGGGGTTGGGGGCTCAGTGTCAGAGTCTGGGGGGACACAGACGGTCAGCCTAGCTCCACATGAGGGCCACATCTTGTGTCTGACAAAAGAGGATGTGGAGTCCTAGATAGGGAGTGACTCAGCCCACGCTGAGTGTGGGGGCTCTGCACCCAAAGGGGCCCTCACCTGAAGCCCCACCCTCTTGCTCTTGAAGAAGAACATTAAAAATCAGATTACGATGGCAGAGAGGAGACACTCCTGCTGGGGACACTTTAACACAGGGGGACTTCAAAAAGCTCATGGAAAATTGAATTTGAAGCTTATTTTGTTTAAAAAATTTTAGAATCCATGCATATGAGGGGTCTTCAAAAACCTCATGAAAATGCATATTATGAAGACTGTGCATGGATTTTAATTCTTTGCACCAAAATAAACTCATTTTTGAATTCCACTTTAAACAAACGTTTGCGGTTCTCTCGGCTAACAGCAGCTCTGAGCACCTGGGAGCGAGGGCAGGGGCCTCTGCTGCTGTTTCCCCACACCTCACAGAGGCACTGGTGGGTCGAGTGAGCAGAGACCCAGCGCTGGACAGTGGAGCAGGTGCCCATGGTAGTGCAGTGGCTGCGGAGGGCTCCAGGGCGTGGTTTGTGGGAAGCACCAAGCATGCAGTGGCAGGTGCACAGCCTTGGTGCTGAGGGACTGGAGGGGTGGGTGAGGAGTTGGAAGGGCAGTAGCCGCAGATCCTGAGGGCCCTGGCACAGCTTGGGCAGTGCATCCCTTGGGTCCCGGTCCCAGAGGAACCACATTAGGTGGCAGGACAAGAGGGCTGCCCCAAGTCAGGGCAGAATCAACGTGTGGTTGACCAGGCTGGAGGTCCTTGGCTGAGGAGTGGGCTAGAGCTTCCTGATTCCCCAGACACAGAGGAGTCTCTGCTGGGCGAGGCCACAGGTGGGCCAAAGGCTTGGCCACGCCCACTCTGCACCAAGCCTCCTTCAGACCACTTCCTGCTGCTCCCGCACTTGGACACCATCAGGTGTTGGCTTAGACCTGCAATGGCCAGCAGCTGCCCTCCCAGACCCTGGGTGCCCCTGGGCCCTGTGCTCTTCCCCAACACCCAGTGTCCTTGAATGCGTTCCACCTGAGCAGCAGACGGGCTCGTCCGGGGCCTTCATCCCTACACTGGTTGCCTCGTCTCCTGCCCTCCGAAGGAGGGGTCACTGTCCAGCCACTCTCCCTCTGATTGCCCACATCCTGGATGCTCCACGAGGACCCACTCCCTCCCAGGATGCCCCCCCCCATCCTTGGCCAGCGTCCTCTTCACCACACACCCCTCTTTTGCATTTCAAGGGTGACTAAACTGACAGGGCCCACATCTGGCCGCCTTGCAGCCCTGAGGGGAAGCTCCTTCAGGGCCCTGCCCCAAGCCTGGTGGGCCACCATCTGCTCTCTTCTTGGCCTCACGCTCAGAGGTAGTGGCTTCTCCTGGAGCAGGTTCTCTGGTCCACGGCCCCCGGTTTCTGGCACAGGTCAGCAGGTAAGCTCAGGCTGACCCACAGCCCCTGCAGCCCCATCTCCCTGACCCCTCACGGGGGACCCAGGCAGGTCCTAGCCAGCGTCCGTCTGCCCCTGCCACGTTGTCTGCATTCATCAGGCACAAGAAGCCTACACACAAGTCCCAGGACGGACGCCTTCCGCAGGACCGTCCCTTAGGCCTGGGAGTGAAGTCGGGGATTCCGCCGTCTGGGGATTTTTGCACCCTTGGTCACTGTTGGAACATCTGCCACCCACACACCCTTCACCTGAGGGCTGAAGAGCACCCATGGGATTTTCTCCATGGGAGGTCTGTGCCAGGTCTTCAGTGGGACCGGGCTGGCTGACACCAAGCCTGCCTGCGGGGCCAGGGAGGTCGGGCAGAGCTGTGACACAGGCCCTGTGACAGGCTCCAGACCCCCACACACAGAGCAGCCCTCTGAGGCCACAGCGACTCCCCACGACCAAAAGCAGAGGGCTCAGGGAGGAAAAGGCCGCCTCTGTGCCTTTCAACAAATAAATGAATCTTTTTGGAAAGTGAAGAGAAACCTGTGGCAACGTGTCCTGCCAAGGAGAGGCTGCGGCCCCGGCGCTAGTGCGGGGTGGGGGAGGGTGCGAGGATGCCCCTTCCGGCCTCCGTCTAGCGTTCTCCAGGCGCTCGTGTGGCTTGGGGTGAGAGGATGAAGGTGTCTGTTGCTCTTGTGCAGTGCAAGGCTCCCCGCGGTCTCTGGCCTTTCACTCTCCTGCCCTGTAGCCCACAAAGGCCAGGCCGAGGGAAGGGTCCTGGGCAAAGCCTCCCGGCTGGAAGGTGAGCAGCTGAGCTAGGGACCGGGGCCCTCGTGCACCCCGCTTCTGCCCACGGTGGCACAGGTGTCTCCTGCTAGGCTGGGATAAAGCAGGACCCATACTCCGTGCCTTCAAAACACTCTTGTTGGAAGTGATGGGTGCAACTCCCGATCCACAAAACCCGGCTGCAGGGAGAATGTGGCTTTGTCTTCTTGCCCTGCGTCTCTGCTCCCAGTCCTGATTTCGTTTGTGGTGGCTTTGGTCAGCCTGTGGTTTCTCCCCTCTCTCATGGCATCCTGCCGAGGGTGGCTGGTGGGACCATGGGTGACCCCGTCATTCTTGTCCCCACATGAGAGGGCCCTCCAGGGGGGGGTCACTCTCCTCGTCCTTCAGGGCCTCCCTGCTCCGCAGGGCCACAGGAACTCAGAGGGGTTCAGGCATGCCTGCCGTGACCCCCCCCCCAACATGTCTGCAGCCCTGCTGGTCTCCCTCCTGTGAGCCTGTCTGGGCCCTGTCCCCTCCATCCTCGCCGAGAAACTGGCTGCCCTTGCCCTGGGCACACCACAGCTGAACCCTCCAGGTTCCTTAAAGGTCTCTTACCTGGCCCTGGGCACCAAGCCTGCCCTAACATTGCCGTGTTCCCGAATCTGGGGTCTTCACACAGCTGCCTGCCGTTATGCCAGGGCCTCACACAGAAGCCAGGGCGGTTCGTTTTCCCCTAAATTCTGCTCCATCGCCTTCTTTCCCAGGTGGGACCGTTCTCAGGCACAGAACCTACCTGGTGAAAAGAGAAAACCCGAACTCAGCATTTCAGGACATTGTCTCGGCACAGTGCCACGCACACAGCCCATGGGATGCGCTCAAGAAGTTCCAGGTTGTGTGGACGCAAAGTCGTGCTTAGGCTGGAGTCCCAGCCCTGCCACTTGCTCGCGGTGTGACCCACACCTGTCCCCCACCCCTGGGGCATGCTTCACGCTCCTTAGTGTCACATGGAAACACAACAACTTACAGAGTCATCACAGGACTGGATAAAGACCCTGAATGGAGCTCCAGGCTCCTGGCTTCCACCTGGCCCAGCCCCAGCCATGCTGACCCTTTGGGGAATGAACCAGCAGATGGAAGATTCTCTCTCTCTTACTCTGCCTTTCAAATACACAAATAAAAAATCTTCAAAGCACACAATATGCTACCTGGCACCACAGGTGCTCCATAAACACTATTATGGGATGTTTCTGGGGTCCCTGGGCCCTGTCAGAACCTTGGGAGCCCACCCAGGAAGGTGGGTTCACTCCTGCCTGGGGCTTGGGACAAGTCCGGGGGCTGCCTGGATTGGGTGTCCTCTGCACTCTGCCCCGTGTCCACGCTGCTTTAGGAGGGGCTGCTGCCACTTCCTTGGTGGTGCAGCAGGTGCCGGGGTTGGGCTGGCACAGCAGAGTCCCTCTGGGAGACTCACAGCATTTCTGCGGAGGAGACTGAAGCATTTATAGCAAGAAACCAAACTGAGCTGCTACCCAGAAGCACAAACCATAGAGGAAGCAGTAGAATGAAGACAGCCAGAAGACTCCGCCTTGCAGAGCCACACCGAGCCTCACTCTCCTCCCCTCACTTCCTCCTTTATTGCAGAGTGTGAGACCTCCTGGAGAGGAGCTGGAAGATGCCCGGCATCACATGGGGTGGGGGTCTCAGGCCAGGCCTGGCTCTGGGTGCTTCTAACTTCTTCAGGATGCACGCACAGAGGCAGGCATTTCCCCTGAGTGCCTTGTCTCCCTCCCCTGACAACCTGGCTCTGAAGAGACTCCAGGGCTCCCTGACCTCCTGACTTAATCAGTCCTAGGGTCTCCGCATAACTCAGTGACCGCAGACCCCAGGGCAACTCACAGACTTGTGTGTGTGCAAAACCAGTTTGCTTTTGAAAGCACGCAATGTGGCTCAAGGGCAGCCTCAAGCCCGCACGGGTCAGGCGCACACGTGCTCAGAGTGTGACAGGACATGCAGGCGAGCCTGCAGAGTCCCTCCAACGGCCTCAGTGCTTTCAAAAATAGGCGGAAGCAGCAGGACAGCTCGGCCCCTCCTTGGATGTGCTGACTCTGCCACACTGACACTCCAGCCATCCGTGCGCCTCAGGGCAACAGCAGCCTGCTGCAGAAGCCCTGAGACAGGAGTCTGGGATGCCCAGGCCACCAGGGCCACAGCTGCTGGCCTGTGGACAGTGACTGCCAGCAGTGAGTGTGGCAGCACTGAGAGGGCCCTCGGAGGTGATGGGGCCATGGGGGCTGTGCCCGGGGGTGAACCATCCGTGGACTAAGGGCTCGGGGTGGCCCTCACTAGGTGCTCACAGACACTGGCACCAGGCTCCTGGACTTCCCAGCCAGCAGAACTCTGAGCTGAAGAAACCCCTGCTCTTCGAGAGCCGCCCAGTCTCAGCTATTTCACTGCAGCAGCAGGTGCACTAGGACGGCCACTAACACTGCCCTGGGGACCTCCAGCCCACCTGCACGTCTTGGCTGCAGTGCCTCAGTCTGGATGGACCCCGGTGAGGAACGCACAAGGGTGTCTCTTGGGAAGTGAGCCCTCTGTTCCTGGAAGGCTCCGCCCACCCGGCCAAGGGGCTGGGCTCTGCCCTCCCAGAGACCGCCAGGAGGCAGCTGCACCCCTCCCCCTCAGGCCCACTCCCACTGTTGTCATTGTTGACTGCCTGCCTAGAACTGAAGGCTGGGAAATCAGGCGCCCTTCCTTGGGCAACCCCGAGGTCCCGGCTTCTCTCTGTGTCATGCAGCCTGGCTGTTCTTGGAGCCCGTCGTGGCACACAGTGGCACTCACTAAAAAACTGCTTCCACGTGTTTTTTTTTCTTCTGATTATGAAAATGACACGTGCTTATTATGAAAATGCAGGAGGCCGGCGCCGCGGCTCAATAGGCTAATCCTCCGCCTGCAGCGCCGGCACACCGGGTTCTAGTCCCGGTCGGGGCGCCGGATTCTGTCCCGGTTGCCCCTCTTCCAGGCCAGCTCTCTGCTATGGCCCAGGTGTGCAGTGGAGGATGGCCCAAGTCCTTGGGCCCTGCACCCCATGGGAGACCAGGAGAAGCACCTGGCTCCTGGCTTCGGATCAGCGTGGTGCGCCAGCCGCAGCGTGCCAGCCGTAGCGGCCATTTGGGGGGTGAACCAACAGAAAAGGAAGACCTTTCTCTCTCTCTCTCTCACTGTCCACTCTGCCTGTCAAAAAAAATAAAAAAGAAAAAAAAAAAAGAAAACGCAAGAAAGGATGAAGCTGAAAAGGAAGCTTCACCCATCATCACACCACAGATCATCACTCTTGTATATTAGAATTTTAATTCCTTTGAGACATAAGTCGTTTTCATTCCTGACTTTGGTGTCCTTTTTTTTTTTTTTTTAAAGATTTATTTATTTGAAAGGCAAAGTTAGAGAGAGACAGAGAGAGAGAGCTCTTCTTCCCTCCTCTGGTTCACTCCTGACATGACCACAGCAGCTGGAGCTGAGCCAATCCAAAGCCAGGAGCTTCTTCTGAGTCTCCCACGTGGGTGCAGGGCCCAAGCACTTGGGCCGTCCTCCACTGCTTTCCCATGTGCATTAGCAGGGAGCTGGATCGGAAGTGGAGCAGCTGAGACTTCAACCACAGCACAGGCCCCAGAGTATTTTTATTTTTGTAGTGTACGTATGCACACCAGTGGAGTGCTGATGAAACATCTCTTTAAAAACAAAACAAAAAGAATGTCTACCCTGGTTCGTGGTATTTGCTGATGTCTATGTTGTAAATGTTCCTGCCTTGGCTGACTTCCAGAAGCCAATAGTTTGACAACCGACTTTTGGCCAGAAGGTCAGCTTTGTCTAGCCACCTGCTGAGATCCTGTGGTCCGTGGCTTGGGACCTAAACCTTTTCAGTTACTGTTACAACCTCTGCTTTGCAAAGATCGCTTCAGGCAAGGATCACCAAAGGGTGCTCACAGTTTCAACATGTCAGCGACAGCTTCCTGACCAAGTGCAAGGGCTCAAGTATCTTTACCTTGATGGGTGTGGCAAGTCGCCTCACGGAAGGGGTCCCATGTGTCCTCCCCAGGAATGGAAACACCATTGCACACCGCTTGATGCTATTCCCACACAAGGGGACGAGCACCACATCGCTTGTGCAGGGTTTTTACAAAAAAAAAAAAAAAATTAATACAAATACAATCATGGAGAAATAATCAGATATCCAGACTGTGGACCTGTAAATTAAGCACTCAAACTTTTAGCAGGGTGTGGGACTGCCCAGATGAAAGGGGTACGAAAGAGACCTGAGCACAAATGCAGCACAGGATCCGTGGAGGCTGGGTCAGGACATTTTGGGGACAATCGGAGAAGACTGAGTATGGCCTTGTTACATCAACATCAGCGTCTCTAGGTTAGGTGTTTCTCAGGAAGGGGGCGTGCCCTACAGGGCCCAGCACTGATGTCACACAGGGTCTGCAGTTTTCTTTCAAGTGATTTTGCAAAAACAAAACACATCTATCAGGCCGGCGCCGCGGCTCACTAGGCTAATCCTCCGCCTTGCGGCGCCAGCACACCGGGTTCTAGTCCCGGTCGGGGCACCGATCCTGTCCCGGTTGCCCCTCTTCCAGGCCAGCTCTCTGCTGTGACCAGGGAGTGCAGTGGAGGATGGCCCAAGTGCTTGGGCCCTGCACCCCATGGGAGACCAGGAGAAGCACCTGGCTCCTGCCATCGGATCAGCGCGGTGCGCCGGCCACAGCGCACTACCGTGGCGGCCATTGGAGGGTGAACCAATGGCAAAAGGAAGACCTTTCTCTCTCTCACTGTCCACTCTGCCTGTCAAAAAAAAAAAAAAAAAAAAAAACACACATCTATCAGATCTGAATACACGAGGGACGGAGCCAACGACAGATGAATCTGGCGCCAGGATACGCTGGTATTCATTGTATAATTCAACTTTTCACAGAGTTCAAAATTATTAAAAAAAAACACATGGGAAATATTATTTTCTTCATAAAATAAAGGTTATTTAAATGATTCCTATTTCCCCACCACAGAAATATACTACGATTCATTTAACCAAACTCATAGCTGAGTCCAATATTTTTACTATTGCAAACTGTGAACATCCTTGTAATTAAACCCTGGCCCACATTCATAATTGCTCCCTACGTTATTGTCAGGTCGAAGGGAAAGACTTCAAGTCAGCTGTGAGGAGAGAACCCTTGGGCTTAAACCCCTACCGACTGACCGCTCACCGGAGGTCACCGGCCAAGGAAGCAGCGTCTCCGCTGCCTTCTCGGGCTCCGGGGCGGCGGAGCGCGGGTTCAGCGGCGCCCGGGGCCCACCCCTCTGCCGGACGTAGGGCGGCTCTGGCCCTGGGCTGGGCAGGGGCGGCCCTGGAGGCTCTGCGAGGGGCAGGGGGGCAGCAGCGGCCCGGGCACTAGGGGCAGGGGGCAGCAGCGGCCCGGGCGCGAGGGGCAGGGGGGCAGCAGCGGCCCGGGCACTAGGGGCAGGGGGCAGCAGCGGCCCGGGCGCGAGGGGCAGGGGGGCAGCAGCGGCCCGGGCGCGAGGGGCGGGGGGGGGGGGCAGCAGCGGCCCGGGCGCGAGGGGCAGGGGCGCAGCAGCGGCCCGGGCGCGAGGGGCAGGGGGGCAGCAGCGGCCCGGGCACTAGGGGCAGGGGGGCAGCAGCGGCCCGGGCGCGAGGGGCAGGGGGGCAGCAGCGGCCCGGGCGCGAGGGGCAGGGGGGCAGCAGTGGCCTGGGCGCTAGGGACGGGGGGGGGGGGGGGGGGGGGGGCAGCAGCGGCCCGGGCGCGAGGGGCGGGGGGGCAGCAGCGGCCCGGGCGCGAGGGGCGGGGGGGCAGCAGCGGCCTGGGCACGAGGGGTGAGGGGCGGGGGGGCAGCAGCGGCCTGGGCGGCGCCAGGCGGGGCCGGAGGTGCGCGGGGACGGTTCGCACACCGCAGCCCCCGACCCCGGCCCGCAGCGCCGCTCCCACTTGACGGCGGTGCCGTGTCCGGGGCTGTAAGGGCCGCGGCCGGCCGCCTCACGCGTGCTCACTGTCCCGCCCACCCTTCCTTCGCACCTCCCTCAGGACACTGAGCGCCCTCTGTGGCCCCTGCGGCGGGCAACCCACGTGGAATCAGCGCGAGGATTCGCCGGCCGCCTGAGAACCTGGTCGCGCCACGTGACCGGAAGTGCGTGGGGCCCACTGTTCTGAGCCTCGGGAGACCTCCAGCGCGCAGCGCAAGACTGCGGGGCGTCAGAAGTGTGGTGTTCAGGGATTGGCTGATCTTAACCAAGGGGTGGTCACTAGAGGGCAGCTGTTGCTGATTGGGCGGCAGAAGCACGGGGCCACTTCGGATTGGCTGGCCTTCGACCCATGTGCCAGTGATTGGCTCGGAAGCGAGGGTTTCCGCGGGAGGTGGCACCACACCGAGCCTGGCGTGGGCCGGGTCTGAGGGGTGGCGGTTTTTCTTCGCCGGAGAGGTCGCGGGCCCAAGGGCTGGCTCCGCGTTGGTCGTGCGGAGGACGACGACGGCGCTTGCTCGGGAGCGGGAAGGCCGCTACAGGCCTGCGAAGCCATCACGGCAACCAGCCGGGCCACGGCGCGGTCCTGGGGAGGCCGCAGAGCACTTCCGGCCACAGGCGCGGTCACGTGGCGGGATCCGCGCTGGCAGGAAGTCCCGCCTCTCAGCCTCGCCCGCGCAGGTGTTGGCCCCGCAGGGTGCAAGTAGACATCGGGGTAACTTTTTCTTTGTTTCCCAAATTTTGGGCGATTTTATTCCAATTATTAACACAATCACAAGGAGAAATTTTATTCCGTGGACAAAGAAGAATAGGAAAGAATGAGGCGGAACAAGGGCACCATTGACAGGCGTTTGGGTTACATTAAATTTAAAAATAACTTTATTTTTCAGTTCTATAGAGAAACCCGTATTTGGTGACATGAGTGGATTTTCAGGATAAATTTAGCGTCCAATCTACAAATAACTTTTAAACCGTTAGTTGCATCAGTATTTTTGTAGCCAGTAAGTGGTGCTGATTTATGTCTGCTGTTAAAGAAACCATTTAGAGAAATGTCGTTTCCAGTTATTGAAACAACAAGCATAAGAATTTTTAGATTCACAAAAAGCTATTTTCTGAGGGCGGTTAGAGTCTAAATGTAACTTCCATGTAAAAATATAAAAATGTCATTCCAAGTCACAAAGTAAAGCTAATAGGTCAAAGACCACATTCGAATGAAGTTTTTAATAAACGTTCCAGTAGCAAGAAATCCACTTCCTCACCCAGGAGGTATTGACAGAGGACAGTGGCCCTGTCCCCCTGTGTGCTGAGAGGCCCAGCTCAGAATTGCCAGACCTCACCTCCCTTTCCTGGAGGGCTTGAGGACAGGTCATTGTGCCCAGGTCCACGGGGATGGGGAGGTGCTACTGCCCCGTGAGAGCGTGGGCGCCGGGATACGGCGGCTTCCGCAGGTTCCCTGGCCTGGCTTCCTCGGCAGGCAGGTGAGGCAGAAGCCTTGAGTGGTGTCACCGTTATCCCTGCATAGTGGAGCCGTGGCAGACATGCTGGGTGTACTGGGCCAAGATAAAGTACTGTGTCTGAACAGAATGGCATGGCTGAGGTCATCATACCTTGGTTCTTCTCAAATTCTTGTTTTTACTTTCTACCTTGATGGAAAAATTAGCAGTGTTTACCTGTCTCCAAGAAAAAAATGCAAAACCACGAATTATGTTTGCTATGCACTGATATTTCTGGGAACTGGGCATGATCTCAAATTGTGTCATACTTGGGGCTCCAGACACACGGGAATAGGCTGGAGGAGCCAGCAGACACTTGAGAGACCTGGAAGAGAATCCACCAGGGGAAGGGAGGACACGGCCTGGGAGACTAAGTTGGCCACAGGGTTGAGGGCTGAAGGGCCCATCACCTCCTTAACCACAGGGTTTGCTAGAACTCGGACCAGGAAGTGGACGTGGCTTGGGGAAGAGGGGGACCCGAGCAGCTCTAGCCGTGCACCATTGATCAAGAGACAGGGAGCTCTGGCGCTCAGTGGGGACAGCAGAGAGGGTCAGTCTGAGGTCCAGCCAGAGCCCGAGGGACTGGAGCTGAGTGGTGACAGTGACAGGTTCTGAGTGCGACCTCAGACTCCTGGGGTGGGGATGGTGTGCGAGCAGCGGAGTGTGAGTTTGCATCCCCACCCTTTGGCACATTTTGCTGTTGCACAAATCTTGCTGATACTTAATCATTTTCCTACAAATTCTGGAGACCAGCCCATTGCCAGTCAAAATCATTTATGGTATACATTTTTTCTCTCAGCCTCTGGTGTTTTTCCCTTTGGTTTATTATGTAACCAGGAAGTTCTAATTTTAATGCTGTCTATTTTATCAGTCTTTCACTTCGTAGTGTATGTGCCCTTTTTGATAATTTTTTTTTTTTTTTTGAGACACAGAAACGGAGTGTGCATTGGTTCACTCCCCATCCAGGACTGGGCTGGGCTGAAGCTGGGAGCCAGGAACGAAGTCCACATCTCCCACAGAGGGGGCGGGGACCCAGCTGCCTCTGTGGGATCTGCGTTAGCAGGAAGCTAGAGTCAAAAGCCAGAGCTGGGGATTGAACCCAGACACTCAGGTGTGGGATGATGGCATCTTAACCTCCAGGCCAAATACTCACTGCACGTGTCTTCTGGAGTCTTACTGAAGACACTCATCTGCACCCTGAGGTCACAGAGGCTTTATTCTAAGTTTTCTTTTGAAAAATGAGTTCTGTCCCCGTCGCCCATCATTATGACTTTGGATTCGTCTGTGGCCATCAGTGTGGCCACCATCTTTACTCGTCGGCAGTCTTCCATTGTAAGACCAGGGCATGTTTTACTCACCGTTCAGTTGTGGACGTTTCATTTTCTAGTTCGTGCAAACATGGCTGCATGTGGGGTGGTGCACAAGTTTGTGAGGGAGGAACTGTCAGGTCCCAGCGGCTCATCTCAGATTCTCCCACGTGAGCAGTTTTCTTCAGAAGTGTAGACGTGTTCATGTGACTGCATGCTGTGGCCAACACTTTGTGTAACTGTGTTCTCTTTCCTTCTACTTTCTTTGAGTTTATTGGATTTGCTGATTGACTTCCATTCCTCCCTTCTGCTATGAGCATTGTGGCTGGAGATGTCCCTGTATTGCTTCAGCTGCATCCTGTATGTTTTGTTTTGTTTCAGATGGATTTTTGAAAAAGCAAGGCCAAGGACTCACTCAGATGCTGGTTTTCTGACAGAGTTCATGATGCTGTGAAAACCCCTGTCACCTGGAGACAAGCCCACGGCCAGCACAGCTTTTCCTGTGAGTAGAACTGACGCGTGCTAGAACTGCAGGTGCCAGGCTGGGCTTTTCCCCCACAGATCAGACTTGAGTTGTCGCCATTAAATGCCTGGATGTTAGGAGCGGCTGTGTGGCACAGCAGGTTGAGCCTGCACTTGAGACACCCAAATCCCACGTCAGAGTGCCTGGTGCTCCACTTCTGATCCAGCTTCTTGCTGATGCATTAGGAAGGCAGCAGTGATGCTCCAGTACCTGGGTCCCTAGCACCCACATGGGAGACACAGATGGAGTTCTTGGCTCCTGGTTTCAGCCTGACCCAGACCTTGCTGTTGTGGATATTTGAGGAATGGACCAATGGATGGAAGAGTGCACCCACGCGTTTCTCTCTCTCTCTCTCTTCCTTTCAAATAAATATTTTTTAAAAAATTTTAAAGCTATTATGATTAGGAATTTAGAAATTCCTTCTTGTAATTCTGTCATTTTTTTATAAATTTGGATGCTAAATTTTTATATACATACAAATTCACAATTCTTAGTTATCTGGTGAATTACTGCTTTTAGAGTTACACGGTTCTTTATATTGTTGTAATGCTTGTTATCTTCAAGTTTAATATAAGACACAGCAGCTTTCTTGTTGGTGTTTCTGTGGATGTCTTTCAGTCTTATTTTCAGCCTGTCTCTGGTGTTTGATTTCCTCTTGTATAAATATCACACTGGGTTTTCCTCTCAGGGGAGGGCATGTAACACAAATCAGTAGCTGAGTTCCCCGCATGTGGGGAATCGCAGGGGTCAGCACATCTGGAGTGCACTGGACGAGGCTCGCCCTGGAACGCCACCTTGCCAGCTAAGTGCACATACTGCGGGCGGGGGGGGCGGGTAAGTTCTTGTGATTCTATCACTCTGTTTTATGTACATTGGTTTTCTTTTTTTTTTAAAAAAAGATTGTATTTATTTATTTGAGGGATAAGATACAGAGAGAGAGAGGTCTTCTGTCCACTGGTTCACTCCTCAAATGGCTGCAATGGCTGGAGCTGCGCCAATCTGAAGCCAGGAGTCAGGAGCTTCTTCCAGGTCTCCCATGCGGGTGCAGGGTCCCAAGGACTTGGGCCATCTTCTACTGCTTTCTCAAGCGCATCAGCAGAGAGTTGGATCAGAAGTGGAGCAGCTGGGACACAAACTGGTGCCCAAATGGGATGCTGGCACCACAGGCGGAGGATTAACCTACTGTGCCACAGCGCTGGCCCTATACATGGTTTTTAAACCGAAAGAAATTTAGAAGTCACACCTTTTTTTAATGTTGGCCTTGACTTCTAACACCTGTGATCATTACTGACCGGGCTGTTGTGGCCTCTGGGAAGTGAACCAACCGATGGAAGATCTTCCTCCTACTACTCTTTGTAACTCTTTCAAATAAATAAATAAGCATTTTTAAAAAAGCAGAAGATGGCTCAAGTGTCTGGGCCCCCCTGCCACCTCCCATGTGGGAGACCCAGAGGGAGTTTGGGGTTCCTGGCTTTGGTCTGGCCCAGCCCTGGCCATTGCAGCCATTTGGGGGGTGAGCCAGCAATTGGGAGATCTCTTTCTTTCTCCATCTCTCCCCCTGCTCCATGTCACTTGGCCTTTCAAATAAATAAAAAATAAACCTTTAAAAATAGATATAACTGCTAGCCCAAGACCCCTTGCTGTGATGGAAGGAGAGGGGAGAAGGGGACAGCCCAGATGTTGTGGACCCTGGGCCCCCACTGGCTGGAAGCAGGGAAAGGCCGCAGCTTCTGGGCTTTTCCAGGGTCCTGGAAATCCGGGAGAGCCCAGAGGGTCACAGCGTGGGGCCCTGAGCCGTTTGCTGCGGGCCTTTCCCGGGCTTCGCCCCCTGCCCGTTGGGTCCAGAGGTCAGCTGAGGCAGTGGAGAAACAATCCTCGCTGTGAAGTGCCTGAGGCCTGCTCCGACGGGAGAATGGCCCCCTTTGAGCAGCACCGCTCGGAGCCAGGACAGGACTCCCAGAGGGACAGGCGGTGAATGGGCATCTGTGTGCACAGAGGGACGAGCCCCGGCCCGCACGGGAGGAGACTCAGGTTCTGGTTTCTGTTTGCAAAGCCCGCGCTCTGGAGTGCGTCCACAAATACACACCTGTTTATTGAACTCCCACTGTGTGCACAGCTCTGTGGGGCACACAAAGAGGCAGTGATTGGGAAAACCACAGATTAGAATTTATCCATGCAAGTGAGCTGCTCCCGGGGAGGCTGGGCACCCACAGAGGCCATCTCCACTCCAGGAACCACCCCCAGCTCCTGCTCGGGGGACAGGATCGATGTTTGAAACTTTGAAACAGCTAACGGTTACTCAGAGTTCCTTCACCCTTTGCTTGCCGCAGGCGTGGCTCTACTGCTGGGTTGAGAACGCCCTGGAAGCACTGGCTCACGTTCTGCCAGGGGTGACCAGAGGTCACCCAGGCCGGTGACCGGCTGGGCTGGCAAGGAGGTCCTGTCGGAGCTTGTAGGAGGCTAGGCACTGCTGCCTGCAGGCAGCAGGGAGACTGGGGGAACGTGGGTGCCTGGGGCCCGGGGCAGCCAGGGCTGTCCTGGAGAGGAGGCAGAGCGCAGGGTGCCGAGCACCTGGCTTGGACTAACCATGCGTTCTCATCCCACCCTGCAAGGAAAACGGGGCAGCGATGGAAGTAGCTTGTCCAGGATCACAACACAGGGAAACGGATTCGAACCCTGTGCCACCTCCAAGCATGGGGAAGAGGCAGAAGGCTCGGGTGAAGCAGGCACATCTGTGAGCCAGACGGCATCACTGGGTGCCGTGAGGGACCCAACCTAGGAGGAATTTGCTGTCAACAAGCAGCCCACACTCGGGACTCCTGCTAGCCTGACTGCCCAGGGCCTCTCACACTTCCCCTCACTGCTCTGCCCCCACTGCCCAGGGCCTCTCACACTTCCCCTCACTGCTGGCCCCACTGCCCAGGGCCTCGCACACTTCCCCTCACTGCTCTGCCCCCACTGCCCAGGGCCTCTCACACTTCCCCTCACTGCTCTGCCCCCACTGCCCAGGGCCTTGCACACTTCCCCTCACTGCTCTGCCCCCACTGCCCAGGGCCTCGCACACTTCCCCTCACTGCTGGCCCCACTGCCCAGGGCCTCGCACACTTCCCCTCACTGCTCTGCCCCCACTGCCCAGGGCCTCTCACACTTCCCCTCACTGCTCTGCCCCCACTGCCCAGGGCCTTGCACACTTCCCCTCACTGCTGGGCCCCCACTGCCCAGGGCCTCGCACACTTCCCCTCACTGCTGGCCCCACTGCCCAGGGCCTCGCACACTTCCCCTCACTGCTGGGCCCCCACTGCCCAGGGCCTCTCACACTTCCTCTCACTGCTGGGCCCCCACTGCCCAGGGCCTCTCACACTTCCCCTCACTGCTGGCCCCACTGCCCAGGGCCTCGCACACTTCCCCTCACTGCTGGCCCCACTGCCCAGGGCCTCGCACACTTCCCCTCACTGCTGGCCCCACTGCCCAGGGCCTCGCACACTTCCCCTCACTGCTCTGCCCCCACTGCCCAGGGCCTCGCACACTTCCCCTCACTGCTGGGCCCCCACTGCCCAGGGCCTCGCACACTTCCCCTCACTGCTGGCCCCACTGCCCAGGGCCTCGCACACTTCCCCTCACTGCTGGGCCCCCACTGCCCAGGGCCTCGCACACTTCCCCTCACTGCTGGGCCCCCACTGCCCAGGGCCTTGCATACTTCCCCTCACTGCTGGGCCCCCACTGCCCAGGGCCTCGCACACTTCCCCTCACTGCTGGCCCCACTGCCCAGGGCCTCGCACACTTCCCCTCACTGCTGGCCCCACTGCCCAGGGCCTCGCACACTTCCCCTCACTGCTGGCCCCACTGCCCAGGGCCTCGCACACTTCCCCTCACTGCTGGGCCCCCACTGCCCAGGGCCTCGCACACTTCCTCTCACTGCTGGGTCCCCACTGCCTAGGGCTTTGCACACTTCCCCTCACTGCTGGGCCCCCACTGCCCAGGGCCTTGCACACTTCCCCTCACTGCTGCCCCCACTGCCCAGGGCCTCACACACTTCCCCTCACTGCTCTGTCCCCACTGCCCAGGGCCTCTCACACTTCCTCTCACTGCTGGGCCCCCACTGCCTAGGGCTTTGCACACTTCCCCTCACTGCTGGCCGCACTGCCCAGGGCCTCGCACACTTCCCCTCACTGCTGGCCCCACTGCCCAGGGCCTCGCACACTTCCCCTCACTGCTGGGCCCCCACTGCCCAGGGCCTCGCACACTTCCCCTCACTGCTGCCCCCACTGCCCAGGGCCTCGCACACTTCCCCTCACTGCTCTGCCCCCACTGCCCAGGGCCTCGCACACTTCCCCTCACTGCTCTGTCCCCACTGCCCAGGGCCTTGCACACTTCCCCTCACTGCTGGGCCCCCACTGCCCAGGGCCTCTCACACTTCCTCTCACTGCTGGGCCCCCACTGCCTAGGGCTTTGCACACTTCCCCTCACTGCTGGGCCCCCACTGCCCAGGGCCTCGCACACTTCCCCTCACTGCTGGCCCCACTGCCCAGGGCCTCGCACACTTCCCCTCACTGCTGGCCCCTTACTGCTGGGCTCTTACTGCTTCCCCTGTTTTTCATTGTTTCATTTTAAAATATTTGGAAGAACAGAGTATAAAGAAGTCCATGGAACACACACATTAAATGATTTTTAGCATTTTGCCAAATCGCTCCTGGGCACACGTTACGCACACGCACTACTGCCAAGTCGGTTGTGGGGCTGTGACTATCACAGAGCGTGGGATTTGGAGAGAAAATCATGCAGTGGGGAAAGAAGGGTATCAGTCAGTGAGGACATTCCAGTGTCTGTAGATCCAATAGCCTGGCACCCCACACACTACAATGTAGAGCCATATTCTGTGTAGGTATGTGTGTGTGTGTGTACACACACATATGCAAGCTTCCACATCCGAGAGGAAGCATGGAGTTTGTCTTTCTGTGTCTGGCATGTGGGATAATGATCTCTCACCCCACCCATGTTATTACAGACTGTGGGGTCACATTACACTGTGTGTGTCTACCAAATTTTTATCCAGTCATCAGCTGATAGATTTCAGGCGGGGAGGAGCCGGGCTTCCATACTGCTTTGGAATGAGCCATGTTCAAGGTTCGGGGGCTGGGCTTCAGAAAGGCACACGGAGGACAGAGTCCAGGCCATTGCACGAATGGTGCCCTCCTCAGAGCAGCGCGGAGGGAGAGGGCAGGGACCTACTCCCTGCAGGACCGGGGGCTGCCAGTTCCTGTGCTGGCTTAACGCAGTGCCCGGGCCTGGAGACACCACGGCTGGGCTTGCCCCAGAGCCCGGCAGGTGCTCTGCACCCACAGCCACGTCTTTCCTGGATGTCCAGTGTGGAGTAGTTGTGGCTTCTCTGGACAGCGCTTGTGAAACAGCCCCAGACTCGGGATTTCTGTTTTCCCTAGGGTGTGTGCTGTAGCTCTTACTGAAAACGGCAGATTGCCTTGCTTTTGTCAGCAGGAGGCACAGCTGAATAGAGCTGTGTACTTCCCTGTGGGTTCTGTGCCTGCCTGCCCTGGGTCACGCCTGTGGGTCCCGAGTCAAACACACCTTCCAGTTTGTGTCTGACGGTGCTACAGTAACCTTCAAGGGAGAAGATGTGGGTGGGATGCGCCGGCAGCGTGGTGGGCATGGCGTGCGCCCCCCCCCCCCACCGTCCCACTGTTTCTGGAAGCCCCATTGGCACAGTTCTTCCCAGCAGTGTCAGTGAGAGGAGGGGAGAGCAGCGTGGGCAGCAGGAGGCTGGCTGGAGGCCCAGCTCTGGATGGAGCAAGCTCCATCGTGGTGTTCTCCGGTCTCACTGCATGGTGGTGCCTGCTCAGACCTGCCCTCCCTGCTCCTCTGACAGCCCCTTCCCCCATCCACTGTGCAGGGCACAGCATGCAGGAGGCCACTTCACAGCATGGACCCTGGGCTGTCGTCCCTGCACCCGGGAAGAGCCTGGCAGCACCTGGCCAGCTCAGGTCAGGACGCCTGGCCCAGGGTCATGACCTCAGCAGTGCCCGTCAGGGCCCCAGGGGGCAGCCTTTTGGGGGAGCCTTCCTGGGGCTCCAAGGCCTCTGGCACCAGGGCTCCTGTCGTCTTAGAGACTGGACAGCATTTAGTCTGGTGAACACCATGCTTCTGGCTGCCACTGGGCTCCTGGGTAGGCTCCTCAGGTGGGATCACCGGACGCAGGGAGCTGTTCACCCTCTGTGGACCCCACTGAGCACCTGCCCACCTCCTCCCCGACATGTGGTGCCATCGGCCTTCTTTTCTCCATGTCCCTGTGGGGTTTTGGTAACGTCTCAGGGGTTCAGTGTATATTTCTCTGGCGAGCAAGGATGCTGGGCGACTTCTCACAAGCTTAGCAGTCATCCAGAACTCTTGTTAGATTCCTGATCAAACCTTTTGCCTTGTTTAACATTGTTTCTTGTTGGCTTGTGGTGGAACCACTTCATGTGTGTGTAAACCCTTGTTTAACATTTTCTTGTTGGCTTGTAGTGGAACCACTTCATCGTGTGTGTGTGTGTGAGAGAGAGAGAGGGAGAGAGGGAGAGAGGGAGAGAGGGAGAGAGGGAGACCTCTCCTAGTCTGGGTGGAACTAATCCATCACGTGTGTGTGCGTGTGTGTGTGACCTCTCCTAGTCTGAGTGGAGCTACTCCATTACACCTGTGTGAGTGTGTGTGTGACCTCTCCTAGTCTGAGTGGAGCTACTCCATTACACCTGTGTGAGTGTGTGTGTGACCTCTCCTAGTCTGAGTGGAGCTACTCCATTACACCTGTGTGCGTGTGTGTGTGACCTCTCCTAGTCTGAGTGGAGCTACTCCATTACACCTGTGTGAGTGTGTGTGTGAACTCTCCTAGTCTGGAGCCACTCCATCACATGTGTGTGTATGTGTATGTGTGTGACCTCTCCTAGTCTGAGTGGAGCTACTCCATTACACCTGTGTGAGTGTGTGTGTGAGCTCTCATAGTCTGGAGCCACTCCATCACATGTGCGTGTATGTGTATGTGTGTGTGTGAGACCTCCCCTAATCTGAATGAAACATCTCCATCACATATGTGTGTGTGTGACCTCTCCTAGTCTGGAACCACTCCATCACATGTGTGTGTATGTGTATGACCGCTCCTGGTCTGAGTGGACCCATCACATGTGTGTGTGTGTGTAACTTCTCCTAGTCCAGAACTACTCCATCACGTGTGTGTGTGAGAGACCTCCCCTAGTTTGAGTGGAACCACTCCATCACACATGTGTGTGTAAGTGTGTGTGTGAGACCTCTTCTAGTCTGAGTGGAACCACTGCAATACACGTGTGTATGTGCGTGTGTGTGTTTGTGTGCGTGACCTCCCCTGGACTGAATGGAATCACTCCATCACACTCTGTGTGTGCATGTGTGTCTGTGAGACCTCTCCTAGTCTGAGTGGAACCACTCCATCACAGATGTGTGAATGTGTGTGGGTGTGTGTGTGCATGTCTGTGAGTGTGAGTGTGTGAGCTCTCCTAGTCTTTGACTTACACGTTCATTTTCCTAATGAAGTCGTTGAATGAAGACCTGCAGTGAATTGCAGTTTCTTTTCTTACTTTTTAAGAACGTGTTAGTGGTTGATGTGTGTGTTCCCAGCGTGCTCACTGCTTCCCGTATCGTGAAGAGCTTCTGTTACGCATTCATGGAGACAAGGTCTCGCCCTCCTGCTGCTGGCTGAGTTCACCCTGCATTGGTTTGTGTGGGAAGTGAGTTAGGGGTGAAGGTTGATGTACACATTCCCCTGCTCTGGTCCGGTCACTGCAGGAGGTGCTCTCCCACTAAGCGGCAACAGGTCTTTCAGTGTGAAGACAAAGGAAATGTGAGCATTGGTAAGCGAATTCTGGCACACTTGGCAAGAAACGGTGTGAACTGCTGCTATATGAACATCTTGAAGCTATTTTGAGGACAGGAAGACGGAAGAACACGTGTTGTTTGGGTCCATTTACATGGGGAAAACCAGTGTGGGTGATAGGAACCAGGCAGCGTCCCCTCCAGGGCAGGGGGGGCAGGGTGGTCCCTGAGGCACTGTCCTTGGGTGGCGCCAGCACTGGCTGTGATGCTCAAGAGAGCAGGTGGGCGCCGCCGAGGGCGTCGACACAGGGTATCCCGTTTTCATCCTAGCTGAGTTGTTCCCATTTCTACCTGGAGCAGCCTCAGGCAGTTACTTTCTGAGGGCCGTTTCAGGACCCTGGTTACCGTCTGTAAGGTCCTGAGTGCGCCCGCCCCAGGGTCTGGGCCGTCGGCTCTGGACGCGACCTTCAGACGCATTTGGCAGAGCCTTCTGTTTTGGAGCTGTGCAGAGGGAGGCCGGCAGACACCAACTACGCAGGCAGGCTGGGGCTCGTGTTTGCCTTGCTCTTCAAGAGCCGATGGAAATTTCTCATCCTGCCATCATCTTTGACAGCATGGCTGCTGAGGTCTCTGTGACTTCCTGTGTTTACAGGCCTGTGAGGTGCTCGCCCATGGCACAGGGAGGGGCCTGGAACTCAGGGAGGCCCGGAGCCGCCCATGTTTTCACCGCCCACCACTCGGACCCACGCACTGCTTCCTTTTTCCTCGTGGCGGTGTTGCCCTCAATGCCCACGTGGTCTCTGAGGCCCTGGCCCTGGGTCCAGGGACATCAGGACTCATCCCGTTCCCCAGGCTCCTGTCTGCTAACCCTGAGGCTGCATCCATGATGGAGTTGCCGCCCGAGGTGCAGGTAAGGAGGCCCTCACTCGGAGCCAGTTCGTTCTCTCTCCCTGGGGTCCTGCCCGCTGCATGGTCTGGGCTCGTCCTTGGGGCTCCCCTCCTGGACTTGGCCTTGGAGGGTGGTGTGAGGCTGCATTTTTGTCAGGAGCTGCAGAAGGCTCACGACCAAGTGCCAGGGATGAATCATGGTCGCACCAACCACGTTCCCCGTTAGGTGGGGACTTGACAGGTGGGAGTGACATGTTGAGAAGAAACCCTAAACCAGCTCGAGAGTCCTCCCCTGCCTGTGGACGGCAGGGCCGTGTCTTACGTGCGAGTGGCTCACAGCCCCGGCTCTGCACTGAGTTACAGGAGCCAGATCTGTGCGGGGAATTTAAGGGCAGCCGGAAACTTGTTTTCTCCTGGACTCTTTGGCCTACACCTGCACTGTGTGGTTGGGACCCTGTTGGCTGCCCTTGCACCTCCCCTGCCCCCACTCGGCTATGAGCAGGGGACAGAACTGGGGGGACAGTGGTGTAGCCAGTGAAGGGGATGTCGTGTCCACTGGGAATGAAGAGAAGGGAGCCCCTCCCCCTCAGCCAGGGGCGCTCTTCCGACGCCTCCCGGGGAAGTGCAGCATGAGCAGAAGTGGCTGTGAACTGGGTGCTGTCCATACAGGCCCTCGAGGGGCTACTTCTAAACATCACAAGGTTGGCCCGAAAGTGTTGGAGCACCCTGTAGTCAGACGTGGACGCTGGGTCGTATGCACACCTGGGAGGTCCTGGGTCATTGTCAGCATGGACACTGGGTCATGTGCACACCTGGGAGGTCCTGGGTCATTGTCAGCATGGACGCTGGGTTGTATGCACACCTGGGAGGTCCTGGGTCATTGTCAGCATGGACGCTGGGTCGTATGCACACCTGGGAGGTCCTGGGTCATTGTCAGCATGGACGCTGGGTCATGTGCACACCTGGGAGGTCCTGGGTCATTGTCAGCATGGACGCTGGGTCGTGTGCACACCAGGGAGGTCCTGGGTCATTGTCAGCATGGACGCTGGGTCGTGTGCACACCTGGGAGGTCCTGGGTCATTGTCAGCATGGACGCTGGGTCGTGTGCACACCTGGGAGGTCCTGGGTCATTGTCAGCATGGACGCTGGGTCATGTGCACACCTGGGAGGTCCTGGGTCATTGTCAGCATGGACACTGGGTCATGTGCACACCTGGGAGGTCCTGGGTCATTGTCAGCATGGACGCTGGGTCATGTGCACACCTGGGAGGTCCTGGGTCATTGTCAGCATGGACACTGGGTCGTGTGCACACCTGGGAGGTCCTGGGTCATTGTCAGCATGGACGCTGGGTCGTGTGCACACCTGGGAGGTCCTGGGTCATTGTCAGCATGGACACTGGGTCATGTGCACACCTGGGAGGTCCTGGGTCATTGTCAGCATGGACGCTGGGTCGTATGCACACCTGGGAGGTCCTGGGTCATTGTCAGCATGGACGCTGGGTCGTGTGCACACCTGGGAGGTCCTGGGTCATTGTCAGCATGGACGCTGGGTCGTGTGCACACCTGGGAGGTCCTGGGTCATTGTCAGCATGGACGCTGGGTCGTGTGCACACCTGGGAGGTCCTGGGTCATTGTCAGCATGGACGCTGGGTCGTATGCACACCTGGGAGGTCCTGGGTCATTGTCAGCATGGACGCTGGGTCGTATGCACACCTGGGAGGTCCTGGGTCATTGTCAGCATGGACGCTGGGTCATGTGCACACCTGGGAGGTCCTGGGTCATTGTCAGCATGGACACTGGGTCATGTGCACACCTGGGAGGTCCTGGGTCATTGTCAGCATGGACGCTGGGTCGTATGCACACCTGGGAGGTCCTGGGTCATTGTCAGCATGGACGCTGGGTCATGTGCACACCTGGGAGGTCCTGGGTCATTGTCAGCATGGACGCTGGATCGTGTGCACACCTGGGAGGTCCTGGGTCATTGTCAGCATGGACGCTGGGTCATGTGCACACCTGGGAGGTCCTGGGTCATTGTCAGCATGGACGCTGGGTCATGTGCACACCTGGGAGGTCCTGGGTCATTGTCAGCATGGACGCTGGGTCGTGTGCACACCAGGGAGGTCCTGGGTCATTGTCAGCATGGACGCTGGGTCATGTGCACACCTGGGAGGTCCTGGGTCATTGTCAGCATGGACGCTGGATCGTGTGCACACCTGGGAGGTCCTGGGTCATTGTCAGCATGGACGCTGGGTCATGTGCACACCTGGAGGTCCTGGGTCATTGTCAGTATGGACGCTGGGTCATGTGCACACTTAGGAGGTCCTGGGTCATTGTTGTCAGCATAGATGCTGAGTCGGGTACCCTTGGAGGAGCTCAGGGTGCCAGCACTGTCCTGGCAGCTTACCCCACCTGGGTCCCTGGGGGAGGGTTTGGGGAGCAGAAAGAGATGAGCCCAGGGCACAGGGGCATGGGGGGAGAGCTCTTCTGCAGCTCCTCCATGCACAGCACTGGCGGGAACTACCTCACCATTTGCTGCAGTGTATGTAGATCCTGGGGCGGCCATGGCAATGCCAGACACATACATGTGGCCCCGTGGACCAAGCCCTCCTGGTGTGTGTGTGATCAGTTGTGATAGAGGCTGTGCACCCTGCAAAGCCACAGACAGTCTCTCTTTGTGCCTTTATCAAAATGTGGCAGCTCCACCCCCAGTCTCACTCTTGGCCACAGGGGAGGGGGTTCCACGAGCCACTCAGCCTCTGCCATGTGAGTGGTAGGGTGGGCCTGGCAGGAGAAGGGAGGCAGAAGCGCTCCCGGGCAGGGAGGAGAGGGTCCTGCGGTGCCAGTGGCTCAGCAGCACTGACTCTGTTCATGGCAACCCCACAAGGCAGAGCCACGTCCCAGGGAGCCTGGCCACTGCCCGGGGCCATGGTGTGAGCTGAGTCCACAGGAAGGCCCTGAAATGGTCAGGACAGGATGTCACCTGCCTGTCCCGGCAGGCCCAGACCAAAGCTGATGGGCAGCAGCGACAGGGGAGGTGCCCCTTGCTCCTTGGCCCACTGGTTTGGGACCTGATGTTCCCGTCTGGCTGGTTTCTGGCCCACATGCCTCCGTCCCTGGGCTCTGCAGCTTCTGGTCTGCCCACGGTGGGCCCTGTGCCCCACCCTGCCTCCCTGGCCAGCCCTCACTCTTGTCCTCTGATGCTCTAGGCTGTGCCCAGAGGCCCCAGGAGGGGACCAGTCTCCCAGAACTCAGACACGGTGACTGCCTTGGAGAGCAGGGCTCCCGGGCCCAGGGAAGAGGCTTGTTCTGTGTGCCACGCCGCAGAGGCCAGAGCCAGGGGAGAGCCAAGGAGAGAAAATCAGCCTCAGAAAAGCTCAGGTGACCGTGGCCAAGACAAACACTGCAAGCCGGGGGCCTAGGGGCTGGAAGGTTCCAGACACACAGCCTCCCTCCCCTGCCAGCACCTCCTCACCTGCGGCCCCGGAGCCCAGGGCAGAGGCATCACGGGGTGAGGGCTCGACATGGCCCAAGGCTCGGTGGAGACCCACGTCCCACACGGCCAGTCAGGCAGGGCCTGGGGCACAAGGCCTGCTTTGTCCTAGAGGAACAAGACTGGGGCCCAGCCCTCTTGCTGTCTGCCCCTTGCCCACCCCGCCAGGCCCTCTGCACCCCTCCTCCCCCTCTGTCAGCAGGAGGCCAGGGTGCAGCTGAGGGCCGTGTGGTCCCTGCCTCTGTGCTGTTATGGGATGAGGACCTAGGCTGCCTCAGGCACAGCCACGCCTCATCACCACAGCCTCCCCAGTGTGGGAGGTGAGTCAGGGGCACTGGCTGGCCAGGTGCAGGTGCGAACCTGGCGGGAGCAGGCCAGAGCTCACTGCAGACAATGCTGGCCGAAAGGGAGGACCCCACAGCCTGGGTCACGAGAGCTTGCAGAAGGCGCAAGTTGTCCAAGGCCAGGGCAGGCTGAAGGGCAGAGCTGTGGGGCCAGGGCCTCCAAAGCCCTCACCTAAGTCTGAGGCCTCCTAGCAGGGCCCCCAGGGTCTTCTGGGAGTGGCTGGAGGGCTGGCCTTGGTAGGAAGGTGGCCAAGCTCCCTGAACAGAGATCTGAGACTCAGCACGTGGGCAACAATGACCTCTGAGAAGAAGACGGGCATCACCGACCACTGAACCCGTGGCACCTGGGCAGCCGCATGGGTGGGGAGGGGCTTGGCTCAGGCCCATCCTGTCCGGTGACAAGCGTCTCGGTCTCACAGAGCCTTGGTCGGGCTGCTCCCAGGGGACTGCACTGGCACAGAGGCCCCAGCACTGTTCTGTGGACATGGAGGCGTGGCCGCCATCAAGGTCTGTGGCACCGGCGACAGAGCCAAACCATCAACGCGCGTGAAGACACATTAGCGTCTGGCAGTCCGCTCACACACACATGCTCATACATGCTCATACGTGCTCACAAGGCTCGCACACCACAACATCCATGTTCACACACAGGTACAAATGCTCACACACTCACACACACGCGCATGCCCCCTCCCTTCCCTGAGCAGCCTTCCACACTAATCAGGGAGCAGGTCGGCCTCCTCCGTCTGACCTCTCCTTTTCTCCATAAGACTGAGTTCAGTGGTCACCTCTGGCCCCTTGCCCATGCCGGATTTCTTGCAGCCCCTTCTTTGGTTCTCTGTCTCCTGCTTGAGGCAGGGCTGTGTAGGCCACATCATCAGGACAGGGGGCTTAACCGGGGGTGAGCACGTCCAGGCTGGGGATCACAGAGTGCAGCAGATAACACTTGGGGCAGTGCTGAGGTCAGCCAGGGTCCTCCAACTTGAGCACTGTGCCTACCGCAGGACGCATGGGGAGGAGCCACAGCCAGCAGACACGGCCTGTGGCCACCAACGTGGCCTGTGGCCCTGCAGTGCCAGGGCAAGGGGAGCCGCAGAGGCAGGGAAGCAGGGACCACACACACTGCCCCCACCAAGCCCCACCACGGCTGCTCGAGGATCCTCCAGCAGAGGCCTGGGAAGGTGGCCACAGACCCCTTGTGGTGGAGCCCTCAGGGTCCCCGGTGTTGCAGGTTGCACCCATTGCCACACGAGCTGGCAGAGCAGAGCCGCCTTGGCCCCACCTACAGACCCTGGCCCTGGAGCAAGCACAGGGGGGTTCATTTTTAAAAAATTTGTGTTTATTTATTTATTTTTATTTATTTGAAAGGTAGAATTACAGGAAGAAGTGGAGAGAGACAGGGAGAGGGACAAACAGGGATCGTCCATCTGCTGGTTCACTCCCCAGGCCTGCAGTGGCTGGAGTTGGGCCAGGTTAAAGCCAGGAGCCCCGAGCTTCTTCAGGTCTCCCACGTGGGTGCAGGGGCCCAAACACTTGGGCCATCTTCTACTGCTTTCCCAGGCACATTAGCAGGGAGCTGGATTAGAAGTGGAGCCACCAAAACGCAAATTGGCGCCCATATGGGATGCCAGCACTGCAGACGGCAGCTTCACCCCCGAGCCACAAGGCAGGCTCCAGACGTGTGTGTTTCTGGCTGTCCACCTGTGCATGGATTTTCTCTGGAGGCTGAGTGACTCCATTTCCTTGCTGACCCCAAGCAACACCCCACCTCCCAGTCACTTTGTCTTCCTGAGCCTTTTCCAGAATCAAGCACCCTCATCTTTAAGTCTTCTAAAACACGGCCCAGCCAAGCCCGCTCAGAGGGCTGGGTTTGGATCCAGTGTGGATGCGTGGAACTTGGTAATGTTGCTGTTGTTAGGAGGGGCAGCTGCAGGTGCAGTGTGGCCTCCCGCAGAGTTTCAGCCAGTGGCCACTGCTCCATGACAGACAGGGCTCCCACCCACTGGGGCACTCCCCAGATGCCCACAGGGACTGTGGTGAAGCTGGGAGCCAGGGACTCAGCCTGGGTCTCCCAAGTCTGTGGCAGGACCAATTATTTGAGTCAGAACTGCTGCCTCCTGGGGTCTGCACTGACAGGAAGTGGGGCCAGGAGCCTGAGCTGGGACCCAGGCTGAGATACGGGAGGTAAGCGTCTTACCCAGGAGCCCTAACGTGTATCCCAGAAGGAACTTTTGAGGTGGAAATGAGAACAAGATGGTACCAGGGGAAGGAGGGGTGCCCTGCCTCAGTTTCCTCACTTGCGAAGAGGCCGCGATGGGATCAATTGGCAGTGCCACAGAACCCCAGACCCGAGTCCACCCAGCCCACGCATGCCAGGCCCCGACGTGGGTTGTGAAGGGACCTGCAGTTTATCTGCAAAGTGCAGAGCGAGGAGTCGGCAGCCATCACGAGCTCCCAGGCTCCCCAGGGCTGGGGGCTGAGGGATCCACACCAAGTGGGGAGAGGCAGTCCCCCAGTTAGGCTGCAGAGCTGTGGCCCTCCTTGGATTGGTCGGTGATGTCGTGTTCTGGGAATCTTGACGATGGCGAAGTGGATCCTGTCGGGGTGACATGCATGTGGAAGTCACTTTTTGCTCAGGGCCTCGGCTCCTGAGAAAACCCTCAAGACAAGCCTGACCTCAGGATGCTGCTTGGGGTGGGTGTTTGACACAGCAGCGAAGTCACTGCCCAGGACACCCAGTTCCCATATCGGGGTGCCTGGACTGCGTCCTGGCTCTGCTCCCAATTCCAGCTTCCTTTTGCTCACTGGCACCTGGAGGCATTGGTGCTAGCACTTGGGTCCCTGACATCCACACGGGAGACCCGGATGGAGCTCCTGGATCCTGACTGCTGTGGGTATTTGGAGAGTGAACCATTCGGTGAAGTTTCTCTCATTCTCTCTCCCTCCTACTCTCCCTCCCTTTCAAATAAAAATAATCGAAATATATTTTGTTATCTGTAGAGGAGGTAAATGGCCTCATGGGTCTGTGATCTGGGGCTTCCTCAACTGCCGCAATGAATGTAGGAGGCTGATTCGCAACCACGGAGCAAGAACACTGAGTGGGAGCTGCAGAACTGGGTGCTGGGAGGGGTGGGGTGCAGTGCTGGGAGGGGTGGGGTGCAGAGCTGGGCGCTAGGAGGGGTGGAGACTGCAGGGCTGGGTGCTGGGAAGGGTGGGGACTGCAGGGCTGGGTGCTGGGAGGGGTAGGCTGCAGAGCTGGGTGCTGGGAGGGGTGGGGTGCAGTGCTGGGAGGGGTGGGCTGCAGAGCTGGGTGCTGGGAGGGGTGGGGTGCAGTGCTGGGAGGGGTAGGCTGCAGAGCTGGGCGCTAGGAGGGGTGGAGACTGCAGGGCTGGGTGCTGGGAAGGGTGGGGACTGCAGGGCTGGGTGCTGGGAGGGGTAGGCTGCAGAGCTGGGTGCTGGGAGGGGTGGGGTGCAGTGCTGGGAGGGGTGGGCTGCAGAGCTGGGTGCTGGGAGGGGTGGGGTGCAGTGCTGGGAGGGGTGGGGTGCAGAGCTGGGCGCTAGGAGGGGTGGAGACTGCAGGGCTGGGTGCTGGGAAGGGTGGGGACTGCAGGGCTGGGTGCTGGGAGGGGTAGGCTGCAGAGCTGGGTGCTGGGAGGGGTGGGGTGCAGTGCTGGGAGGGGTGGGCTGCAGAGCTGGGTGCTGGAAGGGGTGGGGTGCAGTGCTGGGAGGGGTGGGGTGCAGAGCTGGGTGCTGGGAGGGGTGGGCTGCAGAGCTGGGCGCTAGGAGGGGTGGGGACTGCAGGGCTGGGTGCTGGGAAGGGTGGGGACTGCAGGGCTGGGTGCTGGGAGGGGTAGGCTGCAGAGCTGGGTGCTGGGAGGGGTGGGCTGCAGAGCTGGGTGCTGGGAGGGGTGGGGTGCAGGGCTGGGTGCTGGGAGGGATGGGGTGCAGTGCTGGGAGGGGTGGGGTGCAGGGCTGGGTGCTGGGAGGGGTGGGGTGCAGGGCTGGGTGCTGGGAGGGGTGGGGTGCAGGGCTGGGTGGAATCTGGAGAGGAGCTTGATTCCCACAGCACCTGGGACACAGCAGTCATCAAGAGGTCGCCAGAGACGGTTGACCGTGTGCCTGGCCCAGGACACACATGGACTGACAGTGGAAACGGGGCTTGGGTCTGAGCCAGCCTGGTCCAGAGCCGGTGGGCTTCCCCTGCCCAGTGGTGTCAAGCTGGGCAAGGTGGCCGCTGGATTGTGGCTGGGGGGCGGGGGCTGCAGGGCCTTTCACCTCCCTCTCCCTCACCTGCAAACCAAGCATCCCAGAGCCATGACGTGGTCCAGAGCTCCAATAACCCGAGGATGTGCTGGACTTATGACCTCTGACCTTCAGCCAGCCCATGGGCTTTCTCTGCTGCTCTCGGCACCGCACAGGCTGGGTGGCACCAGCCCGAGCCCTTCACACACTCACACTCATTTAATTCCCATAATCATGCCCGGGATGGCCCCTGTGATTATTATCTCTGCTGGACCAAGGCACAGAGGGTCAGTAGCTCGCCCAAAGTCACACACACGTGTGCTGGGACATGACCACGTCTGGCCCAGGACACATGCCCTTTGCCACCTGCCCAGTGCTGCGGCCTGCACCTCAGCACCCTGTGCCCTTGCCTGGGCTGCTGATTCTGTTTTCTGCCTCGCTCTTGGTGAGGGGTTTGCTCTGTGCCCTGGGACAGCTCCGGCACACACGGTAAACACCAAATGAATGAGTGGGTGAGCCACCAGATGGAGAGGCGAAGGGCTCGTGGGGCTGAGTGGGATTAAGTCTAGGAGGGAATCTGTTCAAGCACGGTTCACACAGGGGCAGGCCAGGATCTGAGTCCACGTGCTCTTAATCCTGGCTGTCCTCTTGAGATGTGTGTGAGGGCGGTGCTGTGCACACAGTGGGGGTGCGAGCGCGGTCGGCACCTCTGTGATGGGTGCGCAGTTCCCATGGCTGCATAGAGGGTGGCGGCCGGGCTGGCGCTGTGCCTGCGCGCTTGGGCAGTCAGCCTTCCTGTCCATGGCTCCTCAGCCCGGATTCCACCAACAACAGCTCAAAGACAACTCGGGGCCATGTGCACCTGGGCCAGACTGTGGGGACATCATTCTTGTTCATCATCCCTGAGTGACAGGTCCAACTGCCGCTCACACAGCATTGCACTAGGACTCCCAAGTCATATATGGAGGATTGCACAGGTTCTAGCAAATTCCAGCACTTTACAGAGGGGACCTGTACAGCAAGCCCAGCTCTGCCCAAGTCCCAGCTGGGGCTCAGGGTCCCACTGATCCCATGTTTCACAGGCAAGACTGGGCAGGAAATCAAAGTTGTGATGGACCCAAAAGAACCAGCATGAAACCCCAAGCCAGCAGAAGTGACGTCTTGGCTCCCTTCCTGGCCTGGGGGTTAGGGCAGGCTTCCGAGACCTGACCTCCCCAGCTCTGGCCCAGCTTCCAGACTCTCCTCTGCCCCCTGCTGCTCCTGCAAAGTGCCCGGGGTCCTCAGCTCCCAGGGAGTGCCCCGGGAATGGCTATGTGCCCTGGGCGGGCTCTCAGAGATGCTTCCCAAGACGGAGTGGGCACTGCCACGAGGAACCTTCCCCAGATACGACCTGTGAGTGGGGCTGGTCTCACGCGGGCCCTGGCGGGGCCGTGGGCCTCCAGACACCGCTGCTTCCTCAGGGCCCCCGCGGTGAGCAGGTCCCGGCCTGGCCCCGGGGAGCACTGCTCAGGGGCTTCCCCAGGACCAGCTCCTGCTGCCGCCTCTGGCCCTCAGGCCTCAGGAGACCAGTTTGAGCTGCCCCTTCTCCGAAACTGGAACCTGTCGATCCCCAGGAAGGATTCTGTTTTGTCTCCTGTTTTTCTTGAACATCAAACGCAGAAAGGCCTGCTCCCAGCAAAACCTCCCTGAATGGAAGCAGCAGGAGCCTTGTTCTGGGAAGCCCTTGGGCCTCTGGCCTGGCGAGCGGGCACTGGGCCAGCTCCCCTCCACAGCCTCCTCTGGGTGAACATCTGCCCGCCCACGCCTGCCTCCTGCTGGCAGCTTCCAGACAAGCTCGGCATGGAGTTCCCTTGCCCTCGGAGGGTGTGGCTGAGCCAGCGTCCTGGGGGCAGAGCCACCAGACCCCTCCTGGTGGATGGCTGTGCCTGGTCAGCAGGGCTTGAGCAGCCCTGTCCCTGGGTTCCTTGCCCGTCCACCCATCGACTCGTGGGTTTCTTCGAAGCACGTTCACGGAGCGCCCCCAGGTCCTGTGGACACAGAGGCCATAGGAGTCCCTGCCTGCCCTCGGACTCACAGACGGGGCAGGGGCTGGGCGCGACAGTGCTGGGCAGGGGTCTGCTCCAGACAGGGGTGCAGGCTACTCCTGAGGGTGCCAGCTCCTTGCAGATGGGCCAAGGCATGGTCACACATGGGGATGCTGGAGCCACACCAAGGACTCCTAAGTGTCACAGGAAGTTGGTGTGACTCGGCACCCCTAGTCCATACGGCCAGAGGCCCAGAAAGTGCTCAGGCTTTAGCGGGGTCCCAGCTCCTGCATTGCCATCAGCAGCTCCTCCAGGGGGGCGATGATGCCCAGGCAGGGCCGTGGGTGTCAAGATGCAGGGTTTCAAGCTGGCAGGGGCTAGGCTGGGGCAGGGCCGGGGTCTCCTGGCTCCAGGCCAGGGTCTGTGGGCCTGGGGCTCGAGCTTGGGCACAGCTGGGGCTGCTGGCATGCCCACTTCCCAGAACTCCCCTGGGCGGCCTCAGCACTGCTGCCGTATGGGCAGAGGCCAGCTCACGCCCCAGAGCCACGTGGCAGGAACGGGCGTGTCCTGGGCTTGTGTCCCGTCTGAAATCAGGGACGAAAATAGCTCGCCTGTGGTTATTGATGCCAATCGTCAGGTCTCGGGAAGGCAGTTAAGAATGGGGATTCCCCAGGGCCCGGATTGTACAGAAGCCAGAGACCGGTGCGCATAGGAGCGGAAGCTGCCGTGCACCCCACTGGCCGCAGTGGACAGCCCTGGGGACTGGTGACGGGGGCCACCTCTCCAGCTGGGGCAGGAGCAGCTGACCCTCCTAGCAGAGCTGGAGCTTCCTGCGGGTTCAGGGGCCCAGGCTGCTGTGAGTCAGGAGCAGCAGTGGCTGCCTCCACATACAACGTCCGGCACGGAGGGGAGAGTGCCAGGGGTGCAGACTCCTCTCCCACCATGCGTGAGCCAAAGACGGGCCCCTCACTGCTGGACGGGTCACCAACAGGAGACTGAGTCCCATCCTGTGTGCAGTCCCAGTGCCAGTCCCAAGACAGCCCCCGCCCCGGGCATGGAGGACGGACAGAGCCCCTCCTTCCTGAGCCAGCTCTCTCCCTCCGCCCACCCCACTCTTCCCCCGTCCTTGCTCTCCCCCAGTCCCTGGGCTCTGATTCTCCTCGGCCAGGTGGCACAGGGACACTGCACGGGATGCTGCGTGGGGCCAGTGGTTCCAACCCCAGGAACCACTTCAGGGTGCCCTGAAGAGCCTCATAACACAATGCTGGGACTTGGGTGCCCGCTAAGATGGTCGAGACACTGCCCAGGGCACGGCAGACCACATGCCGGTGCCAGCGCTCAAGTCCCCACTCTGCCCCCATCCAGCTTCCCGCTCATGCACACCCTGGGAGGCAAGAGAGACAGCCCAGGTGCTTGGGCCCCTGCACCCACGTGGGAGACCTGGATGGAGCTCTTGGCTCCTGGCTTCAGCCTGGCTCAGTCCTAGCTGTTGTGAGCATTTGAGGAGTGAACCGAAGCAGGGAAGATTCTGTCTCTCTTTCGCTCTGTCACTCTGCCTCTCAAATAAAAATAAATCAATGTCTTTTTAAAAAGATTTATTTATTCACTTGAAAGAGTTACACAGAGAGAGGAGAGGCAGAGACAGAAAGATCTTCCTTTTGCTGGTTCACTCCCCAAATGGCCGCAACAGCTGGAGCTGCGCCAATCCGAAGCCAGGACCAGGACCTTCTTCCCGGTCTCCCACGTGGGTGCAGGGGCCCAAAGACTTGGGCCATCTTCCACTGCTTTCCCAGGCCATAGCAGAGGGCTGGATCAGAAGTGGAGCAGCCGGGACTTGAACCAGCACCCATATAGGATGCTGAGGTTGCAGGCAGTGTCTTTACCTGCTACACCATGGCACCAGCCCCATTTGTCCAAGACGATGAAGTCCAGTTTGCGCATCTGTGGAGTATGGATGTGATGTCCAGCTCCCCAAGGCTCCTTATGCCTGGCCCCATCCACAGCACCTGGGCCAAATAGTTGTTGGCAGATTTGACTTAAAGTCCTTGAGTATAAAGATGTCTTAGCCCCCATGTCTGAAGGACAACGTCTCAGACCAAGACCAGGCGCTCGCTGACGGAGAAGGGAGTCACCCCCCGCCCCCCCACCCCCTGCTCTAGCCACACAGGCACAGCAGGAAGCAGGCTGGCCCCAGGCAGACAGCTCACTGGGGCAGTGCAGAAGGCATCGCCATGCACCACTCAGTGGTACACGCCTGGGGATGTGGGCTTTGGGTTGGGGCATCTGTCCACCAGCGCCCCCACATAGCACCTGGAGGCGTGGGGTCTGGGCCCCGGCTCAGCCTGAGAGAAGCTGGGTCAGCAGCCTGGACGGCGTGGGGCTGTGAGGCCCAGGGGAGCGCCATGCTGCACGGAGCTGAGAGAGGAGCCCTGGCCCAGCAGAGACGGACCTGTGCGCCGCAGAGGTCCAGCCCGGCTCAGCCTGAGATCCCCAGATCAGGTTTTCAGCTGAGTCAAGAGGACACGGACGGACTGCTGGGGAAGGCAGAAGGCAGGGTCCCAGGTGGCAAGTGGGGAGGGGGCTCCCGGGACCCTTGGCTCCTTCGGGTCGGCTCACTGAGGACCCCAGCCCCACCCGGCCCCCACTCAGGGGCTTGGCTCCCACAGACACCACAGTGAGCCCCTCTTCTCTCCACTGTAGAAAAAGAAATTTTTTCTTTTCCTGATTAGGCGTGGGGGAGGCCTGGAGAGCCCTTCCCAAATGTCGGAATTCCTCCACGAAGAACCATCAACATTGGCGGGTGGGCTCCGGAGCGCATGTGCCCCCAAGGCCGTGTGCCAGGCCCAGGACTGGGCGCTAACCTCAGATCGTTCGGGGAAGGGGGCGGCACAGACCCAAGGCAGCCAGCTCCCCCCAACCCCGTCCGGTGGCGGTGACGTCAGCGGAGCCTCTGACGGGCCGCTTTTCTTGGAATTGTGCGGAATAAGGCCCGTGGAGTAGAAATTCGTCTATCAGCTGCGAGGCTCAGAATAGAAACTGATTCACAGCCGCCGCCGGTGCCACCGCCGCGGGCCAGAGCCGCCCTCGCCCGCACCCAAGGCTCCCTGGGGTCGCCCCAGCCCCTCCTTCCGAGGAAGCGCGCACGCGCTCTGGCAGCCGCGGGCTCCCCGCTCCGGCTGCGGTGGTGACGTCACCCCGACCACCGAGCCCCAGAGAGACCCTGGTGCCAGCGGGGGAGTGGCGGCCGCGGCCACCAAGGGCGCGCCCGCTGGCCGGGGTTCGCCGTGGGCGACGGGCCGTGTCCAGCCTGATTCGCTTTGTTCCCAGCCACGTCCCCACCCCTCCCCCACCTGCCGCGTCGGGGCAGGGGAGGGGGCTCGGGGCGGCCGTCTGCCCGCGGGCGCGTGTGGGCAGGGCCTGGAGGAAGCTGTGCTGACAATCGCGCGTCTGTTCTGCAGCGAGAGGAAAAAGCGCAGAAAGAGTCTCGGGGTTTCCAAGAACACTTACACAGCGCCGGCCGCCGCAGCCCTCAGACCGGCGGTTTGCTCAGTAACAGCCCTGGCATGAGCCCCTCGCACCACGCGGCCGGGCGCCAGGCCGCTCTCCTGTCCGCAGCGAGGTCCGAGTGCCGCGGGCGCGGGGGCGCAGGAACCAGACCTCCGCCCGCCCATGGGCGCCTCCACGTCCCACCCCGCTCCCCGCTCACGGCCCGGGCAGGCAGCGGAGGACTCGCCCCCCCCCCCCCCCCCCGCACACCGGAGACACGGATGGAGCTGCAGGCTCCAGGCTTCCGGAGCTCGCTCGCTCTCCCTCCCCCTCCTTCTCCCTCTCTCCCTCTCCCTCCTTCTCCCTCTCTCCCTCTCCCTCCTTCTCCTTCTCTCCCTCTCCCTCCCTCTCTCTTTCTCTCTTACCCTCCCTCCCTCTCTCTCTCCTCTCTCCCTTTCTCTCCCTCTCCCTCTCTCTCCCTCCCTCCCCCCCTCCTCTCCCCTCCCCTTTCTCTCTGGCTCTAACTCTGCCTTTCAAATAAACCTGATCCTTGATGCTTAGCCCCGCCCACTCTACGTGCTAGGGGTAGTGGCTGCCGGACTTTTCAACCTGACTTACTCAGGCCCCTTCCCCCCTGCTGGCGTCTGGGGGAAGGGGAGATCTTTCCTGGCTCCCACCAGGTGCCTGGAGGAGCCGAGGCAGACTGGTCCAGGCCGTGCTGCCGAGCAACTGTGATCTCAGAAAGTGGAGCAGGGATCTGTGGCTTCAGAGCCATGGCCACCAGTCCACTGGGCCAGAATAGGCACCCGGGGGTCCCCCAGCATGGAGGCCTTTGCAGCTTCTGACTCTGTAGAGGGCGGCTGTCACTCACCAGGCTGTGTTTGCTGCAGACACAGCCCCACAGGGAGGTTCCGTGGCCCTCGCCCTTCCCCCTCCCTGGACAGCCCTGGTCTTCCAGGAGTTCTTCCTGTGGCCCTTGGCACCTGCTGCTGGCCACTCTGAGGCTGGGTGGCCACAGGCCCAGCAACCCGAGGCTCTTGCAGGGCCTCCTCTCAGGCCCTTCAGCTGTCCAGCCTTTGCTGGACACCATGTGTGAGCAGGGACCCCCCTTGCCGGCTGTGTGGGCTGAGTGACAACCCCGCCCCCCACACACCCAGAGCAGTGGGCACAGTTCCTGCACAGGGCTGCTGCGAGGGTTAAACAACGTGAATGCTAAGTGCCCAGCATACAGTGGGTGCTTAATGAATGCAGCTGCCACACCAGCAGTGGCCGTTCAGCACCTGCCTGGTCAGTATGGGGACAGCGGGGTCCCCCACCTGCTCCTGGGCAGCCTCTGCAGCTCTGAGGATGACAGCCGAGGTTCCAGTAGCGCAGGCAGGGGCTGGGTGGGGGACACAGCCACTCACCCACCCCATGTGGCTCCCGCGAGACCTTTGTTTTGCTTTGGAACAAAAAGAAGAGGCTCTGAGCATGGAGCTGGCCACCTGCCACCTGGCCTAGGCTATGCTGGGTCTTCCTCAGGCCCAGGCCTGCGGGGGGTGGGGAGCCTGAGTCAGCAAGGGGCTCTCCCAGCCTCGGGTTGTCCCAGCAGTGGACAAGCAGCCAGGGCACGTCTGGGCCTCCCAGAGGGCTCCACAGGTACCCAGCTCAGGTCCCTCCTGCCAGGGGACTGTGCTGACTCGGGACGCCTCTTGCCACAGGAACATGGGTCCTACCAGCCACACCGTGAGAAGACGTCTCTGTTCTTTGCCGCAGCCTGCTGCTGCCGTGTGTGTCGGCTGTGGTGGTGAGGGTGACACGGGCTGAGCACCCGCCTTTTGTGGACGACGCGCAGCTCCGTGACTGCTCTCTCTGTTCGTACATCGGCTCTGGCCGTATTTATGAAATGCAGATCTCATGCACATTCACCCCAAGGATAGCATCTGGATATGTGGTTCATGTCTTTCTCTGGTGACTGATTTTATTGTACTTCAAGGTTTGTGGCAGGTGGAACCCAAGCCAACAAGCACTGTCCCCCAGTCCACAGCATCCCCGGGAGTGGTCCCCAGAGCTGTCCACCCCCTCACACACGCAGCTCTGACTCCCCTCGGTCCGGCTCCCTGCAGTGCTGGCTCCTGCGAGCTTTGTGCCTGTGGCCCTCACCTCCCATGGCAGGTGCGCTGAGCGCTCACTCCCTAAATATCCTGCACTGGGGGCTGCTGCTGCTCAGGACCACCGTGGCCCCCCGCCTACGGGCGTCTCCACACCCCCTGCCCCCAGCGCCTCCACTCGGCCCCACCTGCTGCCTGGGTCCCACCCACACCGGGCTCAGTGAGTCTGACAGGTCTGACAGCGACAACTGGGATGGAGCTGAGGGACTGGGGGAAGCTCCCTGGGGACGGGGCCCCTGCCACTGCTCAGAGCAAAGTTGGGTAAGCAGTTTGCTGAGGATGGCCGGGGGCAGAAGGCAGTTCCAGCTGCTGGGGTGGGGAGGCAGTGGGGGGCGGGAGAGGACTGAGCACAGTACCTGCAGGCCAGGTCTGGGCCATCTGGGCCCACTGGGGAGCTCAGAATGCAGGTGAGAGTGCAGGGCTGTGAGGTGAGGTCACACTGTGTGCAGGTGACAGAGCAGGGCTGTGAGGTGAGGTCACACTGTGTGCAGGTGACAGTGCAGGGCTGTGAGGTGAAGTCACACTGTGTGCTGGTGAGAGTGCAGGGCTGTGAGGTGAGGTCACATTGTGTGCAGGTGACAGAGCAGGGCTGTGAGGTGAGGTCACACTGTGTGCAGGTGACAGTGCAGGGCTGTGAGGTGAGGTCACACTGTGTCCTGGTGAGAGTGCAGGGCTGTGAGGTGAAGTCACACTGTACACACTGTGTGCAGGTGAGAGTGCAGGGCTGTGAGGTGAAGTCACACTGTGAGCAGGTGAGAGTGCAGGGCTGTGAGGTGAAGTCACACTGTACACACTGTGTGCAGGTGAGAGTGCAGGGCTGTGAGGTGGTCACACTGTGTGCTGGTGAGAGTGCAGGGCTGTGAGGTTGTCACACTGTGAGCAGGTGAGAGTGCAGGGCTGTGAGGTGAAGTCACACTGTGTGCAGGTGAGAGTGCAGGGCTGTGAGGTTGTCACACTGTGTGCAGGTGACAGAGCTGGGCTGTGAGGTGAGGTCACACTGTGTGCAGGTGACAGTGCAGGGCTGTGAGGTGAAGTCACACTGTGTGCAGGTGAGAGTGCAGGGCTGTGAGGTGAAGTCACACTGTGTGCTGGTGAGAGTGCAGGGCTGTGAGGTTGTCACACTGTGTGCAGGTGACAGTGCAGGGCTGTGAGGTGAGGTCACACTGTGTGCTGGTGTGAGTGCAGGGCTGTGAGGTGGTCACACTGTGTGCAGGTGACAGTGCAGGGCTGTGAGGTGAAGTCACACTGTGTGCAGGTGACAGAGCTGGGCTGTGAGGTGAGGTCACACTGTGTGCAGGTGACAGTGCAGGGCTGTGAGGTGAAGTCACACTGTGTGCAGGTGAGAGTGCAGGGCTGTGAGGTGAAGTCACACTGTGTGCTGGTGAGAGTGCAGGGCTGTGAGGTTGTCACACTGTGAGCAGGTGAGAGTGTAGGGCTGTGAGGTGAAGTCACACTGTACACACTGTGTGCAGGTGAGAGTGCAGGGCTGTGACATGAAGTCACACTGTGTGCTGGTGAGAGTGCAGGGCTGTGAGGTGAAGTCACACTGTGTGCAGGTGAGAGTGCAGGGCTGTGAGGTTGTCACACTGTGTGCAGGTGAGAGTGCAGGGCTGTGAGGTGGTCACACTGTGTGCTGGTGTGAGTGCAGGGCTGTGAGGTGGTCACACTGTGTGCAGGTGAGAGTGCAGGGCTGTGAGGTGAAGTCACACTGTGTGCAGGTGAGAGTGCAGGGCTGTGAGGTGGTCACACTGTGTGCAGGTGAGAGTGCAGGGCTGTGAGGTGGTCACACTGTGTGCAGGTGAGAGTGCAGGGCTGTGAGGTGAAGTCACACTGTGTGCAGGTGAGAGTGCAGGGCTGTGAGGTGAAGTCACACTGTGAGCAGGTGAGAGTGCAGGGCTGTGAGGTGAAGTCACACTGTGTGCAGGTGATAGTGCAGGGCTGTGAGGTGAAGTCACACTGTACACACTGTGTGCAGGTGAGAGTGCAGGGCTGTGACATGAAGTCACACTGTGTGCAGGTGAGACAGTGTAGGGCTGTGAGGTGAAGTCACGTCGTGTGCTGGTGAGATAAGTCCAGCGCTAGGTCCCATGGTGCTGCTCCCACCCTGTGCACACCCAGCCCACCTTTGCCCAGACCCCACAGATGCTGCTTTCATCCTTGGCTTCCTCACCTGCAAAACGAGGGCAGCTGAGAGCCCCAGCCCCTTCGAGACCCTCGGGTTAGGTTTGTTCTACCCCCCCCACACACACACACACTGGGCAGTGGCCCTCCACTCCCGTGACCCAGGCTCCTTTTGTCCATCCTGGTCTCAGAGACATGGAAAGGTGCAGTCAATATCTGGGTCTGCAACTGAGCCCAACCCTGGGTCCCTGGCTGGGTCCCTGGCTGGGTCCCTGGCTGGGTCTCTGGCTGGGTCCATGGCTGGGTTTCAGGGGCCCCTGTGGAGGAAATATGGGGGGTATGTGGTGAGAAGACCTGTGGGGGTCTGGTTAGTGCTGCTACCTTGGATCAGCCTTGCCTGGTGGTGTGGTGCCTGCGGGTCCGGTGAAGCCCCTGAGGCCTGGTGGAGCTGCTTGGCGTTGCCCCACCCCGTCTCCTCTGGCATCAATCAAGGCCACATGAGCCCTCGTTTGACAAAGGACTGGGAACCACCCGCCTGGGCCCAAACACTGGCCAGCCAGGTGCACACAGCCAGCACACGGTGACTGCGCAGCTGGACACTGAGCGTGGACTGTGCCGCTTCATGGCCGACGGGGGTCAGGGAAACAAGCCCCATGCACGTGCTGACCGCAGGGACGCAACAGGGCCTGAAGCTGCCCTGTGCCTTCCACGTGCCCCTCTTAGCTTTCCAAAACATGGAATTTAAGTTTAAAATCACAGTGAGTGGGAGCATTTACAGCCAGGTCACCTGAATTCCCCAGGAGCCTTGAAGAACAGTGGCTCAAGGGGATGAGGACTTCCTCAGGGAGGGAGGGGGGCAAGGCCCTGGGCCTAGGGGCCGGGGCAAGCAGCTGTGATCCCAGACCCTCCCCCAGCCCCTTGAATAAACAGCTCCCTGAGGAGCCCCTGGTGCCAAGCCTCGGGCCCTGCCCTCCCTCCCCTGCCTGGCCTGGCTCCCTCTCCCCAGGGGCGCAGGCCAGCGGCTGCCTCTCACCAGCAGGCTGGCCAGGAGCAGCCCCACCCGCTGGCCAGCAAGACAGAGCCTGCTCCACGCAGGGCTGTCTCCCACTGACGCCAGCCCCAGACTGCGGCCTGAGCCGCGTCCAGGACACAGCCCAGGGCACAGATGTTCCCATTCTCTGGCTCCGGACGAGCTTCTTGGAAAAATCACGGAGCCAGCCCTCCTGAATCCACCTTTGAGCTGAGAGAAGAGGGCCCCTTCTCTGCTGCGCCATGGGCACCTGGCCGTCCGCCCTCGGGCCAGCCGCAGGCGGCCAGTCCATGCGGGCCTTGTCTGGGCAGCTGGCTCCGGTCCGAGGGCCCTACAGGAGGCTCCCGTCAGCGCACTCTCACTGGCTTTTTCTGGCTGGCTCGCCAACAGGAAGTGGTCTGGCTGAGGTAGGGGCAGAGTCCACGCGGGGAGGGGGCTTGGTGTGGACTAAGGGACGATTATGCCCCAGCTCTGCTGTGAGACAGGAGTGTTCAGACAGGCCCTGCATGAGCTCTGCTCTGGAGCATGGGGATCACAAAAAGGAGCCCCCATGAAGACAAACCGGAACAGGGTGGTGCAGGCAACCTCTGGGCTATGAGGTCAAGGCCAGGCAGTTAAAGTTCCTGGACCCAGGGGCCAGCACTGTGGCATAGCAGGTAAAGCTGCCGCCTGCAGTGCCTGCATCCCATATGGTGGTGCTGGTTTGAGTCCCAGCTGCTCCACTTCCGATCCAGCTCTCTGCCTTGGCCTGGGAAAGCAGTGGAAGATGGCCCAAGTCCTTGGGCCCCTGCACCCATGTGGGAGACCCAGAAGAAGCTCCTGGCTCCTAGCTTCGGGTTGGCCCAGCTCCAGCCAATGCGGCCATTTGGGGAGTGCACCAGCGGATGGAAGACCTTTCTCTGTCTCTCTCTGCCTCTGCCTCTCTGTAACTCTGCCTTTCAAATAAATTAAATAAATAAATATTTAAAAGAAAAAAAAGATCCTGGCCCCAGCTGGCTCCATACCCCAGCTCTGCCACTTACTGGCCGAGCCTGTGACAGTGGGGACCAGAGAGACAGGGACCACAGGATGCTGGGGGAAGCACTGAACCCAGAGTGGTGCCTGGGTGCCCTAGGGCTGTCATTAGCTCTGGAGCTGTGGGGCAGCCACTGCTCACTGCAGCCTGGCCACTGGCCTCCTTTTCAGCTGACAAAACACGGGAGCCAGAATGGGCTGGTGAAGGCTCTTGGCCATTGGTCTGTGCTGGCCTGTTCCTGACCAGGGTAGGGAGGGGACAGCCGTGTAGCCCTATGCCCTGGTGGGGAGGGGGGACAGCCATGCAGCCCTGTGCCCCCGGGGTGGGGAGCCAGCCTCCCCGTTTGCACCAGCATCTGTTTTTCATAAACCCCCCAGCTTGTGCCCGAGGAGAAAAGTGAGGTTTCTCGGGCAGCGAGGCCCTCAGAAAACCGCCCATCATGGGATGGGCAGTCCCTCTGGGCCTGCTTCCCACTCTGTGTCTGGGGCTGCACACCCACCTCTGCCAAGGAAGGCTGCTCCCGCATCCCGACTGCAGTCGGCCGCCCCTGCGGCTCCCGGCTGGCCACGGCTGCCGGCCACATGCCATCCCGCAAGCCTCCCGGGGACAGCAGCTGCCAAGTGCTGGCCCAGCCAGGAACCAGAGGCCCAGCAGCCCAGAGCGGCTGCCACCCAGTGTGGGCCGAAGACAGAGCAGGGGTCCTCACCTCGGCGGTCCCCCACCCCCTCCCGTGGGCCCTCCCACCCAGTTTAAGCTTTGTTCATGGAGCTGCTCAAGTGTGGCACAAACCCCAGATTCCATCCCAGCAAGCACACGCCTGTCCCCTCCTTCGGCAAACCCGGCACTGTGGCGTCCACATCGTGCTAGCATGCTGGGGCAGCCAGGGTCTCCCACGATGCATGCTGGGACACAGCAGGTCAGGGCTGGGGAAAGGGGCTCTGAGGGTCACCCTCTCAGCCTGCTGACCGTCATGGACTTCTCCACGGGGGCGCTGTTGAGCCCCTGAAGTCACCCCCAGGGAGGGAGTCTGCACAGAAGCATAAAAGGACAAATAAGCACGGGGCCTGTCCCCAACCCCAGCAACGGGCCCGGACACACACACGGCCTGGTTGGAGCAGGGCCCGCAGCGGCTTCGGGGGTGACTGCGGGGCGCAGTGGCCTGCACCAGCCTGCCTGGAGGGGCCCCGCATGCCCAGCCCCCCGGAGAGCTGCTCTCTGCCTGAGCTGAGGGAAGTGTTCTCTGTGGGCTGCAGCCAAGAGCCCGGAGTCCAGCGGTGGACGCCAGGCTCCACTTGCTGCAGCGGAAGCTGAGCTTTCAGTGCTAGGCTGAGGGCGGGCGCGGAGAGGGGCGGCCGCGAGTTGCTCTCCTGCATGCCCGCTCCTGGGCATTAAGGGTCCTCTCACCTGGGTCGGCCACAGGCTGTGGGGACTGCACACGTGTGCCGTGCTGGGCAGGTCGGCTAAGCGTCACTCACAGGTGGGCGGAACCCTAGCCCAAATCCTTGCAATTTGAATTTAAATCTAATCAGAGACTCAAACTTCTCTTCCTCTCATCGTGGCGGTGCTTCCTGCGTGGCTGCTGACCGTTCAGACCTTGCAGCCATCTTGTCTCTGGAACCTGGCGGAACATTCTCGGGCTCTCAGAAGCTCCTGAGCCTCCACAGAGACCTGTCGGGGCCGACTCCCACAGCCCCAGCGGGGAGCGCGAGGAGGCTCACTCTGGCTGCCTGGGAAACTCTGGTTTGGCGTCCTCCCGATCGCTCTGGGACTCGTGTACACGGACAGCACGTTAGTTAACTTTGTTGCGTAAGAATCACCCTAGAGCTGAGCAGGCCTCCAGTGCACGCCATTTCCCTGGGCAGGAACCTGGGGTGGCTCAGCCCCACGGCCCGGCCAGCTTTCCCTGACGTTGGTGTCCAGACTTCAGCCAAGCATGGCTGCTCATGATCCCGACAGACGGCATCACCGTTGGCCTCAGCGCCTGGGGCCGTGAGCCCCGTCACAGGGTGGGTCGCGTGTCCCCAGCATGGCAGCCAGGACCCCAGAGAGTGTGAGAAAGCCACAGGGCCTTCTGGGATCCGGAGGGCTGCACCCAGGTCGGCTGCTGGGCTCCCTGGCTCGAGGGGCACCAGCCCCTGCCCCGGGTCCAGCTGGGAGAAGTTTCCTTCCAAATCTGCCCCTCAGCCAGGCCCCCCGCCTCCCCATGGTGGAGCTCCTCTGCCAGACAGGGGTCTTGGGTGGGGTCTGTGACTGGCGGAGCTGTGTCCACCCCTCCCCTCGGCCCGCCCCCTGAACGTGAGGGATGCAATGGGAATGAGGAGCCGGGTCAGCGTCCTCAGCCCAAGGCCCAGCGGTTCCTGGACCTGTCCTGGGCCGGCAGCGGTGGGCAGCTCGGAGTTAGCGCCCTGGGCGCGGCCAGCCCGCGTGCCCCCAGCCCCTCGGCCCCAGCAGGAAGAGCACATGTTCTTTCCACAGAGAGGAGAAATTGTTCCGTGAGTGAGTAAGCCCTTGGCCGCAGAGCCAGCCCAGCCCGCAGAGCCGAGGCAGGAAGCTGGCAGCTCTCGCGCCTCTCCTGGAACCAGGGCTGGGCTGGCCGACTCCCTCGGAGGCGATGGACCTGGGTCGGGGCTGGGGGCTGGGAGAACTGCTGAGCCTTTGCCTCCACGTGGCTGGCCAGCGGGGCGGGGGTGGGCTCAGCAGGGGACAGGCTCAGGTCCAGGCGACCCCTCGGGGCCCCTCCAGGTCTGGAGTCAGGGCTGAGTCAGCGGTGACTCAGGTGTGCTCCGGGGGGGGGGGGGTGCTCGGCTCTGCGGGGTCTCGACTCTCTTCATGTTTTCCTTCTGTTAAGGCGTTGGGGACAGGGCAGACGGGGAGGCGCGAAACCCCTGAGTGTGATGGGCGGCCTGGCCCAAGCAGGGCTGCATTCACCGAGGGTAGAACAGGAGCTTGGGTGCTGCTGAGGGAGCTCCTTTTCTGTCTGTGGACACTTGCGTGCAAGGACAAACAGGCCCGGATGAAAGGAGTCAGGTATCCACTGGTGTCCACTGGCGGCCCCCGGGGACCAGACACAGCTCTCAGATGAGCCCGCACTGCCGGACCACGATTGTCCAGAGCTGGGTGGCCATCCAGCTCCCCAGGGCACAGCTGCTCAGTTCACGTGCCTGGCCACACCCACACCTCCCTCTCGAGGCTTGCCCTGAGGGCCAGCCAGCAATCTCGGGAGAAGGCAGTGACCTGCTGCCAACACGCCAGGCCTGTCCTGTGTCCAGAGGAAGGACCGGCAAGAAAGCAGCCAGCACAGGGGCTGGGCCCAGGGAGGGAGAGGGAGGCCTGGGCGGGTGGAGGGAGGCAGGCCCTGCCAGCACCCAGCTCCACCCTCCCGGTGTGCATGGGGTAGACCTGATACGGGCTTTTCAAACCAGGGGCCTAGGGCAGGCATTTGATGGACAGGTGAAGGCATGGCTTCTGATGCCCCATCCCATACCGGATGCCCAGGCTCCAGTCCTGGCTCCACTTCTGATCCAGTTTCCTGCCGCTCCTCGCCCTGGGAGGCAGCAGATGATGACTGTGTCCCTGCCTCCTGCATGGGAGACTTGGATTGAGCTCTGGGTTCCTGGCCTCAGCCTGGCCCAGCACCAGCCCTGGGCATCATGGATATTTGGGGAGTAGACCTGCAGATAAAAGTGCCCTCTCTCCCTCTCTCTCTCCCTCCCTCTCTCCCTCTCTCTGCTTCTTGAATAAACCTGGTATATGAGAGCAAGGCCAGCAGCACAGAGACGGCCTGGACATTAGCTCCCACAGGCCAGTGCTGCATGTCCCCATGAGAGGTCGCCCAAGCCTCAGCCCCCAGGCCGTCCTCCAAGCCTGGAGCACAAAGAGCTCCCAACACCTCTGGTTCTCAACAAAAAATGAGCTGGGCAGGGGTCCCAGCCCTCCCCTCAGAGACTTTGGGGGCCTCCCGGGCTCCCCCTCCCCCTAGGACAGGGGGAGTTGGGCCTGAGACCTGCTCTGGGGACTCTGCCTTCGGGGAGCCAGGGGTGCCGGTCCTCGCAGGAGGCCAGCGTCAAGGAAGGATCCTTGGGCTAGGGCTTGGACAGCCTGGGTCTCCTCCCGGGCCAGGGGCACCTGCCATCCGAGCCCCGGGGGCTGAAAGCAGCTGTAAGGGTCCCTCTAGCAGTCCCTAGTGCCTCACCCGCCAGCGTCCTGCTCTGGTTCCTGTGACGCCGCCTGGCCAGCGACAGCCCCAGGGCACCCCCTGGTGGCCACACACAGCCACGCAGCTCCGAAGTGCCTAAGAATCCGAGAAGGGCCGCCTTGGGCACCATGGCTAAGACTCGCTTGTGACACCTGCACCCTACGTGGTCTGCCTGGTTCACGTCCTGAAGCCACTCTGCTTCTGACCCGGCTTCCTACCGATGCACACCCTGCAAGGCAGCACACGGCAGCCCACCCACGAGGGAGACCCTGATGGGGTTCCCGGCTCCAGGCTCCGCCAGGCCCAGCCCCACTTGTGGGGTACTGGGGAAAACGGAGTCAATGAAGGCAAGATCTCGGCTTCTCTACTTTTCAAATAAAAATGGAAATAGGAAAATAAAAATTTTTAAATAAAGTAAAAATCCATGAAACACCAGAGCAGGATCACGGCCCTGAGGCTGGGCTGGGGCAGAAGGGAGCTTCCCCCAGCCCGAGAAGTGGGTGGGGTCTCCAGATGCCAGGAATCCCCACCCTGTGACGCTGCACTTGCAGGGCGGGCCTGGGTCTCAGCCTCCCCTCCGCGTGGTCATGCTGTTCAGGGCCCACCTTGCAGGACTCGGCCTCTGCTCCTGAGATGCAGGGGACAGGCTGGTCGGCGGGGGAGTCCCCGGGGGTGCTCGGCCCTTGGCCCCTCCTGAGGGGAGCCCTGAGAGAGGCACAGTCTCAGGCTGCAGGCAGCCTGGACACCACTCAAGTGTGAGTGACCCGCCCACTCAGGAGACCGTGCAGGCTGAAACCCGCCAGCCCCAGGCCCCGGCCCAGCAGCCCTGGTGGAGTGGGCGTGAAGCGGCCACCAGCCACGAGAACCCTGGGCCTCCCCCACCCCACCCCGTGCTGAACGCAGCCCTGGACCCGCACTCGGACACTCCCACCAGGACAGGCCATGCCCACGGCCTCCCATGGGCCCGGGGGCACCATGAGTCCCAGTTTATAGAGACTGAGGCAGAGGGGTTGAGGACCCTCCACAAGTCACAGAGTTGCTGAACAGCAAAGCCAGGGTCTGTCCCCACCCCCACTACCACCACCTCGCGCACCCTCGCACCAGCTGCAGCCAGGGTGACCCCCTGGGCACAGGAACCAAGGGAGCAGGCAGGAGCTGCCCGCCAAGTCCCACCTCCCGGAGGCCCGAGGTCTGGGCAGACCGGCACCCCACACTCCCCTGCGTCCGTGCTCCCAGCGACAAGCCAGCTCAGAGAGGAGAGAGAGCACGGCGCTGGCGTGGGAGTCGTTTTACTGCTGAAGATGCACTTTCCAAAAGCACGGGGCATCCGTGGCCAGGATGGAGGCTGGACGAGCCTCAGTTGGACACAGGCAGGCAGGGCAGCCCCCGGCTGGCCCGGATCCGCTGGGACACTCGGAAGAGCTCCATGGTGGCCCTCGCGTCTTCCACCGAGCTGTGGCCCAGACCAGTGTTCTGCAGATACAGGCAGAGTGGCACTCAGATGGGGCCCTCACCGCTCACACCTCCACTCCAGCTTGGAAGGACAGTAGCCACAGGCCAGAGCGGGCCAAGGACACCGCAGATGGCAGAGAAGAGCGAAGCCCCCGTGACAGCCAGCCAGGCCCGGGGCAGCCAGGGAGGGACCCAGGCAGGGCACAGCATCCGTGAGGGAGGACCACGTGCTGCTGGCCTGGGGACAGGAGGTGCCTGCCCCTAAGATAAGAGCTGCAGCGGGGGTGGGCCAGGGCCTACCAGGAAGGCTGTGACCACTGCACGGGGCGTGGATCTTCAGGACTCAAGGGGGCACATGCTGCCCTCCTGTGTGCACAGCTTGGGCTCACGTGGTCCTGTAAGCCCCCATGTTCCGGATGGTGAAACGGAAGCCTACACCACAGCCGGTGGGGCTGGCACCCTTCCCTCCCTGCACACCCCTGCAGCCTGAGGTCCTGGCTGGGCCAGTGTGGGACCCGGGGGTGGCTGCATTTTCTTGGAGTTCCTCCTTTGAGAGGGGCCTCCCTTGCCTTGCGCAGGCTCCTTTTCCAGACATTCAGGGCCCAGGGCACGGCCCACAGCACCTCCCATGCCTGCCCTGCCCTCACCCGACCGACAGGGAAACAGGCAGAGCCCCTCAGACTTGCGGTCAGATGAACCCACCCTGGAACTCCAGGCGCTGCCCAGAGCTCAGCGTCCGTGGGCTCGTACCGTTCTGTTAGGTGGGCATAGCCATGCCTTCCTCAGAGGGTGGGACTCTCCCAGGAGGGAGACCCTGTCCTGTGGGTCTGGAGGCACTGATGCAGCAGGAGCTGGGGCAGGGCGAATCACCCGGCTCCAGGGGCCAGGGACCAGGTACCTGAGCCTGCGGGGCCCCTGAGTCAGGCTCACTGCCCCCAGGACACGGCCCAGACTGACCGCCACGGGGAAGCCCAGCCGGGTCCTTGGGCCACTGCTGACCCAGAGGCTCCTCCCCTGCTCAGACACAGCTCCCGCCTGGGGCTGGGGCCGGGGGCCTGGCTCTGGGCCCCCAGTGCTCAGGCCTGCGGTCCCTGCTGCCGGGCCTCTCACCTGGATGTTCCTGTGGAGGAGGCGCTCACACAGCACCCGCAGGGACACTCGCCTGCACGAGCCCAGTCTGGCCTCGCGCCACAGCAGCCTGTCGGTGGCCGTGTCGTAGATGGTGTAGGCCTCCATGTCCTCCCGCAGAGCCTGGAAGTCGTGCTTCAGGTCGTGGCCCACAACCAGCTTGCCTCTGAGCAGCTGCAGAATCTGCCCAGGGAGACGCGCATCACCGAGGCCCCTGGCGGGCGGGCACAGCCCCTCCTCCCTCGCTGTGTGGCCTCGGGCAGCTCACACCATCCCTGGGCTCCAGCCACATCGACCAGGAAAGGAGACGCCTGAACCAAGTCCCCCTGAGGCCCACACAGGCCGGCTCCGATGGACCCCGGATGCCCAGCGGCAGCCTTCCTGGGTCAGGCAGACACCCACGCCCAACCCCGCCCGCAAGCGCACTCCCTGGCACAGAATTAAAGCTGAGGTGGGTGATGACTGTGAAGCAAGGAGAAACCCCCCCTCCAAGGGCCCAACCCAACACCTGAAGGTCAGGGGTCGCAGGTGGGCGGAACTCACACCGGTGCAGACGGAGGAGGGTGCAGGGGGCCTGGAGGAACCGGGGCAGGAGTGGGGGGAGCAGGAAGTGGGCTCTCCCCCAGCCCCGCTGAGCCCACATGGGCGTTCTAACCCGCTAAGTCTGTGGCAGGGCCATGGTTGCCATGCACAGGGACAGGAGATCTTCAGACTAGTTTGCAAACTCCTTCTCAGCCCTCTCCGAAGAGGAGGACTCTGATGCCCCGCTGGCCTGCAGGCGGCCCGGTGACTTCTGACCTCTCTGGGGCCAGGTCCGAGATCATCCAACCGCCCGCAGAGGGGGCTGAGCCCAGGCAGTGGTGAGGGACCCCCGATGGCAGTCTCAGCCTTCAAGCCCCTTGGCAGACAGTACCGCCCGGCCCTGCACAGCCTGCAGGCCTGGAACAAAATAAACACCGATGTCGTTTCCACCACAAAGTCTGCCGTCATTCGCTAAGTGCCACCAGATAACAGGGCTGGGCACACACCATGAAGGCAGAGTGTCGCCGCTGCGCTGACCAAGGCACAGGCTGCCCAGGCTCTGCCAGCCTAGCGGCCGAGCCACAGGGGCAGCCGGGAGAGTGCCCACCCACCCTCACCCCACGGGGGCCTGGGTGGCCTCCCGGGCAGTGGCCACGCAGCACTTGGACTTGTCAGCCTCTGGGGAGGGGCCTGGAAGTGAAGGGGTCTCAGCGTCCTGGGCTGACAGCCCCTGGGACACTTCCCCACCTCCCACTGGTGGCTACGATGAACTCCTCGTGACAAAGGAGAGGGTGGACAAGCCGAGGAAGGGGGAGAGGAAACGCAGCTCTTCTGGACGAAGGTGCTGGGCCCTGGACAGGGACGGATTCCGGGACTTGTCACACGGCCTGGGCAGGTCAGGCCCACGTGGCAAGGGCCACAGACGCTGGGCAGGGCTGCCACCAGGTCAGACAGCTGCTGGAGCGAGAGCAGGCAGGCCCAGGGCTGCAGCACCTGCTCTGAGTGACACACGGCAGCTGCTCAACCTCACCACTGCCGCAGGCGGAGGTGGAGACTCACGTTCCTGGAAAGAGATGTGGATGGGGAGGGACACTTGCTGGGCTCCTGCCAGCAGGCACCGTCTGTGCCAGGTCCGTCTGCACCTCACAAGAGGAGGAAGTTAGGGGGCTTGCCCAGGTCACCCAGCTGAGGACCTGCAGCCGAGAATGTGTGGCCCCACCTGAGCTTCACACCGCACCTGCTGCCCCCAGCCGAGCACCAGGACAGAGGGCACAGCTGGCCCACAGTGGCTGCCAGTGAAGACTTCCGGGGTCAGGACAACAGCCCCTGTGAGGCGGGATTGCCTCCCTCCTGACCAACCCACAGGGGCTGCAGAGGGAAGGTTCCTGGGTCACATGTGCAGAGGGGAAGTGGCAGGCAGGTGCAGCTCAGGCCTCAGAGTCTGCCCTCTGCCCGTGCACTGCCTAGATGTGCCCAACCCAGGCCTTCTGAACCCAAATCAGCATGTGCTGGTTGTCCCAGGGGCTGCTTCCCAGCACGGGCAGCGCCCAGCGAGGGCACTGGGGGATACAGTGGGCCAGGCGGCCAGCCAGCTTCCAGACCAGCACTGCCTGGCAGAGTGGTGTGAGGCACAGGTGGAATTTACATCAGACGGCTGATGTTGCAGAGTGGCGGTAAAGCCATGGCCTGCTGCGCCAGCATGCCCCATGGGCGCCTGTTCATGTCCCAGCTGCTCCACTTCCCGCCCAGATCCCTGCTGATGCTCCTGAGAAAGCAGTGTTAGATAACCCAAGTGCTTGGGTCCCTGCACCCACATGGGAGACCCGGAAGAAGCTCCTGGCTCCCGGTTTCAGATCAGCTCAGCTCCAGCCTTTGTGGCCATTTGGGGAGTGAACCAGTGGAGAGAAGACCTTTCTGTCCCTCCCTCTCTGTCTGTAACTCTACCTCTCAACTAAATAAATCTTTTTTTAAAATAATAAAGATCTATCAGGGTATTTTATGGTTCTTTTTAAAAATACTAGTGTTCCAAGCCCAGTGTGGACTTGTTGCTCACAGCACGACCCAAGTGGCCAGCACAGCCCTGGTCGTGCTCCTGGCCAGCTCCTCCATGATCTGGGTGTTGGGGCTGACTGAGCCCCCAGCAAAGTTGTGTTCAAGTATCACCCCCAGCACCTCAGGAAGAGGCTTGTTGGCAAGGGGGTCTTGGGGTCGCTGCAGAGAAACACTCATGTCTCGGGACCTGCGCTGAGCTGTGCACACCCCCCAGGATGCTCTGGGTCATCTCTGACCCCGGATACCCAGGGGATGATCTGGGCTGTCCAGGGGACCGTGACAAGAAAGAAAAGCCTGCAGGTTCAGGACACACACGATTTTTCCCCTGAGTAGCTCTGATGCGGCACTGGGGGGATCTGTGAAAGCAGAACCTGCCTCCGCTCTCTCTACCCCAACAAGGGATGGGAAGCCAGGTACACAGAGGTAGAGCACCTTCCAGGGAACCTAGCTGGTGACAGCAGGGCTGGGGCTCACACCAGCCCCTTAACTGAGCTAACAGCACCTGGCAGGGCTGCGGCTGAGGAGTGAATGGGCGTGAAGACGCACAGGTGAGCGCCCAGGGCTCAGTGATCCAGAGCTACTGCGGTCTCCCCTGCAGCACCGGGGCCTGGATCTCGAGGGGCACGTGGAGCCCCCCTACCCAGGCCTCTCAGCTTGTAAGGGGGGAGGAGTCCACTGCCTGAGCCCTCCCTGGGTGACTCAGCCCGGGAGCACTTCCAGGGGCTGGGTTTGGCTTTCCCTTCTGGTTCAGAGAAACCGAAAGTTAGGCCTGCAGAGGATTTCCCAACAAGCCAAGCACAGCGAGGCAAACCTCGGCTAGCGTGGGCGGCTGTGCAGCCACAAAGCTGGTCTGGGACAGACATCCTGGCCCCTCTGCCCCGGAGGCTCTGTCCTGGGCTCTGGAGGTGGCTTGGCCCGGGGGTCCACATGGGAGCACCTGTGGCAGCCTGGTACGCTCGCGGAGCAGGGAGTCAGGTGGCACTCGTTACCCAGCCTCCATGCCATCTTCTCCCAGGAGAAAGCCTCCTTGGGGGAGACGCAGACACCGGCGGGGTCACCATCACAGGGCAGGCACCAGGGAGACAGCAGGTAAGCGGGGAGGGGAGGTTCTCCGCAGCCCCTGGGCTGGCTGGCACCGGCCCTTCACTCACCTCTCGCCTGGCCTGGGCAAACGGGGTGGCCGTGGCCATGTGCTGAGGCGTGACCCCGCTGACCCGGGTTCTGTAGTCGGTGATCTCCCCCTCGGGCAGGATGAACTTGTCGTAGAGCACGGTGCCCTGCAGGCTCACCAGGCTGCAGCGTGCCAGGCCGCTCTCCCGCAGGGGCCCCAGCCCCACCATCTCGCAGTCCATGGCCACCACCTCGGGGCTGCCCGCCATGCTCCTCGCAGACCCTCTGGTGCTGCAGAGAGGGGCAGCAGGGTCAGCCACACCTGGCCACCACAGGTTACCCCTCCGCCCTGCCCTGTCTCCAGCAACACCTGGCCACAGGGAAGCCAGCTTCCTGGCTCACTGGGCCAGCCGGGCAGCCTGTGGGCCGGGAGGCCCCGCCCATGCCTCCTGGCCCTCACCTGGCGGCCCTGGGTCCTGTCTCCGCCTCCAGGCAGCCTCTTCCCCCTGAGAGAACTGCTCTGGCAAGGACTATCTCTGCTCTGAGCCAGGCATCCCGGCCCCTTTAGTTTCTGATTTGTTATCAGAGCCGGGCCAGAAGGCAGGCACGTGGGCCAGCAGGTGGGGAGCTGCCTGCCTCACGAGACACATCTGACGTGGAAGGAGCGATTGCAACATCTCGACTTCCTCACCCTCCACCCAGGAGTAAACATTCCCAGGATTGGGGCCTGGGAGCTGGGTCCTGTCTTCCACCGGGACACTCGTGCTGTTTGCAGGAGCCGGGTGGGGGTGAGAGGGGGCTAGCCCCCAACCATGGCCCAGTAAAAAGATTCAGGGGTGCCCTGGAAGCCGGCATCCATGCACCCCCAGGGGCTCTGTGCCGTCTGGGGACAAGGTCTGGCAGTGGGACCGAACTTCCGTGCGCACAGCAGTGAGTGCAGGCAGGGCGAGGTCACCTGGGCACAGTGGACAACTCCCAGCACTGCCGTGTCCCACCCCACCCTCAAGCCCTACCGGGCTTTCCCAACATCTGATTTCTTGAGCTGTTTGTCACTGCACTTCTCTGCCCATGAGCTTTGGTCACTTCTTCTTGTCCAGCTCAACTCCCTGGAAGCTTCAGACCCCTTCACCTGTGGCCTCCTGCCACATCACGTCCCAGCCCTCTTAGGTCCACACCCACCCACCTGCAGCTCACTCAACTCCCCACACTTGAGGGGCACAAGGTCCAGGGCTGGGAGACAGCAGCTCACAGGGCACAGGAAGCCCCTCCTGCCTCCACCACTGGCTTGGTCTGCTTCTCCAGGCTTCTGTATTTAAATCTGCACCCTAGCCACTTCCTGGCTTTCCCATCAATCAGTGTTTTGTTTGCTCTTTGGTCCCTGTTTCACTGCCTTTGTGCTCAGTGTCCTGGGCACTGTAACCAACAGCACAGGGGAGGAACCCAAGCCAGGGGTCTCCCAGAAGTGATGCCCCCAGCTTTAACCAGCACCATCGGTGGCCAGCCAGGCTGGCAATCTTGTTGGGTGAGGCGCCAGCAGGTGAGTCCCTCGGTTGACACCTGTCAGCCTCAAAAGACAGGGCCTGCTGGCCACCACCTTGGCCACCAGGAGGCAGGTGGGAAGGCAGATGTGGAGCCCAGGGTGACTCGTGCTGGTTCTGTGTGACGTGAGTGAGAAAGGTTGGTCCCCACGGTGGTGCACTAAGGTGGGGTCTGGGGGGAGCTGATAGCAGGTGACCCAGCACAGCTGCACAGGTACAATGCCATGCTCTCATCCCAGGACTGCGACTGAGTCTCTTCACAAAGTTGCCAGCCTCGGGTGCTCAGTGCCAGCAGCAGAAGAGAGACAAAGACGGCAAACAAATGCCCTCCACACAGCAGGCACCGCCCCGGGCAGCTGCAAGGTCCTCTACCCAAAGCTGAGCGCCGGCCAGCTCACGGGGTGTATCTCAACACATGAGTTGTGCTAATGACACAACTAAATGAGCTAAAAAATGAGCAGTACACCAGTAAGCACAGAAAGTGCTCAACATGGGGCTGCCACTGTAGCTCAGCAAGCTAGGCCACCCCTGGGACACCTGCATCCTGCATGGGTGCTGGTGCAAGTGCTGGCTTCTCAGTTCTGATCCAGCCCCTGCTAATGCGCCTGGTAAAGCAGCAGCAGGTGGATCTCCTCTCTCTTCAACTCTTTCAGATAAACAGACCTAAAAAGGGGGGGAGGGGGGGAGTGCTGGCATTGTGGCGTAGCGGGCTAAGCCTCCGCCTGTGGCACCAACATCCCATATGGGCATAGGTTCTAGTCCTGGCTGCTCCTCTTCAATCCAGCTCTCTGCTATGGCCTGGGAAAGCAGTAGAAGATGGCCCAAGTCCTTGGGCCCCTGCACCCACATGGGAGAGCCGGAAGAAGCTCCTGGCTCCTGGCTTCAGATCAGCTCCAGCCATTGTGGCCATTTGGGATGGAAGACCTTTCTCTCTGTCTCTAACCCTACCTCTTAAATAACTAAATAAAAATCTTAAAATAAATAAAAAGTGCTCAATACCACCAATCATTAGGGAAACATAAACCTCACACCCAGTACGAAGGCCGCTGTCAAAAGCTGAAAATGGAGAGCGCAGCCTGGTGCACTGCGGGGAGCAGGCCAGGTCCTCTGACCACGGGGCATCCATGAGGCCCGCACACCTGTGCTCACAGCTGCAGCATTCACCCCAGACGCGGAAGCCAAGGGCTGCGAACCGCGGCTCACACGTACACAGAGCTGTGCAGCCTCAGACAGGGCCTCGAGCCCTGTGCTCCGTGCAGACGAGCTGAGGACCTGACACTGCATAGAGCAGGCACAGGTGCCACAGGACACACCCCCGAAAAAGCTACTGAAACTCAAGAGTAGAAAGGCGGCCGGGAGGACGAGCCCTGCTTTGCAAGAAGAGGTTCTGGAGATGGACGGTGCACACCAAGTGTGGCTGACAGCACGTGAGGCTGGCTAGGGTGGCAAGTTTGTTATTTTACCAGCACTTAGAGAGCAGCGGTTCCAGGGAGAAACAAGTCCCTGTGTCCTCTAAGGAGCAATTACAAAACAGCATGGCGTTCCTGCCACATGCCGACACGCCACCCTGACAGCTCCGTTGATGGCACCCTCCAAGCCCGGCTCTGGTGCCCAGGCTCGGCCTTCCTCCACCCACACACCCAGCCGTCAGCTCCCGCCTGGGGCTGAGTCTGGCGTCAGACTCTTAAGGGATCCAGAAGGAAGTCCTAGAGCCAGCTCTCCCACTGTGCCAACAGAGGGGCTGTGACCACATGGCCACGGCCCCGCCTCGGAGGAGCCAGACAAGCGCAGGGACAGCCCTGAGCCCCAGCCGCGGCAGAGCAGAGAGGACTTTACTTTCAGGCCCTGATGCTCCACCGAGGGCTTGGCAGCTCCGCCGCGTGGCTCACAGGCCGGGCACTGTGCTCAGCACTGCCCCTGAAGCCTCACTCTGCCCACTTCCAGGGGTCCGGAGTCAACAGGCTCAAGAGGCGCGCACGTGCTGCCTGAGGTCTCGCAGCCACGAGGCACCACCCCAACCGCCCCCTAGCAAACAGAGAGCCTTTAGAAACTGCAGGGAAACCCCACGGCTACACGGACTGTTGGAGCTGAGGACGCCCCAAGGCGGCCCAGCCCAGCCTGGCCAACAGGCGCTCTGCTCCCCTGGACTGCAGCCCTGCTCCTAAGGGAGACAAGGCAGGCACAGGGCAGAGGCCCCAGAGACAGCTGAATGCTGGGGGTGGGGAATCCCAGTTTGGGTCAAAATCAGTTTTCCAGTGCCCACCCAGCACTGCTCTGCTCCTCCCTGAGCTGTGCCCAGCACAGGAAGGGCCAGCGCCACAGGGGGACGCAGCCTGCCCCAACCACGGAGACACCTGTCCCTCAGGGACCTTGGCTCTCAACTCCAGCTCTGTTTATTCCACTCATTGACCACAGATGGGTGCTCACCCCACCTGTGCCCCAAGGAAGATGACAGCCCGGTGGGCGGCACCTGCTGGTGACCTCAGATGTGGGGGTGGGGAAGGCCAGGGACTGGCGTGCTAGGCCCCAGGGGGCCATCCGCTCGCCATTTCCTGGAGGGTGTAAAGTGCCACGAGTGAGTCCAGGGACTGGAGACAGGGCTGTGCCACGGGCGGGAGACAGGACACGGCCAGGCCCTGCCCTAGTCCCTCGGTCCTCCTTCTACAGCTTCACTCCTCCCCAGCTTTTCCTCTGGGGCCCTGGGCCAAGTCCGCAGGCCAGTACTGGTCTTCCATGTACTGCTCCATGTCAGTGCTGCTGTCAGGGTCCCCGTCCTCACGGTGGGCCTGGAGGCCGCTGGCCACTTGCTGCTCCCACTGTGCCTCCACCAGTCGGTAGAGCTCCATGGCCGCTGTGGCATCTTCCACAGACGAGTGCCCGTGCCGGCCCACCTGTGGATGAGACATCTGCCTGCAGCCCTGGCCAGAGCCTCCTCCTGCAGCTCTTGTACAGGCCTGAGAACACGTGCCCCACCACGGGGTACAGAGAGAAGGGCCAGAGCGCCAGCCACCCCCCCCCCAGGCCGCCCGGCCTCTCTGAGCGCCAGCTGTCCCCCACAGGCCACCAGGCCTCTCTGAGCGCCATCCATCTCCCCCCAGGCCTCCAGGCCTCTCTGAGCACCAGCCATCCCCTCACCCCAGGCTGCCCGACCTCCCTGAGCACCAGCCGTCCCCCCCAGGCCGCCCGTCCTCTCTGAGCACCAGCCGTCCCCCCCAGGCCGCCCGGCCTCTCTGAGCACCAGTCATCCCCCCCCAGGCCACCCGGCCTCTCTGAGCACCAGCCGTGCCCCCAAGGCCGCCCGCCCGGCCTCTCTGAGCAGCACCAGCCGTCCCCCCCAGGCCGCCCGGCCTCCCTGAGCACCAGCCGTCCCCCCCAGGCCGCCCGGCCTCTCTGAGCCCGTTCTCCTGAGATGGGAGCCACGACAGAAATCTGCTTGAGGCTCAGGCTGTGGGGCAGGGACAGGAGTCAGGCGGGGGCTCATCTGAGACCAGGCTGGAGGAACATGGTGATCAGAGCATGGTAGGGAAGGGCTGAGAGACACCACGGCTGCTCCACAGGGGGACTGAACCATATGCAGGGCCCCCAGACCTGGGCTGGCAAAGAACCACAGGAAGTGGGGCTTTCTCCCTCCACGTACCTGGATCCTCCTGTGCAGCAGCTGCAGAGCCAGGTCCTTGAGAGAGACCCGGGCCCGGGCGTGGAGGCTGGGCTGGCTGAGGAGGCTGGGGACGTACGTGGTGTCCCGGGTCTGGCTCCGAGGGTGCACGTACTTGAGGGCCTGGAAGTCGTTGTGCAGGGCGTGCCCCACCACCACCTTCCCCTTCAGGAGTTTCAGGATCTGAGGGTGGAAGCAGGAGTCAGAGGCCCCAGCAGCGGCCACAGCCAGGCTCCGAGCAGAGGCTCAGCACAGGAACTCGCACCTGAGGCCGGGCCCCACGACCACCCAGTCTCCTACAGGACCAGGACAGCAAATAGCACCCGGGTGGAGGGGGGGGTCTGCGTTACCGGACACCAGCACTCCAGGCCTTCTACATGCCTGGGCGCCGCGCCTCACCTCGCCCGCCTTCTCTACACTGGGCTCCTCGTTCTCCCCTCCGTGTGCCATCACCCAGCTCAGCTACCCCCGCCCCTCCCGCACGGCAGGAGCCACAGGAACCAGCGAGGCTCCAACAACAGCACTTCACCTGATCGCTGATCTACTCACTCGCCTAGCGGGTGAACCAGAACCGAGCCTGGCGCAGTTCTCGGGGTAGCAAGCAGCCCAGCCCTGTGGTTGGGAGTCTGCCCCAACCCTCCCCATACCCAGGGAGGCCAGGGCAGGGGCCTGTGCCCCAAGCTCTCCCAGCTGTGCCCCATCTTCACATCAGGTCAGGAGTGCTAGCTTTGTCGCTCTACTCTGATTCAGGCAGCTGTCCTAAGGCTTCTTTTGAAAATACGCATCTGTGGGGCTGGCGCTGTGGCGCAGTGGGTAAAGCCACTGCCTGCAGTGCCAGCATCACAAAAGGGTGCCGGGTTCGAGTCCCGGCTGCTGCACTTCTGATCCAGCTCTCTGCTATGGCCTGGGAAAGCAGTGGAAGACGGCCCAAGTGCTTGGGCCTCTGCACCCACATGGGAAAACCCAGAGGAAGCTCCTGGCTCCTGGCTTTGGATCGGTGCAGCCATTGCAGTCAATTGGGGAGTGAATCAGCAAATGGAAGACCTCTCTCTCTCTCTGACTCTCCTTCACTGTGTAACTCTTCCAAATAAATAAATAAATCTTTAGGAAAAAAAAAATAAAATACACATCTGTTCCAAGGCAATCGACATGCTGGGAGGAGACCTGCACTCTGCTCACGCCTGCCTGCACCCAGCAACGCAGAGAAACGAAGCCTGCCGAGCACCACCCACAGCACCCCTCCGTCCAGGGACCTGCCCGCCCACAGCACCCCTCCGTCCAGGGACCCGCCCGCCCACAGCACCCCTCCGTCCAGGGAACTACCCACCCACAGCACCCCAGCAGCAGCCCTCACACCTGCTCTCACGAGCAGACAGGTAAAGGGTTAACACATTTCCTAACCACTTAACAGGCCAAAAGGGTGCCCCATTGTTATCAGGGTTCTTTTCATCCTGGGTGTCACTGACAGTCCTGTGAGGGTTGTGCCCAGCCCAGTTCCCTGTCTGCTCCGTGCGTGACCTCAGGGACACAGCGTCACAGCCCTCTCAGGACAGCTGGGCGTGGAGCCCACCAGTCGGGTGCTTCCTGTGGTCGGGCATCGCTGTAGTCACAACCAGCAGAAAACAGAACCTGACTGCCGGCACCGCCTTTGTCCAGATCGCCCGCGCGGGCCCCAGTTGGGTGGATCAGGGTCAGGGACTGCAGTCCCAGAAGCCTCCCGAGGTCTCCGCCCACCACCAGACCCCTGCCGGCCCCCAGCCCTGACCTCCTTCTGGGCCTCCTTGAAGGGGATGGCCTTGCGCATGTGCTGCCGGGTGACTCCGCTCCAGCGTGTGCGGTAGTCTGTGATGGGCATCTCCGGCCGGATGTACTTGTCGTAGAGCACGTCGCCGTGGTAACTCACCACGGAGCAGCGGGCCAGCTCGCTCACCCGCCCCCGGGGTCCCGTGCCCACCATCTCGCAGTCAATGGCCACACACTTGCTGGGCAAGAGTCCCGCGGCCTCCTTGCGGGTGGGCTTCCTACTGCATGGGGCACAGCCCGAGCCGGCCCCTGGGTGCTGCCCCTGGCTGTCAGGAGCCTGGGTGCCCGGCAGCGGCTCTGGCTCCGGGGGCAGGTTCAGCAGCCCCTGCCCCTGCAGCAGGGCCTTCCGCGCCATGAACCGCTGGTGCTGCCGGCTCCTCCTCTTGTGCCGGCTCCGAAGCCCGTCCTTAGCATTCAGGCCACCAAGGCTCGGGCACAGGCACGGGGCAGAATCCGGGGCCTCCCGGGGCTCCGTCCCCATCAGCTCATGGCTCTGGACAAGGGAGGCCTGGGACGTGCTCCTGCCTTGGGGCAGCGGCCTGCAGAAGACAGACAGAGAGAGAGGCTGGCTGAGGAGTGTGCCCAGCCCCAGCCGGGGGGCTGCCTTGGGGCCTGTGCTGCAGCGGAGGGTGGCAGCTGCCCGAGGACCCGGCACTCCCACTGCCAACACCATCACTGCCAACAGCACCTGAACAACCCACACAAACCCGACGCCCCCCACTCCACAGGAAAGAACCCGAGCAGCAGGGGCCGAGGAGCCTGCCTGATTCCTAGGCACCTGCCAAGGAGAACCCAGAATCTGCCCTCAGTCTCCCGCGCTCCCTGACACGAAAGGCTTCCAGCTACACAGTTAGGAGCAAACAGCTCACAGGAGGGCGCAGGCAGTTACGCTGTGAGCTACTCGGTCTCAGGTCCAGCTCCCTGCCGATGCACATGGGAAGACAGCAGGTGACAACCCAAGTCGTTGGGCCCCCCACCCACACGGGAGACCCGGTGTTGTTCCGGGCGCTGAGTTCTGCGTGGCCCAACCTGGGATGCTTCAGGCGTCTGAGGAGTAAACCACCAGGTGGACGAGCTTTTTCTTCCCAATAAACACATCTTTAAGGAATAAAGCAAGTCACACAAAGTGCCGAGTGTCCCGGCGGCAGCCCTGCCCCTCCCCCCAGGCTGCAGGGACCAAGCCCCCTGCTCTGCGCTCGGACGGCAGAGCGGCCGCGGCCGGGACTCACCGCCCCTCCCCAGCCCAGGCCCGGGTCACTCACATCGCGCAAGGCCGGCTGGGCAGGCACGAGGGCGCTGGACCCCGAGCGGACGCGGAAGCCGCAGGCGCCTCCGTCAGGGACTGCGCTGGAAACGGCGCAGGCCGGTCTCGGAGGGCTTCCCGGAGGAGGGAGGCCTGCGGAGGGGGCAGGGTGAGCTCCAGGCGAAGGCGCCGGAAGCCGCGCTCCGTGCGGGGCCCGTGCGACCCACGGCGTCCGTCCCAGCACTGGGCAGCCCGGACTTGGGTACCCTACCCAGCCAGGGCTCGCCCAGGGTCCCCGGGGCTCCGGGCGGCTCCCACGTCGCTGCAGAAGAGGCCGGGGCGCCAGCCCCACCCGCGATCGAGAGCCGGCTCGACCTGGCCCCTACGCCCGCACCGCCCGCGGACAGGACGCGGCCTTCGGTGCCGACTCAGCGCCGGCCACAGCCCGCCCCGCCGGCCACGGCCCGCTCCCCGAGGCCCCCGGCCCACTCCCCGAGGCCCCCGGCCCGCTCCACGAGGCCCCCGGCCCACCTGGGCTTCTGCTCACCCACCGGCCCGGAGTCGACTCCGCCCGCACGTGGAGGCCCGGCCGCCGCAGCTCCCGCATGCCCGGGCAAGCCCGGCCGGCCGCTCGCCTATTGGCCGGCTGGGGGGCAGCGCCCGCCTTCGTCCTCTTCTGATTGGCCAAGGCCGTCTAGCCGACGGTAGGCTACGAAAGCAGAAGGGCGGGACTCAGTAGGGTCGCGGCGATGTGCCAGCAGGCCACGCCCCCGGGGAACTGAGCCGCCGGGGGGGCGTGGCCTCCGCGCGTCCCAGCCAGCTCCGGTCTGCGCCTCCCTCCCCAGACCCCCTCAGCCCCCTCCAGCGCCCCGCCCACAGCGCCCCGCCCCTCCAGCGCCCCGCCCAGCGCCCCGCCCCTCCAGTGCCCCGCCCACAGAGCCCCGCCCCCTGCCCCCTCCACCCCGACCTCTGAGTCACGGGGTGTCCTGTGAACTTGAGGCCGCAGGGACTGATGACTGACAGCGCACTCGCGTCTGTGGGGGAACAGGCGCCCCCGCCTCCCGGTTGTGCCGTGAACGGTACCGCGCGCGGGCCATGGTCCGCACTGGACGAGACCGCGTTTGCACCCTGGGCTGCTGCTCCTTCCACGCCTTCTTTCGCACACCTGGAGCTGACCGGGAGCCGCGCTTGGCTGGCAGGTGGCAGCCGGCGTGACTGACAGGGCCGTGTGTCCAGAGCAAGAAGAAGCCATCGCGGACCATCTGACGTCTACGGAGGGTAAGGGAGTCACCTCTGTCCCAGGGGAGGGCCCGACCTGAGCAGCGCCCGCACTTCCTGCAGGCCTGGGGTGCGGCGGGAGGAGCCAGCGGGAGCCACTTCGCACTGAGCCCTACCCAGGGGACACTGGGCGGCGTCAGTCCTGCTACGCCAATCCCCAGAGGCTTTTGGGAGGCGGACGGGCTGAAGCCACAGATGCTACTCCAGCAGAGCTTTCTGGGGAGTTCACTGTGGCTGTGTGCAGGAGGAATGATGGGTATGGGGACGGCCGCAGGGACCTGGGGCAGGGGCCGTGGGGACCTTGGGGAGAGGGCGTGGGGACCTGGGAGAGAGGGCGTGGGGACCTGGGGGAGAGGGGGCGTGGGGACCTGGGGGAGGGGGCGTGGGAACCTGGGGGGGGCGTGGGGACATTGGGGAGAGGGCGTGGGGACCTGGGGGAGGGGGCGTGGAACCTGGGGGGGGCGTGGGGACATTGGGGAGAGGGGGTGGGGACCTGGGAGAGAGGGCGTAGGGACCTGGGGGAGGGGGCGTGGGGGCCTGGGGGAGGGGGCGTGGGGGCCTGGGGGAAGGGGCGTGGGGACCTGGGGGAGAGGGCGTGGGGACCTGGGGGAGGGGGCGTGGGGGCCTGGGGGAGGGGGCGTGGGGACCTGGGGGTGCGTGGGGACCTGGGGGAGAGGGCGTGGGGACCTGGGGTAGGGGGCGTGGGAACCTGGGGGGGGCGTGGGGACATTGGGGAGAGGGGGTGGGGACCTGGGGGAGATGTCGTGGGGGCCTGGGAGAGGGGGCGTGGGGACCTGAGGGAGGGGGCGTGGGAATGGCCATGGGGACCTGGAGGAGAGGGCGTGGGGACCTGGGAGAGAGGGCGTGGGGACCTGGAGGAGGGGGCGTGGGGACCTGGAGGAGGTGGCGTGGAGACCTGGGGGAGAGGGCGTGGGGACCTGGAGGAGGGGGCGTGGGGACCTGGGGGGGGGCGTTGGAACCTGGGGGAGGGGGCATGGGAATGGCCATGGGGACCTGGAGGAGGGGGCGTGGGGACCTGGGGGAGGGGGCGTGGTGAGGGGAGCAGAGGATGGAGCTCAGGACAGACTCGAGCTTGCTCTGAGCAGCTTGGATGATACAAAGTTAAGCAGAAAAAACAACATTGAGCACAGCACAACACAGAAAGCGACCTGGCTTGGGAAGGAGACTGTCCTTGGAAGGACTGTTCAGGGTGCAGAGAGAGTAGGAAGTGGGGTGAGTGGACATCCAGTGCTGGGGCCAGCCTGTTCCTGGAGGAGGGATCTGGGAAGAAGGGGTGTGTGATGGCTGAGGCAAGCCAGCGTCTTGGCACCTTGAAGAACCCAACGATAACCACACTTTGGCCAACAAGCATTTTGGTGCCATTGACTAGTGGGCCGAGTAGAGCAGCCAGTCACTTAGGAAGCAAAGAAGAACTTTGGGGGCTGGCACTGTGGCATAGGTTAAGCCTCCACCTACAGCGCCAGCATCCCTTATAGATGCCGGTTCCAGTCCCAGCTGCTCCACTTCCAACCCAGCTCGCTGCTATGGCCTGGGAAAGCAGTGGAAGATGGCCCAAGTGCTTGGGCCCTTGCACCCACATGGGAGACCTGGAGGAAGATCCTGGCTCCTGGCTTTGGATCGGCTTAGCTCTAGCCATTGTGGCCATTTGGGGAGTGAACCAGCAGATGGAAGACCTCTCTCTGTCTCTTCCTGTCTCTAACTCTACCTCTCATGTAAATAAATAAAAATCTTTAAAAAAAAATGGCAGAGTGAGGGACAAAAAGATCTCCCTTATGCTGGTTCATGCCACAAATGCCTGCAACAGCCAGGGCTGGGCCAGGCCAAAACCAGGAGCCAGGAATTCAATCCAAGTCTCTCCCGTGGGTGATAGGATCCAAGTACTTGAGCCCTCACCTGCTGCCTCCCAGGCTGTGCACCGCAGGGAGCTGGGCCAGAGCAGAGCTGGGACTCAAACCCAGGGTGGGATGCAAGCCTCGAGAGTGGCACCTTAACCCCGGGCCGCTTGCCCCACCCCTCAGCCATTGCTGCTGTAGAAGCCCGGTGGGTGGTGAAATCCCAGGAGTGAGAAGTTTCCATGTCCTCTGAAAATAAACCATGTTGGCTCCAAGTCAGACAACATTCAGACTCCCCTGTGTTCTTTAAAGACGTCCACGTCTACACTCGAGCTTTGTAACTCCAATGGAATTTTGGTAAAAATGTATTATCAAGCAGAATTGTGAGGCCCAGTGTCCAACAGGGCGGTAGCCCAGGAGCTGCCCACAGGCTGGGCTGGGGCCTGGGTGGGACCCCCGCCCTCCGCTGGGTCCCTACTCTCCTGCAGGTTTTCGGCTGGAAGCACTCGGCACAGGACTTTCCCTGATTCTGTCTGTCCTGCTGTAGTCGCAGGGCCGGCTCTGCGGCACCCGTGTGATGGGCCAGCTGCAGGCTTGAAAGGACGCGCTGGCCTGGTCAGTTTTGAAGCAGTGGTTCTCCAAGTGTGGTGGCACAGCAGCCTGGGCCTCTGCCCCGGGGCCCCACATTATAAAGCCACCCGTTGTCGCGTGTGAGGGTGCGAAGCGGCGGAAATGGGGCCGCAGGTGCGCATGGAGGCTGCACTCCGGACCCGGGCCGCCAGTCACCCTGGCACCTTGACAGCGGCGCCCGCAACTCCTGCGCTCCCAGCACCCTTAGCGCAAAGCAAGGCTCTCATGTGGTTGATTTTTATGGAGGTTCGGATTGGATGCAGAGAAATTCTACTGTGTGCTATTGCAGGCTCGCTTCAGACTGGAGTTAAGTCAGTAGTGTCCCGTTGTCGGCTGAACGTGGGGACCTGGACAACGCCCTGGGGCCGGGATCCTGAGTTCCCACGGCCCGGGATTCTGGGTTCCCACGGCTAGGACCCTGTCCTCCAGCCCTGGCTCGGCAGGCGGGCGCGCGGCCCCAGACGGCAGACGCAGCTGCCCAGCGCGGCCGGCAGAGGGCGCCGCAGGCCGCGCGTCTCGGGAGCGGCGGGGAGGCCTCCGCGCGGGACCCCAGGCAGGTCCCGCCCCACCTCCCCCGACCCGGCCCGGATTCCGCCAGCCGGACCGAGGCGGGCACGGGCTGCGTCCATTCGCGCGGAGGGGGTGCCCTGAACGGGACGCGACCCCGCCTGTCCCACTTCGGGGAGGCCCCGTGTGGAGTCTTCGGCGGCCCCGACAGCCGGCGGACCCTCTGGCGTGAGGACTGGGGCGGTGGGCGCGGGGTCGGAACCTCGACCGAGTCACCTCCGCAGGGGCCCGCCCGCGGCTTCTCCCACGCCCCTGCGGCCCCCGAGGGCCCGCGCCGCCGGCGGGGAGCGGCTGTAGTGGGGCGGCTGCCGTTCGCCGGACCGGAGGTGGTGCGGATGGCACAGGCCACTAGGCTTCTGCCTGTCGTGCGGGAGACCTGGGTGTGTGCCCCTCCCGGCCCCGGCTCCCTGCAACACCGCATGGCGTCAGCGTGGGCCTCTGGGGAGTGAACGTGTGGCTGGGAGCCCAAATAAACACATTTTTTATTTTTTGAATTAATTTACGTGAAAGGTAGAGTTAGAGAGAGATCTCCCATTAGCTTGTTCACTCCCCAGATGGCAACCAGACCTGGGCCAGCCTGAAGCCAGGAGCCCAGAACCGTCAGGGTCTCCCAGAGGGCAGCAGGGGAGCTTGAGCCTCCACCTCCGCTGATCAGGAAGCGATGTCCCACCCAGGGCTGCCGCGACTCTGTTGAGCTCCCCGACAGGGGATGCCCGGTTCACCAGTGGCCTCCGGTCACCTCTGCTGGGGGAGGGGCTTCCCCACCCCCACTTTTCCCTTGGTGACATCTCTGGGCCAGCAGCACTGGGCAGGTTCTGGGACCTGCACATCCCCTGCACCCAGTCCACTCCCCTCTGGTTTCGTCCCTGCTGCAGATACTGTGCTCTCCAGGGCCAGACATCCGGATCCCGGGGTGGGACCCCCGGGTCTCCCGCTGCGGGTGCCTCGAAACAGCTTAGGAGGAATGAGGGACAGTCATGAGGCTCCCTCTCCCTCCCTGTCCTGGGCCCCTCCTGGGGTCACAGGAGAGTGAAGGAGGCGCTGTGTCTGCTGAGCTGTTTCCTAGGAAGTGGGGGGGGGGGGCATACAGGGGCACCCGCTGCGTGGCCAGCACCGTGCGGCAGACTGGGACTTGTTGTTGAGCACAGCGAGACAACAACAAAATCACTAGTCTTCCAGACGGGGCTGGCCGGTCCAGTCCTGGGGGCCGCACCCAGAGCCCTCCACATGCGCGCGCACGTGCATACACACACACACACACACACACACACGGGCGGCTGGATGGATGCTTCTGCAGGGCCAGCCTCAGCCCCCTCCTACCACCACCACTCCCCTACCTCGGACTTCTCCTCTGCTGGAGCTGGGGCAGAACTTATTTTCTTCTTTCTTTGTCTTTTCTGGAGAGTTCTACCATGGTCAAATCCTTCCTTTAGTAGTCGGGGATCTTACTTTCAAAGGAAAGCAGGCAGGGGCCAATTCTCCTTTTCACAGAGCACTGCGCTACACAGAGAAGGGAGGGGAAAGAGCTCCAGGTGGTGCCGGCCCCCACTGGCCCCTCCCCTCCTGCACTGCCCCGTCAGGGCAGGGGCCGCCCGCCCGGGCTCACTGAACCGGCGCTGAGAGTGAGGTGCCTGTGCCCAGCAAGCGGAATAAACAGCCAGGAAGGGGTGCGAGCTGGCAGGGGGATGGTCTCTCCCCTGGACCAGGCTGGGCACCCATCTAATTTCCCCTGCAGCAGGCCCTGCGCCAGCCCCTGACTACACTGGGGGGCACCTCCACTCCCTGACCAGCAAAAGCCACAGCGTCCTGGTGGCTCGGCGAGCAGGGCCCTGAGTGCGTCTCTGCAGCAGCTCCTGGAAGTGACCTGCACACAGGTGCCGTGTGCAGCCTCAGCCCTGGGTTTGTCCTCCATGTGAGGTGGGGAGGGCCTGCCTGGATGTGAGGAACCAGGGGCCCAGGTGCGACAGGGAGAAGACGGCAGAGCCAGCTTGCTTTGAGCTTCAGAGGTCCTCGAGTGGACAGACCTTCCTCATGCTGCAGCTCCCCCACGTCAGCCTTCAGGGACAGAGAGTGACGCGTGGTCTCTGGTTTCTTCTAAAATAACATACAGGCACCTCCTTTCCTGCCAGAGAGCTGTGATGTGGAGAGCAGGGTGACTCAGGGACAAGGGGCTACGGGAGACGAAGACCGGCCTCTCTCAGGGAGCTCAAAGCTCAGCACCGGGCGGCGAGAGACGAGCTGAGAGCCGAAGTGCCCCAGCTCCCTGGACGCCCGCCTGGACATGCACTCAGCTGCTCTCCGCCCCTTACTCTGCCCTGGACACGCTGCCTGGAGCAAGCAGGCAGAGAGGGAGAGCGAGGCAGCCAGGAACCCACTTCCATCAGCCTTCTTGCAGATGGATAAAAATGGACTCCATGGGTTGGGGGAGATATGAGGGGCCAAAAAGGCTGCTCTGGTCTCCAAGGAACATGCCTTTTTTTTTTTTTGACAGGCAGAGTTAGATAGTGAGAGAGAGAGACAGAGAGAAAGGTCTTCCTTTTCCGTTGGTTCACCCCTCAATGGCCGCTACGGCCAGTGCTGCACCGATCCAAAGCCAGGAGCCAGGTGCTTCCTCCTGGTCTCCCATGCGGGTGCAGGGCCCAAGCACTTGGGACATCCTCCACTGCCTTCCCGGGCTACAGCAGAGAGCTGGAATGGAAGAGGGGCAACTGAGACAGAATCCGGTGCCCCAACCGGGACTAGAACCCGGGGTGTCAGCACGGCAGGTGGAGGATTAGCCTAGTGAGCCACAGTGCTCACTGGAACACGCCTTGAAAAGAGGATCTGCCCTTCAGCTCACAACGCCTACTCCCCACCACAGTCCTCAGAAGAGTCCTTAGCAATACCAGTTTCCATGGTTCCCCGTGACCATGATCCCCAAACCCCTCCTCTGGGTGATGGCCACTCTAGGTAACCATGGTAACAGCTACTGAGCTCTCTCTTCCAGCTGATGGCAGGGAGGGGCCAGGGCCAGGGCCGCCTGTCTCTGACAGAGGCAGATAGGTGATGTGTGTTGACGCTCAGCCCCCCATAAAGCACAAGAAGCACCTTGGGAAGCAGGTGCACCAGATGCAGCCAGAGGGAAAGGCTGACAGTCCAGCCCCAGGGCTCCTGGTGCCACTAACCAGTGCCCTGAGTGGGGTCAGCAGAGGAGGCAGCTCCTCACCAGGCAACTGCCTACTCCCAGCACCTCCACCACCAAGAAGCAGGGAAAGACCCGGCAGTGCTGGCCTGGGAAGGCAGGCCCGGGGGGCTGAGAGCACGCTTTGGTTCCAAAGCCAATGTTGTGAGGGCAGGCTCCAGTGAGGGACAAACGACCAGGTGGAAAAGTTCACCCGCGTGGTGCACGCGCTCTGCAGTGGCCGAAATGAAGCCCAGACCCTGGGCCCTGGGACTCCCGGTTCTCCTGGGCTGTCGGAGGGGCCCGCACGCCATCCCTGTGGGTACCCTGCTCTCCAGCCAGTCCGCAAGGGATAAATGGCAGCTTCTTATTGGCTGGCGAGGCAAGGCACACCGACCAATGAGAGAGCGCTTCTTCCTCTTGCCCCAATGAGATCTCAGTCATCATGGTGAACGGAAAGTGGACTCCGTCTGTACAGAAAACGTGCACAAAAGGGACAATAATTAAAAAAAAAAACAAAAACCCTCTTGTTGCTATAGGGCATTAGAGATGTGAGAATGCAAAGGGCACCAGGCCAGCCGCGCGGTGAGGCCCAACAGAGAGGTTGCCTGGTGAGGAACAAGACAGAGGGGAGCGGTTTTGCGTGAATGCCGCAGAACTGCGGGCAGCCGGCCTTAAACTCGGGCTGAAATTCTAATGCCTCAGATGTCTGACTCAATCATTCTCAGGATTCAGGTGTCAGCGGGCGCTGGCACTGCGGGCTGAGCCCCAGGAGGTCGCGGGGCCGGGGACGCACGACTCAGGCGCTGCAGGGCGCAGACCGTCCCAGCAACGGGGCCCTCCTAGGGCGCTCACGGCGGCCTTTGGAAAGCCACGGGCAAAGTCCCATCCGGAGGTTCAGCGGGATTCAGGCAGCGAGGCTGGCAGGGAAGCGGGCGCAATAATCGCGAGGGAGGAACATCGGAGCGCAGAGCGCGGGGGAAGGGATCCAAGGGCGCGGAGGCGAGCGGGGCGGACGCTGCAGAGCGTCCCAAGAGCCGCGGTCGGGGCTGCTGGTGGAGGCAGACCCGTGCTTTCCATGTGGTCCGGCGGCCGCTTGTAGGGGGCTGGGGGCAACCTGAACTCAGCGCCGCGCGATCCTTGCCTGGGGCAGAGCCCCGGCCCCTTTCACCCCCAGCCCGGTGGCCGGCAGAGGGGAGAGGGGCGAGGGCCGGCCCCGCGCCCGGAAACCGCGGCTCGCGGGCGACCGCAGGATCGAGCCGGGCAGGGGGGCGGCCGCGACCTGGTCCCGCACCCTTGTTGGCACTGGAAGGTTCCCCGCGCGGGTCCCGGGGACGGGGTGCGGGAAGCGGCTCAGGGCTTGCGGGAGCTGTACCCAAGGCAACCAGAGGCGGGACCGTGGCGGGCCCCTGGGCAACCGCTCCTGGCTCGCCACCTCGCTCCGGCGGTGCGGGCTCCGCTGCGTGTCCTCCTACCCGGGCTGCTTTGCGTGAAAACGCGAGCCTCGAAGTCCGCTCAGGACAGTTTCTGTCCACTGTCCAGCGTGGTCGCCCAACAAACAGCCTCACCCTGGCCTCCGCGGCCGCCTCTGCCAGCGCGTTTTCTCTCGGTTCACGGCGGGATCGCGGGGGCGGGGGCCCGCGTGTCCGCCCTGAGCTCCCCTGCCGCGTGCTAGAATCAGGTCCCAACCCCGGGGCCACGAGGACGAACCCCCGTGCTTTTCGTGGGCCTGGGTGGTCAGGCGCGCGTGGAGCCGTCCCGCACCCAGACAGGGCGCTGGCCTCACGTGGTGCTGTCTGACCCCGAGGGGCGCCGCGTGGGGGCATGCCCTTGGCCTTCGGGAAAGGCGAGGCTGGGAAGGGTCCTCGCCACATGTGCTTCCCCACTCCCGGGCGCCCCGCATGCCCGCCGCGAGCGCAGAGGGGGTTGGCGCTCGGCGCCGGGTTCGTTACCCATCCCGCGTTCCTCCCGCTCTGTATGCTTGAGAGGTCCCCGCCAGGGACCTGAGGCCGTGGCGCCGCCGACGTCGGTGAGCCCAGCTGCAGGCCGGCTTCAGCGTGGCCAGCGGGTAGACAAGCGTAAGAGAAACGGACGCCCCGGCACTCGAGATGGCGAGCGCAGGCCGGAGCGCTCCGCCGCGGGCCCCGGAGCCGCCTCGCCTCCCCGCGCGGGCGCGCACCTGCGAGGACTTCCGGCCGCCGGCGGAGCAGTTCTGGGCTCAGCCAGCGAACCTCAGCTCACAACCCCGAGCCTCCCGCTAGGGTCTGGGCCGGGGTGACCTGGCCCGACCCGCCACGGCCGTCAGGGCAGCAGGACCCTTGCTGCCAGTTCTCCGGAGAGAAAGGCCCTGGCCGCGCCGCCCGGGCTGTCGCTGCGCCCCTTCCTCCCTCAGAGCTGCCGAACAGGGTGCAGGGCAGGCGCGGGTCTAGAGGTTCGGGGCGCGCCCTGGAGCACCCGCTTCCCGCGGCCGTCGGTCCAGTGCGTAGGAGTCTGCGGAGGCCCCGCCGGCGGCGGCTTTAAAGCTGAGTCAGGGCCACGAACGCTCCTGACGTCACCCTTGAGGCGAATGGTGAAGGGGGCGTCACCGAACTTCGCTTCAAAAGTCCCCCGTGACCATGGCGACAGCTGGGGACGGGGGTCCTAAGGCCCGCAGCCTGCGGCATTTCGGTCCCTCGGGTCCCAGAGGGCGCGGGAGCCGGCCCAGGTCCACCTATCTGCCCTGGGTGGTTCCGCTGCCGGGCTGCCAGGGCCGCAGAGAGGCCACCTGATCCCAGGCCACGTGGGGCCCTGCGGGCAGCCACTGCGCAGCAACCACAGTCACTCCGCCCGCCCCCGCCTCAGGGCCAGGCCGGGTCCACCTGCCCAGACAGAGCGGTCCCCTTGGGCCCAGGCGTGTGCGCGCTTCCCCGCTCCGGGGCCCGGGCGGCGCTCCGCCTCGGGCCCTGCGGCCTCCAGCGGCCCGCCTGCGAGAGAGCACACCCCGCCCAGCCCTCAGGGTTCATCCCCACCGGGGCCAGGAGAAAACCGACCACAGCGCGACAACCGCGTCGGGAGCCCGCGTTTCCTGGGCTCTCAGAGCACTAAAAGTATGATTGATACTTGTCAAAAAAAGTTCACTAGAAATCCGATTCTCCACAACTTAACATTTATTTTAAAGATTAATTTATTTACTTGAAAGAGTTACACACACACACACAGAGAGAGAGAGAGAGAGAGAGAGAGAGAGAGAGAGAGAGAGAGTCTTCCATCTGTTGGTTCACTCCCCAATTGGCCGCAACGGCCCTGCACCGATCTGAAGCCAGCAGCCACCGGGGCTCAAGGACCTTGGCCATCTTCCACTGCTTTCCCAGGCCACAGCAGAGAGCTGGATCGGAAGTGGAGCAGCTGGGACATGAACTGGTGCCCATATGGATGCTGGCACTGCAGGCAGCAGCTGTAACGACTACCCCACAGCACCAGCCCCAAACATCTATTTCTTTATTCACGTGTTTATTTGAAAGGTAGAATAAGAGACACACAGAGAGAGACATCTTCTGTCTGCTGGTGCACTCCCCAAGTGCCGGACACAGCCAGCAGCCAGGAAGTTCATCCCACAGGATGCCAGGAGCCCAGGCTCTGCCGCTGCTGTCCCGAGCCCATCAGCAGGAAGCTAAAAGGAGGTGGAGGAGCCAGGACTGGACCCGGCCCTCCCTCCGATGCAGGATGCAGTGCTGTAACACACTGTGCACAGCCCCTGCCCCAGTAAAATAATCTTAAATACAGGAAGTGCTGGGCGCGTGGAGATGTCCATCATGGCACGGCTTCGCATTCTATGGAGCACACAATACACACCCAAGAACAGGGAGCTGGCAGTGCACCTGTGATGCGGGCCAGCCGCACCTGTCGAACAGAACCTGAAGGAGGGAGTGGGAATGAAAAGAGGGACAAGGGCGCAGAGAATGGAGCCAAGACAAAAGTCTGATCAAGGCTCACTTTATTGGAGAAGGAAGCAGCTTATATAATACAAGGCAAGGATTGTAACAGTCGAGGGCAAGCAGGTGTCATCTCACAACATAGTTCAAAGGAATAATTTCACAGGAATCAGTATCAATTTGAGAAAGGGAGTTACAGCGAGGTCTCACAGCTAGCAGACATGCTTATCAAGGTACAAGAAAGAGAGCACTGAAGCCAGATGGCCAGGCGCTAACCATATCAGTGAGCTGTACAAATGGACTTTTCTAGTGACTCCTCCTTACAGGAACACAGTTGAAGGTTAGTCTAAACAAAGGCCTACACAGGGAACCCAGCACAGTGGCTCCCAACATCTCCCCCTTCTTTGTATATAGCAAAATGAGGTTACATGTCATCAGTGCTATACTGCTGCGTTTTTGTGAGCAGTGCTGTTTTTATTTTATAATGAAGCCAACGATGGTGCCTGTCTTAGGTCGTGGGTTCCACCTGCACATTCTTACCCGTCATCAGAATCCATCGTCATCGATGAATTCCTGTCTTAGGTTGATATGTGCGGCAACCCATCTTACCCGTCATTGACTACCCACCGTCTAATCTTTTGGGGGACTTCCAAGGCCTAGTTAGAAGATACACGAAACACCTGCCGACAAGATAGGCAGTAAGGAGGCTTATGAGAAGGCTTATGATGAAGATTACAATCCCCACAAACAGTTTTCTAAGCCAGGAGAAATTTGGCAGCCAAGATGTAAACCAATTGAATAAACTTTCGGACCCTTTGTCTTGAGTAAAATGAGAAGCAAGTTCTGTGAGTTTTTGGATTTTACTAGCAATACTATGAGAGTTATCAGTAAGATTAAAACAACACATATTTTTAACTTGATTGCATTTTTTGTGATGTCATAAGAGAAGATAATCGATGGCTGCACGATTATCTAGAATACCTTGCTGTAATACTTGTTGTTTTTTGTTTATTAAGATAGGGCAGTTGAAGAATGATTAATTTTTTTTTAAAGCCAGTCAAATTTAGCAGTGGGGGGTTGTATACCAACTTTAGTGACACTAATGTTAATAAGTTCTGATAACCCACTACCATCGGACCAGCCTGACATTAGGCGAGAGATGAAACATATAGCCAAATATCAATTATTTTTGATTACAAAAGAGGTTTGGTACAAAGTTTCAAATGATGAATGTCAGTCCATACAGACTGTAGTGAGGTTAGCACAAATTGCAGAACACACGGAAAACATCCCATACAAAGTAGGAAAAGCAGTAGCGGTCCAGCCAGCATTAATAACCAATGAATCCATTGAAATCCTCCAAATGTTAAGGGGTTAGTAATAAACATATGTTGCATTTTACTTTTAAGTTTATCAGTAACAGACTCTATGTGGCATATTGTTAGTAATGTTAAAACAACATCCCCTGGTACAGATTTACAACTTATATGATCTTTTAACAGCAAATAATCGATAGCTGCTCGGTTTAAGAGTACTCCTGAACGAACTTGATCCAATTCTTCAGCTATATTGGATAGCGCAGTAGCAGTAAGATTGATGGTTTTGGTCACCAAACATGCAAGCCTTCGAAGTCCATGGTTATTTCCATAAGCCAATCCAGGAACTCCCACTAGCTATATAGCCATGGTAAAGGCAGGTCTCCAATTAAGATGACATCATCATCACAGTTCTCAGGTAATGAGTGTTGCTGTCGTGTCTTTGGAAATACAGATGTTAGCATCGAGGCCACACGGCCCAATGAGCAGTTGCAAAAATCATCAGGGGCTAAGGAAGTAAAAGCAAATTGGTTGCATAAAAATACCCATCCCTTAGGAGCCGCGTCCCACACCAGGACGGATCAGGTCCATTTGAGTGATTGGGGAAGGATCCCTGCATTCACCATTGCTCTTTACGCAGCTGTTTGTGGATGCCAGTGCTGATCAGCTGCAAAACGACCATCTTTATCCAAGGTGAAAAAATTTAAAGTGAATAAAGCATGTGAGAGCCATTTGTTAGAAGGCAGAAACCCCAAACTCCCCCTTTTTTATTTTATTAAAATATTGCTTTAAAGTATTATGTGTACATTTAACAGTGCCTTGACCCTGAGGATTATAAGGAATGTCAGTAACATGAGATATAAAAAAAGTTACACAAAAAGTTTTAAAAGAGGCGGAAATATAAGCAGGTCCATTATCCATTTTAATTTGTTTTTTGGAGTTCCTAGGGAAGCAAAAGCTTGTAAGCATTGGGCAATAACATGTCTTGTAGCTTCACCTGTATGTAAGGGAGCAAAAATAAATTTAGAACAAGTATCAATAGACACATGTATATATTTTTGTTTACCAAATTCCAGGAAATGGGTGATATCCATCTGCCACAGTTGATTGGGAAACAGACCACGAGGGTTAATGCCATAATGAGGTACTGGTAACAGGATGGAGCAAGTAGAACAAGATTTTACAATTTGTCGAGCCTGTTCTCGAGTAATTTTGTGTTTCAAACGCAGTGTATGAGCATTTAAATGATGTGAAGCATGATCTTTTGTAGCTGTCGCAATAGAATCTACGCGCAAAGCAGCATCCGCTAAACGACTCTCCATTGATATCTTTTCATGGGCTCTTTAAAATTTACCGATGGAACACCGAAAGCAAATCGGGGACAATCTTCTGGATGTAAAGGTATTGTATAAAAACAATCTTTTAAATCTATTATTGCAATCTAAGAGTCTTTTGGAATTGCAGTAGGCAACGGTAGACCCGGTTGTAAAAACCCCCATAACTTCCATAGTAGCATTAACTGCCCTAAGGTCCTGAAGCAACCGCCATCTCCCAGATTTTCTTTTTGATAACAAAAATAGGACTATTCCAAGGAGAACTAGAAGGAACTATATGTCCTGCTGTAAATTGTTCTTCCACCAATATCTGTGCAGCATTTATCTTTTCCTGCGGTAAAGGCCACTGATCCACCCACATGGGAGCATCTGATTTCTTAACAGGCCAAATTGGATTATTCCTTTTAGTGATTATGGGAATCATCATTCCAGCATTAATATAATTTTTTACTGTTTTAGATATTTTCTCATGTCCACCTGGAATTCTATATTGTTTACACTGAATAACCTTAGTTGGTCCTGGCAGCGGTACAGGGGCTTGATATAATTTTCCTACCACTACCTAGCGGTTTGATTCCAAAGGGCAGCATTTTCTTTTTCCCAATTTACATTTATCCTGTACTGCTCTTTAAATTGTTTGCACATGCATCAGTATGCAGATAACAAAATCCATCCTCACCTTCCCAAAGCCTATAGTTCATCCCCCTTTTCTACTGGCACTGATTGATTGCAAAACCTCAATAACTTGTGGAGGCTGCGCACTCCGTAACTTGCCATCCCAATTCTCACTCAATCCTGAGCAGAGAGCCCATTCCTTTGCCAAAGAGGCCAACTGAGGGTCTTTCCAGCCAGGAACATCACAGGTTACACATGCAACTTCAGTTTTCTTTTTAAAGAAAGGCATTGCTTTGTATACTTGCAGATTCTGCCAACTACTCCAATTTGTGACAGCAAATTATTTTTCAGCTGTCTGCTGTGCACAGACTTAGTTACTTTTAGTTTAATCTGCAAGAATATACGCTGCAAGCCTTGTAGTGCACACTAAAATTATTTAGAGGAAAGATGGTAAAGGAGCATAGATTAATAGAATGTTGCAATAAACACGGCTCCATTGCTTTAATGATACTATAGCAAGACGGTCCTCTGATCCCTGTAGGGAGGGCCCGAGGCTGGCCCCACTTCCAGTTTTCCGAACTCTGTTTTTTAATGAATTACCTTCTTTATCAGTTTTGGAGTAACATTCATTGGCCCAATGCCTTCCCCTATAGCACCGGGGGAAAATCCCAGGAGGAGCCTTATTTTGATTTTTGACTTTTGGACAATTTTTTTGTACATATTTTTGCTGTCCACATTTATAGCAGCCTCATTTCTTGGGCATAGCCCTCCTTGATTATTTTTATAATGACATACCATGTAGAGCGGCAGGTCCTGAATGTCCTGTTTTTAAGTGAATTCATTTTGCTAATCTCTCATCAAAGGAACTGTCACAGAACACCTCAGCCACAATAGCCAATCGATTTATGTTCACATTGTACTTATGTTTTGTAGAATTTACAGTACTGTGGTCATCACTAGGCAATCTTCACACAGCACCGGAAAAGGATCCATACTGAGAATTAAACATCATTAGTAATCATCACGGGCACGTTTAACGTTCAGCTTGACTGCGTGTTCCCCCAGGATGAAACAGCAGCAGCAGAGGCTTGCTCCGGCTCCCTCTTAAAGCCCCCAAGGACAAGGGTGGCTCATTGCTGAGATTTTAGGCAAGCAGTGCGTCCGGTCCCGGATCTTGGCCAGAGAGCCGAGACATGAAGCATGCCCACCTGTTTATTAGAAACATTCCTTTATCCCCCTCCTCGGGAACTGGCCAGGCTCCCAAGGAGCAGGAGAAGGTCATCTGGCAGCAAAGTTACTTGTCTACCAGAGCCGAACCTAGATACAAGCCTCTCCATCCCAAAAATCTGTCCTTACATTTGGCTCTAGGGTTGCATTGAGAGGTAGACATAATTAACACATCATAAGAATACAATACAAATTTTTCATACAAGCATACATCCAGCAATCAAACACAATAATATTCAATGTGTTTTAAGGATAAATTGAAACATATCTAAGGGAATTAGCCTCTTATTATCTGTAATTGTTGCATTTTTGCAAGTTTGTGTAATCTTGACTATTTGCGGCATATTTTGATTTACATTATTTTATAAAGCAAACCAAGCATAATCTGTCCAAGCATTCCTATCAATAATAGGGGTAGAGTTAGCACATAATACAAAAACAGAATGGGTAGTCCGGACACTTTGTCACCACAATTGCTCATTTCACATAGTAATATTAACTTTATAACAGATAACATTTACTTCAAATGAACTATTCAAATGCAGGGTGGGGGGTGTCCAGTGTACACTGATCTATATTTTTTACTTCCAGTGTTTCTTATCCACAACACCCTCTTCAACAAACCAAGGACTAATTTTTTCAACAGCACTGATAAATTACTCTATGGGTTTGTTTCTTTAACCCTATTCTCTACATCTGCAATAAAGTTTTTCCAGCCTTTGTCACGGCTTGCTTTGTTTCTTTAAATGCGCATTTAAATCTTTTCCGAGCAAATCCCAATGTTGCTCATCCACGACTCCTCCTTCTGCGAACCAAGGACTGACTATTCCTATAGCATTAATGAACTGTTCTATGGCTCGCCTTTTTTAACCCTATTCCCTGCGTCTGTAATGGAGTCTTTATAGCCTCTATCACGGCCTGCTGACCTTGTGCTTGTCCCATAATTGCCCCTTTCACACCTATCCGGAGGCGAGCGGTATTGGGTCCTTACCGTCTTCCTCTCATTATTGTGCTGTCGCTGCAGCCTTTCTGGCGGGGTTCCTCACTTCTGTCCCTCGTATTCAGGTCCCTGTTCGGGCGCCACCTGATGCGGGCCAGCCGCACCTGTCGAACAGAACCTGAAGGAGGGAGTGGGAATGAAAAGAGGGACAAGGGCGCAGAGAATGGAGCCAAGACAAAAGTCTGATCAAGGCTCACTTTATTGGAGAAGGAAGCAGCTTATATAATACAAGGCAAGGATTGTAACAGTCGAGGGCAAGCAGGTGTCATCTCACAACATAGTTCAAAGGAATAATTTCACAGGAATCAGTATCAATTTGAGAAAGGGAGTTACAGCGAGGTCTCACAGCTAGCAGACATGCTTATCAAGGTACAAGAAAGAGAGCACTGAAGCCAGATGGCCAGGCGCTAACCATATCAGTGAGCTGTACAAATGGACTTTTCTAGTGACTCCTCCTTACAGGAACACAGTTGAAGGTTAGTCTAAACAAAGGCCTACACAGGGAACCCAGCACAGTGGCTCCCAACACACCTGTGGGTGGGGTGGTGCACCCAGCGTGCAGTGCTCTGCAGACGCAGGACCAAGCAGATGCTGGGGAAGCAGTGTGCAGGCAGGGAGGGAGCCGTGAGCGTCTTCTCCACAGCCACAGTGGGGGAGAAGCAGGCACACAGGACCCGGGGTCACCGCTTTGTTCTGCATGTTTTCTGAAATGTGATGATGTGGTGTTTGTAATTCAGAGTAACAGGAGTAGATGGCATTTGTTACTGCTCCAGTGAGCTGACGCAGACAGCTGTGGGGACTGGGTCTCAGGCCTGGCAGTCTGCTGCAGATCCTGCCTGCGACAGTTGGTGACCGGGATGGCTTGATCTTATCAGCAAAGGGCTGATAAGGGACATTTGGTTGTCACTGGACTCAGATGCATCATCAGCCCAGCTGGCCTCCTCCTCGGCTGTGAGCTTGTGGGCGTCCTAAACCCCACTAATCACTGAGCCAAATGCGCCCACGGAAGACTGCTTTTTGAAAAGAAGACACAGGGGCCAGCGCTGTGGCCTGGCCAGTAAAGCTGCTTCCTGGAACTCTCGTGTCCCATAGGGAGACAGGTTCAAGTCCTGGCTGCTCCACTTCCAATCCAGCTCCTTGCTAATGGCCAGGGAGAGCAGCGGAGGGAGGCCCAAGAATTTGGTCCCTGCACCCACATGGGAGGCCTGGCTTCCGCCTGGCCCAACCCTGGCTGTTGTGGGCATTGGAGCGAGTGATCCAGCAGATGTAAGATTTCTCTCTCCATCTCTCTCTGTAACTGTGACTTTCAAATAAATAAATCTTCTTTAAAATAAAGGTGTAAAAAAATGATATTGACAGTGGTGAGATGAAGCATGATAAGACATTAGAGTAGAATCTGAGGGTAGCCAGAAGAATACTGTAAAGGTTTGAGGTCTCTGAGTAGTTGACTGATTTTTAAAAGAATCGAATTGAGAGGAGCACAAACTTTAATAACTGATGGCAATGGAAAGCCAGGGCAGGCCAGCGACCTCTGGTGGTGGCAGAGATGAGTGGACAGGCAAACCCAGGGCCAGGAGGCCCAAAGCGTCCCTGACATCTCACCCAGACGAAGATTTACTTATTTCTTTGACAGGCAGGGTACAGAGAGACAGATCTTCCATTCTCTCAAGGGCAGTGACAGCCAGGGCTGGGCCAGGCTGAAGCCAGGGGCCAGGAACTCCATCCATGTCTCCCTCACGGTGGCTGGGGCCCCAGTACCTGGGCCATCTTCTGCTGCTTTCCCAGGTGCCTTAGCAGCGAGCTACATGGGAAGTGGTTGGGCCTTGGGAGGTGGAGACACATGAGGAACTGACAGGTGCTGTGACGTGGGCTGTTTATACACAGCAGTGTCCGAGGTGGCCTGTGGCCAGTGGGGATGACCGGCAGGAGAGCGTGCGGAGGGGCTCCTTGGTCTGCAGCCTTCCTTTGGGACACGAAATGAGCTGGAATTAGACAGCAGTGAATATGTAAAAGTCATTGAACTGTACACTTAGAGGATGAATTTTATAGAACGTGAATTATTTCTCAATTTAGAAAAATCAATAGCATTCCCAAGAAACAGCTAATTTAACAGGTAATTTAAAATGGTCTTATTCTGAATAACGAGAGAAGTCTTAAATGCCCGGGAGTAAATCTAATTCTGAGGAGATGCCCATAAAGGCTGACAGAAGGAGGAGATGTTGGATACATGTGGGCGGAGGCGTGACAGTGCCCATCTCCCTGTTTAGTTATAAACTTATCACAGGTGTGTAGGAAGCCAGCGGATCGCTTTGTATGTGAACGGACACATCAATTTTAAGTTTTATATGAAGTTAGAGTTCAGAATAGACCCGAGGAGTCTAGGAAGTGGACAGGGATTCCTCCCCCGCAGGTGTGAGGGCTTACCATGTAGCAACCCAGGACACAAGGCAGAAGAGAGACAGCGGGACCTGGAGGGACACTGGTCTGTGGGTTTTGGCAGTGGAAGCATTTACATGAAAAATAAAATTATTTCTAAATTCACATCATTCTCCAAAATAAGCCCACATTTAGGACTGAAAGCAAAAATGTGAAAAACTTTTGGAGAAATATTCAGGAAAATGTCTTTTACCCCCAGGAAAGGTACAAGATATAAAAAGATCAATAACACGAAAATACCAATTTTACTGAGGGCAAAAAATGTAAACCAAGTTAAGATCAAGTTAAATATCAGGAAAAGATATTGGCAAAACTTATCAAGAGGAATTAATATCTAGAACGCCTAAAGTACTTGTATAAATCAACACAGAAAAAGCTGGAAAATATTGAAAACTGACTAAAGGATGTGACCGAGTGAGTCCCAGGGAAGGGACACCCGCGTGGCCACAGAGTTCGGGTTAGGGTGAGACCCAGCCTGGCGAGGCAGGCCCGAGGGCAGTTCGGATTCACATGATCATGGCGAAAGTGCAGGAGCCATGGGCGTCTCAGCAGACGTTTCTGCACGTGACCCGGGTGACCAGGAAAGGGAACCCCACCACTCACAGCCCAGGCCCTGCCCCGGGAGCTGCTGGAAGCCCTGGTCCGCCCGGTTCTCACTTTATGTCCGGTTCCCCCCCCGTCCTGGAATGGGAGCCCTCTTTCACTCCCTGGTCTCCCCGTCCTGGAATGGGAGCCCTCTTTCACTCCCTTTCCTACTGCCCCGTCCCGCCCCTGTTCCCTGGGAATGAGCCTGTCTGGGATATGAACTGAGGGTTTTTTTAACCGGAGGTGACTGGATGTGCACATATGTTCCCCGGGGTCTCTGAGACTTGGGTCATATTTTAAAGTCTGTTCTCATGCAAAGATTATTTTTTAATTACCAAAAACTTGTCTAGTTTGTTTCCTTTTAAGTCTTCAGACCAAGCAGCCATCTTTCATTTCTAAATAAATTGTAATTTTCTTTTCTCTTAACCTAAGGGTTATTTAGAATATTTTAATTATTTTTCTAAGCAGATAATATTTCAGTTATCCTTTTAAAATTACTAATCTTAAGTGTTATTTCACTATTTTCAGAGCTTTAGTTCTTTATGATTTTTGAGTTTGAGGATTTTTCCAGTTTTCCTTTGTAACCCAAGACAGGGTCAGTTTTTTGAGATTATTGCCATGTACTGTGTAGGTATAATTTTATCAGATTTGTGTGTGAAGACATATGTGTGCACATGTGTGTGTGTGAGAATATGTATGAATATGTGGGCTGGCGCCACGGCTCACTTGGCTAATCCTCCACTTGCGGTGCCGGTGTTCTAGTCCTGGTTGGGGAGCCAGATTCTGTTCCGGTTGCTCCTCTTCCAGTCCAGCTCTCTGCTGTGGCCCGGGAAGGCAGTGGAGGATGGCCCAAGTGCTTGGGCCCTCTACCCGCATGGGAGACCAGGAGGAAGCACCTGGCTCCTGGCTTTGGATCGGCACAGCTCCGGCCATAGCGGCCATTTGGGGGGTGAATCAACGGAAGGAAGTCCTTTCTCTCTGTCTCTCTCTCTCTCTCACTCTCTAACTCTGCCTGTCCAAAAAAAAAAAAAAAAAAAAAAAAAAAAGAAAGAAATATGTATGTGTGACTGCATATGTTTGTGAGAACGTGTGTTTCAGAGAGAATGTGTGTGTGAGTGTGGGAGGAAGAAAGTGTGTGAGTGTGCGCGCATGTCTTAACCCACCCAGGCTGCCACCACAAACAACACACGTTTGCTCTTGTCCATCCTGGGTGTGGACGGCCGGGGTCCAGGTGCTGACGAGTGTGGCCAGGTGAGGCCTCCCCCTGAGCTGAGATGGGCTGTGCACAGGTGAGGGTGGTGCTGCGGACACCTCCCCTTGCCCTGGACAGAGTGGACACAGCGCTGTGGGGGGCGGGGGCTGGGCGTGTTCCACCGTCCTGGTCCACCCGCTGCTGCAAGAAGACCTAAGCTGCTGGCTTCCTCTCACCTTTGCAGGTACACAGCAGGTCAAGTGGGGTCCAGGGGCAGCAGATCCAGGTCATGGGTCCCTAACAGCGCCTCCTGGCTGTGTCCTCCCTCTGCGACCAGGGTGAGGGCACTCGTGCCTCCCGGGGCTCCTGGGCCCATCTCCTGACGACATCTCCTTGGGGTTAGGATCTCAACATTTGAATTTGGGGGACATGAACATTCTGCTTTTTAAAGACTTTGTTTTGTTTATTTGAAAGTCAGAATTACAGAGGGGGAGACAGAAACAGAGAGAGAGGGTTTCCATCTGCTAGCTCACTCCCGCAACGGCTGGAGCTGGGCAGACTGGACGCCAGCAGCCAGGAGCTCCTTCCAGGTCTCCCACATGGGTACAGGGGCCCAAAGACTTGGGCCATCTTCTACTGCTTTTCTAGGCCATCAACAGGGAGCTGGATCAGAGATGGAGCAGCCGGGACTCGAACCAGCGTCCATGTGGGATGCCAGCACTGCAGACAGCAGCTGTACCTGCTGCACCACAGCACCGGCTCCAGACACAAACATCCTGACCACAGCCCCATGCCCACCCTGGACCCTGCTCTCCACTGCAAGAACTCCTGCATTCCCCATGCCCCCAGGTAGGACCAGGGCTGTTGCTGGGGGCACCAATCACACAATGAGCCTGGGGTGGCTTCAAGGGATGGACGGGGTAGGTGCAGTGTAAGCACAGAGAGCATCAAGAGGGACCAGGAACCCTGGAGCCAATGGGAGGAGGCGCAGGGGTGAACAGGTGCCTCCAACATCGATGTGCATTTCTGATTTTGGGTGTGGTCGAAGGCAAGGACAGGTAAGGTAGGAGAGGCTGGCCACGCGGGGTGTGTCCACCAGCTGCCAGGTGTTCCCTCTGCGTGCCTGCTCATCACAGCAACCCCACTTTCAGGGGGGAAACTGAGGCACCAGTGCGTCCTTCAGTAAGTGGTGGTCAGGGCTCTCCCAGACGTGCCTCCCCCATCCCCCTCCTGTCTGCCTCGATGCCACCTGGCGTGAGTGGCCAGAGAAGCCCCTGGTGGTGGTATGAGCTCCCGACTATGAGAGCCAGGGCCACCCAGATGTGTGTTTCCCTCTTGCTTTGTGGCTGTACTTATTTCTTTCTTTTTTTTTTTTTTTTTTTTTTTAGTTTACAACCAGAGGGGTGACGGAGGGTATGCATCACGGGTACTGGAACCTCCGCTGGACAGAACGCCACCTCCCAGCCAGGACATGCGCTGTCCCCAGCAGCTCCAGTTGTGTTTTTCTGAACACAAATCAGAGCTCTTGGAGCAGCTAAATACATTCAGTAACGGGTCACGCACTGCCTGGTATAGTGGACGAGGTTTTCTCCCTGCACGCCTGAGGTCAGTGCCCTGCAGGTGAACCTGGGAAGCCCGGCACCTGGGGTGCTGGATGGCCCTGGGGCTGCTGCTCCAGTCCCACCGATGCGGAGAGAGGTGCTGTTCCCACACCCCCAACCCCCACCACGCCACCGTCAGTTCCGCGAGGTGAGAATCAGCTGGGGTCAGCCTAGCTCCCAACCCCTCACCGGTCAGGATCTGAAGCTTTGCCGGGGAAGCTGTGACGCTGCTGGTGGGGCCAAGAGGGAGGAAAGCGCCAGATGGCTGGGCAGGTGTTCCTGCCCCGCAGCCTTATCAGATGCACCCGGTCCAGCCCTGCAGGCGGTGAGGATTGTGAAAGCAAGGGAGGGGATGTCCCCCTCCCTCCCCCCTCCCTGCCTGTGTCGGCAGAGGGCCATCCAGTGTCCTCATGGCCACTGCCACGTGGTGACCCTGGCCCTGGTGTGCCACATCCTGCCCGAGGCAGTGGTCTGGTCCCTGAGGGACCCTGGCTCTCCCTAGCTTGCCACTGGGAGAGATTCCTGCTGGATCCGAAGGGGGCTCCTGTGCTCACGCCCCAGGGCTTTGCCGCCCTAGGCCCCCGTGCACGGGTGCTGGGCCCAGGCCTCTCACCTTCTGCCTTTGTCCCTAGGAGCTGCTCAGTGGGGCGGGAGGTGGGGGAGTAACTCCGGCTGCCTCCCCTCTTGGGGGGGAAGGGACTTGGTTTCCAGTCACCGACATCAATGTTCAGTTTCTTTTTCCTTGCCCACCCGCCCCACTTTGTCGGGCGTATATCCCTAAAACGAGGGGCTCCCTTCCCTCCCAGCTCCCCGTGCCACAGAGACAGCAGCTCCAGGCCGAGGCAGCACCACAAACAGCGCTGTCCTCCAGGGTGGAGGCAGGGATGGTAGAAGGGAGTGGCCCCGGGGCGGCGGGCGTTGCAGCCCCTGGCCTTGGACTACGCCTCTGTCAGCAGACTGGGAACTTCTCTGAGGCAGCACTGGGTCGTAAGCGAGTGTCTCCAGCTGTGCCGGCCTGGGCCTGTGCTGAGCACACAGCCTGGCTGCACTGCGTCTGGCTGCCTGGGGCCTGGACGAGTGCAGTCTGGGTGGGCTGAGGAGGAGGGTTGGAGGGGCCGCGGGGGCACTCAGCCCTTTCCCTCAGCACAGCTCAGAGATGCGACAAGGGAGCGTGGCAGGGTTGCACGTGGCACGGCAGAGATGCAGCCCCGGAAGGACACTGTCCCTGGTCCCTGAAGTGGCCGGGGCCCAGGCCACACAGAGCAGCCACAGGGAGAAGCTCTCTTCTTCCAGACAAAGGCACAAGGTAGACGCAGAGTGGATCTCACCCAGCAAGGCCACCAGGGAGGGCGGGGACTGGCTGGGGGAGGCAACAGCTGTGTGTCCCCTCCAGGCCAGTAGCTGCCCCTTAGTTGCAGGGGCTGGAGCCCTGAAGAGGGGCAGCCGAGATAGCTGGAGGAGCCCTGGTGGCCCGACCACCCCCAAGGCACCTGCCTCCCCCAACCACCAGCTCACTGCTGACTCTGGGAGTCCAAGAACCATGGCCCTGGGCCTGTCCTGGGCCAGCCCTGGGGTGACCAGGCTGGAACGTGAACCACAGGCCACCAGACCCACCTGGGAGGACACAGGGCTGTGAACCAGCAGGAGGGGTGGGAAGCTGGGTGAGCCCCGCCCACAGCAGGAAGGTGAGAGAGAGGCAGAAGGGGCTGGAGGGTGAGAGCACCAGGCGAGCGACACCTGGAAAGCCCACTGCCCTCTGCAGGTGGACCTTGAGGGGGTGTTGGCCAGAGGGCCTGGTCAGGACTGACAGCTCTGGATGCTCACAGCCCTGGTGGGACCAGGCCACAAGTTGCAATGAGAAGGGCCAGGCGGGGTCCAGGCTGCGCCACACCCAGGGTTGGGGTTCAAGGGAAAGCGGGGCGAGGGGGCGGGGAAGAAGCAGGCCTGGGACCCCGCACTGTTTCACGCTTTGTCGTTTCTTCATGTCACCCTGACCGAGGACAAGGGGACTCCGGCCGGGAGGGGCTTCGCGAGTCACGGTGGCTTCAGGCAGTGCCTGCAGATGGGGACCCTGGCTCTGGCGAGGGGGGACGCCGCGAGGGGCGGCTTGGGCAGGGGTGGCCCCGCCCAGCGACTGGGCGCGCTGGGAGACCAGGCCCTGTCCGTGGTGCTGACCGCGCCCGCAGCTTGTGGGTCAGGGCACGGGGCGCGCAGGTGCTGAAGAGGCCGCGAACACGCGTGTCCCTCTTTTGGCAGTGGTCACGTCCTGGAGGGGGAGGGGAGACTCCGGGTCCCCAGAGCCTCCGCCGCGCGCCCGCGCTCTGCACCCGAGTCTCTGGCCGTGCTTCCCCTGCTCTGCGCCCTGGAGCCTACGCCCAGCACCCTTCCCGCAGCTTCTGTTCTCCGGGGCTATTCAACGCCCCTCCCGCGAGGTCGGGCTCCCCAAACCCCGCGGAGGTCGCCTGCAATCCCCTGAAGTCTTCTCGGAGGCCGGACTCTCGGTGCAGCCTCGCCGGTGTGCAGCCTCATGGCAAGCGTGACCTCTGAGCTGTGCTTGCTGCTGCTCCTGGCCCCCAGACCCCTGCACACCGGGCGGGTCTGGACCCAGGCCAGGCTGATGCTAGAGCTGCTCTGCCTTGGGAACAGCAGCAGGTGGAAAGCCGCGCCGCGAGTGAGGGGTTTGCAGCAGGAACTACGTAACACGGGAAACGCCGGGCACGATCTGGAAACCCCTCCTGTGTCCCCGACCTGAGGGGCAGCAGAGGTGAGGGACATGGAGGACAGGGAGAACCGAGCGGCAGGGCAGAGAGTGTGGGGCCGTGCCGGGCGGGGAATAAAGAGCTGGGACCATAAAGAACGGGAAATTCCTGCAGAGCAGCAGAGGCCTCTGTGGGAAGAGTGAGCCATGCAAAGCAGGATGGAGCTGGTGAGACCGAGGCTCAGTTTGTGCATCTGTGAAATGGGCTCCAACATCCTCCTGACAGGGATTCAATGAAATCTCCCAGGTGACATAACCACCCAGGGTCTGGCACACAAAAGTCTTCCCTGAGGGGACAGTGTTGTGGCGCCTCCGGCTAAGCTGCAGCCTGCAGTGCCGGCATCCCACTTGGGTGCTGGTTAGAGTCCCGGCTGCTCCACTTCTGATCCAACTCCCTGCTAATGGCCTGGGAAAGCAGTGGAAGGTGATCCAAGTCCTTGGGCCCCTGCACCAGCAAGGGAGACCGGGAAGAAGCTCCTGGCTCCTGGCTTCGGATTGGCCCAGCTCCAGCCTTTGTGGCCAATCATTTGGGGGAATGAACCAGGAGATGAAAGACTCTCTCTGTCTCTCCCTCTCTGTCTGTAACTTTGCCTTTCAAACAAATAATAAGTCATTAAAAAAAATATGTGCCAGGCCGAGTGCTGAGAGTTCTACACACGACCCTCTCTGCTCCTCCCGCCTGCCTCGCCCCAGTGCACAGGCGGGAATCCGGGGCACAGGCAGGTTAACGGACTCGCAGGTGGGACGCACTGGCGGTGAACAGAACCAGCCTCACCCCAACCCCGGCGTGCAGACACGGGACGGGAATCCAGCCCTCCCGGAGCTCCTGCAGGTGGACCCCGTCCGGAAACAAGCCGACCCCCTCCAAGTCAGCACAGAAACCAAAAAACCAAAGCCAACCCGTCGGCTCGGGGTAGCGCGCTCCACTCCGCGGCAGGCGCTCACCTGCCTCACCTGCCGCCCCGGCTGCACCTGCTGGCACGGGAGCCGCGGGCACGCACATCTGGCCCGCGGCGCTCGCTGTCGGGAGACCGGGGAGAGCAGCACTGCTCAGCGGGGGAGACAGTGCGGGACCGAAGCTCCGGTCCACGGTTTCGGAAGCGCGTCCCGCAGCGGCCTCCGCCTGACCGGAGCGGCCGGCTCGCCCTCCACCGCCCGCCTCCAGGGGGCGCTGCAGCCTTGGCGCCCGAGGGCGGTGCCGCGCTGCCCGCACTTCCCCTCTCGCTGCGCCTCACTTCCGGTGGCGGTGGCGACGGCGGCACCGGCGGTGCGGCTGAGCATGGCGGGGGCGCGGCCCGCGTCGGCGCGCACCGGGCGGGCTGGGGCGTTCATGTCCCCGGCCCCTTGAGCACGACGGGACAGGTGAGGACTTCTCCGCCTGCCCAGGCTCTCAAGCTCATGCGACCCTTCCGGGGCGTTCTCGCCGGCGTTTCTTCATGGGGCGTCTCCGGCCACCCGTGCCGCACCCCGGGCACCTGCCGGGTGCCCTGGACCCCGGTGCCGCCGCTCGGGCACCTGTGTCGCTCACGGGACCCCCGCGGCCCCGCCGCCGCTCGGGCACCTGTGTCGCTCACGGGACCCCCGCGGCCCCCTCCCTCCCCTGGACCCCCGTGCGTCCCGCTGGGCACCTGTGCCGTCCCCTTTGGCACCTGTGGCCCCTTTCCCTCCCCTGCAGCCGTGCCGCACCCCGGGCACCTGGGCCATGGCCTGGACCCCCGTGCCGCCGCTCGGGCACATCTAGACCGTGCTCTGGCCCCCATGCCGCCCCTTGGCGTCCCCTCGCGCTGGAAGCCATCACAGGATGGAAGATCTGCGCCCCTGTTCCCCGGGAAGCACTGGCTTAGCATCTGCCCCCGCCCCCCGGCTTCAGCCAGGCTCTCACCTCTGTTCCGGAACACCCAGAAGGGCCTGTGCCCCCACCCACCAGGCCCGGTACTGGGTGGCTAGGGCGGCCGTGGTTCTTTCCTGTTTGGAGCCTGTGAGGGTCCGGTGCGGATGGTGCCAGCAGCCGGGGATTGCAAGATGAAGGGTGGCCCCAGTTAGCTGGGGTGGCCGGGGAGCACTTCCTGACCCGCCGCTCGGGGACGGATGGCCCTTAGGCCCCCCAGTTGGCCAGGGCTGGAGGCAGTGAAGGCGAGGGGAGAGTCGGGGCGGTGGTGGGGTTACCTGGAGCAGTGTGCGGGTGAGTGGTGTGGCTGCATGGACGTCTGTGTGGAACATTAAATTAATGGAGAAGTTTATCTTAGTGTAAAACCTTGTGAAACCCGCACGGAGAGAGCCGTGAGGAAGTGCAGGGTGCTGCCCTTGGTGACGGCGTGTCCGGCCTGGGGGCCCGGGTTCCTGTGAGTGGTAGCCGACGGCAGAGGCCCAGCGATGCCGCCGACTGTGGACGTGGGTGTGCACATTCCTCTTCAGGATCTCAGCTCCAGTTACCGTGGATTTACAGAGAGGAATTGTGGGTTATGTGGGAATTCTGTTTTTAATTTTTTTGAGGAACCTCCATACTGTCTTCTACAGCCAGTACCATCTTATAGTACCAGCGCCTGAGTTCCGGTTTCTCTACACCCTTAACCATACTTGTTGTTTTCTGGTTTTTTTTTTTTTTGATTGTACAATCCTTACTGAGTGTGAGTGTGAGGTGGCATCTTCTGGTTCTGATTTGCGTTTCTCCGCGACCTTGAGGAGCATCTGTTGGCTTCTTGGCCGTTTCTGTATCTTCACTTGAGAATTATCTGTGCAGGTACTTCATCTGCTTTTTTTTTTCTTTAAAGATGTATTTATTTATTTGAAAGAGTTACACATAGAGAGAAGGAGAGGCAGACAGAGAGAGGTCTTCCATCTCTGGTTCACTCCCCAGTTGGCTGCAATGGCTGGAGCTGCACCGATCCGAAGCCAGGAGCCAGGAGCTTCTGGGTCTCCCACGTGGGTGCAGGGGCCCAAGCACTTGGGCCATCTTCCACTGCTTTCCCAGGCCATAGCAGAGAGCTGGATTGGAAGTGGAGCTCCCGGGACTCGAACTGGTGCCCATAAGGGTGCTGGCACTGCAGGCGGTAGCTTTACCTGCTATGCCACAGTGCTGGCCCCTCATCTGCTTTGAAATTGCGTTATTTTATTGTTGTTGGTTATGTAAATCTTTGTGATCCGAGTATTAGCTCCTTGTCGGATTTAATGTTTGCGAATGGTCTCTCTGCTCCCCTCTCTGGGCTGTGTTCCGGGAGGCACGGGGGTTTTCCAGCCTGATGTAGCCGTGGTCTGTGTGTCCTGTTGCCTGTGCTTTAGGCCCTGTGTTGTCGCCAAGTCTGGCGTCACGAAGCTCTTCTGTGTTTTCTTCCAGGAGCTGTGTATTTCCCTCAGGTCTGTAATTTCCTGGCTTGACTTCGGTCAGTGGTGTGAGGTCAGGATCCGCACTGGAGCTTTGCATGCCGAAATCCAGTTTTTCCAGCACCGTCTGTGTCCTTTCCCTCTGGCCACAGGCGTGTGGGGCTCTGATTTGCCTTGAAATCAGAAGTGTGAATCCTCCAACTTTGTTCTTTAAGATGAGTCTTTATCTGCAAAAAGCACCCTTGGGACTTTGATGGGGCAGCGCTGAACCCACTGCTGTCCTGGGCCTGTGGGCACCTTGCCCAGTGGATGCACAGGACTCTGACACTCTCCCTCCCGGTGGACGGTCCCAACAGCTGAGCACATGTGGAGGCGACTCCTGCCTCCGTCCTGTGTCCAGACGCGGAAGCCCCAGGCCCACTGCCGACTGGTCTGGGAAGGGGAGGGCCGAGGGAACTGGTGGGAGCTGGGGGTGTGCTCGCCTGGACCTGTGCTGTGGCAGACTCTGCTTCCTTCTCTTGACCTCTGGACTTCTCATGCAGAGATGTGACGATGGATCACCATGCTTCCACCATCAAACCCCGAAGAATCCAGAACCAGAATGTCATTCACCGCCTGGAGCGCCGGCGGATCAGCTCGGGCAAGGCCGGCACCCACTGGCACCAGGTGCGTGTGTTCCACCAGAACGTCTTCCCCAACTTCACGGTGGTCAACGTGGAGAAGCCTCCGTGTTTCCTGCGCAAGTTCTCGCCTGACGGACGCTACTTCATTGCCTTCTCCTCGGACCAGACGTCTCTGGAGATCTATGAGTACCAGGGCTGCCAGGCAGCGCAGGACCTGCTGCAGGGGTGTGGGGGCGAGATCCTGTCCAATGGCAGTGACCAGCGGGCGGTTGGCATCCGGGGCCGGCTCTTCGAACGCTTTTTTGTCCTGCTGCACATCACCAACGTGGCCGCCAACGGCGAGCACCTGAACCGGGAGTGCAGCCTGTTCACGGACGACTGCCGCTGTGTCATCGTGGGCTCGGCTGCCTACCTGCCGGACGAGCCCCACCCCCCCTTCTACGAGGTGTACCGCAACAGCGAGTCGGTGACCCCCAACCCGCGGTCCCCGCTGGAGGACTACTCGCTGCACATCATCGACCTGCACACCGGCCGTCTGTGCGACACGCGCACGCTCAAGTGTGACAAGGTGGTCCTGTCCCACAACCAGGGGCTGTACCTGTACAAGAACATCCTGGCCATCTTGTCGGTGCAGCAGCAGACCATCCACGTCTTCCAGGTGACCCCCGAGGGCACCTTCATGGACGTGCGCACCATCGGCCGCTTCTGCTACGAGGACGACCTGCTCACCGTGTCGGCTGTCTTCCCCGAGGTGCAGCGCGACAGCCAGACGGGCATGGCCAATCCCTTCAGGGACCCTGTCATCAACTCCCTGAAACACCGCCTGCTGGTGTACCTGTGGCGCCGGGCAGAGCAGGACGGCAGTGCCATGGCCAAGAGGCGCTTCTTCCAGTACTTCGACCAGCTGCGGCAGCTGCGCATGTGGAAGATGCAGCTGCTGGACGAGGACCACCTTTTCATCAAGTACACGAGTGAGGACGTGGTGACGCTGCGGGTCACAGACCCCTCCCAGGTAGCCCCGCCCCCGGGCCGCCCCCGGGCACATCTTTTTATTGTTAGTAAGATTGATTGATTTATCTGAAAGGCAGAGAGAGAGAGAGAGAGAGGTTTTCCGTCCACTGTTCACTCCCCAAATGGCCACAATGGCCGGGGCTGGGCCAATCTGAAGCCAGGAGCCAGGAGCTTCCTCTAGGTCTCCCATGTGGGTGCAGAGGCCCAAGTCCTTGGGCCATCTTCTGCTGCTTTTCATGGGCACATGAGCAGGGAGCTGGATTGGAAGTGGAGCAGCCAGGACTTGAACCGGCGCCCATGTAGCATGAGGCCATCACAGGCACTGGCCCCAAGAGCACATTTTGCACAGTCTGAATTGTTGCTGTCCCCAGGCTCAAACTTAAAATCGGCTCCCTTTGCCTGGCCTCTGTGGAAGCTGAAGCTGAAGCCGTTGACCTGGCCTGGTCTCTGCGGTTCTGTCCGATTCTCCTGCAGGTGTTTTCATTTCCTGTAGGGAGGTCGGGGTGCTTTCCGGCCCCTGCCCTTGGAGGCTGTGCCATCTGTCCTGGCGTGGGGACGAGTGTGCTGAACAAAGAGGCAGACCCTCTAGGGGTCACATCAGTCCCTGCCCCACGAGCCCTGTGCTCTTGACCTGTGCCTGCGTCCTGTGGGAAGGGCACTGGAGAGCTGGGGTTTCCGCCCTCCCAGGCCCCACAGGGCTTTCAGTTCTGGTGAAAGCTGGGGTGCTGGGGGCCAGGCTCTGCTCAGACTCGAGGTTCGGTTCGGGGTGTTTTGGGATCGAGTTCTCCACCTAGCACTGACCAAGGGAGAGGCCGACCTTCCTGCCCTTTCTCCTGTGAGGCTGGAACAGCCAGCGTGAGCTGGGTCTGCTCCCGCGCTGATCTCTGCTGCTGCTGGCTTCTCGCCCTAGCACTTGCCGGTGCCTGTGCGGAATGTCTTGTCACCTTCCCTGCTGAGTCAGCCCTGTTGTGAGTCGGGAGCTCCGAGTAGAGACAAGCCTTCTTTTTCACCCAGTGTCTTCCCGGTCGGTCAGTGAGGAACTCACACATTGGGAGGTCTTGTGTGTCCTGGGGCTGCCCTGGAGGGTGGGTGGGCAGGTGCTCCTTGTGAGACCCGCTGAAGCCTGGCAGGACGCAGTGTCGTCCAGGGCTCGGGAAGGGAAGGACCCAGTGTGGTTTAGGTCTGAGCTGTAACTCCCTTGCGTTCTCATATTGCTGCCCAGGATGACCTGGTTTTTGATGGCTGCGGTGGCTGTGGCCTGCATCTGTCCCTAGTCACCTGCATCTCTCCCCAGTCACCCTGGATCCACAGGTGACCTGTTCTAAGTGTCCTTTAGATCCATTTGCCCAGCTTGCCCTCCTCACCCTTCTCCCCTCTAATTTGTGGGTTCCAGCAAGGCATCCTAGCCGGAGCCTTGATGGTGCTCAGGTTAGCATCCAGCCTCTGTAATGAGTGGCCAAATGTAGCTTCCGGGAGACGGAGAGAGCCTGCAGCATAAACCTTGGGAGGGGCCGAGCACTGGTAAGGCGGTGGGCGGGGGTCCAGAGATGGTGCAGTTCCGAGCTCCCATGGGAGCGTGGGATGCTGACTGCAGTTTAGTTCTTACTGCTCTACTCAAATCAGGCTCCTCAGCTTCCACGTCGGGCAGGGTGGAGGGCAGCAGGGGCTTGTCCTCCGGGGGCTTCTCTGTCTCCTGTGGCATCTGAGGCTTTTTAGGGTTCCCTTCTGATCTCACTGCTGCAGTCCTTACACGTAGCCACACCGCAGATGAGGAGGAAACCGAGGGCTCTTGGTCCAGCAGTGCCCTGTGGGGATGCAGCCGCCCGGGTGGTCTCTGTGCGTTGGAACTATCCAGAGGGGACAGTGACCACCTCTGGAGCTGCCAGTTGTGCACGCACAGGAGAAAGCAGTGTGCCAACAGGCAGCCTGGCTGCAGATGACGCTCTCAGCATGAAAGAAAATGAAGTCTTGTGTTTTAAGAAATTTCTTTTAAATTCATGGTGGATCTGGGAAACAGATAGGGAAGAAACACTGGGAAGGAGAAATACTGAATTTGTGTAGTTTGAAAAGTGAAAGGTGGAAAACTTGTGCACCCGTGCTGCGCGCCTGGTGATTTCAGAGCTCGGAGGCAGCGGGCAGTCGGTCAGTGCCGGGCCTCACCGAGTCCTCCTCCTTCCCCAGAACCCACGGAGCCACGTTTCCCCCTCCCGCAGAAGCCGTGGTGTTCGCCTGTTTCCTTTGGGCGGCTGAGTCTTAACCCTGGTGCGCTGGGCGTGGCGCTGTCTTCTGTGCAGGCGTCTTTCTTCGTGGTGTACAACATGGTGACGACGGAGGTCATCGCGGTGTTCGAGAACACGTCGGATGAGCTTCTGGAGCTCTTCGAAAACTTCTGCGACCTCTTCCGCAACGCCACCCTGCACAGCGAGGTCCAGTTTCCCTGCTCAGCTTCCAGCAACAACTTCGCAAGGCAGATCCAGCGCCGGTAAGCCGCTCCGCCCGGCTGAGCAAACTGGAGTTCTCTGTGGAAAAATGGCTGGTGCTGGGCCAGCGGCCATCTCTGTCAGAACACCTCTTAGTCTCTGTCCACTCGGCCTTGGCTAGCACCCTGGGTGCTGTCCTGGACGTCTGTCGTGGCCAGCCCCTGTGGAGTTACTGCACGGCGCTGGGTGTGCTGGGTGTGATTGTGGTGCACGGTCACGCACTCAGCTGTGTGCTGAGGGAAGGATCGAGGACGTCGTTCAGAACTTCGGCTAGACATGGTGTGTTGAGTATGTGCGTGTTTCTCTGCTGCATCCCAAACCCACTAAGGTGACGGAGGGAGTAAGAGGAGCGAATTTCTAAGAACAGAGAAGGGAGAGGAGATGATTGGAGGCAAGAGTTATGGGTTTTGTTTTTTTTTTTTTTTTGATAAGACACAGTTCCTGTCTTTATTATTATTATTTTTTAAGATTTATTTATTTATTTGAAAGGCAGAGTGACAGAGAGGGAGGGACAGACACAGAGAGATCTTCCACTGACTGGTTCACTCCCCAGAAGCCTGCGACAGAACAGCAAGGTCCTGGCTGGACCGAAGCCAGGAGCCAGGAGCTGCATCTGGGCTTCCCACAATGGGTGCCGGGGGCCCATATACCTGGACTGTCTTCTGCTGCCTGTCCGGGTGCACCAGCAGGATGCTGGATTGGAAGTGGAGCAGCAGGGGCTTGAACTGGCACTCCAACATGGGAGGCTGGCGTCACAGGCTGTGGCTTGACGTGCTGGGCCCCAGGTTGGGGATTTTGACAAAGACTTGGACACTGAAAGTCCAGTGAGCGAGTGATGGCTGACAAGGCTTAGAGTAGAGGCTGAGTCTGCAGGGCTGAGTCACCACGGAACCAGAGGACGCGGGGCGGGGCCCTCGTGTCCCTGCAGGCGCCTGTGAGGCAGGTGGAACCAGAGCTTTGCCGATGTTCTGGAAGGAGCAGTTGGGTCTCCTGCATCTGTCCCCAGTCACCTGCATCTGTCCCCAGTCACCCCAGTCACCCTGGATCCACACACACACACACACACACACCCCCATGACAGGGCCTCTGAGGAGCCAGAGCTCGTTGAAGGGAAGCGCTCCTTGGAGCCTGCCGAGGTCAGACAAGGATCAGACTGCACCTGCCTCAGGCATTCCTCGCCTTAGCCTCTTGCAGGGAGCGTGTGCTCTGGGGAGTGAGGCAGGTCAGAGCTCGAGGGCACTGGTGCCCAGGAGCAGAGTAACCACGCCTGAGTCGGAGGTGCTGGTTCCTGGACAGCGGGACGGCCCTTTCCTCTGTCCCTGGGTGGCCAAGTCCACTTTGTTAGCGTCCCCGTTCAGTGTAGAAGGGATTCTGGGAGTAGAACGTAAATCAGATTGTGCTTTTTCCAATGTGGAATGAATTTTCTTTTTTTTAAGATCAGCTTTCAAATCAAGCAGGTCATGAACGAGTGTCAGCGGAGGCGCACTCAGTGGCCGTGTCGCCAGGTGTGAGAACATTCCTGGAGCACGAGAAGCCCTGGGGAAAAGGGAGTTGCTGCAGGCTCTGGAGCAGCTCTGAGAAGGGGAAGTGGAACGGTAGGAGGAGAGAATGAGGCCAGGAAGTCCCAATCCAGCTCACTGCAGAGGAGCGACAGAGGGGCGGGAGTGACGTCAGACCGCTGTGCAGTGCTGGAGGCCCTGGGTGCCAACCAGCAGCACCTTTCACGGCCACGGGGCCCAGCTCCGTGTGGCGTGGGAGAGCGGACTGAAAATCTTGGGAATTTTTGCAAGCTTATTGTTAAATGTAGCCTTTACTAAAATTCACTATTTCCTTTTTTGTTACTGTTTAATCCAGTTTTATCTATTTGAAAGGCAGAGGGAGGGAGGGAGAGCTTCCATCTGCTGGTTCACTCCCCAGATGTCTGCAACAGCTGGGGCTGGACCAGGCTGATGCCAGGAACCAGGAGCTCCATCTGGGTCTCCCGCGCGGGTGGCAGAGACTCAAGCCCTCGAGCCCTCACTGCTGCCTCCCAGGTTCGTCTGCAGGAAGCTGGGTTGGAAGTGGAGCCATTCAGTCAGACCCCCCAGAACGCTATGAAAGAAAAAGTGGTTTTTAATCTGCATTCGTATATCCAGAAGTTGGGTAGAACAGCGATGTCCTCAGACCCATAAGGCCTCCAGCAGTCGCTTCCTGGTACCTTGTCTACAGAAGCCTCTGGAAGAGCACTTCACCAGCCCACAAGAGTTTGCAGGGAAGAGTCCGATAGTGGGGCCCTTTGTAGAAGGTAGAGCTGCTGCCTGTGATGCTGGCATCCCATGTGGGCGCCAGTGCATGTCCCGGCTGCTCCGCTCTGATCCAGCTCCCTGCTGGCACTCCTGGAAAAAGCAGTCAGCATGGCCCGAGTGCTTGGGTCCCTGCCACCCACGTGGGAGACCTGGATGAATTCCTAGCTCTTGGCTGCAACCTGGCCATTGTGGCCATCGGGGAGTGAGCCATTGGAGGGAAGATCTCTCTGTCTCTCTCTCTAACTCTGCCTTACAAATGAGTAAATAACCCCCCCCCTTTTTTTTTTTGAGGAGTTCCACACTGGAGGGAGGCAGAGGGAGTTCTGAGCGTGATGGCAGAGGCAGGGTGTGGGGTGAGAGTGACCAGCCTGCAGACAGAGCAGTAGGGGTGTGTCTGAGGAAAAAGTTAAATGTTGGACTATCTGGTGGGTCTGACTGTTGGGCGGTCAGTATAGGCCCCCTGAATGCTGCATTTGGAGGGGGCGAGCTTGTGGACAGGCAGGGGAGGCGGGCGTAGCGAGTCGAAGGGCAAGGAGGACCTGGTGCCTATCGGGGACGCCCAGGAGACCGGGGTGGCTTGATTTGGATGACTGAGGGTCAGGGTCAGTGCTGGGGGTGGTCAGGAACCGGGTCCAGGCAGCCAGGTTCACGGGGCCGTTCCTTACGGTGACCTTGTGAATGAGGGGCTGCCCTGCATTTGAGCAGAGGGGTCGTGTGGTCTTCCTGGGTTGGGCCGGGCTTGCACGGAGCTGCAGTGTGTCGCCTGACACAGGGTCCCGTGCTCGTGCATGTTGTGTGCACCGAGTGCTGCTCCTTGGCTGTGGGCTGGCGTGGCGCAGGCTGGGTTGTGACGTCTCACAGCTCTCAGGACTAGAACGGAGCTGGTGCAGGGTGCTGGGTGTCTGGAGTTGAGTCAGTGGGCTGTCGGCCCCACGGGCGTGAGGACTGCTGAGAGCAGGTGAGTGGAGCAAGCAGCTGGAGAGAGTGGGGAAGGCAGGAAAGCTGCTCTGAGGTAACTCCACCCTGAGCTGGCGGCTGAGATGCTACGTCACCTGTTCCCCTGGGCTGAAGAAATTGTGTTTATTTTCTCTTGGTGGTTAAGCCATTTAATACGCTTTAATACAGAGATTTAAGAAAATGCATACCGATAGGCCATTGGTGTTCTTTCTAAGAAAATCAAAAAGAAGGAAAAGTGAAGAAAGAAAAAGACTGGGGCGTGTCCTTGGCGGCCCGACGCTGACACACGATGGCCCCTGTCAGTGTCTCAGACGTGAGCTTCCTCCCCTGGATGTTAGTGTCATACGACAGTCACCCTACTTCTGCTTACGTTACCATTTTGAAAATGGCAGTTTTTGTTAGTTTTTAAGATCGATCTATCTATCTATCTATCTATTTATCTATCTATCTATCTAAAAGTCAGAGAGAGGAGAGGCGCAGAGAGAGAGAGAGAGAGAGAGAGAGAGAGGTTTTCCATCCAATGGTTCACTCCCCAATTGGGTGTAAATGGCTGGAGCTGGGCTGATCTGAATCCAGGAGCCAGGAGCTTCTTCCGGGTCTCCCACGCGGGTGCAGGGGCCCAAGGACTTAGGCCATCTTCCACTGCTTTCACAGGCCACAGCAGAGAGCTGGATCAGAAGTGGAGCAGCCGGGTCTTGAACCCGCGCCCATATGGGATGCCAGCACTTCAGGCCAGGATGTTAACCTGCTGCGCCACAGCGCCGGTCCCTTTTGTTGGTTTTTTGTTTTCTTCTTTTTGGCTGTGGAGAACAGTGCTGTGCTGAGTGCATGTGGGGGGTGCAGCAGGGTCAGCTTCTGGCCTGAGCACTCGGAGCTGGCGTTCCCTGCATTCGCCTCCGTGTCCAGAGGGGCTGGTGTCCCGCAGGAGGGAGTGGCCCGGTCCACGCTTCATCCCAGCAGAGCACCAGGAGGTGCCCCAGGAGGGTCAGAGGCAGCCCCGCCCCCAGTTCCCAGCACCCCACACACCTTCTCTGTTCAGTCTGAGGCTGTCATTTGGGAGAAAGGAGGTTGAGCTGTTCTGTCGACGGACGCCACTTCTCCTTGAGCTTGTTTGCAGGGTCCTTGCTAACATTTGGAGCCTTTGCAGCCAGGCGCTCGGTGTTTGAGCTGCCGTTCTCAGTCGCAGAGCGAGTTGTCCTCAGGCTCGTGTTGTCGGGTTAAAGCCCAGGGCAGGTTTGTGTCCCTGTCGAGAATGCCTTCCTCACAGGTGCTTTGTTGTAGGTTCAAAGACACCATCATCAACGCCAAGTACGGGGGGCACACGGAGGCCGTGCGCCGGCTGCTGGGCCAGCTCCCCATCAGTGCCCAGTCCTACAGCGGCAGCCCCTACCTGGACCTGTCTCTGTTCAGCTATGACGACAAGTGGGTGTCAGTCATGGAGCGCCCCAAGACCTGTGGAGATCACCCCATCAGGTACAGGCGTCTTCCCGACGTTTCTCTGTGACTGGCTGCTTCTGTAACGCCTGTGCCTCTGTCTCGAGTCCTGGTCTCCCAGATCTCTCCTGCTTTTTGCTCCTCACCTGAACATTACGTTGAGTCAGTGCTTTGCACCGTACTTTCCCACATGGTGCTCAAACACATTACAGACATTTCTGATTTGTCCTGTCTCTTACAGTCTGGGGAGCTGGGGGACTTGGGGAGCCCCACGCCCCATGTGAGGAGTGCTGGACACACACTGCTGTGTTGTAAGATTTATTTGAAAGGAAGAGTTAGAGGGAGAAAAGGAAATAGGTCTTCCATCCCTTGGTTCACTCCCCAAATGGCTGCAATGGCCGAAACTGGTCAAGCTGAAGCCAGGAGCCCAGAACTCCATCCAAGTCTCCCACGTGGGTGGCAGGAGCTTGAGCACCCTCCCAGGTGCATTATCAGGGAGCAGGATTGGAAATGGAGCAGCCAGGACTCGAACCTGCGCTCATGTGGGATGCTGGCGTTGTAGACAGGAAGTGGAAGAGGTTGGAGCAGTAGTGTCAGCCATGTGTGGTCAGTAGCCTGTGGCCGCCTTATTCTGTGCCCGCGGCTGCTCCTGGCCCAGCCCCTGGTACTGAGCGTGTGCCACCTTCCCGCCCCTTAGGTTGGAGTGAATGTAGCCCTGGCCCTCCTCAGCTCCTGAGCCTAGTTACTTCATGACTTCCTTGAATTATTCCTAGGAGTGGAATTGTTGAGTCAGCAGGCATGAAAATCTTTTCTTTCTGGAGGGGGAATTGTGAGGTCTCAGTTCAGGGGTCTTCATTCGGTGGAGCCCCTCCCCCGATTCAGTTCCCACCCTGCTACACCTCTCGTCCCCGACAACACGTCACCATGTTGCATCTGCACACAGGCGCTTGTACCGGGAGGGCTGCCAGCACCTGCTGTCTCCCTGTGTCACACTGAAAGTTAAAAGCTGTGTGAGAAAGAAGAAATTCCCCAAAGACTTGGTCCTTAGCAATGAAAGACTCATAGCTGTGCGTTGGCACAGCGGATGAGACACTGCTGTCCCACCCCGGAGGGCCTGGCTCTGCACCCTGGCTCTGCTCCTGATTCAGCTCCCTGCGAATATGCACCTTGCGAGGCAGCAGATGAAGGCCCAGGTAGCTGGGTCCCTGCCACCCACGTGGGCGCTCTGCAGTTCCGTCTTCAGGCCTAGCTCTGGCCAGTGTGGGCATTTGTGGGGGACGCAGATGATTGGAGCCCTGTCTCCCTCTGGCTCTCCTGATAAAGAGGAGAGAAACTTAGCTGGGCCTGATCTGCCTGGAGCTGTGTGGAGCCCCGAGCGTGGGTGGCCTCTGAGCCCTTAACGTAGTTTGAGCTGGCCGAGGTACTGCAGATTGCGAGCAGAGAAAATGGGAAGTGTCTCCCTGTGGGTTTATGCTGAGTGCGAGCTGTCATATCAGGTAGGTCGGGTGAAATGCAGTCTCTTCTGTTCTGCCCGTGACGGCCTAACAACGCAGAGCTCACTTTCCGTTTCCCGCTGTCTGGGGCAGCTGATGGTGGGTGGGGCGGAGTGCAGCTCACGGTGGCCGACCCCGGCTGCTGGGGGGCGCGGGGGCTCCCTCGTCAGCCTGGCGCTCTCCCCCGTCCCTTCAGGTTCTACGCCCGCGACTCCGGCCTGCTCAAGTTTGAGATCCAGGCGGGCCTGCTCGGCCGCCCCGTCAGCCACACCGTGCGGCGCCTTGTTGCCTTCACCTTCCACCCCTTTGAGCCTTTCGCCATTTCTGTGCAGAGGACTAACGCCGAGTACGTCGTCAACTTCCACATGCGACACTGCTGCACGTAGGCACCTCCGAGGCCTCACCCCTCCCCTCGGGCTCCAGAGGCGCCAGGCTCCGTGGACTCCAGCCTGGCGGGGCTGTGCTGTGCACAGGGCCCCTGCTGAGGGCTTAAGGCCCACTTGCGTCTTTCCTGTGGGCGTGCCCAGCGGTGATTGAGCCCACTTTGTTCTCTGGGTGGCTTTTACTGCTCTGAAGAAGGGCGTTGCATCTTCGAGCGCGGGGCCATCGCTACAACAAGAAGAATAAAGCCTTGGTATTTTCTTACTTAAATACCTGCCGTTGGATGAGTGCCTCGTCTCCTGTCACACGCCCTGGGTTCCAGCAGGGACTGAAAACAGCTGGAGGCCCTGGCCACAGCAGCGCTCCCGGGAGCAGCAAGTGGTGAGTGCCAGTGGGGAGACGGTCGCCTGCCAGGGTTCCCCAGTACTCGTTTGCCCCGGGGGAGCTGCAGCCCTTGCACCCTGTCCTGTGGAGGCTGGCGTCATCCCCTCGGTGCACATGGGTGGAGAGTGAGCTACTCCCAGGAGCCTGCGTAGGCCATTGTGTGAGTGGTGGCAGCTCCCAGCTCCAGCGGCCCTGAAGAGAGCAGACCGGTGGCTCCTGGGAGGCTGGGCAGCCGCCTGTCACATTCCCTTCCCCGTCGTGGTGGGGAGGGCAGTTGCTGGAGCGAGTCTCGTGGGTTCTTTTCCTCAGCTCAATATAGAAATAAAAAGCCAGGAAACAATTTGCAGAGACTTATTTGACAGGAAAGGAACTTTTATTTGATTGGCAGGTGACAGAGAAAGCGTCTGGCCTGAGAGGAGCCCAGGCGGAGTGCCCGAGTGGGACGCTGGCTCTGAGGAAGTGACCCGGTGTCTAAGGCATTACTGTCTGCTCACTGGGTTGTTCTGTGGGGGTGCCCATTGGACAGGGGTTTGTCACACGCATGTTGATTGGCTTGGGGCTCATGGAGGTAGCGGATGGACGTGGGGATTTCCTGGAGATGTCTCTGTGTCCTTAGGGCCCAGCCCCCTCCCCTGCCAGCTCTGGGTCAGAGATGGCAGCCACCTGGAGGTGTGGCTTAAAGCCCCAAGGTCACACAAGATAACCAGGGTCTCCTGGAGCCAGTCTGACTCTTCCCCAGGGAGAGCCCCCTCCTCTGCCAGCTCTGGGTGGAAGATTGCCCCCACCCAGGTGTGATTTAAGGCCGTGAGGTCACACACACAGCATGAGAAGCTATCAGTGGGGGAGATGCCGGTCGGTGTGGAGACAGCTTTCCAGCCGGCGGCCTGCTTGTGGAGGGCATTCTACCTGCGTCTGAGGGGCCACAGACCCCAGCCCCACTGCACGGCATCATTCTTACCCAGATACCAGAGATCTGGGGCTCTGTGTTTGACCTCATGGTGCACCTGCCAGTGAGGTCAGCATCATCCCTGTGAAACAGGCGGTTCAGGGTGGGCCGTGTGCCATGTTCTTTCCACCACCGAGACCACTTCCTTTGGGAACTTGAGCAGGTGACCCGAGGGGCCAGGCCCCATCGTCCCCAGCATTGAATTGCCAAGTTCATGTTCGGCACAGGATTTGAGCACCCACTCAAATTCAAACTCGCTGTGCTAGTATGCAGAGGCTGAGACCAGAGATGGAGTAGAGGTCGTCAGAACAAAGGTCATGTAGTGTCTCTGGGTACAGGGGGAGGAGGGCGGGGGCCCTGTGACCAGGGCAGAGGACATGCATGGCCAGCATGCACGTAGTCACAGTGGCAGGGAGGGGCTGGGAGGCTGTTGGCAAGTGACTGGCCATCTATCGATGTGGCCGCAGTGTGCCTGGGCTTGGGTGGCAGGGCTGACTCAACAGGGGGCTGGGTGTCGTGAGGCAGAGGCCTTGTGCACGGTGCTGGGCTTCCTGTGGGGCAGGTGCAGGGAGCATCAGAGGGACCTCGCGGCATCTGGAAGGCAGTTTGCAGGGAGTGGGGGTGTGGGTGATGTCCCTGGGGGCGGGGGTAGAGCGGTTGTGTCCTTGTGAGTCCCGGCCTCTGCTCGCTCCCAGACCCTGGCCCTCCCAGCCTTGGACTGTGGTCCTCACTGCCTGCACCTCTGGTGCCCACTGCCCCTCTGTCTCCTCTGCCCCACTCTGACCTCGCCCTCAGCAGCTCCCTCCTCACCTTACTGCCCGCCCCTGTGACCCTGGACACCTCTTCCCTGACCTCACCAGAGCAGTTTAGAGTAGAAACCTCCAGAAGCAGAAGAGCCACCCAGAGCTGCTTATCCTCGTGTTTCCCCCACAGCCGTGGCAGCATCCAGGTGGCTTCCATGGTGTTTCCAGCCGTGTCCTGGAGGAGCAGGGGGCTCTGCCTGGTCGTGAGGCCCCTGCCCCTTAGGGTATGTGTCACTTCCGCTCTGTTCCCTTGGAGACATCCTCACCGTGTGGCCTCCACTGCCAGCACCCTGCGTCCAGAAGGGATCGTTGGTGTGGGGGCAGCAGGCTGTTGCTGGGCACTGGATCTGCTGCAGCTGACACCTGCTGTCCGCCGGCCTCTGGCCTGTCCCTGCCTAGGTTGCGTGGCCGGACACCCTATCCTTGGAGTCATCCTCACCTTCCTGGCCCTGCGGGGGTCTGTGTCAGGACGGCAGCTGAGGGTCCACAGACCTCTTCTGTCTGAATTCCTCCCAGTGTGGCCCCCGCAGAGCCCTCTGCTTCTCCCTGGAGGCGCTGGCCCCTGAAGGCAGAGTCTTGGTCTGGCTCCCTGTCCCTCCCCGCCCCTGCACATCCCGTCTTGACCTCCACCACACTCCTGCCTTGTAGTCTGTGCTTCCTCCCTCCTGCCAAGTTCCACACGGCCTGGAACTGCCCTGACACACATGTGAGCTCTCAGGGCAGGGGCTCACTGGGCCTGATGCTGCTGACACACGTGTGAGCTCATTGGGCCTGATGCTGTCCTGACATACGTATGAGTTCTCAGGGTTTCATCGCTTCCCCTGGCTTTAGGTTGCAGGCGTGTGGATGGTGCCCAAGTCCCGGCCCCTTCCCAGAGCCCCAGGCTCGTATTTCCCATGATTTCCAGCGCACTGGAACGGTCACATCCAAAACTATACATCCTGTGGGGTTTGCATGCGGCCCCAGGATTCGGTTTCTTTTGCCATCTTCCTCTGTTCTGCTCCCTCCCGTGTGTCCTGCATCACACAGGGGAGGTGCCCTGAGCAGTGACTTGGTGGAGACTCCCCTGCCCCTTTCCTGGTGGCGAGGACAGGACCCCAGACCACACGAGCCAGCATAATGGGCCTGGTTCAGGTCAGTGAAGCTTTGGGGACCGTTTCTCTCTTTGTTCACCCCCAAATGGCCACTATGGCCGGAGCTACACGGATCTGAAGCCAGGAGCCAGGTGCTTCCTCCTGGTCTCCCATAGGGATGCAAGGGCCCAGGCACTTGGGCCATCCTCCACTGCCTTCCTGGGCCACAGCAGAGAGCTGGACTGGAAGAGGAGCAACTGGGACTAGAGCCCAGTGCCCACATGGGATGCTGGCGCCACAGGCGGAGGATTAACCAAGTGAGCCACAGCGCCAGCCCCAGGGACTGTTTCTCTTAAGAATGTCAGAAAACAAGCAGCCTGAGCTCCTTGCCTGGGGTGGCAGAGTGAGGAGGGGGCCCCCGGCTGCAGGTGACAGCGGCTGCTGGGAGCACAGCCCTGAGACCACTGGCCTCACACATTGTGTTTTCTGTGTCTTGCAATTGGAAACATTAATAGTCACAAAGAGAAAGGTGAGTTCCCTGTGGAAGGGTCCATGAGAGATTTGGTTCCAGTTTCCACGAGGCCAAGGCAGTGGCTGGGACGGCGGCATGATCCCTGGCTGTGCCACCACCCCTGCAGCCGTTACCTGAGGTGCCTGGCATGTCCTGTGACTGCAGGGCACCCGGCCTCTGGAGCCCTTGTACGGCGTTCAGCTGCTCCACCCCTTCTGGGTTGGTTCTGTCAGTCAATTCTGTGTCGCTGTCTCCACAAAGGTCCGGGGAATCTCAGGAAGCTTGGGAGAAGTGAGCTCTGGAGAGCTCTGGAGCCGGTCAGGCAGGCTACCTTGTGGACCACACTTGTTGATCAGCCCTGCTTGGCCGGTGCCTGTTAGCAGAGGACGGGGGAGGAAGAGGGGGCGGAATAGGTTCGGACCCTGTGCCTCGGGGCCCTAGTAGGTCGGGGAACAGCACAGCACAGCGCATCCCGGGGTGTGCGGAGCTGAGTGTGTCCTGCGGCAGAACTCTGCCAGATGGGGGTGCTGGCGCAGGCAGGCGTGTGGGAAAGGTGGAGAATCAGCCTCAGATCCAAGCTGGGGGGTGAGGGGGGCAGGGGTCACTGCACCCCTGGCTGGCGTGGGTGCCTGCGTGCCCAGCTCCACCCAGCTGCAGTCTGCCTGGCAGAGCGCCTGCTGCCCGTGGCGACAGCACGATTTGGTGCACCTGGGCCCTTTCAGCCGCTCCGAGTCCTGGGTGCTCAGGGCCTGCTAATCTGTCCCCATGGCAGCAGGGGTGACATCAGGAAGGCCATGACTCCCACATCTCCATGGCCAGGCTGCTCGCCCAGAAAACATCTGCATTTCAAGAGTGGGGAGTGAAACGTTCCCAAGTTATCCACGAGCCTCTCCCATGCCACCTTCCAGCTAGGCGGGGCGAGCCCAGGGCCTGTCCCAGGAGCGAGCACATCCCGTCCTGCCCTCCACCACACCCTCCTGTCTCGTAATCTGAGCTTTCTCCCTCCTGCCAAGTTCCACATGGCCTGGAACTGCCCTGACACATGTGTGAGCTCTCAGGGCAGGGGCTCACTGGGCCTGACGCTGCTCTGACACATGTGTGAGCTCACTGGGCCCGACGCTGCTCTGACACACGTGTGAGCTCACTGGGCCTGATGCTGCTCTGACACACGTGTGAGCTCACTGGGCCTGACGATGCTCTGACACACGTGTGAGCTCTCTGGGCCTGATGCTGCTCTGACACACGTGTGAGCTCACTGGGCCTGACGATGCCCTGACACACGTGTGAGCTCACTGGGCCTGACGCTGCCCTGACACACGTGTGAGCTCACTGGGCCTGACGCTGCCCTGACATACGTGTGAGCTCACTGGGCCTGACGATGCTCTGACACACGTGTGAGCTCTCTGGGCCTGACGCTGCCCTGACATACGTGTGAGCTCACTGGGCCTGACGATGCTCTGACACACGTGTGAGCTCACTGGGCCTGACGCTGCCCTGACACACGTGTGAGCTCACTGGGCCTGACGCCGTTCTGACATACGTGTGAGCTCTTAGGGCAGGGGGTGGCCCTGGCGCAGGATGCACGCATGCACACGCGGCTCATTCACTCCATCCATAGCTACTGGGCCCGGCCTCTGGTGCTGCGTCCCAGCTCTGGTTCTGATCCAGTTTCCTGCTCTTGAATGCATCCTGCCTGGCTGGCAGCAGCAACGGACCGAGGCCTGGGTCCCTGTTACCCACCTGGGAGAGCCGGTGGAGTTCCCGGCTCTGTTTTGACCTGGTCCAGCCCTGGCTGTTGTAGGCATCTGAGGAATGGACCAGTGCACGGAAGACTGCTCTCCCTCTGCCTTTCAAATAAAATAACAATGTAAACCTGCCAACTGTGAACGCAACAGAACCCAGACAGTGGCCAGCTCTCGCTCTGGAGCCAAAGCGCCACAGTGAGCTCTGGCAATCTCGGCGAGGGAGCTACCGAGGTTGGAGGCGTCTGGGAACAGCAGCTCCTCACCGACCGTGACACAGCAAGGGCACTGCCCGCGGCCGCGCCAGCACAGAGCTCAGCGGCCACGACGTAACGCAAACTCTTTATTCTTGGAGCAGAGGCTGCAGCCCGGGCCACACTGCCCGCTTCCGTCCAGACTGCAGCCCGGGCCACACTGTGCGGCTTACCCACCTCAGGCGTCTGCCTGACTTCCCCGAGAGTCCGAGAGTCCCTGCCCCCCAAAGACAGCCGAAAGGGAGCTTCCCACGAGGTCCAGCTGGGGGCCAGGGCAGGGCAGTCCCTTCCCTCACAGCCTCCTGGCCTTCCTGGGACGGCAGCCGTTGTGTGGGATGGGGGTGTTGTCTGTGATGGAGATCACTTCCAGGCCCCCCATGGTCAGCCCCTTGATGGCAGACTGGAGGAAAGAGCAGAGCACACGGCAGTTTCAGCCAGGGACCCCGTGTCTCCAGGCAGGACTGGGGTGGGGAAGGTAGAGCTAGTGGCCCCTCTCTACCGATGCTGTCCACTCTCAGGTCTCCCGCCACGGCCCCTCACCCGCCCCTCGAGGCTTCTGCAGGTTGACTCCTCGGGCAGTCTCCTCCCCGGAAGACCCCCACCCCGCCCCGCCCCGCCTCCAGCCAGTGCTCCTTACGCCCAGGAAGTGAGAGGTGCCACCTGCTGCAGGGGCAGAGGTCACTGCTGTGGGTTCCCGGCAGCTGGGCACAGGCTGTGAGGTCACACTCGCCTGCAGAGGGATGGCCTTCCCCTTCCCAGGGCCCAGCGGTCACTTACCAGGCGTCCTGGCCCCAGGCCCTTCACCACCACTCGGACGTGGGTCACACCCTTCCCTGAGGCTTTCTGGAAAGACGTGTGCAGGAGTCAGTGCAGCAGAGCGGAAGGGGCCTTGGGGCACCAGGGCAGTGAGCAGGGGACATGCGGGGCCCAGCACAGCACTGCCACCTACTGGACATTGCTGAACACTGCTCCGGCTTTACATGGAAGGCACCTGTGGCCCTGAAATCGCGTGGGCGTCTCACTGGTGGTGCACCTGCTCTGGGAAGCACAGGGCTTCCAGTGGGACCGTGTGTGAGGCCTGCGCCACGGGAGACAGGCGCAGGCTTCGGTCCACGCCCAGCTGGGTTCAGCTGGGGTGGGGGGAGTGGCTGCAAGGCTCTGAGCCCCACACTCTGAGCCTCCGCAGGCGGCTGCCCCCACGGGTGACGCCAAAGACTGCAGACCACGAAGGCGGCCTGCTTCTGGAAAGGTCCTCCCTCACCCACATCCCCCGCACCACGGACCCCAGACCCTGGCTTCTCCTTCCTAGGTGAACCGGCAAGTGCAGGCACGGGGGGACCTTCGCACAGGCCCATTCAGACCACCAGCGCCACGAGCCGCGGGGCAGAGACACTTACCGCGGCTGCGGCTATGCCTGCGGTCTGAGCGGCAATGCCAGTGCCCTTCTTGGCGTTCCGAAACCCCTCTGTGCCGCAGGAAGTGCGGGCGAGGGGCTGGTTGGCGGCAGAGACCACCTGGATCTGTGTGCTGGGAAAGTGGGGAGGTGACTGAGAAACGGGAGGGGGCTCAGCGCTGCCCCCGCCCCTGCCCCCGCCGGGAGCAAAAAGAACTCCAGCTGCTTCCACTCGGAGCCCACGGAGGAACGGGAACCCTGGGTGGGGTTAGGGGCCCGAACCACCGCGGCCCGGCGGGAACCCAGGCCTCTTGCCACCCGTAAGGAGCCACGCCGGCCCTCCGGCGGGGGGTGGAGGCATCGGCCCCTAAACCAGGCACGCCGTCCCTGTCTGCCCCTTGAGTTTTGCACATCAGGTAGTTTTCAGAGGGGAAGTTTCAGACGCACAGCAAAGCTGAAGGGAACCCTGGGTCCCGCCTGGTGCAGCTCCCCGCCCAGCCCCCGCCCAGGCCTCTCCGTCTGGCCCTGCTGCCCGTGGGTGGGCAGCCTGGCCCTGCTTACTTGTTGTAGGACGCCTTGATGTGAGCGATCGGGATCTCCTCAAACCTCTTTCCTGCCCACCTCAGCGAGCTCTCCTGCCCCGGGGCGGGAGGGTAAACGCTGCAACACAACAGCGAAAAAGTTACTCTGGTTTCCCCTTAAATCACGGGTGTACCCCAGCGGCCAGTCGGAGACAACCGCACAAACGTGAGCGGTCCGTCGGCTCCCTCCTTCCTCGGGCCACCTCGGACTCCTGGCCGGCCGGCCGCCCGCCCGCAGGAGCCCTCGGCCCTGCCTGCAGTCCCCGAGCTGGCCGAGGCCCTTGGGGGAACAGCGCCCACCGGAACTCCCGGTGCCGTCTCCGGGCTGCCCCGACACTGCTCGGCCGCCGGCCCGACCTCCCCTGAGCTTCCTGCCACTTCTGTGCCCTCCAGGGCGCCCGCTTCCCGCCATCCGTTCTTGAACCCACGCGGGTCACGTGTCGGCCACCAGGGCAGGGCCGGCGCGGCTGACAGCCCACGCTGACCCATGGCGCAGGTTCGAGCCCCGGGTTCCGCGGACCCAGCTCCCTGCTCACGGCCTGGGAAGACAGCGGAGGCCCAGGCGCTTGGGCCCCTGCACCCGTGAGAGACCGGATGGGCTGGTCCTGGCTCTGCTGCTGCCTGCAGTGCAGTCTCTGCGGCTCCGCCTTCCAGACAAACAATTTTTTAAGGCTTTCCTGGCTTCCTTACTGCCCGCTCCGAGTCCACGGAGCTCCGCCCTCCACCCTCCGCCGCCGCAGCTCCCGCCTGTCCGGACTGTGCGCCCCCACCCCGCAGCTCCGCCGAGGCCGGCACGTGGGGTCTTCCTCCACCCCGATATTAACAAGTCCTGCTGGCCTGACCTTCCTCCACACCCCCCCGGGCCCACCCCCCTGCGCCCTCACCGCAGCCTGCACCCCAGTCACAGCCCCGCGCCCTCACCGCAGCCTGCACCCCAGTCAGCCCCGCGCCCTCACCGCACCCCCCGCCCTTTCACCGCTCGGACGCCGGTTCCCGCTCTGCTCGGGGTCAGCGTCCACCCTGAAGACGGCCGCCGCCCCGGGAGCCCCGGGAGGCTGCGGGCGGGACCCGGCCTCCGTCCCCGCCCCCGCGTCCTCACCTGAAGCCGCCGCGCCCCGTGGATGCCGGCTGCGCCTGCTCCGCCGCCTCCGGCTGGGGCGCGCCTTGCAGCTCCCGGGCCCCGGCCACGCGCCTGCGGGGAGGGAAGCAAAGCTCGGGAGTCGGGCCCGACCGCTCCTGCGACGGGGGCCGAAGCGCGAGGGGTCGCCTGCCTTACCCGGTCGTCCGGGGCAGAGCCCAGGATCGCAGCAACCGGGACCCAGCACCCCGCACAGCCTGCATGGCTCGAATTGGTCCCGCTCGGCTCCCGTCGGCGGCGCCGGCACGGTTGGGACACGGCCAGCACCACCGGACGCCTGTGGGAGGTACAGGAGGCCAAGTCCCGTTTCCTCTTCGTAAGAGCCATTGAATATTCTCGTTCAAATTCAGGTGCTCTACAAAAACAAGAGTTTATGGCCAGCCTGGGAATTCCTGCCTTTTTACTGTTAGAATAGATCTTCGTCCACCCCTCCACATTGGAATGGATCACTCCAGTAAGTCTGGGTGTGAGCGGACCGGGCGTGTCCTCGCGCGCTGCCTTGTGGGATCACGGGATTGGCTGAGGCCCCCGGGTGCCGCGGAGCCTTGTGGGAGGGCGGCAAGATGGCGGCGCCCGTGAGGCGTGTTGTGTTAGGGGCGACGGGCGTCTGGAGGCTGCTGGAGAGGCCGTGGGCGTCTAGCCTGTGTTCTCGCAGCCTGACGCTTGCAGCTCTACCCTCAAGGACTAAGTCACCATGGCGCCTATGGGGAGCCTTATGCCTGCAGCGGCCTCCGCTGATCTCCAAGCCGCTGACCCCGCTGCAGGAAGAGATGGCGGCCCTGCTGCAGCAGGTACTTCTCCGAGGCGTGAGGGGAGCAGCGCGGCGCGGGCCTCGGCCCGCCGCCAGCCCACTTGGCCTGAGTGACCTCAGCCCGGGCGGCTGGGAGGCGGGAGGCGCGCCGCTGGGATCCGCAGCGAACTAGTCCGTCCCCGGGACGAGAGGCTCAGTATGGAGAGGGGGACGTGCGGGGCAGCGGCCACGTTCCTAGGACGTCTGGTGGTCCTTGGGTGCGGGGCGCGCGGTTGCGCGCCGGGAGGGCGTTCAGTCCTGCAGGGTGCACCCCGGGCCCTTGTCTTGGGCTCCCGAGAGCGGTCAGCCTCCTTCGTGCGGGCTCTCTAACCTGACAGGTGCTGATGGGCCTGGCGCAGTGAGGCCACGGTGCAGCTGTTGTAGGGTAAAATCGGTCAGGTTTGTGAGCTGGAAGACCACTCCTTCACCGCGCCCGCCGTGTGAGCTCAGTCTCTACCTGTCCGCACCTGGGCCCCCACCTGCCCATGTAACCACGCACCTCTGGAAAGGTATGGAGGGCGAGGAGCGCCCCAGCGTCGCCCTCCACCTCCGCTCCGCGCCCGCGATAAGCTGTTTTTTTTTTTTTTTTAATATTCATTTATCCATTTGAAAGTCAGAGTTACACAGAGAGAGGAGAGGCAGAGAGAGGTCTTCCATCTGCTGGTTCACTCCCCAAATGGCCGCAACGGCCAGAGCTGGGCTGATCCGAAGGCAGGAGCCAGGAGCTTCTTCCCAGTCTCCCATGCGGGTGCAGGGGCCCAAACACTTGGGCCATCTTCTACTGCTTTCCTAGGCCACAGCAGAGAGCTGGATGGGAAGAGGAGCAGCCGGGACTTGAACCGGCGCCCATATGGGATGCCAGCGCTTCAGGCCGGGGCATTATCCTGCTGTACCACAGCACTGGCCCCACTGCTGTGGCTTCTGGCCTGCTTTCTGCTGGTGTGGACCCCACCCTAATTTCCAGACTTCCCTTCCCCCCTAGATCCGACTGACGCCCTCGCTCTCCCATGCATTTCTCACTGAATAGAAAGCTTGGAAGCTTACTGTGCTGCCTGGTCTGTTTGTGCCGGTATCCAGAATTCTCTGATGTGAGGCACCAGCCTTATTGATTGTGAATTCTTAGTAAGCGAGCGGTAACGCAGCCTCTCAGCCCTGGTGCTCTGCCGCTCTGGACTCCCAGCCGTGCGCTCTTTCTGGCAGGTGCAGCTGAGGCTCAACGCGCAGGTCGTGTTTTTTATTCGTCTCTTCTCTCCCTCTGTAGTGTTCTTGCCGTACGTCTAGTGCCGTTGCACGGTGAACTCCGAGCCTGCGCAGGTCGAGTGTGCTGTAGCTCTGCTTTTTTTTTTTTTTTTGACCTTCATCGCCAGAGAGCGAGCATCCAGGCACTGCAGCAGGAGCATCCTGCTGGCTTGCGCCCCGAATGCCTGCAGCGGCCACAGCCGGGCTAGGCCGAAGCCGGGAGCCTGGAACTCGGTCCAGGTGGCAGGGGCCCAACTACTCGAGCCATCACCTGCCTCCTGCGTTAGCAGGGAGCTGGAGTCAGAAGTCAGGCTCCGCGGTGTCGTAACGGTGTCTCCACCGCCAGGCCAAATGCCTGCGCCACAGCTCGGTGTCACTGTCCTTTCAATGCCCAGGTGGAGACAGAGAAAAGCCTGTATTCGGACCATGAGCTCCGTGCCTTGGGTGAGGCCCAGCAGCTGGCCAAGAAGAGGGCCGACCTCCATGAGGAGGAGGACGAGCCGGGGATCCTGCTGGTGCCGGACCTGGAAGACATGTGGGAGCAGGCATTCCTGCGCTTCAGGCCTGGGGCCCGCACCACAGGTTTGTGATCTACCTAGGCCAGCAAGGAGGGGGTTGGCGGGTTCTGGTGTCCATGTAAACGGTGTTTGCTCAGCCCCTGCTGTGGGTTCTAGAAGCTACCATTTCAGGTTACATGGGGGCAGAGTAAATTCTTTTTATTCTGCACATTACCCTAACACAGCACTCCTTATTTATTATTAGGGTATGTTTGTATATGTTCATCTTGAAAGGTCGAGTGGTAGACAGACAGGGCTTCCCTCCGCTGGGTTCCCTCCCTGAACGCCTGAAACAGCCAGGGCTGGCCACACCCACGCTGGTGCCGGGAATTCCATCCCGGTCTCCCACGTGGCAGCCAGAGCTCAAGTGCTCGGGCTGTTGTCTGCATTCGCGAGAAGCTGGATGAGAAGCAAAGGAGACAGCACTCAAACAGCTGCTCCGATACAGGGGCAGCTGTCACACGTTGTGCCACAGTGCCCACCCTCCTAACAATTTTGTAAAGGCCTCTGAGAGGGAGATAAGAATGTTGACATGGTGTTTTCCCTCTCAGTTAAACCTTGCAAATGTTACGTGAGTTGACTCCTGCTTTGGGACTGAAAGTGGAGAAACTAAGCCTTTTCCCGCTGGTTCCTGTGTTTGATCTGAAATCTTGTAAAGCAGGCGTTGGGGCCAAGCCTCTGCCTGGGGCACCGGCATCCCATGTGGGTGCTGGTTCAAGTCCCGGCTGCTCCACTTCTGATCCAGCTCTCTGCTATGGCCTGGGGAAGATGGCCCAAGTGCTTGGGCTCCTGCACCCAGAGGAAGCTCCTGACTTTGTCCCGGCCATTGTGGCCACATGGGGAGTGAACCAAACCAGTGGATAGGAGGTTGTGTCTCTGTCTCTCCCTCTGTCTGTCTGTAGCTCTACCTCTCAGATAAGTAAATAAATCTAAAAGAAAAACAAGACCATAAAATTCAGTGCCCCTGGTTCTGGGAGGTCCCCGTCTTGTCTCCTCTGACCGTATTCTCTCTGTAGAGGCTGATGAGAAGAATGACCGAACTTCGCTGCACCGGAAGCTGGACAGGAGCCTTGTGCTGCTGGTCAGAGAGAAGCTGGGAGGCCAGGATGTGTGGATGCTGCCCCAGGCAGAGTGGCAGCCCGGGGAGACTCTCCGAGGAACGGCCGAGCGGACCCTGGCCACGGTCTCAGGTGAGTCCTCTGCTCTCTAAACCCACAGGTCTGCTTCACCCAGACTCGGAGGATGGGTTTCGGGCCGTGGACAGGAAGGGTACAGACGTCTCAGCCAGAAAACCCCAAGCAAGCGTGCTGCTTAGCTTGGGTGCAAGGGCCACGGTCTCCCTGGGGTCTGTAGGTCCGGCCTGTGACAGTGACTGCCGTTCTCTCGGCCGCTCCTCACACCCTGCAGCTTCCCTGTCGGCACGGCCACTTGCCTGCCTTCTCCGCCGAGACCTCAGGGTTACCCTGGCCTCGTTTCCGCACCGCTGACTCCTGGACTGAGCCTGGTCAGCTCCTGGGCCTCGGCGTTCCCTCAGCCTCCACTTCCCGGGGTGTAGGTGTCTCGCCTTTGGCGCTTGAGCCGTGTGGGACTGGCTCGTTCTCGGTGGGGGGCTGCCCTGGCGTCGTAGGTGTTGAGCACCATCTCTGCCTCCACCCCTTCCTCCTCACCACCTCTGCGCCTCAGAGCGGCAGCAGAAACGTCGCCAGACCTTGTCAGGTGCTGCCCGGGGGCGGGGATTGAGAGCCACCACGGTGGATGACAGAAGCAGATGCCAAAGAATTCCTTCCTTGCTTTTGTCACGTCGCCTTCAAGGCAGCTGAAAGATAGAAACCCATGTCACTTCTCTGCAGAGCGTTCTTACAAGGTTGAGCTCAGGTGTGGCCCACGAGCCCTCTTTGTCTGGTCCTACCCTCGTCAGTCTTGGCCTTGCTGCTTGCTGATGTGAATTCTGGGTTCTCACCCAGCAAACCCTTTGATCCCTGAGAGCTGGCATCTTTGGTCTGTGCCTGGAGGTGCTGGCCTGGCTGAAGCTTTGTGCTCCCAGGCCCAGCTGCCCAGTGTCCAGGACTCAGTTTGCACATCGCCTCTTCCACGCTGGACCTTGCCCTGTGCCCCTGGCCCCACAGCACGCACAACCCTCCTCCCGTCACGTCTTCTCCATGCCTGCATTGTGCGGGCCCCTTGCCAGGCAGTGGGGCTGGGCCAGGCCAAAGCCAAGAGCTTTGACCTCACCTGCTGCCTCCACGTGCACATCAGCAGGAAGCTGGATGGAAGCGGAGCCAGGACTTGAACCCAGGCACCAGCTGTGGGCTGCGGGCCACCTGTGCCCTCCCTGCCGAGCCCAGCACTGGCCTGGTCCATCATCTGCTGGTGGCCCTGACTATGACAGTGTTCTGCCCACGCTGCCGCCAGTGCAGAAGCAGCCGCGCGGTCTGTGGCAGTGAACGGGTGGGGTGGACCGCGTGAGCCAGCAGTGCCTGGATTGAGAAGAGGCGGCTCTGCCCAGGAATGGCCCGGCCCCAGCTCCTCAGGGTGGGCAAGATTCTCTGAGAGACCCCCTGATTGGGGAGAAAGAATTGGTATATCCTCGTCGCTAATTCCTGCTTTTCCCTAGGAAACAGCATGGAAGCCAAGTTCCTTGGAAACGCACCGTGTGGGCACTACAAGTTCAAGTTCCCCCAGGCAGTGCGGACAGAGAGCAACCTTGGGGCCAAAGTATTCTTCTTCAAAGCGCTGCTGCTGGCCGGAGACTTCCCGCGGGCGGGGGAGGAGGCCCGGCACGTGTGGGTCAGCAAGGAGGAGCTGGGCGACTATCTGAGCCCACGCTACCTGGCCCAGGTGCGGAGGTTCCTCCTGGATCTCTGACACACGGAGCTGCCTGTGGGCAGTGCCGCCTGGGTCAGTGGCTGCCAGCTGTGCTCTGAGACGGGATGAGGCGGTCTCTGCCTGTGCCAGTCTCTGCCGATTTGCCCTCCCAGGACTCCTGGCCTCAGCGCCTGTCTCTCGTCGTCTGTTTCCCGAGCGGATGGTTGCAGCTCCCCCCGTGTTAGGGAATCCACCAGCTTACCAGGCCATGGAGAGAGCACAGGAGATGGAGCCCAGAGCCACGGGTTCCCATAGAGCTGGGCCCTGGGACAGAGGAGGCTCCGCTGCATCTGTTTCCCTTCCCTTCCCTCTGGCTGCCTCCTGCCTCCCTCAGAACGGCCCGGGACACGCCACACCAGCTCCTCCCCTTTCTGCCGCAGAGTATTGCCCTGGTGGTGCTGACCTGGCCTCCAGGTGGCCTCTGGTGTTCAGTGCCTGGCACGCAGGGGCCGCCGTTTGTAAGCCCTGCTGCCTGGAAGTGGAGGGCCAGGAGCTCAGGCAAGCCACCGTGCCCGGGCAGCCCTGCACGGAGGCACTGTCTGGACCCCGTCACACCCCTGCCTCCCCAGGTGGACGGCTGGGAGCCTGTGCGGTGAGAGCCCCGTTTCTGCGTCAGCTGTGGCCGTGTGTTCCTGCCCCCATGGGATCAGGGAGGATGTGTTTCCCTCCCGTGGTACTGGGGGCAGCTGGCTGCAGGCTGGGCCTCCAGAGCGAGCCTGTGGGTCTGGAGAGGTGGGGTTGTGAGGTACTGTGCAGCCTGCCGGTAGGCAGGGGCTGGAGTCCAGCTCACCTGAGAGCGGGTGCCTCCCCTGCCACCTGCCTGTCATCTGTAAGGATCTGAAATGAGAATGACGCCACTTCTCAGGAGTGTGCAGTTTGAAAGCCGTGGTGCCGCATGGCGTGTCACCTTCAGCAATTGTTCTCCCTGGTCCCTGAATGCAGCGTTGTCATCTTCAGCTTTAAAAAAATTTTGTTTGAAGATTTATTTGTTTATTTGAATAGCAGAGTTATGGAGAGACAGAGAGAGGCAAAAGAGAGGTCTTCATCTGCCAGTTCACTCCCCAAATGGCCACAATGGCCGGAGCTGGGCCAGGCTGAAACCAGGAGCCAGGAGCTTCTTCCAGGTGCACCTACACAGGCACCTGGGCCATCTTCTGCTTTCCCAGCCATAGCAGAGTGGAGCAGCAGGGTCTCAAACCATAAGGGATGCCAGCGCTGCAGGCAGTGGCTTCCTCCGCTGCGCCACAGCGCCAGCCCCCAGCTTTTAAATGTCTGTTGTTTTATTTGAGAGGTAGGGCAGCGAGCAGTAAGATAGTTCCGGTTTATGGTTTGCTCCCTAAATGTCCACAGCAGCCAGGGCTGGGCCAGGCCAAAGCCGGAGCCCAGAACTCAGTCTGGTCTCCCAGGGGTGGAGAGGCCCAAGCACTGGGGCCATCACTGCTGCCTCCAGGGTTTGCATTAGCAGGAAGCTGGGACTGGAAGTGCAGCTGGGATTTCAACCCAGGCAATGTGGGATTGTTACCCGCTGTGTGCCGTGTGGGTTACCTGCTGTGTGCCGTGTGGGATTGTTACCGGCTGTGTGCCGTGTGGGATTGTTACCGGCTGTGTGCCGTGTGGGATTGTTACCTGCTGTGTGCCGTGTGGGGTTGTTACCGGCTGTGTGCCGTGTGGGATTGTTACCTGCTGTGTGCCGTGTGGGGTTGTTACCTGCTGTATGCCGTGTGGGTTACCCGCTGTGTGCCCTGTGGGATTGTTACCTGCTGTGTGCCGTGTGGGATTGTTACCTGCTGTGTGCCGTGTGGGGTTGTTACCTGCTGTGTGCCGTGTGGGTAACAACCTGCTGTGTGCCGTGTGGGGTTGTTACCTGCTGTGTGCCGTGTGGGGTTGTTACCTGCTGTGTGCCGTGTGGGTAACAACCTGCTGTGTGCCGTGTGGGGTTGTTACCTGCTGTGTGCCGTGTGGGGTTGTTACCCGCTGTGTGCCGTGTGGGGTTGTTACCTGCTGTGTGCTGTGTGGGATTGTTACCTGCTGTGTGCCGTGTGGGATTGTTACCGGCTGTGTGCCGTATGGGATTGTTACCTGCTGTGTGCCGTATGGGATTGTTACCTGCTGTGTGCCGTGTGGGATTGTTACCTGCTGTGTGCCGTGTGGGTAACAACCTGCTGTGTGCCGTGTGGGTTTGTTACCTGCTGTGTTTTGACAGCTGCTCTTTCTGGGATACAGACTGTGGCTTCAGTATGTCTGACCTGTTTGGAACGGACTTGGGTAGTGTGGACATCATTGGAGTCCATTGGCCAGCTTCACTGGGACCTTGGTTGGTCCCACAGCTTCCCCAGCCCTGCCCCACCCAGGCCAGGAGATCCAGGGCCACCGCTAAGCACAGACTTAGGCCCAAAGACCACAAGAGCCTCCCTGCCCTTTTGTCCCACGTCCTGGGGTGGCCCCAAGAACCAGCCTTGGCATTGCACACACCATTGATTGCCCATGTGGCTGCCCGGTGGGTGCAGGAGGAGCTGAGGTGGGGAGAGCCCAGGTACCCCGTGGTCAAGGTGGGAGTAGCTGGGTCCAGGGAGAGAGAGATCCCAAGACCAAGAAGCCAGACGAGGTGAAGCAGGAGGTCCTGGCGGGTGGTCTGGCACACCTGCACGGTGCTGGCATGGTTTGTGTGCGGGCTGTCCCTTTAAGCCCTCACTGCACCTGGCCTTGGACCGCTCCCTTGGGAGAAGCCTCAGGCTGGGCGTAGCCACTGTGCCAAGTCCTCTGCCACTGGCTGGGGCAGGTGGGGGCAGTGGGAACCACCTCTGCAGCTCCAGTCAGACCCAGACGCGTGCACCTCGGCCGCTGCGTGTCGCCTGTGCCGGGCCTGCTGGCCAGGATCTGCCTGACCTCGTTCCGACGCCAGCCCCGTGTGGCAGCTCTGGCTCTTGGTGTCTGTATGAGCAGACAAGCTTGGGAAGGCAGCAGATTCCATGGAGGCTTGGGCGGGGCGGAGGCAGGATTTGAACAAGAGCTATTGGGTCCTTTTTTTTTTTAAAAAGAGATTTATTTAAAAGGCAGATGTTATGTGTATTTCTGTTAGGCCGTCACAAAACACACCAAGCACCAGAATAAGGGCCAGGGTTTATTGGGAAAAAGCCAGCAGGTTGGAGGGAAGGGGCGGAGAATGCAAAAGAGAGAGAAGACAGAGAGAGGAGAGAAGAGCCAAGGAACAGGTCCTTTTAAAACTTTGCCGGAGGGTGGGCAAGGAAGCAGGAGCAGCGAATCCTATTAGGGTGGGGGTGGAGCTTGACATTGGTGGTTGGGCCATGTGGTCACCTGGCTTCCAGCAATGGGGGGAGGGGGGCGGCTAGGGCCTAGGATGTAAATCAAGGTGCAGTCGCGCCATAGATAAAGCTGGGCCAGTTTCCCAACAGCAGAGATAGAGAGAGAGAGAGAGAAACCTTCCATCCACTGGTTCACCCTCCAAATGGCTGCAATGGCCAGGGCTGGACCTGACCAAAGCCAGTACCAGGAGCTTCCAGGTCTCCCACATGCGTGCAGGGGCTCAAGCCCTTGGGCTGTCTTCTGCTGTTCAAGGCCATTAACAGGGAACTGGATTGGAAGTGGAGCAGCTGGGACATGACCTGGTGTCCATAAGGCATGCCAGCACTGCAGGTGGAGGCCTAACTTACGCCATAGTGCCCGCTCCGCTGCCGGATTCTGAGACACCTGTGGCCCCTGAACCAGGGAGGTTTGTGAGGCGGAGGGGTGGGGGTGGGGGTGGGTGAGCTTCCCAGCCTTCAGGTGAGTCAGGCAGTGAGCTCAGAAGCTGCGGGGGAGGAGGACCAAGAAGTCACACATGGAAGCCTTCTGTGGTTCAGGGTTCCTGATGCTTCAGCTCCGCCCAACACCTATGGAGGAGCCGTTCACCGCTGAGAGTGGGGAGGAAACTGCCTCTGTGGCTGGGCCCCTTGCCTTGAGAGTGGTGGGGTGTGGGGGTGGGGCTGGAGGGAGAGCTGGCAGTGGGCCCTGTGTGCCCCCAGCTCTGCACCTGACATTAAGTGGAGGAGACCCAGGCAGGCCACTCAGAGGCCTGAACAGGCCCTGGGGCCACAGGGCAGGGAGAAGAGTTATCTAAAAGCCAGGCCTGGGGGCAGGATTCCAAAGTCAGTGTGTGAGTCAGCAACCTCGGCATCAAAGCTGCCCGAATTCCCTGTGGGAAGCTTCCTCGGTGGTGCCCGCGTGGCCAGTGTTTCCTCTGCCGATGAGCCGGTCACTGCTGAGTTGTGGAGCACAAAGGTTAATCTGTGCCCAGGGCCACAATGAACCAGGGGCCCTGGTTCATCAGCTTTCAAATCTTTAAAAACAAATTTTGACTTAGAAATATTTTATTTATGTGTTTGAGAAGTAGAACCACAGACAGAGGGAGGGATAAAGAGAGGTCTTCCATCCACTGGCTCACTCCCCAGATGGCTACAATGGCCGGAGCTGGGCTGATCTGAAGCTTCTTCCTGGTCTCCCACGTGGGTGCAGGAGCCCAAGCACTTGGGCCATTTTCCACAGCTTTCCCAGGCCATAGCAGAGAACTGGGTCAGAAGTGGAGCAGCCGGGACTCGAACCAGTGTCCATATGGGATTTCAGCACTGCAGGTGGAGGCTTAGCCTACATCACGGTGTCGGCCCAGAATTTGGGTTCTTCATGTGGCTGGTGCATCTGGAAGTATGTTTGTAAAAATCAAGTTTGTAAAAAAAAAAAAAATCAAGTTTGTTTCTTGTCACACCTCACATATAACCTCTGCACACCACCCTGCGAGCCATCCTGTGTGCATACGTGAGAGTGACTGTTATGCCCAGTTCAGTCGTCCCCAAAGACCACCAAGGAGCCGATACCGCTGTAAAGCACACGAGAGTTTTATTACAGTCCGGGCCTGTTCTCTCAATGAACACCGACACAGCGGGTCTGAATTGAGAGCCCCGACCCTTCAGTTAACAGGGTTTTTATAGGGTTTTCAGAGACATTCTATATATCATGGTACCATTTAGCAAATCATCTCGTCCCGCGGGAAATTCAAAGGACATCTCCTAGAATTGATTAGTGGCTGGCGCCGCGACTCAACAGGCTAATCCTCCACCTTGCAGCGCCGGCACACCGGGTTCTAGTCCCGGTCAGGGCGCCAGATTCTGTCCTGGTTGCCCCTCTTCCAGGCCAGCTCTTTGCTGTGGCCAGGGAGTGCAGTGGAGGATGGCCCAAGTGCTTGGGCACTGCACCCCATGGGAGACCAGGAGAGAAGCACCTGGCTCCTGCCATCGTATCAGCGCGGTGCGCCAGCCGCAGCGCGTCAGCCGCGGTGGCCATTGGAGGGTGAACCAGTGGCAAAAGGAAGACCTTTCTGTCTCTCTCTCACTGTCCACTCTGCCTGTCAAAAAAAAAAAAAAAAAAATTGATTAGTGCATCCAGTGGTGGGAACGGACCTACTAAAGGTGGTTGGATGGCTTTGGGGTTGATGCCTTTTGAATTGACTGGCCGAAGCACGGGGGGTGTACGTGCCGAACTGCAGGGTCTCGGGTAGCTATCAGTCACCTTATGTGCCCTGAGAAGACACCAGGGACTCTAGGTATTTCTCTGTCATCTGTTAATCGGCTGTTGCTAGGAGATTTTATTGCAAGGTGAGCTCATTTATTTACTTCTGGCTTAGGGTTCAGGGCCTGGTCAGGCCCAAATTACAAGATGGAGGCCTAATTTAAAATAGTTACACCTTGATTCAGGCTCAGGTCTCACAGTGACAACACGTGTTTGTCTCCAGCAAAGACGCACAGTGCGTTTCTGTGCTCCTCTGGCCTCCTGTCTTCTTGCAGTCTCTCGCACACCCAGAGCTCCCAGCGTTCCCAACACACACAGGCCTGCACCCGCCCCACCTTTGACACTGGCATCTTGGCACACATGTTGCGTGTGCATGTCACACGCAGCGCAGGCCCTCTGGGATGCATGTGTGTATGGAGAGCCTGGGTGAGCTGACCCCTGAACACTTCATCTCTAAGCTGTTTTGCCAACTGCGTTCCTGCTGGGTCTGGCCATGGAGCATCAGGCAGGTGCTTAGGGGGCAGCCCTGGCCCCCACGGGCAGCCTGGCCGGTCAGGGCTGCTGGGTGCACCGCCTCCTTCCTCAGGGCCCGCAGCCCCTAGGGTGGGAGTGGCTCCCAGCCTTGCTGTTTGTTTATTTTAGAGTTTTTTCCTAACTTTATTTGAAATGCAGAGACAGCTCAGACTGCTCCCTCCCTGGCAGCAGCCTTCCCTGAGGCTGTGGTCACATCCTGGCTGCTCCCGTGTCTGCCCCTCCCTCCCCCTCCAGGGACAGAACCCCCAATGGCTCAGGGACACCTTCACGCTGTCCGGGTGGGAGCCAGGTGGCCACAGTGACAGGCCCTGGGCTTCCAGGAGAGCCCTCGTGGGAACCTCGGGGGGGCGCACGGGAAAGAACGGGGTTGTCTGCCCCCGAGATGTAGGGGCGCTTGTGGGCGGAGTCCCCGAGTACGAGTCCTTCTGAAACGACGTGGGCAGCGTCCTGCAGTTACTGGGGCCCCTCTGCTGCCGAGCAAGCTGCACCCCCACCGTGCGCCTCTCTCAGCAGCAGGAGAAAGCGGGACTCCAGTCCCCAGGGGTCAGGGTGCATTCCGGGCAGTACCCACGGTGTCCACAGTGGGGCGCCACACACAAATGTATGGAAGCCGGCGGCAGGCACCTCAGGGTGGCCGGCTGCGTTAAAGGCTTCGCTGCCCTGTGGACGCACTGCAGAGAACTGATGGGGTGAGGGGACCCCGCAGGGCTGGGCTGGGTGGAACTGGGAGGAGCCCGGCCAGGCTGAAAGCAGTGGCACCAATGGAGCAAAGCCCGACCTGCTGTGTCCTCCCCAAAGGGCCTGTGAGACACGGGAGCCTTCCTCCCCACCCCCAGCATGCAGCCTGGTTCACCCCGGGGTGCTGGAAACAGCCATTGGGGGTGGCCTGGGTGGCTGGCCGGCAGCTCCTGGCATGGAACCAGCGCCTGCTCCCCCTCCTCTCGCTATGCCTGGGGCTTGTGTGAGGCCTCACGAAAGTGTATGCAAAGGCCAGCGACAGCCTGGTTCTGACTCCCAGCCGGGCGCTGCCCAGTTGCTACGTGGGGCCCCAGGGACCTGCTGAGGCCTGGCCCATGACCTCCAATACCAGGCCCTGGTGGCAGCCCCTGCTCAGCCCTGGGGCCTGTGCAGGCCGAGAAGCTGGCGCTGCCTGGGAAGAATTGGCTCACCCCAGCTGAGGATTGTGTGGGAACCAAACCATACCCGTCACTCGGGCCTTAGGTCCCGGTGCTGCCCGCCTCCGGCTCTGGTGCAGGGCTGCTCATCCAGAGGTGGGGCGGTCGCTGCTCAGAAGTGCTGGACAGCCGGCCGGGTGTGTGCCCAGGCTGGTGCATGGGTGTGGGCCGGGGAGGGGACTGGCCTCGAGGTGGGACGCGTGCTGAGTGAGGCCTGAACAGCCATGAGTGTTTAGAGCACCCAGCCTCCCCTGTCCCTGGACGAGGCGGGGACCCCAGGCAAGGCTTGCGGTCGTCCTGAGCCTGGGTTCCTTGCTCGGGGCTGCTGTGAGGGTTCAGTGCGTGTGCATTTGAAGTCCCATAGCTGAGGCCAAGGCAGGGCTGCAGCGGCACTGCCAGCATAGGGTGGCTGCTTTGTGGCCCTCGCCGGCTTCCGTGGTGCAGATGCTCCCAGCGTGGCTGGTTTTGAGTCACAACTGTGAGACCACCAAGTGCAGAACTTGGAAGTGTGTGAGCCTGTCCCAGCACTGTGCCCTGGTGCCCGTGCGGTAAGGAGCCGCTCCAACAGCGCCAGAGATCCTGAGCGCCCCGGTCCCTCCCCAGTGCCAGTTCTGAGCAGGGCTGGCCCTGCCGCAACACCCGACAACTCGGTGGAGTCTCGGGGTCGGTGGACTGAGCAGCCAGGGGCGGCCGCTGTGTGCGGCCAGTCCCCATATGGCCGCCCAGCAAGGGCTCAGACAAAGGCGGGGCCCTGCGTCTGGACCTGGAGCCGAGGCAACGGGGCGCGTCCATCTGTTGCAGGAGAGCTCACACATGATTTGCTCAGATGATTGAAAATGTGACCGATGCCACCCGCTTCAGCGGCTCGGAATGCGAACACTGCACGTTTCTTTTATTTCTCCAATTAATTGCTTGGGCGGCGTTCCTCCCCAGAGGCTCAGGGTCCGACTTCGGGGGATTTCTGCCCAGCGAGCTGTCGGCTCCGTGTGACAGAGGCTGACCTACTTCCAGACGGGAAACGGCAGAGTCTTGGGGTCCCCTGGCTGTGGGGGCCATGCTCAGGACCCCCAGCCCGACCAGGGGCCAGGGTGGCCAGGCCTGGGCGGTTGTGACACGCAGGTGTGTGTCCCCAGCCTTGCCTGCAAGAGCCCGCAGGTGTGGGCGCTCCTGAGAGCCTGGGGGAAGTGAGACTAGAAGCCTGCTTGGTGGCATGTGGGGTTCGTTCTGAGTTGTTTCCCAGTGGGCACAGCTGGAGTGACGGCACCGGCCAATGTCACTCCACTGCCTTCTGAGCCCGCGAGCTCTGTCGGGAAGTTTGCTCTACATCTGCAAATCTCGTGGTTATTCCTCTACAATTAATATCTTTTTTCTCTTTGCCTGTTTTAGTGTGTGGCTGGGATGTGCACAGGTCTAACCTGGCTTTTCTCCAGCAGGGGGTGGGGGCCACTGAGCCTCTTGTATCTGTGGGCCGGTGGGTATCAGAGCGTTTTGAAAATTCTGTGTCATTTTCCTCTCCGAGTCTCTGCTGCCTCTTCCTGGAGTCCCTCCGTGCTCGGATTGTTCTGTTTGGTTTCTCCAAGGACTCTGGGGCTCGTCCTGTCCCTTTACATTGCTTTTTCTCTTTGTGCTTTGGTTTCTCAGTTTTCCTCTTGGCCTCGTTTTGAGCTGCTTGATCCTTATTTTTTCTGCTGTGTCCAATCCACTATTAAGCTACTTCTTCATTCAGCAATTTACTTTGCTGGGTCTGAAATGTCCATTCGATTCTTTTGGGTTTCTGCTTCTCTGATGAAATTCTTTTGCCCACTATTTTTATGCTTAATGCTAATTTCTTAAAATACCTCAAAGTTTTTTTTAAAGATATAAGTATTTATTTGAAAGGTAGAGTTACACACACACACACACACAGGTCTTCCATCCACTGGTTCACTCCCCAAATGGCTTCAATGGCCAGAGCTGTGCCTGTCTGAAGCCAGGAGCCAGGAGCTTCCTCCGGGTCTCCCACGTGGGTGCAGGGGCCCAAGGACTTGGGCCATCTTCCACTGCTTTCCCAGGCCCTAGCGGAGAGCTGGATCAGAAGTGGAGTAGCTGGGACTGGAACCCTTGCCCACATGTGATGCCGGTGCTGCAGGCGGTGACTGTACCCGCTGTGCCGTGGTGCCTTTAGTGCTGTCACCACGTGGGTCGGCTGAGGGTCATTGATTGTTCTTGCTCTGTCGGAGTCCAGGTGGCAGCTGGATGCTGTGCATGGGATGGCAGTGGGGACGGACGAGCCCGTTCCCTCCGGGGGGAATGGTCTCGTTCTCTGGTGATGTTTTGAAGATGGCATGGAGCCTCTCCCTCGGGACCTAAATAGTGAAGGATTCCAAGGTCTTTCCTCTCTGAGTTCCTCCCCAGGCCTCAGACTCATTCTGTGGGAGGTCTCCCACGTGGCTCCCCAGCCCAGGTCTACACAGGACAGCACCTGCCATGACAGCCCCTGGGGAGAGTGCCGGTGCCACTTGGAAGGCTCCGCCCACATCCAGTCTCTTCTCATGGCAGCTGGGTTCCCCTAACTCAGCAGAGCTCCGTGTCCATGTGCTGCAGGTGCGCTTTGTGCCTGGCCACGTCCCCGAGTGAGGACACAGCCGGTCCCTGCCCATGTGGGAGCGGCCTCCCTCCTGCTGCACCTGCAACACTCCAGTGCGTTCACAGAACATGACTTGCGTTTGTGTGGTTCTCCTTGCCGTGGTGTGAGTGACCCCGACTTTTGTGACCTCGTCCACCCGGCTGGAGGCCCATGTCATCATTCCTTTTGTGTGAAATCATCCTGTTGTCCAGCTAGCAAAAATATCAAATATTTAAAAACAGATTATGGGGGCCGGTGCTGTGGCACAGCAGGTAAAGCTACCACCTGCAGCACCAGCATCCCATCTGGGCGCCAGTTCGAGTCCCGGCTGCTCCACTTCGGATCCAGCTCTCTGCTATGTCCTGGGAAAGCAGTGGAAGATGGCCCAAGTGCTTGGGCCCCTGCACCTGCATGGGAGACCCAGAAGAAGCTCCTGGCTCCTGGCTTTGGATCAGTGCAGCTCCGGCCATTGAAGCTATCTGGGGAGTGAACCAGTTGATAGTAGACACTTATCTCTCTCTCTCTCTCTCTGCCTCTGCCTCTCTGTAACTCTGCCTTTCAAATAAATAAATCTTTAAAAAAAAAAAAACCAACAGATTATGTCAGCAGGAGGAAATGCTTTCTGCTTGTAGCCTCTGGGCTGTTTGTAGCCTCGGATCCGCACGGACTCTCCATTAGTGATGGGGTCACCATTTTTCCTCCCTGAAGACAGTTTAAGGTTTTGTTGGGCTCTGCTTGTCCATAGCAGTGTTTCCTAGGGTTTAGGGTTCTCTCAGTGGGGCCAGCAGTGCTCCCAGGTAGGTCCTCCAACCACTGAAGCCCTTGGGTCCCAGCCAGCCCCAACCAGGTGCAAACAGGATGGGCCCTCCTGGAAGAGAGGAGAGAAAGTCCTGAAGTTTTCAGGTTTGCTTGTGTGTGTATGTGTGTGTGTGGTGCACATGTGTGCATGTGTGTGCAGTGCACGTGTGCCTGGTACATGTGTGTGTGGTGCGGGTGCACATGTGTGCATGTGTGTGTGGTGCGGGTACACATGTGTGCATGTGTGCGTGGTGCACGTGTGCCTGGTATGTGTGTGCACTGTGTGTGGTGTGGCCCGTTGCCATGTTCCGTCCCACACACTGGACTCCATGCCAGGCCCGGGGAGTGTGGTGGCGTGGTCAGGGCGTCTCTCAGAGGCCAGCAGCCCTGTCTGCTTCTACAAAATCATACATTTTTAAAGCAATTTTATTTACTTGAAAAGCAGAGTGACAAAGAAACAGAGAAAGAGAGACAGAGACAAAGAGAAAGAGACCTTCCGTCCTCTGATTCATTCCCCAGATGCCCACAACAACCAGGGCTGGGGCAGGCAGCCAGGCACCAGGAACTCTATACAAGTCTCCCACGTGGGTGCAGGGGCCCACGTCCTTGGGCCGTCTCCAGCTGCCTTCCCAGGTGCATTAGCAGGTAGCGCGACCAGAAGTGCAGCAGCTGAGACTCCAACTGGTGCTCCAATCTGGGATGTTGGCTTAACCAGCTATGCCACAATGCCAGTCCTGCAAACGTCATATCCTCTAACCTGTGTTTCTGTGGACAGTTACTCTTCTCAAGTATCACCCTTAGGAGTCCAGTGACCCCTGACAGCATCTCACCCTCCAGGGAGTGCGTTCTGTCTCACTTCCCTGGGCTTGCAGCTGCTCCCGGAGCAGACCAGGAACCTGTCTTCATGACCGGAGGGTGAGAGGCAGATGGCGCCTGTGGTGCTGCACCTGCTCCGTGCGCCGTGCTCGGTGTGAGCCGTGGGCCTGCTCTTGATGATTCGTGGCCGGGGCCCCGGGGCCTGATGAGCCCTGCAGTGGTCTGCTGTCTTCACTCCTGCGCCGGCGCCTGTCTCAGGGCTTCTGACTCAGCTCTTCCACTTGCCGAGCCATTGTCACCCTCTTCAGTTAATTACTTACTAAATAAATGCACACACGTTTGTGATCAAGTAGATAACTGGTCAAAAACAGTGCAGTTCTCATGAAGGTCCTTATCACTGTGTTGAGAGAGGAAGTGACACGCTTACCAAGGCACTGTACGGACACGCCAAGCTTCACACAGGAGATAGAATAGCTTGGAGATGCACACGGTTCTTATAAACCCTTCTAGCCGCAGGTTCGAAGGAGGTGGCGCGTATGTAACAGCCATGCTGTAAGGATTCTGCATTTCATTTGGAAACATTAGAGAAACAAACGCTCCACAGCACGTCCATTCTGTCAGGGGCAGGCACCAGATGGACAAGCGTGTTTCCAGTGGCTGGGATTGTTTCTTAAAAACGTGGGCACAGGGGGCCCTCAGGGAGATAACCCTCTGCATCTGATGCATCAGGAAGTGAGGTTTGGAACTCAGCTCAGCCTGGCTCCAGCAGAGGCCTGGAGGCTGTGGGTGGGGGTCTGGTGATGACCCCATGGTGCTCAGCTCAGTCCGCCTGTGGCCTGAGCCACAGGTTGTGGGAGTGGGGTTTTGCTGGCCAGTGCAGGAGGTGAGCAGTGTTCACTGCTGCTGAATCCACGGGGCTGGGCAGCGGGACCCGAGCCCTGGTGCCAGCGTCTCCTTGCTGCGTGCGTGTTTGCTGGCAGGGAGGAGGAGCTGCACATCGGCTGGAGCTCCTGGACTTCAGGCTCTGCCCCACACAGCAGCGGGGTGGAGACAGTGGCTGCTCCACTGGTCCTCATTCAAGGGGAGGCCAAGGGCTCTTCCTCCGGGGTTTTGGGGAGGGTGAGATTAGATGGTGGGTGCAGGAGAGCTCAGGAAATCATATAATTGCGATGAGATCCCCTGCAGATACTAAAGGCCAACCAAGAAGCAGGTATTAAGCACTTACTGTGTACCACGCAGGCCCTGTGTTAGGTTCTTTGGGGGAGTGAACGATGCATTGGACTCTAAATGAGACACAAGCAGAGGGCGTGGCGAGGGCTTCTCCGGGTGCACCCACCCCTGCAGTGGAAGCAGGTTTCCGGGTTTGGGGTGGCTGCAGTGAGCACGTGTCACCTGCTTTCCAAGTGTCCATTCTCAGTTTTTCTGGAAATGGCGGCTCCCCATTTTCTTTGGAGTGCCTACTGCCCCCGCTGTCAGCCCAAGTGGTTTGAGCCGGATCCGAGGCTCAGGCTTAGATAGATGGTGCACGTAGTTCCCTGCTGGCAGCAGCTGGTTCAGGACCAGTACAGAACTCGTCAGGACCCCAGAGCCAATGAGATTCACCTGCAGGGGACTCCAGTTTGAGTGGTGGGGAAGCAGAATCGCACCTCATCGCAGGGCTTGGACCTGGACGTGCGTGGGCTGCTGTGGTCATCTTCACTCAGGAGAGCCTCCCCACAGGGAGTCTCGGCATCTGGGGATGCTCTCGGAGAGCCTGCGGCCAGAGCTGCCTCTGAGCTTTGCAAATACACGTGACAGTGAATGCATTTGGCTTAAGACAGCTTGGGCGGGGTTCTGTGCCTCCTGACAGAAATGCTGCAGACTCACCCCGGGGGGTGCCAAGTTGTGCCCGGAAGAGACCACACAAAGCCAACATTCCCCCGGGGGTTCCCATCACCCCAGCTCCTGCAGCATCCGCACTGCTTGGCTGTCAGCTCAGTGTGCCTGTCCCATGTCAGTGGCCCGTCCCCTCTCCCAGGAGCAGTGGGCCAGCCGCTCTAGCTGTGGCCCACCTTTCTCTCCCTGTTTTTGTCTGCTGACTGGGGAGTATCTTTTCTGGTGTGTAGGGGAACCTGATCTGTCCTCCCTTCTACGTAGCACCCCGGCAGCCCCACGGGCATAGGGCCACCCCTCGTCTGAAGCCTGGCACAGGGTGGTCAAGGAGGAGAACAGTGTCCACAGCAGGTGTTGGGGGTGTGAGTCTGGACTAGGGAGCTGCATGGGAGTCACCCAACATCTCTGGTCCTGGTACCAAGGCTTAGTTCAGCTGCCAGTCAAGCAAGAAAGGAGGCAGCCAGGTTGCAGGCCCAGTACCCAGGCAGTGGGGGACTTTGTGCCTCTCCTCGCCTCCTGGCGTCAGACCCCGCCCCACCTGCTAGGAGTGGGACCTTGAGCAGTGCAGGCCTTTTCCCTAGAGCCTAGAGCAGAGGCTGCTGGGACCGGCACAGACGGTGGGGGCGGAGGGCGGGGTGGCCAGGCCAGGTACAACTGGGAACACATACTGGCTCAGGTGAGTGATGAGCATTGTGACCAGGGTGCTCACCAACACACAGGGTGAAACCCAGGGGAGGTAACTGGTGACGTCTGTGCCCTCCCTCACCCAGGTGCTCGCCGCTGTTCTGTTCATTTACTGTGAATCAGAAACCCATCCTGATACCCCGTACACAAAATTCAAAGCTACGGAGGACTCCCTGCCCCCCCCTCCCCCCCAGTTCCCTTCCTGGAAGGCAGCCTCTGCTACCAGTTCCTGGCGTCGTCTCCCAGAGTTAATCACACATAGCACACGCATGCATATTCTTTATTTTTAAACACACATTCGAGCACGGCAGGCACCCTGCTTTTCCACATCACCCCAGTTCCCGCGAGCTGCTTCCTCCACGCAGAGGCTGTGTGGTGCTGACTGGCTGGGCGTGTCACACAGCCAGCCTTGCTTACACCAAGGCACTTAGTTTGCTCCCAGCCTTTTGAATTTTTAATGACACACCATGCATGTTCCTCTACACACGTCACGTCATGTGTGTGTGTGAGAATATCCATAGGATAATTTTTTGGAAGTGCACGTGCTGGATCGAAGACTCTGCATGTTGTAAATATTGTGGCGTGTGCCTCCGTGAAGGCCACAGGCTCTGAAGTGGGGTAGGAACGAGGCTGCTTCCTCACACTCTTGCCAACGACAGTCTGTTATTAAGCCTTGCCAACTTGGCCAACAGAATCGCTAAAAATGGTATCTCGTTTTAATTTGCAATTTTTTATGTGTTTAAGAAACTCATTTTATTTCAGTCACTGCAACTGTTTAATCCTTTCCACATTTCCCTTTGGACTATTAACCTTGTTGAATCGCAGACACTCTTTACATGTTATGGAAATCAGCCTTTTATTTGCTATCTGTGTTGCAGATATCTGTTTGTTACTTATTTTTTTAAAGGAAAATTTATTAATTTATTTGAAAGGCAGAGTTACACACACACACACACACACAGAGCGAGCGAGTGAGTGAGAGAAAGAGGTTGTCCACCTGCTGCACTTCTCAAATGAGCACAGTGATGGGCTGGGCCAGCTGAAGCCAGGAGGAGCCTGGACCGGCATCTGGGTGTCCCAGGGGGTGGCAGGGGCCCAAGCACTGGGGGCATTACCCGCTGCTTTCCCAGGCCACTGGCAGGGAGCTGCACTGGAAGTGGAGCAGCCGGGACTGGAACCAGTGCCCACGTGGGAAGCCGAGCGTCACAGGCCCGGCTTCACCTCTGCAGCACAGCACCGGCCCCTGTGCGTGACTCCGGACTGTTTGCTTCCTAGACGTCACTTTAAGTCTTGTCAGCAGTCGGGCTTTTCAACCGTAGTTTCTGCATTTGGGTCATGTTTGAAGCCGCCTTGCCCACTCCAAGGATGGGCAGGTTCTCCGGGTACGGGTGGCTTCATTTCAGGCACTTGGGTTTTCCTGCTCCAGGAATTCATGGTGACATCAGTAGCGAGGCTGAGAGAGGAGACCGAGGTCAGAGGCTCCGACCACAGGTGTGGGTGCCCGGGTGCGCACTGCGGGCTCCCCTCGCCTGGGGCTGCTGTGCGGGCCAAGGGGGACGCTGGCCCGGAAGTCATAGTGACCGCTGCGCCTTGCGCGGGGCTCGGGGGCGCCTCAGGTGGTCTCGGGCACGGGGGAAGCTGAGGGGTCTCAGGTACTTGGGAGGGGCCGCGTGAGGAGGGTCCTGGGTGCGGGGTGGGGAGGGGGCCGCATGAGGAGGGGCCGGGGCGGCAGGGGGCCCGCAGTGGACACCTGTGTCCTGGGAGGCTCTGGGCGGGGTGGCGCAGGGTGTCCAGGTCGCAGAGGTGGCCGGCAGGTGGCCTGGGGCAGGGGCGGGTGCCTTGTGCGTTTGTCTTCCCCAGGGAGGTGCCCGAGGGGGAGGCGGGAAAGGCGGTGAGTCAGCCTTCTTCGGGTGCCTTCGGGGAGCCGCGGCCTGCAGGGCCCCAGCACCAGTAACTCGTAAATCCTGGTGTTGTTTTGTGGGTAACACGGTTATAATGCCATTTGTTAAATGATGGTCATCTGTTAATTTGTTAAATGTGAACGTTTAGCAGCCACAGACCTGGCTCTCGGCTGGGCCGAGTTCGGGTTCCTGACCTTGCTGGAAAGCTCGGGCTCTAAGCGTGGGTGTGGGCGCCCGCGTTGCTGTGGTCCAGCCTCTAACCCGTGTGCCTTTGTGGGTGTAGTGGCCGTGTGGGGACTGATGGTGGGCGGGGCACTGCCTGCAGCCCCAGACGTCAGGGACATAACTTGATTTGGTGACTTGGCCCGAGTGACCTTCTCAAAATAGAAAAATCAAGGGCCCAGCGTGGAGGCAGCCTGTCTGGGCTCAGGCTGGTAATGAGGACTAACAAGGGCTGATGGAGGCCGGGAACCGCGGGCTGCCCAGGCTGGCCTGATGTGGCCTGGCAGAGGACATGAGCTCTGAGAGCCCTCACGGGAAGCCCTGTGTGACTGGCGGGGCTGGGAGAGCAGCGTGGAAGCATGCAGAGGGTCTCAGCCAAGCATCCATGCTTTAAAAACACAACACACAGCATGTGTTCATTCTAGGGCGTGGAGAGCCGGAGATCGTCACAGAGAAGTGGCTGCACCCAGAGACCACCAAGTGCACATTTTGCTAGGCTGGGGCTTCTTGTTAGCTCAGGGAGGTCTGGCCCAGGGTCAGTCTGGGAGGACAAAGGTGACCCTGCACCTGCGTGTCCCTCCACCTGTGGGCAGGAGAACTCTGAGCTCTCAGGGCTGCACCGGGATGGTTGTGAACACGGCTTCTACCTGCTTTGTTGTCCTGACTCACCAGCATTTTGATTCTTCCTGCTATATTCCATCAAGTTCTTCAGACTTTTTTTTCTTCAAAGGTTTATTTTATTTATTTGAAAGACAGAGTTACAGAGAGAGGTAGAGTGAGAGAGAGAGAGAGAGAGAGAAGTCTTCCATCCACTGGTTCACATCCCAGATGACTGCAAAGGTCAGTGCTGAGCTGATCCAATCAAGCCAGGAGCTAGGAGCTTCTTCTGGGCCTCCCACGTGGGTACAGGGGCCCAAGTACTTGGACCATCTTCTACTACTTTCCCAGGAACCTTAGCAGAGAGTTGGATCAGAATTGGAGCAGCCGGGACTTGAACCAGTGCCCATATGAGATGCCAGCACTGTAGTAATACTTTAACCCAGTGCGCCGCAGCACCAGCCCCTTTCCTGGCTTTTAAATCATACAAGTTATTGTTGACTCTAGGGTCTTTTTAAAGCACTTATTTATTTGAAAGGCAGAATTACAGAGAGGGAGAGGCAGAGGCAGCAAGTCTTCCATCTGCTGGTTCACTCCTCAAATAGCTACAGTGGCCAGGGCTGGGCCGGGCTGAAGCCAGGAGCCAAGAGCTTCATTGGGGTCTCTCATGTGGGTACAGGGGCCTAAGCACCTGGGCCATCTTTGGTGCTTTCCCAGGCACCTTAGCAGGGAGCTGGATTGGAAGTGGAACAGCCAGGACTTGAACCAGCACCCATATGGTATGCTAGGGCTGCAGATAGCAGCTTAACCCATTGCTGCCACAGAGCTGGTCCCTGGCTCTACTTTTTAATCCATCAACTAAAGGAATAAATTGAACCCTTCCCAGTGGTGTCAGTCAGTCTGTTGAATCTGGAATCTCTACATATTGAAAATAAAACCAGATTGAGAATTGTGTTTCTGTGTCCATGTCCTGAGTCTAAGAAAGAGGTCCAGGCTGGCGCCGCGGCTCACTAGGCTAATCCTCCGCCTTGCGGCGCCGGCACACTGGGTTCTAGTCCCGATCAGGGCACCGATCCTGATCCGGTTGCCCCTCTTCCAGGCCAGCTCTCTGCCGTGGCCAGGGAGTGCAGTGGAGGATGGCCCAAGTGCTTGGGCCCTGCACCCCATGGGAGACCAGGAGAAGCACCTGGCTCCTGCCATCGGATCAGCGCGGTGCGCCGGCCGCAGCGCGCCTACCACGGCGGCCATTGGAGGGTGAACCAACGGCAAAAGGAAGACCTTTCTCTCTGTCTCTCTCTCACTGTCCACTCTGCCTGTCAAAAAAAAAAAAAAAGAAAAAAAAAAAAAAGAAAGAGGTCCAGTCCCATATGTGTTCCTCAGGAGACTTAATCTCGAGTTAATGTACAGGAAACTGCCTTTTTGATGCATAGTCTCGTGAATTTTGACACACAGATTTGTGTAATTATATGAACAGATCTCCTGCAAACATTAAGTGTTCATTTCTTTAGGGTAAACACCCTGGGAGGGAGATGGCTGAGCCCTGTGGCAGGTGTATGTTTGACTTTATAGGAACCAACAAACTGTGTTGAGTGAATATTTGTTTTGCATTGGCACCAATACCACCAATATCACACGCAAGTCTCTTGCTGTCACGTGATGCTGTCAGTTTCTTATTTCATGTTAGCCTTTAGGGTTGTGATGGTGTCACATCCTGGTTTTAATTTGTTTCCTTCATGGCTAATGATATGCATGATAATTTGCCATCCACATATATTCTTCTTTTTTTAAAGTTTATTTATTTATTGAAACTCACGGCCGGCGCCGTGGCTCAACAGGCTAATCCTCCACCTTGCGGCGCCCGCACACCAGGTTCCAGTCCCTGTTGGGGCGCCGGATTCTATCCCAGTTGCCCCTCTTCCAGGCCAGCTCTCTGCTATGGCCCGGGAAGACAGTGGAGGATGGCCCAAGTACTTGGGCCCTGCACCCGCATGGGAGACCAGGAGAAGCACCTGGCTCCTGGCTTTGGATCAGCGCGATGCGCTGGCTGCAGCGGCCATTGGAGGGTGAACCTACGGCAAAAAGGAAGACCTTTCTCTCTGTCTCTCTCTCTCTCACTATCCACTCTGCCTGTAAAAAAAAAAAACAAAGAAACAACAACAACAACAAAAAACAAACCTCAGATTGCTGTAGCTATTCAGGGCCTCTTGTGTTTCCATATGAATTTCAGCATCATATTTTCTAGATCTGAGAAAAATGTCCTTGGTATTTTGATTGGAATCCCATTGAATCTGTAAGTTGCTTTTGGTGGTATGGACATTCTGATGATGTTGATTCTTCCAGTCCACAAACATGTCTTCTTCTATCTCTTTCTTTAATGTCCTGTAGTTCTCATCATATAGATCTTTGACATCCTTGGTCAAATTTATTCCAAGGTATTTGATTGCTTTTGTAGCTGTTGTGAATGGGATTGATATTAGAAGTTCTTTCTTAGCTGTGTCATTGTCTGTGTATACAAAGGCTTTGATTTTTGTTGTACTGACTTTATATCCTGCTACTTTACCAAACTCTTCTATGAGTTCTAATAGTCTCTTAGTGGAGTCTTTTGGATCCCCTGTGTATAGAACCGTGTCGTCTGCAAACAGGGTTAGTGTGACTTCCTCCATTCCAGTTTGAATCCCTTTGAGTTCTTTTTCTTGTCTAATGGCTTTGGCTAGAACTTCTAGGACTATATTGAATAGCAGTGGTGAGAGTGGGCATCCTTGTCTGGTGGGGGATATCAGTGGGAATGCTTCCAACTTTTCTCCATTCAATAGGACGCTGGCCATGGGTTTGTCATAAATTGCCTTGATTGTGTTGAGAAAGGTCCCTTCTATACTCAATTTGCTTAGAGTTTTCATCACAAAAGGATGTTGTATGTTATCAAATGCTTTCTTTGCATTTATTGAGATAATCATATGTTTTTTGTTCTTCAGTTTGTTAATGTGATGTTTCACATTGATTGATTTGTGAATGTTGAACCATCCCTGCATACCAGGAGTAATCCAAGTTGGTCTGGGTGAATGATCTTTCTGATGTATTGTTGGATTCGATTAGCTAATATTTTGTTGAGGATTTTTGCATCTATGTTCATCAGGGATACTGATCTACAGTTCTCTTTCTCTGTTGTGTCTTTTTCTGGTCTAGGAATTAAGGTGATGCAGGCTTCATAGAAGGAGTTTTGGAGGATCCTGGGTGAGAGCAGGGAGGAGCACCGGTAGAAGCAGGTCGGGCCCTGCAGCAGTGCAGGTACAGTCTGGCTTGCTCGCCCCAGGAGGGCTGGATCCGCACCACCCCTGCGGGCGGGTGAGGCCTGTGCTGGACTCTGGTGGTGCCACTTCCTCCCCTGCCTGGGCCGGGGCCACGTGTCTGGTCTCCAGCTGAGCGGCCTCACAGGGCGCACGCCTGTGTGCTGTGGCAGTGACGCCGGTCCAGCACCACCGCTGTCCGCACCGCTGAGCCCGGTGTGCTTGTCTGGGAAGAGCAATCGGGCAGGCGCACTGCAGCTGCCTTGCACTGGGTGGGGGCTGGGGAGGAGGCAGCAGACGCGTAGTCTTCTGTGCCTCGCCACTGGTGAGTGGCCGAGAGAGGCAGCAGGAGCCGGTGGAGCTGAGGGCGGCCTGCCAGACTGAGCCGTCAGCTGCGTTTGTCAGGAGACGCCCCGTCTGCGTGCCCTTGCTCTTCCCTGCCGCAGTCCCCTCCCTGGTTGTCCCCACGGCGTGTTAGCAGGCCTGCGCTGCTAGAGAGGCAGTCTGCTCCAGGGGACGAGGTGTGGACATGGTGGTGACGATGGAGTGGATGCTGTTCATGTGCACGTGTGTTATGAAGACAGCAGGAGCCCGGGTGCCCACGGCTTCCTGTTCACCCACGTGTGATGTCCTTCCTGTCACATCTCTTCCCTAACACACTGCCACCCTTTGGAACCCGTGCATGGCCACGTGGCCTGCCTGGTGGTGAGGAAGCCATGGACGTCGGCAGGTGCACTGGCCTCGTTCACTCCCCTTCCTCTGTAGTGGTCGGCAGTCTCTGGTGCAGGCCGCTCCTTGGCCGGGTGCTAAGAGCAGAGCTGGCGTCCTTCGTTGCTGAGAGTCCGGGAGATCTAGGGAGTTTGTTGCAATCACCTGGACTCGTGAGTCCCCACTCACACCGGAGTGAGTCTAGTGGGAAGCCACAGGGACCCTTGTAAAGGAGAGTGGGCGCTGCTGCCTGAGGAGATCGTGGTCTGGCTGCAGGTTTTGGGGAGCGCCCTTGCCCGTCGTCCACACGTGACACGTAGCAGCCCCTAGATGAGTGCAGCCCGCGTGGCGGGGGCTCTCCATGAGCTGAGGCCGCTAGTAGTGTCCAGGCTGCCGTGGCTGGGGAGCTCTGATCAGCCTCTCACTGTCCCAAGACCTTCCTGCCAGTCATCAGCGTAGCAAAGTCTCACCATTGCTCTGTATTTGCAGGCAGCTGAACCAAGGTGAGGCCGCAGCTTCATTGGCTCCGTCTGCTGGTGTTCTGGGCTGGCCGTGCTGAGCTGGGCTGGAGTGGAAGGAGCAGGAGCGCGTGGGGCAGACTGCAGGGGTGAGCAGATCGCCCTTGCACCCCCTTTCCTCCCTGCAAGAACACACAAGCTGATGAAACCGTGTGGGAGAGACAGTGCCCGAGCGCTGCTGCCCCAGGCAGGTCCCTCACCGTCTCGCGCCCGTCATGCTCGCTGTATTTTAGGGCCTGGAAAAGCCAGTTGTGACTGCCCTCACGGGCTGGCGGGGAAGACAGAGCCTGAGCGATTAAAAACACAGTAGTGTGTCCAAGGGGCCTCCACTGGGGACCCTGTCCTGCTGGGTGGCCAGGGAGGAAATGGGGGCCTGAGAGGAGATGGGGCCCGGGCAGGCACAGGTGAGTTGAACCCAGTTAACTGAGCGAGGGAATTGGTCCACAGGGAAGGGTCCTGCATTGCCAAGTTTACAATCCATGCGACACCCAGATGTTGGTGTTTTCAGAGGTGGTTCCACGTCCCCTGTCTTCCTGCACACAGAGGACCCTCGTGGAGACGGCGATTCTATCCCATGGAGTACTTTGCTTCTGAGTTCCTCTGAGTGTCTGCTTTTTACAGTTTTCTGTCTCCTGCTGCACGCGTGAGCAGTCAGCTGTCACTTCGTGGACCCCACCACCAGTACCCCCACCCCACGCACACTCGGGATTTGGCTCCCATCAGGCACTGCCCAGGAGCCCGGTTGGCTTGGCTTGTCTGTGGAACGCAGCCTGCAGCCCCACGGGGGCCTTGTTTCGGGGGTGGGGCCAACGGTGTGTGTGTGAGAGGCTGTGCAGTGCTTCATGGGCCCTGCCCCAGTGCTGTCAGGGTGGGGTCGCTGTCCTCCGACGGCACTGTGGGGCGTGTGCAGGAGCACCTGCGACCCTGGCTCACACTCCCGGCTCGTGCTCCCGGCTGCGTTCAGGGCGATAGCTGATTTGTGGGAAGGTGAGATCCTGCACGTGTGTGAAGGGCGTGTGAGCGCAGGCAGAGACAGAAAAAGCCAGGGCCCAGAGACAGATGCATCCTGTGCCCACTTCTCGAGAGCACCCGCCTGCCTTGGTGGCGGAGCCCCGGCCTGGCCTCCGGCATCGGGTCCTTGCTCCTCCTCCCACACGTTGAGTCGTGCCCAGGGCCCAGGGTGAGGGTCAGGGACAATGAGAGATGCTCCTGGCAGAAGCCCTGGAGGACAGTGGGGATGTGGGAGCCTTGGGATGCAGGGATTTGGGTTTGTAAACTTGGGCTTGGAGAGCTCCTGCCGTCATCTGGCGACTGTGCAGGTTCTGGGTGTTTTAAACCCTGCTTGTTCCTTATATAGCAGGAGGCCTGTTGCAGCACAGCTTGTCGTCAGAGGGAGGAGGGGAGCGGTTGGCACCCGGTGCATGCCCACTGTGTGCCAGGCCCTCTGCGTGAGCTGCCTTGGTTGGTCTCTGCACCCTCCCTGCAGGGCTGGGCTCGCCAGCTCCACCTCCTAGGCAGGGCTGTTGACTGAGGTCACAGGTCGGGGTCCCAAGGAGTCTGACCAACTCTGGGACAAGAGTGGCCAAGGCTGTGACTGGCAGGTGACATGGTGTGGGCAGGCCCTCTGCCACAGTGGAGGACACTGGGCTTAGCCCCTTTAGGATGGAGCTGCCCTGCTGGCTGTATCAGTGTTTGTCAGAGAGAGTCCCTCTCCCCAGACTCGGAAGTCAGTTTGGGAAGCACTGGGAAGCCGTGCCCATGGTTCCCATTGTGTGGGGCAGGGCTCAGCAAAGACGCAGACTGGGGAGACCCATGTTGCGAGATTTACTGCAAGGCGTCGGCCAACGTGACGTGGCTGCCTGGGCCTCTTCCTCAGGCAAACCTTGTTCCACTCTTGGACGTAGTCAGGCCAGCTGGGGCCACGCAGGAAACTGCCCTAAACTCCCCTGGCTGTGACTTCTGATGGACTCTACATAGGCGGTCACAGCCACCCCTGGGTCAGCGTCTGAGAGACGTCAGCTCTGTCCCCAGAGTTGTTTGAACAGCCGGAAGCACACAGCTGGTATCTGCGGGTGGTGTGGAGCCCTTGGCCATGCAGCTGGAAGCCTGGGCACCAGTGTGTTCAATTTCAGTGGCAGGGGTCAGGCTTGCCCCCTGGATGTTTTGGGCTGGATGGTTGTTGGTTGTGGGGCCAGTGCGAGCACTGGAGGTGTTCACAGATCTGCAAGGTGCCGGCTGTGGCGGCCGGTGATGTCCCCTGGGGTGAAAGCACTCCCCTGGGAACTGCTGGGGCAGGCCTTAGCGGGCCATGTTCCACAAGGGCCGTTTAGTCTGGCATTTACTAACCCTGTGTGAACTTACTTCACTTGTTTAAAAACTATTTTATTTATTTATTTGAAAATTAGAGTTACAGAGAGGGAGAGGTGGAGGGGTGGGGGGGAGAGAGAGAGAGAGAGAATGAATCTTCCATCCACCCACTGGTTTACTCCCCAGATGGCTGCAACAAGCAGATCTGAGCCAGGCCAAAGGCAGGAGCCAGGAGCGTCTTCCAGGGCTCCCATGTTGGTGCAGGGTCCCAAGCACTTGGACCACCCTCTGCTGCTCTCCCAGGCACATTATCAGGGAGCTGGACTGAAAGTGGAGCAGCTGGGACTCAAATGGGATGCAGGCGCACAGGTGGCGGCTTCGCCCGGAGCTCCCTTTACTTACTTTGGTGAGGCTCAGTTCTCACCTCTGCCACGGGGGTATCACGAAGTACTGATGAGAGCTTCCAAGGCGGGGCGCGTAGCGGGTGGCTCCTGGCTGTTAGTCCACCTGTGTTGGTTCCTTACGATTCCAAAAGCAAACTGAGGCCCACAGTTAGGTTCCCACAGGGGCCACAGGACAGTGGCGTTGGAAGCATCTTGGCCTCACCTGCTCTGTGCTCCAGGTGGGAAGACCAACCTGGCACCTGTCTGAGGACCTGGAGCGCCCGGCCAGGGTTTTCTCCCAACCTCGAGCTGTACGTCTTCCCAGGTGCAGGATGCTGGGCGCCCTGGGTGAGAACAGCCTGCTGTCCTGCACAGCTCCCGCTGCTGCTGAGGCTGCAGCAAAGCCGTGGGTGTGCAGGGGCCCAGCACCCGGCTGCGCTCCAGGCCCCTTGTGCAGGCTCAGGTCTCCGCCCGCAGCTGCGGTGTGGCAGATTTATGACTGTGCTCCCTGCGCTGCTAATGGGCTTTCACCGAGCACTTCAGGGCTGGAGCTGCTGCTCCCCTGTCCACGGCCAGAGGAGGGGCGGGCACCGCCTCTCTGGAGGTGGCGGAGTGGGTGATCTGCACACTGTCCCCTGCAGCACGGGGTGAGAGCCCCGTGGCCTCCTGCATCCAGCACGCAGCCCCCTGCAGTCAGGATGCTGGCCCCTGCCTCAGGCCGCAGGAAAGCTGAGAACTGGTCCTGGTCAGAAGCGACGGGCTTTGGGCATTGCCACTACAAGCTGGGTGACCCCCCAGGGCCTCGCTCTCGGGCCCTGCAAGGGCCTCGCCCCAGGAAGGCCCTCCTGGGAGTGCGGGGGACCTGAGCTGCAGAGGGTGCAGAGCCAGGGCCGACTGGGCTCAGTCACCCTAGAGGGAGCTGTGCAGGCCTTGCCCTGTCCTCCCCAAGGGCATTGCCTTCTCAGCCAAGGGGAGCCTAGGGGCCCAGAGGGGAGGAGGGCCAGCTGTGGGTGGGGCAGCTCTGGCTACTGAGCACCTGTCAACAGGGAGGGACCCAGGGCTCTCTCCAGATGGAGTTAAGTACAGAGTCAGGTCCACGCAGACCCTCAGGGTCAGAGCTGTGAGTTGCAGCTCCCATAACTGGAGCCTGGAACTGATGTGGGCAGGCCTGGGAGGGCTGTGGACACCGCAGGGCACCGAGTCCCCCAGGCTGGCAATGCCTCCATGTTGGGGCAGCCAGCCTGCTCCCTGTTGTGGTGCCGGTTCCACCAGGCTCTGTGCACCTGTTCTAGATGGAGCAGCAGAAGCATCAGCAGGTGCACAGGTGGGTGTGAGGGCGTGAGGAATGGACGAAACTAAGTGCAGGCAGAAGGCCTGGGAGGACCTGGGGCTGCCCGGTGAGGCATGAGGGAGGCAGCCTATGGATTTGGGGCGGTGGCCAGAAGCAGGAGGTGGGACCAGTGGCGAGAGTGGGGGATGTGGGGTGTGCTGCAGGAAGGGGGGGAGGAGTCCCATGGTCTCAGGACACCTGGGGCCTCTGGGTGGCATAGAGGGCCCTTCGTGACAGGTGCTCTGGAGTGTAGGGCACAGCCAGCCCCATCCTGTGCCTGGCTCGGCCGTGTGCCCAAGAGGGAATGGCTGGGGCTGGGCGGCGAGGGTGTCCAGCGCTCACCAGACCCGAAGAGGGCAGTGCTGGAAGCAGGTGGAGCAGAGTGTGGGGAGGGGGCCGGCAGGGATGACCCCTGCCTGGCTATGTGCAGCCTGAGCTAAGAATGGTCTTTGCTTTTTAAATGGCAAGAAAAAGAACAAAGCAAAACCAAGAATGCCATTTTCTGACACAGGAGGATCACATGACGTTCTGATGACATGGGGCTTACCGACCTCTGCCGCGTGGTTTGTGGCTGCCGTTGCCACACAGCTGCAGGGTGCAGGGCTGAGCCCGCAGTGGGGGCAGGGACCCCGTGGCCCCAAGACGCTTGCTGTGCAGCCCTTCTGCAGCAGGCTGACAGCCGGGGGCTCGAGGAGGGAGCAGGCTGGGCACTTGGCAGTTTCCCTTGGCTGGGTCTTGGGTGAGGCTTTGGCTGTAGGGTGAGCCCCGTGGCACACGCTGGGCCTACGTGGCAGACAGTTCCTGCTTCTCATTCTCTATAGGTCAGGCCGGGGGCTGGGCTCACAGACACCTCCCCAGCAAGGGGCTGTGGGCTAGGGGGCGGGGCTACTAGGCTTGGATCCCAGGCTGGTTTCCTGGCAAGGGGAAACAGTGTACTCTCTTCAAGACCCCAGAGTGGGTGGAATTAGAGCTGAAGAAAGTTGCAGGATAGAGGCCTGGGCCGGGTGGATGGGGTCCCTGCAGGCCAGGGGGGTGGGGTCCCTGCAGGCTGGGGGCTGGGGTTCCTGCAGGCCAGGTGGATGGGATCCCTGCAGGCCGGGTGGATGGGGTCCCTGCAGGCTGGGGGCTGGGGTTCCTGCAGGCCGGGTGGATGGGGTCCCTGCAGGCCGGGTGGATGGGGTCCCTGCAGGCCGGGTGGATGGGGTCCCTGCAGGCCAGGGGCTGGGGTCTCTGGAGGCTGGGGAGATGGGGCCCCTGCAGGCTGGAGAGATGGGGTCCCTGCAGGCCAGGGGCTGGAGTCTCTGCAGGTGTGGGCCGTAGCCCCCTTCTGCTGCCCTGCTGGCTCATGTACCGGCTCTGCAGAGGACCCTGCTGTCAGGCCCCAGCACCTCTCTTTTCTTCTGCTCTTCCTGCTCTGCCCTGCAGCAGGTGCTGGGACCCCACTCAGCCCCAGCACCCCTGTGCTTGGATCGGCCCCCAGGCTTGGGCTCTGTCGGCCGCACCCCCTTTTTGCATTCCTGGTCTCGTGTCCGCTGGCGCTTCTCCCCGCATCCTCTTGCTGGGAAGGTGACTAATATTTCATGAGCTCCTATTATGCACCAGCAGAACGCGAGGCGAGCCTCTGTGCTGGCTCCCTGGACGCTGATCAGAGCCCTGTGGCGGTGTCATCAGGACTTGCCACTGAGCGAATCCAGCCCAAACCAGCTTGAGGAGGAAACTGAGTGGCTCTTGTCGCTGGGAAGCTCGTGGTGGAGCAGACACACCCGGCCTGGATCCCTCACTGCTGTCCTGGGGGCGCCTCCCTCCCTCAGCTCTTTTTATTTTTTAATATAATACTTTTAAAAAAAGTTTTATTTTATTTATGTGAAAAGCAGAGTTAGAGAGAGAGAGGGAAAGACCAAGACAGAGAGGTCTTCTATCTGCTGGTTCACTGGGCCAAGCTGAGGCCAGGGGCCAGGAGCTTCATCCAGGTCTCCTGTGTGGGTGCAGGGGCCCAAGCACTTGGCTCGTCTTCCACTGCTTTCCCAGGTGCATTAGCAGGAAGCTGGATCAGAAGTGGGGCAAGCGGGACTCAAACCAGAGCCCATATGGGATGCTGCTGCCTTGGGTAGCAGCTTTACCCTCTACACCACAACACCGGCCACTCCCTCAGTTCTTTTCTTTCTCACAGGTGTGTGGGCCTCATGGTGGCAAAGAGGGCAGCTCCAGACCCAAGTTCTGTGTGACATTTCCTGGGGACGGAGAGTTCAGCAAAAATACCAGGGCTGACTTTCATTAGTTTCTCCTGGATCACATGACCTCCCCTGAGCCAATTGCTGAGGCCAGAGCTTTGCAGGCCTATCACTGGCTAACCCAGGGCCAGCTGCCCCTCAGGGGAGAGGCGCCTCAGCCCATCTGAAATGAAACCAACCTCATGGAGAATCAGGGTGTGGACTCCAGAGGATGGGGGAGGGTGGGCTTGCTGGGGGCAAAACTGACAGCTGTGCACCAGAGGTGGGTGTCACCTGTAATTCCCAAGCCGTAGATGAAGAAGCAGCCCTGAGACTGAGTTGGTGGCACCTGGTGATGGAGCCAGCACCCTGCAGAGCAGTTTGAGTCCACACTGGGCCCTGTGTGCCCGTAGCCTGGAGGAAACTCTAGCCTTGCGACGGGGAACAAGGGAGCGGAGGGGAAGGGTGACAAGGAACGTGTGGTCTTCCACCAGTGGGAGAAAAGCCCCGAGGTGGGGAGATGGCAGGTGGGCCAGGAGGCCGGGCAGAGGGGCTAGGAGTCAAGGTAGCTGTCCATGCTGGAGAGAGCTGGCTTCTGTCTGCTCCTAGCGGCCGGGCTGGTGGCTTGTTCACTGCTTGTTCCAATCAAATCCCGCTCTGGCCAGTGCTGCTGGATCATATCTAAGACAGCTGGGCCCTGAGGTCTGTGCTGTGGACACACAGCCCTGGTGTTTCCCAGAACAACTTTGGGGAACACAGGGAATCCCTGGGTCCCGGGAAGGAATCTCCACCTTGGGGTGAGCTGGCCAGGTGTTCAATTCTGCACTCACCTGAAACTTGCAGGGGCAGGACCCTTGGAGCCAGACCCTGCCAGGTGGGAGGGCCTGCCTGCAGCTCTGCACTGACGTATCCCTGTCCAGGTGCCCAGGCAAGAGGAGCAAGTGCACCACACGCACTTGCACCCCAGTGCAGCACTTCATCTGGGGCTCCCAGACCAGCTGTGGGGAACAGACTCCCGACAAGGCTGAGAGGGGCTCTGGGGGCTCAGGAGCCACGGGACACTCAGACACTGGTGGGCTGGCTGAGGAGCGGCATGTGAGCCAGGAAAGCGAAGGGTGAGGACCTCATGGGTGCCACTGACTCGCCTGAGAGGCTGGGATGGGGCAGAACCCCCTCAGGCCCCCAGGACAGCCGCGGGGTCCCCAGCACAGTTGTCGGATGCCGTCAGAGCTCTGCTTCCCACCATGCACTGGCCCACCCAGGTCTCCTGTCCAACCAGAGCTCCTGCAGGCCAAGGGCAAATGAGGTGGACATTCGTGAGTACAGGATGTCAGGGCTTCGAGCCTGCAGGAGCCCTAGAGGCGGCTTGCCCTCATCTGGTGAGACAGGGTGCCGTTCGGTGCTCTGTTACTCCAGTAACTCCGGAAGGGTCTCCATTCTGGCCAGGCGGCTCTGTGTTGCGCAGGTCTCTGCCCCTTCCCACGTTAGGGCTGGTGTGGGAAGTGTCAGTGACACACACCACATGGTCCAGGCGGGGCAGCTGCCGTGTGTGCATCCAGGCATCGCGACCACAGGGTACAGGAGCAGCTATATTTACCTCTGCCTCCCAGGGCCCGCAGCTCCCGTGCTGTGCCAGCAATGGGGAAAGCAGGCATGCGGGACACGCCTCCCATTATTGTGACAAGTAATTAGGGGATCTGAGACATTCAGAAATTGCTTTATTAGACAAGTGCTGCTTGCAAACCCCACACAGCAAACATCCCCGGGGAGCTGCTTCTGTCCCAGGACTCACTACTGAAGGAGCTCCAGCTCCCCAGAGCTGCGCTCCCCGGGGTCTCGGCGCATTGGCCATGTTTGTGTAAGATGACGGGGACGTTTGCGTTTGAATATCTGCCCCCTTCTTTTTCTTTCCTTAAAGTTTTCCTTTCAATCAACACATCACAATTGTGTAGTTTGTGGGGCACAGTGTGCGGTCTCAGTACGTGCACACGCTGTGTAGTGGCCAGATCACGGAGGGGAGGGGGTCTCTGTGTCCTCGTCCTCTTTGTGTTTGGAGCTCTCCTCCAGTTCATCACGAACTAGGCCAGAGGCTGTGCTGAGTGGCAGCCTCCCCCTGTGCCGTGTGGCCCTGGAATGAGTTCCTCTTTGTCTGTGTTTTGGTGTCCGCTATTCTGCTGCCCATCCTAGCCCCCGGGACTGCTCCTCTACTCTCTTCTACTTTGGAGCCAGCTTTTTTTTTTCAAGATTTATTTTTATTTATTTGAAAGTCAGAGTTACACAGAGAAAGAGAGGCAGAGAGAGAGCGAGAGAGAGAGAGAGGTCTTCCATCCTCTGGTTCACTCCCCATTTGGCTGCAATGGCCGGAGTTGCACCAAACTGAAGCCAGCAGCCAGGAGTTTCTTCCAGATCTCCCACGCCGGTGCAGGGACCCAGGGACTTGGCCCTCTTCTGCTTTCCCAGGCCATAGCAGAGAGCTGGATTGGAAGTGGAGCAGCCGGGACTCGAACTGGAGCCCACATGGAATGCCGGCACTGCAGGCAGTGGCTTTACCCGCTATGCCACAGCGCTGGCTCCTGGAGCCAACTTGTGAGTGTCTATGTGTGAGTGAGAACAGGCACAGGTCTTTCTGTGCCTGGCGCATTTCACTTAACACGATGTCCTCCAGTTTCATCCATCTTGCCATCTTGCATAAAGGAGTTCATCTTCCTTTATGGCTGAATGTTGCTCCGCCGTGTACGTGTGACCACGCTTTCCTAGCCGCTCATCTGTGGCTGTTGTGAAAGGCACTGCTGTGGGCCGGCGCCGTGGCTCAATAGGCTAACCCTCTGCCTTGCAGCGCCAGCACACCGGGTTCTAGTCCCTGTTGGGGCGCCGGATTCTGTCCCGGTTGCCCCTCTTCCAGGCCAGCTCTCTGCTGTGGCCCGGGAAGGCAGTGGAGTGCTTGGGCCCTGCACCCGCATGGGAGACCAGGAGAAGCGCGGCGCCGGCCGCAGCGGCCATTGGAGGGTGAACCAATGGTAAAGGAAGACTTTTCTCTCTGTCTTTCTCTCTCTCACTGTCCACTCTGCCTGTCAAAAATTAAAAAAAAAATTAAAAAAAAATGAAAGGTGCTGCTGTGAACACCCTACAGCTGTCCCTTCGTGGGCCAGTTTCATGCCCAACACTTACCTGGAAGTGGGTAGCTGGGCCCTAAGGCACCTGCCCGTGGTTTCCTGAGGAATTTCCATACTGCTCTCCATGGATTTACTTTCTCACCGACAGGGCATGAGGGTTTCCTTTCCTGCCCAGCCTCACCAGCACTTGTTACAGCGTTAATTTATTCCTTCAATAATTATGTATTTTTATATATTATATAAATTATGTGCTTAAATATTTAAGTATATATTTTTTCTGGTAGCAAAAGTGTTACATGCCTACTGTAAAACATTTAAATGATACAGAATGCACAAAGTAAAAATGCTACTTGTCCATAGTTGCAGGCTCAAGAAAGAACCTGATGTTGCTTTTTTAAAAAAGATTTATTCATTTTGAAGACAGAGTTATGGAGATCATCTAATTGTCCACTAACTGAGAGCTAATTAAAAACAGTGACCATGCATGGAATATTATATGATTGATTGTTAAAATAACACATACATATTGATAAGGAAAAGTAACTATATGAGTGATTTAAACATCACCAAGCTGATGTTTTTTTAAAAATATATGATGTAAGTGTTTTAATGTGTATTAAAAACATCCAAATGAATGTACACCAGGGGTCTGGTGCTGTGGTGCACTGGGTCAAGCTGCGACCTGGGTCACAGGGCTCATATATGAGGGCCAGTTTGAGTCTGCCCCTCTTCCCATCAGCTCCCTGTTGATGCACCTGGGAAAGCAGCAGAAGATAGCCCAAGTGCTTGGGCCCCTGCACCCGCGTGGAAGCACTGGATGGAGCTCCTGGCTCCTGGCTTTGGCCTGGCCCAGCCCTGGCTGTTTTGGCCATGTGGATGGAAGATCTGCCTCTGTGTCTCTCCCTCTCTTTCTTTCTAACCCTCTCTCAACTTTTTATTTTTGATAACAGCCATTCTGACTGGAGTGAGATGCTAGCTCATCGTGGTTTTGGTTTGCTTTGCCCTGGTGGCTACTGATAACGAGCATTTTTTCATACAGTTGTTAGCCATTATGAGAAATGTCTACTCAGAACATTTGCCATTATTTAATGGAATTATTTGTGTGTTTATTTATTTTTGGTTGTTGACATTTTTGAGCTCCTTATATATTCTGGATGTCAGCCCTTTGTCAAATGTATGGTTCGCTAACGCTTTCCCCCATTCTGTCGGTTGTCTCTTCACTCTGTTGGTTGTTTTCCTTCGCTGTGCAGAAGCTTCCGAGTCTGATAGACTCCCATGTCCCCTGTGCTTTGCTTGTCTGTGCTCTCAGGGTCTTTTCTGAAGTCTTTGCCTATTCCAGTGTCTTGAAGTGTTTCCCCTGTTTTCTTCTGGTGGGTTCACAGTTTCACGTCGCACCTGTAAGTCTTTCGAGGTCCGTGCTGAGTGGACTTTTGAATAGGTGAGAGGGGTGTGTGTGTTGTGGTCGGTCTCCTGCGTGTGGGAATCTGATTTCTCGCACCACTTCCCCGAGGGGCTGCCCTTTCCCCAGTGGGTGTTTTGGTTCCTTTGTCCAGAACCAGTTGGCTGCAGCACTGTGGGTTCGTTTCACCAGGACCATGATGCTCCGCTTGCTGAAGCCCTGTGGTTTGCCTTGAGATCTGCAACAGCTCTGCCCTCGGCCCTGCTCCTTTGCTCAAGATTACTGCAGCTACTGGGGGTCTTTTTTCTTCCATATACACTTTAGGATTGTTTTTCTATTTCTGTGAAGAATGCCTGCTTTTGACTTTTTTTTAAAAGATTTATTTATTTATTTGAAAGGCAGAGTTACAGAGAGAGGAGAGATAGACACACACACACACCGAGAGAGAGAGAGAGAGAGAGAGAAAGGGAGAGAAAGGGGGGGAGAGAAAAAGGGAGGGAGAGAGAGAAATCTTCCATTTGTTGGTTCGCTCCACTCCTCATGTGGCCGCAATGACTGGGGTTGGGCCAGGCTGAAGCCAGGAGCCAGGAGCTTCTTCCAAGTCTCCCATGTGGGTGCAGGGGCCTAAGGACTTGGGCCATCTTCCACTGCTCTCCTAGGAGGATTAGCAGGGCGATCGATGGGAAGCAGAGCAGCTGGGCCTTGAACACGGCCGGCTGCAGGCCACGGCTAACCTGCTGTGTCACAGCACCGGCCCAGCCATTAATTTTTTAAAATCATTTTGAGTCTTTTGGTGGTGTCTTTGGGCTTTCCTCTGTATCATCTACAAACAGGGATGGTTTGGCTTCCCGACTTCCTGTTTGTTTGCCTGTTGTTTCTTTCTCTTCCTCCATTGCTCTGAACCGTCCAGGACTATGTTGAATAATTGTATGAGAATTGTCTTATTCCAGCTCTGAGGGACGCCTCAGTGTGCTGTTGGCCATGGCTCTGTCTCCTGGACCTAATCTTTCAGGATTTTTTTTTTTAAATCTGGGATGGGTGTTGAATTGTCATGCTTTTTCTGCATCTGTTGAGATGATGTTATGGTTTATGCTCTTTATTCTGTTGATATGATATGTTATGTTTAATTGTGTATGTTGAACCATTCTTGTATCCTTGGAATAAATCCCACTTTATCATAGTGTACGGTCTTTTTGATGTGCTGTTCATTCTGTTTGCTAATATTCGGAAGTGTTATGTCTGTGCTTGTAAGATGTTGTTCTGATACTTTGTGTGTGTGACCTTGTCTGGTTTTGATATCAGGGCAATCTTGGTCTCATAGAATGAGTTCAGAAGAATCCTCTCCATTTCAGCTTTTTGGAACAGTTTGAGAAGAATTGGAGTCTATTTTTTTTTTTTTTTTTTGGCAGGCAGTTAGACAGTGAGAGAGAGAGACAGAGATAAAGGTCTTCCTTTTCTGTTGGTTCAACCCCCAAATGGCCGCTATGGCGGTGTGCTGTGCTGATCCGAAGCCAGGAGCCAGGTGCTTCTCCTGGTCTCCCATGGGGTGCAGGGCCCAAGGACCTGGGCCATCCTCCACTGCACTCCCGGGCCACAGCAGAGAGCTGGCCTGGAATAGGAATAACCGGGACAGAATCCGGCGCCCCGACCAGGACTAGAACCCGGTGTGCCGGTGCACCGGTGCCACAGGCCGAGGATCAGCCAAGTGAGCCACGGCGCTGGCCAACGAATCAGTTCTTTAAAAGTTGAAAAAATTCAGCAGTGAAGCCATCTGATCCTGGGCTTTTATTTGTTGGGTAACTTTTTATTACTGATTTAATCTTGTTACTCGTCATTGATCTGTTCAGGTTTTCTATGTCTTCATGGTCTAATTTTGGTAGGTTATATTTGTCAAAAAATTTATCAGTTGGGGCCGGCGCTGTGGCATAGCGGGTAAAGCTGCTGCCTGCAGTGCTGGCATCTCACATGGATGCCGGTTTGAGTCTCAGCTCTCTATTTCCAATCTGGCTCTCTTCTATGGTCTGGGAAAGCAGTGGAAGATGGACCAAGTGCTTGGGCCCCTGCACCTGTGTGGGAGACCCAGCAGAAGCTCTTGGCTTCAAAGCCCAGCTCCGTCCATTGTGGTCATTTGGGGAATGTACCAACGGATGGAAGATCTCTCTCTCTCTCTCTAAAACTCTGCCTATCAAATTAATTCCTTCTAAATTTTCTACTTTTTCGATATATAGTTGTTCATTATAGTCCCTAATGATTCTTTGTATTTCTGAAATATCAGTTCTAATTTCTTCTTTTTCATCATTGGTTTTATTTATTTGGATCTTTAAAAAATATTTATTTATTTGAAAGATAGAGCAACAGAGAGAGGAGGAGACAGAGGGAGAGAGGGAGAGATCGTGTTTGCTGGTACACACACACAGACACACAGACAGACAGAGACACACAGACACACACAGACACAGACACAGACACACATATTCACACACAGAGAGACACACACAGTCACACACACATACACAGACACACATGTACACACACAGAGAGACACACACAGTCACACACACATACACAGACACACATATACACACACAGACACACAGACACACACACACACCAGTGGCCTCCAACAGCAAGGTCTGGGTCTGGTTGAAGCCTGGGAGCAGGAACTCCATCCAGGTCTCCCATGTGGGCGGCAGAGACTTAAGTCCTTGGGCTGTCTTCAGCCTTCCCAGGTGCAATGGCAGGAAGTGGGAACGGAAATGGAGCAGCCAGGCGCTGCTCCAGTGTGGGTGCGGGCTCTGAAGGTGGGGCCCTAAGCAGCAGCATCACGACACGGGCCCCCTTTCCATCTTGTTACTTTACTCAACGCTTGCTGATCGTTTCTGCTGTTCTTTTAGTCTGCCTCGACTCTGACTGTGGCTGTTTTTCCCTTCTCTTCGTTTTAGGTTTGATTTGCTCTTGCTTTTGTAGTTCCTTGAGTTGCATCATTAAGTTGTTCCCTGAAATCTGTTTCTGATGTTGGCACTTATCGCTACTCAGTGATGCTCTTGCTGTACTCCATAGGTCTGGGAGGCTGTGCTTCTGTGTTCATTTGTTTCAAGAAATTTTCAAATTTCCATTTTGGTTTCTTCAGTGATGCATTCTCCTTCCAAGAGCGTGTAGTGCAGTTTTTGTGTATTTGTGTAATTTATATAATAAATTTATATATATTGATATAATACATAATTTCTGAAGCACCTCTTCTTGATTTCTGCTTTTATTCCATTGTGATCCGAGAAGATATGTGGCATGATTTCGATTTTGTTGCAACTTTCTGTGGCTGCCCTGTGTCTCTCCTGGAGGGTGCTCTGTGTGCCCTGCTCTGTGGGACGGAACATTCTGTGTGTGTCTGTAGTTCAACCCCAGTGTTTCTTTGTTCGTTTTTTTGTTTTTGTTTTTTTTTTTTAATCTGGCTAATGTATTTATTGATGGAAGTAGGGTGTCACAGTGTCCCATTATTATTATACTTATGTCTATCTCTCATTTTGGATCCAAAAGTTTTTTTTTATTTTTAAAATTTTTAAAGATTTATTTTATTTATTTAGAAGTCAGAATTACACAGAGAAAGGAGAGGCAAAGAGAGAGAGAGAGAGAGAGAGAGAAAGAGAGAGAGAGAGAGGTCTTCTATCCGCTGGTTCACTCCCCAACTGGCCTCAAAGGCTGGAGCTGTGCTGATCCAAAGCCAGGAGCTTCTTCCAGGTCTCCCGCACAGGTGCAGGGGCCTAAGGACTTGGGTCATCTTCTACTGCTTTCCCAGGCCATAGCAGAGAGTTGGATCGGAAGTGGAGCAGCTGGGTCTCGAACCGGCATCCATATGGGATGCTGGCGCTTCAGGCCAAGGCGTTAACCCGCTGTGCCACAGCGCCAGCTCCAAGTGTGTGTGTGTGTGTGTGTGTGTGTGTGTTAATATAAATGTGAGTGCTCCAGCCTAGGTGCATAAGTGCACAGTTGTTAAATTCCCCGTTGAACTGAGCCCTGGATGGTTACATAGGGACCCTCTTGTTCTCTTCTAGTATTTGAGTGGCAGAAGCAACACACAGACTCAGAGATACAGCAGCAGAACAAGAGAGCTCCTATCTCTTCACACCCCCAGTGCACACAGTGACCGAGGCCGGGTCAGGCTGAAGCCGGGAGCCGGAACGCTACCCAGGGCTCCTGTGTGGGTGTCAGGGACTCAAGCACTTGAGCTGTCACCTGTGCTGGAGTTGGGAGTCAGAATGGAGACGTGGGACACAGGCCTCTCAGCTTGTAATCGCTAGGCCAGGTGCCCACCCCTCTGTCTTTGTTTATGATTTTTTTAACTTAGAGTCCGTGTCACCTGATAGAACTACTCCTGGTCACTTTTGGTTTCTGCTTGTGTGGATGTCTTCATCGCTTCACTTTCAGTCTGTGTCTCTAATGTTAACTGAGTTTCCTGTGTCAGATATCACTGGGTCTTGTTTTTGTTTTTAATCCATCTTTTAAAAATATTTTTTTTGACAGGCAGAGTGGACAGTGAGAAACAGAGAGACAGAGAGAAAGGTCTTCCTTTTTCCGTTGGTTCACCCCCCAATGGCCGCTGCGGCTGGCGCGCTGTGGCCAGCGCACCGCACTGATCCGAAGGCAGGAGCCAGGTGCTTATCCTGGTCTCCCATTCGGGTGCAGGGCCCAAGCACTTGGGCCATCCTCCACTGCACTCCCGGGCCACAGCAGAGAGCTGGACTGGAAGAGGAGCATCTGGGACAGAATCCGCTGCCTCGACCGGGCCTAGAACCCGGTGTGCCGGTGCCGCAGGTGGAGGATTAGCCTAGTGAGCCACAGCACTGGCCCTTTTAAAAATATTTTTAAAGATTTATTTTTTATTTATTTTGCAAAGCAGAATTACAGAGACAGAGGAAGAGAGAGATATTCCATCTTTGGGTTCACTCCCCAGACAGCCATGACAGGCAGGACTGGGCCAGGCCAAAACCAGGAGCCTGGAGCTCCATGTGAGTCTCCCATATGGGTGCAGGTGCCCAAGCACTTGGGTCGTCTTTTGCTGCTTTCCTGGGCACATTGGCAGGGAGCTGGACTGGGAGTGGAGCAGCCGGCGCTAGAACCAGTGCTCATATGAGAAGCAGGCATTGCTATGCCACAGTGCCGGCCCTGGAGGGGGTCTCCTGAGCAGAGGGGCTGTGCTTGCGTGGCCTCTAGGTGAGAGGGGTGTCTGGGACGTGGGGTGCTTGGAGAGGAGCAGAGTGGCTGTGCTTGCATGGCCTGTAGGTGAGGGGGGTGTCTGGGACGTGGGGTGCTTGGAGAGGAGCAGAGTGGCTGTGCTTGTGTGGTGTCTAGGTGAGAGGGGTGTCTGGGACGTGGGGTGCTTGGAGAGGAGCAGAGTGGCTGGAGAAGGTGAGGGTGGGGTTGGGGACACCATGTGCTGGGAGGTGTCAGGCGCATCCTGAGACGTTTTAGGAGGCCTCACTGGCTGGCAGGAAGGCCCTCCCCGGTGAGCGGGGGCGGGTCTTATGTGAGAGTGGGGACAGGGAGGAGGACCCCCTTGGTCACAGGTTCCCAGTGGAGCGCAGTGCAAGTCAGGCAGCCCCGTGTGTGACCTCTAGTGATGGCCAGGGGTGTTCCCCGGTCAGAGTGGCCTGAGGCCCTGTCACTGGGCTGGACTTGCCTCTCCCAGTCCTGCCGCGGTGCCTGCCACAGAGGGGGAGATCCCAGACTCAGAAAGGGGGAGCAGCTGTCTGAGGAGCCCCCCGAGGATGTTTCCTGGGCACCTGACCCCACTGCAGCCTGTGGGGAGCACAGCGGGGGTGGGGGCTGGGCAGGGCCCCGTCGAGGACTGAGTGGGTGGTCTGTGGGAGTCTGGACTCGGCTCCAGAGCAAGGGAGTTGGAGCTGCCCTTGGGTTGAGAGGTTCCAGAACCTGCACACAGCTCTGGCCTTCCAGGGGCGTTTCCTCCCCAGCCCCCGCCTGGTGCCCCGCCCCATCCTCTGATTGCACTCTGTGGGTGGGGCTACGGTCCAGGGAGCAGAGGAGGCCCTGCCCCCAATCCTTTGACTGTACTCTGGGTGGGGCTGCGGTCCATGGTGCACAGGAGGCTCTGTCCCCCGGCCCCAGACTTCATCTACGTGTGTTTGCCATCATTACCTGCAGCGGGGCAAGGGCCCTTCTGCTGAGAAGCCCACGTCCCTCTGTAAATCCTGGGGGCGCAGCTGGACCCCACCCCACTGGGTGTTCCCTGTGTGTGGTGTGTGGGCCCCCTGGTCCCAGCGTGTGGTGTGTGGGCCACAGCATCCCAGAGGCTGGGCACTGGGGCTGGCCAAGCGCTTGTTTGGGGTAGAGAGAAAGGGTGATGTCTCTAGGAGCCACCAAGGGCAGTGCATCCCAAAGCAGGAGCCTGCTGGACGCAGGGACGGCCCCCAGAGGAGCCATAGGGTCACACAGGGTCTTGAGGGTGGGATGGGCAGTGGGGAGCATGCAGGGCACACCGGGTCCCCTGAGGACTGCGTGGGGCAGGTGGGGGTAAGGACCACAGATGTGGGGTGGGGAGGGAGAGATGAGCTTGTGTCGCAGGGAGGAGCCTGTGGGGAATGGAGCTGACCAGAACAGCCTTCAGCTGCCTGACTTCCATGTTGTTCATCTCCTAGCACCTGCTTGGTGTCCAAGGCCATGACAAGGAGCTCCCATGCACTCAGTCACCTGTCTCGCCACCCTGTGCCCTGCTTGTTTTATATGTGGGGGTGCTCCAGGCCCCGGGAAGTTCCCTCTCGAGCCCTCTCTCGAGCCCCTCTGCAGCAGGGAGGTACTGCATGGGCACGTGTGCTGGTGAGCAGTGCACGGTCAGGGCCAGCGACAGGCTGGGGACCAAGTCCTGCAGCCACGCCTCTTCTGAGAGCACCGCTGTGCATCTGCTGAGCTTGACCTTTCATGTCCTCGAGGGCAGAGGTCATGACCTCTGGGCTGTGGACTCCCCTCCGTGCCAGGGAGACACTCGCTGTTCATGCATGGCCTCCTCGCTCCTTGAAGAGTCTCCTCGCGGGGACACAGAGAAGGCCCTTCCCTGTGGGGTGTGGCGGAGACTCCCCAGAGCTGCCTGGGAAACACATTGGTTCTTTCACTCAGAGCGTTTGTGTCTCGTTGCAGTCCCTCCTCACCGTCTTAGACTCTGCCTGGTGGGAAAGCTGGGGAGGCACGGTGCCTTCTCCTGGTGCCTCAGGGCTGTGGCTCCTCAGACTCTGGTGTCTTGGCTCGGCCAGGTCACACTGCGTTCTCCGGGACGCTGGCACTTGAGGTCTTCCTGTGGGGCTCAGGAACAGCTGACCCTCTGCACCCCGCCTCCCCACTCCCAGCTCCTGCTCACTTTCCTGCTGCCCAAGCTGCTGTCCTGGCACGGAGGTGCTGCTGAGCCCAGGAGGCCCGCTCACCCCGACAAGCCCTCCCTCCCGGCAGGAGGGCCCTGTGTCTGCTAATAGGTGTTAAATGGGAGCATCAAACTTTAATCAGCTTCTTAATGGAGGCTGGGACCCCGGGGAGCTCTCCAGCCCTGCATTATGCGGCTTGCCAGAGGCCAGCTGGACGAGGCTGTGGAAGGTGGGGTGGTGCTGCCCGGACGGCAGCCGTTTCACCCGGCCCCGGCTGTGCAGCTCGGGTGGCCAGTGCCGCATGCTCCTGGTGACCGTCCACGCAATTTCCTCCTGATGGGAATCAGCTCTGTGGCACCAAGTCAGACGCGGGGTCGCCAGTCTAGAGGGATGGGGCTCGGGTGGTCCCATGGTCAGGCCTCCCGCTGGGCAGCAGTGTCACCACCCCTGCCACGTCGAGGCCTTGGTCCTGGGCTGGCCTGTGGCCTCTCTGACCAACACCGCATGTCAGACATGCCCTCAGTGTGGAGGGGCCTTGCAGCTTTGAGCTCTGCTTCCTGCAGCGCTGCCTGAGCCTGCTCGAAAAGGAGGCCTGAGTAGCGCACAGGAAGGAGAGCACGGCTACTCCAACCAGCCCCAACTCCAGACGCGAGGGCCTCCAGCCCCCCGAGCTGCTCATGTGCCCCGGACAGGGCACCCATGTCTGCAAGAGGGTTGAGGTCAGCCTTGTTTCCAGGCACCGGGCTGTGCCTCCCCATGCAGCATAGGCCACCACGAGTACCTTGTCCTGGGGCGCAGCAGCAAGAGGTGCTGGGGACAGTGACCGGGAGCCATGGTCTGCAGGGGGTGGGACACTGGCTGAGGTCGGTGAGGACGGCCTCATGGCCACATGAAGAAGATGCGGGTGCTTTGGCAGCCGTGTTGGGCCCTGGAGGAGAGGCATGATGCACAAGACATCTCAGAGGGAAAACAGTGCACTGAGGAGTGACTGGTGTAGCTCAGGGGCTGGGATAGTGAGCAAGAGCTGAGGGGAAGGCAGGAGGAGTCAGAGTGAGGAGGGGTGCAGCGCTGAGAGCTGGGTGTGGGAGGAGACCCCGGGGCCCAGTCGGGAACGCGGCTCTGAGCGCAGGACAGGCGGGGCCAGAGCCGGCATGTGAGGGACACGGACTGCAGTGGAGGCAGCTGTCCCTGCATGGCCTGGGGAGCTCAGCCCAGAGCGGGGCTCCGTCCTCGTCCCTCAGGGTGGCGGTTCCACGCCCTCTGTGCTCGGAGCTGCAGCCCATTGCGGCTCTCACGCCGCAGTCTGCAGAGCCCTGCAGAACATCACGGGACTCGGGAGGACGCGCGCCACGTGCCCATCTTCCGTGTCCTCTTGTGCGTTCCAAGTTTTCTGTAACATACATTCAATGCAGTTTGTTGGCCTCCAGTATTTCTCAATGGAGAGAAATAAATCAAAAGCTGGCGTCTTGGGTTCTTCGTGCTGAGACCTGAGATGGTCCCAGTCGGCCTGAACACGTGGGGGTGCAGCAGAGGGGATGGCGTCCTCCCAGAGGCTTGGTCTGGAGGCAGGAGGCTGAGGTGGGCAGAGGACTCTGCCGTCCTGGGCAGTCGGAGGCGTGGCCGGGGCCTTGACAGGGGCTCTGAGGAGCAAGTGGATGCACAGGGTCTTGGGCAGGCGTGAGGAGGGGGTCGGGCTGGTAAGGAGGCCCAGCGATCGGCCTGGAACAGGCCCCAGCCCCTGGGAGAGAGAGGCTGGACCTCCACCTCTTCCCCCAGGGCACCCTGGCCCCTGATGGGCCATCGTTCCCTACTTCTTGCAGAGTGGGGTCCTGCTGTAGCCCAGCCTTGGTCCTCCACACTCCACATAGCTGGACAGATGGGCTGGACAGAGGAGAATTCAGCTCCCGGGAGACAGACCCCCTTCTGTCCAGAGCGGCTGTGAGTCCTGCCCCCCTGGCAGGGGTTCCCGTTGAAAGTGAAATCCACTCTCCTCATCATTGCAGAAGAGTCTTACTGTTTTCTTGGCAGTGAGCAATTGAGTGGGTTTGGGAAGATGAGTGACACCAGGAGGTGAGTGACTGAGGGCCAGGGGCTGGGGATGTGGGTCCTCAGAGGGACAGGTCCTTCCCAGGTGACCGAGTCCCAGGGGGCAGGTCCCTCCCAGGTGTGCTGGGTCCCAGGGAGCAGGTCCCTCCCAGGTGTGCTGGGTCCTGGGGGTAGGGGGAGGGTATGTCTCTTCCAGGTATGCTGGGTCCTGGGGGTCGGGGGGGCAGGTCCCTCCCAGGTGTGCTGGGTCCCAGGGGGCAGGTCCCTCCCAGGTGTGCTGGGTCCTGGGGGTGGGGGGCAGGTCCCTCCCAGGTGTGCTGGGTCCTGGGGGTGGGGGGCAGGTCCCTCCAGGTGTGCTGGGTCCTGGGGGTGGAGGGCAGGTCCCTCCCAGGTGTGCTGGGTCCCAGGGGGCAGGTCCCTCCCAGGTGTGCTGGGTCCCAGGGGGCAGGTCCCTCCCAGGTGTGCTGGGTCCCAGGGGGCAGGTCCCTCCCAGGTGTGCTGGGTCCCAGGGGGCAGGTCCCTCCCAGGTGTGCTGGGTCCTGGGGGTAGGGGGAGGGTATGTCTCTTCCAGGTGTGCTGGGTCCTGGGGGTCGGGGGGGCAGGTCCCTCCCAGGTGTGCTGGGTCCTGGGGGTCGGGGGGGCAGGTCCCTCCCAGGTGTGCTGAGTCCTGGGGGTCGGGGGGGCAGGTCCCTCCAGGTGTGCTGGGTCCCAGGGGGCAGGTCCCTCCCAGGTGTGCTGGGTCCTGGGGGTGGGGGGCAGGTCCCTCCAGGTGTGCTGGGTCCTGGGGGTGGGGGGCAGGTCCCTCCAGGTGTGCTGGGTCCTGGGGGTGGGGGGCAGGTCCCTCCTAGGTGTGCTGGGTCCCAGGGGGCAGGTCCCTCCCAGGTGTGCTGGGTCCTGGGGGTGGGGGGCAGGTCCCTCCCAGGTGTGCTGAGTCCTGGGGGTGGGGGGCAGGTCCCTCCAGGTGTGCTGGGTCCCAGGGGTCAGGTCCCTCCCAGGTGTGCTGGGTCCTGGGGGTGGGGGGCAGGTCCCTCCCAGGTGTGCTGAGTCCTGGGGGTGGGGGGCAGGTCCCTCCCAGGTGTGCTGGGTCCCAGGGGGCAGGTCCCTCCAGGTGTGCTGGGTCCTGGGGGTGGGGGGCAGGTCCCTCCCAGGTGTGCTGGGTCCCAGGGGGCAGGTCCCTCCCAGGTGTGCTGGGTCCCAGGGGGCAGGTCCCTCCTAGGTGTGCTGGGTCCTGGGAGTCGGGGGGGCAGGTCCCTCCCAGGTGTGCTGAGTCCTGGGGGTGGGGGGGGCAGGTCCCTCCCAGGTGTGCTGGGTCCTGGGGGTGGGGGGCAGGTCCCTCCCAGGTGTGCTGGGTCCTGGGGTTGGGGGGGCAGGTCCCTCCCAAGTGTGCTGGGTCCCAGGGGGCAGGTCCCTCCAGGTGTGCTGGGTCCTGGGGGTGGGGGGCAGGTCCCTCCCAGGTGTGCTGGGTCCTGGGGGTGGGGGGCAGGTCCCTCCCAGGTGTGCTGGGTCCTGGGGGTGGGGGGCAGGTCCCTCCCAGGTGTGCTGGGTCCCAGGGGGCAGGTCCCTCCCAGGTGTGCTGGGTCCTGGGGGTGGGGGGCAGGTCCCTCCCAGGTGTGCTGGGTCCTGGGGGTGGGGGGCAGGTCCCTCCCAGGTGTGCTGGGTCCCAGGGGGGCAGGTCCCTCCCAGGTGTGCTGGGTCCCAGGGGGCAGGTCCCTCCCGAGTATTGAAGGGATCCCTGCTTGGTGTGACCTAAGGTGCTATGGTAGAGTTTGTTGCTGACTTCAGGCCCTGGCCGCACCCTTCATAGGTGCCATTGTGTGGTCCCCATTTCTCAGAAGAGGACTCATAGGTGGGTTAGCCTGGAGGGCGGTGCTTGTCCAGCAGGTGCTGCAGACCCAGCAGGACGCTTGCTCCAAAGCCCACCCACCAACCTCCTCTGACCTGGATTGCAGGTGCTCATGAGATATTTGTTGAGTTGAATTAAATCCGACTGCTAGTTCCCAGAAAGCTACAGCTTTGGTTCCTGAGGACCTAAACCTTTGCAGACCACTCTTGGGGTCTCTGCCACAAAGAAGGAAACCTGAGAGGGGGTGGGTGACCTGTGAGAGGCCTCCTGTGTCTCCATTCAGCAGTGCCAGATTTGCCGCCCCTTGCCTCTGCACCTGCTCCTACAGCCCTCCCCCTATCCTACAGTACAGACAGTCCGCCCAGCAGGCAGGAGCTGGCGGAGCCGTGGCCAGTGCCCTGGTGGATGCTTCGGCCAGTGGGGGTGAGGCCACGGATGGGCACCTGATGTGATTTTTGTCAGAGCTCCTTTCCCGCCGATGAATGCAAATCCCGAATTACAAGGCATCCGGGTGAGGAGCTGACATTTCAGCTCCCAACGCTCTCCTATAATTAGCAGAATCTAATGCAGCGCAGGGAATGCCTTTAAATAAGATAATCGATTATGCCTCTGCATAAGAAAGCGGAATATTCGGGGTAATTAAAGCCAGATTCCTCTCCTGGCTGCCTGACAGGTGATCCACACGTCAGTTTGCAGACCCTGAAAGTAGGCCTCACACCCACATTTCAGTTTTTAAAGTTTGTTTTTAAAATAAAACTTTGGAGAAATTTCGTTCTTCCCGAGGCTTCCAGCTTTGGGTCTGGAAAGTGAGTGGGGGTGGCTACTGAATTTGGGGGGATTCCTGTGTTCCTCCATGGCTCCCTGACGCCGTTGCCAGCTCTGCTTCGTGCATTTCAGAAATGGGGGGATGGAGGCCCAGGGAAGTGGAGCCGACAGACGAGGTCCCAGGCCCTGCAGCAGAGCGGTCGGGCAGGGGCAGAGGAGTTTGCAGCGCTGAACTGAGAGCCGGGAGAGCCCACGCGTGCCGACTTCGCCTCTGGCTCTGAGTCGCTAAGGCAGGCCATTCCCTGCTCGCATTTTCTCGTGTGGAGCATGTGTGCGCCAGTCGGAGCAAACCTGCAGAAACCACAGGTTATTCATTTCATGTTTAGCATCCATCCTGGGTCCACTGAGGACTCAGATCAAATGAGCAGCTTCCGCAGCAGCTTTGCCAGCCTCTGCGGTTGGCACAGGGAGAGTGGCGGCGGGACAGGGCCCCAGCTCAGTGTCAGAGCAGGTCACAAGGCCGCCTCCCACTCCCAGGACAGCGAGGGGGAGGGCCGGAAGTGTTTGGTGCATGGTGCTGCCGGCTGCCATGAGTGCCGTCTCAGCTTCCTCGTGGAGGAGAGAGTGGATGACAATCTCTCGGTGAATGACAGATGCCAGCTAACGTGTAGCCCAGGTTACGCTTCGGGGTGACACCGCTGGATATTTCGTAACCAGTGCACTCCACACAATTCTGCAGGGGCTGCCTGGTTTCCTACCCTCTGGGCACTTTGGTCTTCCCTGTGATTGACAGGTGGGAGGCTGGACACCGTGCACAGCCCTGTGGGGCAGGGCTCTGTCCAGTGACAGCTGACGGTGTGGGTGGCCCTGGGATGGCTGCTCGCAGTGTCTTAGGGTCTGCTCTGTGTGACACGCCTGCTTCTTTCTCCAAGGCCTGTGAAGCCTTGGTGATCTGGTGTCCTGAGATGTCCACTCCCTGCCCTTGGGGTCTGCAATGTTTTGCTGGTGGCTGTGGTCTGGGACCCTTGGAATGTGGGGTTCTCCTGTGGGAGGAGTCCCTGCTTGAAATTCAGGCTAGTGCGGCTGGCGCTTTGGCATAGTGGGCTAAGCCTCCGCCTGTGGCGCCAGAATTCCATGTGGGCACTGGTTCAAGTCCTGGCTGTTTCTCTTCGATCCAGCTCTCTGCTATGGCCCTGGGAAAGCAGTTGAAGATGGCCCAAGTGGTTGGGCCCCTGTGCCTGCGTGGGAGACCTGGAAGAAGCTCCTGGCTCTTGGCTTCGGATCGGCCCAGCTCCAGCCATTGCGGCCATCTGGGGTGTGAACCAGCAAATGGAAGACCTTTTTCTCTGTCTCTCCCTCTCTCTCTAACTCTACCTTTCAAATGAATAAATAAATATTAAAAAAATTCAGACAAGAAAGTGAGCCCATCTCCTTCCTACCTGTGTGGGCCCAGGGACGTCCCTTAGTCCCTCTGCTTAGTGGATATTTGCATGTCCACTATTCTGCCCCGACAGGCAACCCTCAGGCCCATCTTATAGGTACAGAGACGGAGGTGCAGGGAGCTGCCTTGCCTGCCCAGGCCCATCACAGCTGCCCAGGTCCTACACTGTGGGCAGTCCGAGCCCCTCTGCCCTGTCCCTCGCCGTTTTCTGCATGGTGCTGCCTGCCTGCCTTGCACAGTGGGAGTCTCTGGCCCTGGCCATGGGGTGACCTGGCTCACTGCCCTATGCCTACCTTTAGGTAAAGGGGACCCTGGGGGTGAGGAATAGGCTGGGGGCTTCAGTGAAGGGGTCTGTCCACAGCCCACCTGAGTTGTCTGGGGTCTCGGCTCTGTGCCTTTCCTTCTGTATTTGAGCCAAGATGATTTTCCCCTTTGTTTCTGTCCACTCCTGCCCCCATTCTGCTGCCTCCCCCAGCTGGGTTTGCGTGTGTTGGTGCCGTGCAGGGGCTTCTGTGCTGGCCCAGGCCCGGGACACGCCCCCCGTCTCCCTCCACCCGCGGAACCGGGCTTGGCTGGCTTCTGCTCTGTACTTGGGGCGGGCACTTAGCAGGGACTCAGATTAGGAGAGGAGGAGGGGGGAGCAGGGGTGGCTGGCAGGCCTCTGGCACAGGGCCCTCGTGCCGGATGGGATCTCGCCGTCAGGGTCTCCCACAGGCTGGGGAGAGGCTGCTCATGCGGGGCCGCCCCCTCCGCCCTCCTGAGCAGTGCTGGTTCCTGCCAGCAGCCCCGGAAGAGGGAAGTGAGCGAGGGGGAGAGGAAGAGGAGGGGGTGCGGCTCCCAGGCAGGGGAAGAGCACTTTAAAAATGTCACTTAGAGTCCCTGAAAGAATAAGCTGCAAAAGCAAGCTCTCTCTGCCGGTGCCGGTGACGCAAGCTGGGAGAAGGCAGCACAGTTAGTCACTGGCTCGGGTGGGAGGCGGCGAGCGGGGGAGGGCTTGGGGCTAGGGCAGCTTCTCACTCCATGGTATCTGCTCCCAGACAGCCCCCACTGTCCCCTCGCACACTCTTGTGCTGGCATCTCCCACGTCGGTCAGGGCCAAGTGCTGGCAGCCCTGGGGTGGGAGGCTCTGGCCGAGGGCCAGGGAAGGGCAGCCCACAGTGGTGCTCAGCCACAGGCCCCGCTCCCCTCCCCAGCTCCCCACTGCCGACCTGGAGGGTCCTCCATCTGCTGAGCATTTGTTAGGCGCCCACTGTGTGCCAGACCCTCCATCGTGGAAAAGCCCGTGGGAGGAAGAGTGGCCAGGAGGGAGCAGTGCAGTGGCTCAGGTCTGTCAGGAGCAGTGCAGTGGGTCTGCAGGGTGGGCTCACCCTGGCTGAGGTGGTGACGACCAGGTGTGGGGACACAGGCCAGAGGAGGCGGAGGCAGCCTTGGACCAGGCTGTCCTGATCGTAAGGGGTGCTGTCACAGTGTGTCACAGCAGCGGACTGTCAGCAGTGCGGACACCCGGGCTCCATCCGGCCAGCTGCAGCAGCCTCTGGGGAGAAGGAGCCCGTCGGAACGGGGGCGGGGCTCATCTCCACGAAGGCTGAGATGCTGTGCCTTGGGGAGGAGCCGGAGTTGACTTAGACCTCGGCCCCTCCCTTGGTTTCTGTAGCCTTCCATGGCCCTCCCACTTGGGTGGCTCCTGGGGGCAGGGACAGCTCTGCTCCCTTCACTTGGCTGCCACCCAGACAAGGAACATGGGCTCTTCTCCATTTTTAAGAGTATTTATTTTTTCTTTATAATAGAAGACTTCCTATTTATTTACTTTTTGTTCTTTTCTGACTTAGAGAGAGAGAGAGAGAGAGAGAGAGAAAGAGAGACTGTTATTTTTTAAAAAATATTTACTTATTTATTTGAAAGAGTTACACAGAGAGAAGGAGAGGCAGAGAGAGAGAGAGAGAGAGAGAGAGAGAGAGAGGTCTTCCATCTGCTGGTTCACTTCCCAATTGGCTGCAATGGCTGGAGCTTCGCCGATCTGAAGCCAGGAGCCAGGAGCTTCTTCCAGGTCTCCCACATGGGTGCAGGGGCCCAAAGACTTGGGCCATCTTCTACTGCTTTTCTAGGCCATCAACAGGGAGCTGGATTGGAAATGGAGCAGCCGGGACTCGAACCAGCGTCCATGTGGGATGCCGGCACTGCAGACAGCAGCTGTACCTGCTGCACCACAGCACCGGCTCCAGACACAAGCATCCTGACCACAGCCCCATGCCCACCCTGGACCCTGCTCTCCACTGCAAGAACTCCTGCATTCCCCATGCCCCCAGGTAGGACCAGGGCTGAGGCTGGGGGCACCAATCACACAATGCCGCAGCAGAGAGCTGGATCGGAAGCGGAACAGCCGGGTCTCAAACCGGCGTCCATATGGGATGCAGGCACTGCAGGCGGCAGCTTTACCCACTACGCCACTGCACCGGCCCCATTGAGTGTTACCTTTTATCTGTTGGATCATTCCCCAAATTCCAGCAATAGGTTGCACAGGGCCAGGCTGAAGCCAGGAGCCAGGAACTCCTTCAGAGTCTCCCACTGGGGTGGCAGGGACCCAGCACCTGAGCCGTCACCTGCTGCCCCCCAGGCTCTTCTGGGCCCACCTTGTGTGTTTCTCACCTCCCAAATGCAGCTTCCATGAGGGGCTGTGCACAGGTTTCCCTGGGGGATGGAGGCACACCATGCGCATCCCGGGAGGAGGCCACTTCCCACCCCTGCCCAGCTCTGTCTCTTCTCCACGAGGTTCATTTGCTGTGGAGCTGGGTCCAGCCCAGGCCTCCAGGGTCCTGCCTTGCACTGCCCTCGAAGCTGAATGCATTCTCACAAGCGCACGTAGCTCCTTCCTGAGAGGGTCTCCAGAAAACTGATTTTCCTCATCGCCTCATTCGCAACTGGCTTCTCACACCCACAAAGGGACTGCACAGCCCAGACCTGACTTGGACCCCTGACCTGACCCTGACCCTTGACCCTGACCCCTGACCTGACCCTGACCAAAACCCTCTTCCCTGACCCCTGACCTGACCCTGACCCCTGACCCGACCAGGACTGCTCCTTTGGGCTGGCTGTGGTCCACCTGGCCTGAGTGGCTCATTCCCGGCCTAGACCTCAGGTGGACACTCCCTCTCACTGCCCCTCTCACCGACTCCCCTGCCCTCATGGCCCCTGTCGTTGTCTTTGTCCCAAGACCTCTGATCACACTGCAGTCTTTGCTTTCTTGATTCCCAGTCCTCCTCCAGCTCTGCCTGCTCCCTCCCTGCCCGCACCCCAGGCCTCTGCTGGAAGAGAGGCCATCCGGCCCCAGCCAGGCCAGGCCAGCTGCCGCGAGGTCAGCCTCTTAGTCCCTGGCTTGTTCCTCTTTCCTCTGTCCCAGAGTGCACACCAGACCTACGTTATTGCAGCGTTCAGGGTGAACTCCAAGACAGCTGTGGCCACCGCCCCTGCAGCAGGGGGAGAGCAGCTGCGTCTCCATGTGGAGGTGCCCTGCCCTCCGGCAGGTTTGGCTCTGCGTCACACTTCCATGGACAGACAGATGTTGAGCTGGTCCTGTCATCCTCTGGCCTGGCCACCTCGGGGCGACTCGGCCCTGGTCTCTCCAGGCTGACCCTGAGGTCAGCTCCTCCCCGGGAGCGTTCTGTTCAGTATTCCCTCCAGTGTGTCTGCTGCACAAGGTGGGCACCTGGTCCCCCTCCCTGTTTTTCCAATGGCTGGAAGTAGCCCTGGTCCAGAGCCAAGCAAGCAAGCAAGCAAGAGCTCTGATGATGGGCTGAGCATGATCACTTTTCCTGGACCCAAAGACCAGGGTGTGGGGCAGCCAAGGTCATCCAGCCCTTCTCGTGTCTGTGCTGACCTCACCTCCCGTCTGTGGTGACCTCACCTCCCGTCTGGTCACCTCACTTCCTGTCTGTGCTGACCTCACCTCCCGTCTGGTGACCTCACTTCCTGTCTGTGCTGACCTCACCTCCCGTCTGTGCTGACCTCACCTCCCGTCTGGTGACCTCACCTCCCGTCTGTGCTGACCTCACCTCCCGTCTGGTGACCTCACCTCCCGTCTGTGCTGACCTCACCTCCCGTCTGGTCACCTCACTTCCTGTCTGTGCTGACCTCACCTCCCATCTGTGCTGACCTCATCTCCTGTCTGGTGACCTCACTCCTGTCTGTGCTGACCTCACCACCCGTCTGTGTGGACTTCATTTCCCACCCCACCTCCCATCTGTGGTGACCTCACCTCCTGTCTGTGGCAGTGACCTCACTTCCCATCTGTGGCAGTGACCTCTCCTCCCATCTGTGGTGGTGACCTCACCTCCCGCCTGTGGTGACCTCACCTCCCGCCTGTGGTGACCTCACCCACCTCCCGTCTGTGGTGACCTCACCTCCTATCTGTGACAGTGACCTCACCTCCCGTCTGTGGTACTGACCTCACTTCCTGTCTGTGCTGACCTCACTTCCTGTCTGTGCTGACCTCACCACCCATCTGTGTTGACATCATTTCCCACCCCACCTCCCGTCTGTGGTGACCTCACCTCCTGTCTGTGGCAGTGACCTCACCTCCCATCTGTGGTGACCTCACCTCCCGTCTGTGGTGACCTCATTTCCTGTCTGTGGTGACCCCACCTCTGTCTGTGGCGGTGACCTCACCTCCCATCTGTGGTGACCTCACCTCCCGTCTGTGGTGACCTCACTTCCTGTCTGTGGTGACCTCACCTCCTGTCTGTGGTGACCTCACCACCCGTCTGTGTGGACTTCATTTCCCACCCCACCTCCCATCTGTGGTGACCTCACCTCCTGTCTGTGGCAGTGACCTCACTTCCCATCTGTGGCAGTGACCTCTCCTCCCGTCTGTGGTGGTGACCTCACCTCCCGCCTGTGGTGACCTCACCTCCTATCTGTGACAGTGACCTTACCTCCCGTCTGTGGTACTGACCTCACTTCCTGTCTGTGGCGACCTCACTTCCTGTCTGTGCTGACCTCACCACCCATCTGTGTTGACATCATTTCCCACCCCACCTCCCGTCTGTGGTGACCTCACCTCCTGTCTGTGGCAGTGACCTCACCTCCCATCTGTGGTGACCTCACCTCCCGTCTGTGGTGACCTCACTTCCTGTCTGTGGTGACCTCACCTCCTGTCTGTGGCAGTGACCTCACCTCCCATCTGTGGTACTGACCTCATTTCCTGTCTGTGGTGACCCCACCTCCTGTCTGTGGCGGTGACCTCACCTCCCATCTGTGGTGACCTCACCTCCCGTCTGTGGTGACCTCACTTCCTGTCTGTGGTGACCTCACCTCCTGTCTGTGGTGACCTCATTTCCTGTTTGTGGTGATGACCTCACTTCCTGTCTGTGGTGACCTCATTTCCCATCTATGGTGACCTCACTTCCTGTCTGTGGTGCTGACCTCACCTCCTGTCTGTAGTAGTGACCGCACCTCGTATCCGTGCTGCTGGCCACAGTGCAAACACTCTGAGCGTGTTTTTTCCACTGCACCTGCCCCGGGTGTGGCAGAGCCTGGGAGCAGATGCTGCTTGGGGAGGGTACGAGGCTGATTGTTCCTCCAGGGGCTACCTGGGAGGTGGCAGAGGGGCCCCAGTGCCCACAGACAGAGGCCTCCTTTGCACACTGTAGAGCCCAGGAATAGGCATTGGGGCCTGGGGTGCAGGCCCTGTCGCCCACTCTTGGCCACAGCAGGCAGCTTCGTGTGCACTGAGTGGATGAGAGGGGTGGCTTGGCTTGTGGCAGAGCCAGACCAGGGCTAAGTGAGGCACCCAGTGCTCCCTCTCCCGGTCTGCACCGTGGCTTCTCAGCTTGCCGAGGGGCTGTGGCGAGCTGGGAACACGTAGGGGTCACACCCACCCCAGCGCCCGGTGAGGGGCAGCACGGTGCAGGAGAGCAGCCACAGAAGTGCAGCCAGGCTCCCTTCTGATGTAGGGAGGAGCTGTGGTCGCCAACCCCCCCCCCCCCCCCCGCTTTCGTGCAGCTCAGAACTGCGGCTTCTGCGAAACTTAGAGCCAGACCAGCATTAATCACGTGTCTGCCTGCTGCGTCCTCGAGACGGCCATCAGCCCACTACAAGGCCGTTTCGACAAAATCCCCGTGGCTGACACTCCCACTCCCATCGTGCTCCTGATGCCGTGACAGTTCCTGACATTGCAGGGTTTCCCAAAAAGGACAAGGAAACGGGTGACGCTCAAGCCCCGCCCAAACTCCACCCCTTATAAATACTCAGTCAGACCCCACCCCATGCCTCCAGATCACAGAAGGGATGGACTTGACCCTCCTTGAGTGCAGCTCTTTCTCTGGCTTCCCACGCTCCCTCCTGAGCATGCGCTTTGGCTTTGCTTGTAAATAAGTCTTGCTTCTCTGTTGGCCGTTACCTACTTGCCATCCTTGATTTCTTTCTTACGTTGGAGCAAAGAACCTGGCTCAGCCACCCCCTTCCACTCCCACTGCCCTTCCTGGCTGTGTGACCTGAGGCACGCTGCCTCACTGCCCTCGGCCTCAGTGTCCAGCACATCGGGGCCGCAGGAGGAGCCCCGCCCGGCCTCGGCCCTGGGTCCGGGTTGCAGACGCTCCTGGGCGGTGAGGACTGCTTCTCTGGGAAGCTTGCGGCTCCCTCCTGCTCTTCACGAGTGAGCTGTGAACTCAGCCGACTTCAGTCTCCTACATCCACTTCCGATGGAGCTGAGGTTCCAGAGATTGGAAGTGGTGGGAAGACACAGCCATGGCTTCCAGCAGCTGCTGTGGGCTGGGGCTGACTCCTGCCTGCAGCTGCCCGGAGCTGCCCCCAGCTGCCCTTCTAGATCTCTGTCTGGAGAGGGTAGCGGGATGGGAGCTGCTTGGAAAGGGCCCCTGCAAGATGGGTCTCCAGCAGGAAGAAGCATGGGCTGTGGGCTGGGTCTGGGCCCTGGGGGGCACCCTCCCTGGGCACCAGGGGCCTGCTGGGGAAGGTCTGGGCCCTGGGGGGCACCCTCCCTGGGCACCAGGGGCCTGCTGGGGAAGGTCTGGGCCCTGGGGGGCACCCTCCCTGGGCACCAGGGGCCTGTCGGGGGAAGGTCTGGGCCCTGGGGGGCACCCTCCCTGGGCACCAGGGGCCTGCTGGGGAAGGTCTGGGCCCTGGGGGGCACCCTCCCTGGGCACCAGGGGCCTGCTGGGGAAGGTCTGGGCCCTGGGGGGCACCCTCCCTGGGCACCAGGGGCCTGTCGGGGGAAGGTCTGGGCCCTGGGGGGCACCCTCCCTGGGCACCAGGGGCCTGCTGGGGAAGGTCTGGGCCCTGGGGGGCACCCTCCCTGGGCACCAGGGGCCTGTCGGGGGAAGGTCTAGGACCTTCTGCCCCTCTACTCCCCTCCTCTCCCATTCCTAGAGTCCCGGGGAACAGCTGAGAGAAGGGGGCAGAGGGCGAGAGAAGGAACACGGAGAAGCCGGCTGCACCGGGGAAGGAGGGGCTTCCGCTCCCAGGAGAGGCTCAGGGTTTTCTATCAGACTTTCTAGGTTTTTACTACGAGCTGTCAAACCTGAAAATAGCCACAGGACGTGCGCGTCTTCTGCTCAGATTGTCACGGGCCATGGAAAATTAAACAGCACGGAGCCTGCACGTGCGAGGGAGGTGAGGCTGGTCCCTCGCGTGGCTAGGACCATCGCCACGCTCAGCGTCTCGCTCAACCCCTGCCCAGCACCGTGAGGTGGGCAGTGGTTCTACCGTTCTGCGTCTGCCGTGAGTGGTGTTGCTGGGGCCCCAGCTGTGACCAGTGGACGTTTGGCCACAGGTGCCCCTGGCTGCTGACCCCCTGTCTGACCTCTGCAGGCCTGGCCTGCCTCTCACTGGCTGCTCACGCAGCTCCTTGGTGAGGTCCATCTGGACAGAGGCCGCCCTTGTGGGCTCACGGCTGTGCTAGCACCGGGGGCTGCTGGCTTCTCCCCTGCCCTCTGGTCTACTCTGTGTCTTCCAGGACTCATGCTAAGGCCAGGGAGGAAGCTGGGGTCCAGGCTGTCTCTGTCCATTCTCAGTAGAGGCTGCCTGGTGCCACGTGACGTACCAAGAGCCAAGGGCCGCCGAGGAGCAGGTGCCTGTCCCCCTTCCAGGCTCCCCACCCCCTTGCCCTACTTGCTACCTGCGTTAATTTCAGCAGTTACAGGTTGGCGCCCGCATCGCCTGCTGCGGGTGTGGACTTAGCACCACACAGAGCTCCCTCCCTGTCTCAGAAGGTGGTGGTCCCATCCTTGCCTGGGGGAGACTCGCAGCTCTGTCTTCAGGGCTCGTCTGGAACAAGGGAGATGCAGGGGTAGGCTCTGGGGAGTAACTTCTGGTCTACCTTTCTCTGTTAAATTGCGGGTCCCTCCAAGCACGCCCCGGGGCATGGGGAGCCGGCTACACCCACTTAGAGTGCAGCTTTCCCAGCTGCTGTGGCCTGGGATGCACCTGCTGTGTTGCTGTCCCTCACCCCCTGCTGCGAACGGCAGGGGCTTGGCAGACCTTATCTCAAGGCCTGGCCCTGTCACTTCCTGTGTGATCTTGGGTAACTGACAACCTTTCTAAGCCTTAGGGGTCCCTGCGGACAGTGCAGTGACAGGGAAGGGGGCAGTGTTTGAAGCGCGTGGCCGGAGGCAGGGGCCTCCCCTGGGATCTTGGTCTCTGCTTCTGAAAGATGAGCCACAAACGCCTGTTTCACACCATCGCCGCATGCGGTAGGTGTTTTAGGCCCTGAACTTGACTGAAATACAGCGCCAGGGGTGACTCCTCCCCAGCCCTTGTGCGGCTTTGCTGCCTTGACCCCAGAGCCCAGGTGAAGGCCCAGGAGGCCCCTGGGTCCCCGCAGCCCAAGGCGGGAGCGAGGTCCTCAGCTCGACGCCCCGACGCCCCTTGAGTCCCCTCCTCCTCCTCTGCAGCCCCCGTCTGAGCTGCCGTTGTCTCCCCCGAGCAGTTTTACAAGTCGCCCCTCCCCAGGGGCAGGCGTTCCGCACGGTGGTTGAGATCCACATCTGGAGCCTGGGTTCCAGTGCCAGCTCTGCTCCTGACGCGCTTCCAGTTAACGAGCACCCTGGGAGGCAGCAGTGACGGCTCAGGTACTAGGGTCCCTGCCACCCACGTGGAAGACCCAGATGGAGCGCCTGGCTCCCAGCTTTGGCCCAGCCCCAGCTGTTGTGGGAATATGGGGAGTGAGCCAGTGCATGTGTGATTTCTCAGTATGTCTTCTCTCTCTCTGCCTTCCACGTAACGATGAAAATAAGTAAATAATAAACGTTAAGAAGAACCTGTCTTCCCAAATCCAGAGGTGAGGTTGGGTCTTCCCCTTGAGGCAGGTCAGGACTGCTGACGGTGCTGGGAGCGGTGTGTGAGCCCGCTTAGGAGAGGCCACACTGGGCCTCTGGTTCTCTGGGGTGGCTGTCCTGGGGCTCCTTGTGATTCATCTGGGAGAACCCTGTGGGCAGGTGCAGGCTCTGGGTCAGCCCCAGCCAAGCCCTGCTCCTGCATTCTCCGTCCACTTAAAGCATTCCCGTCCCCGTGGGGGCTCCAGGCAGGGAGTGTCTGCTGTCTGTGACTGACACGCAGGTCCCGTGCCTTCCTGCTTTGTCCTCACCCATCCTCCACACAGCCGGGCAGGAAGCTTCCTAGCCCAGGCCTGTGCTAGCAGGAGCCTGGAAATCTGAGAAGGCTTGCAGAGACCACCGGGAGGATCCCGGCAGGAGGCCAGTCCCACCAGTGGCTCAGCCAGTGCTTCAGGCCCCCACTCTAAAATCCGGGCACTCCAGCAGGAGGGACTGAAACCTAGACAAGAGTGGACAGAGAGAGGCAGGTGTTTTGAGGGTGATGCCGCCGCCAACAAAGACGGCACATGCGTGTCCTTAGGGATGGTTTCGCGTCGGGAAGACAGGAGCGTGCTGCTCCCGGAGAAAAGAAGATTCAAAGGACGCAATGCACCTTTAGACATGAAGACCGTGGCAGTAAATACAACATTCGATAGAAGTGATAGAAAATGAAGCTGAGAAAACTTCTCCGACTGTAATGCTGAAAAGACAAGAAAAATGTACAGTGGAAGAGGGAAAAAATCAGAGTTTCGATCCAGGCTTTGAACATCCGAACAACAAGAGTTTCAGAAAGATGAAATGATACAGACATAGGAAAATCATCAGAGCAGTAATTCAGGACCCCCCCCCCCCCCCCCCCCCCCCGCCTTGTAAGAACATGGTGATGAACTGGCATTAAAGCTTTTCACTGTGACGCTTTAGGACGCTGTTGTGTTGCTTTAGTTTTCTGCTGCTCTGCACCAGATTGCCACAAACCCCAGTGACCCCGTCAGCACACAAGGTCCTGTCTCGTTTCTGTGGGTTGTGGTCCAGACACAGTGGAACCCAGCCCTCTGCTCAGCCTGTGTCCACGCTGGGGCTGGGAGCCCTGTCCAAGCTCGTGTGGTCCCTGGCACCCGCTGCCTTGCTGGATCTTTGCTAGACATCAGCTGGGGCCACACTCAGTGCCAGGGGCCCTCTGCACGTGGCAGGCCGTCTGCAAGACCTTCCTCTCCAGGCTCAGTTTTTCTTTGATGAAGGAAATTGTAACGTGAATGGGAAGTAAGAAAATCACCTGTGCTATGTGAAGGCAAAGTTCATAGAAAATGGAATTTAAAATATGAGTTGTTTTAGTGCAAAATGTTTTTGGATCTAGCCTTAATTTTTTTCACAATCTGCATTTTCTATGTATTATGAAGAAAATTTTTTTCAAACTTTTAACTCCATTTTCTCACAGACTTTTGAAATACTCTCATGTTCTATTGGCTAGAAGCAAGCCCCAGTTTCTTAGATTTTTTAAAAAATATTTATTTATTTGACAGACAGAATTATAGACAGTGAGAGAGAGACATCGGTTCCATCGGTTCATTCCCCAAATGGCCGATCCAAAGCCAGGAGCCAGGTGCCTCTCCCTGGTCTCCCACGTGGGTGCAGGGGCCCAAGCACTTGGGCCATCCTCCACTGCTTTCCCAGGCCACATCAGAGAGCTGGACTGGAAAAGGAGCAACCGGGACTAGAATTAGCGCCCATATGGGATGCCAGAGTCACAAGTGGAGGATTAACCTAGTGTGCTACAGCGCCAGCCCCTGTCTGACTTAGATTTTACAAAGGTCACTGGGTCATCCTGGAATCCTGCCTACTGCAGCTGTGGACAAAAAAGGGCTCTCATGAGTGTTCAGAGAGGACAAATGGGCCCAGGCAGCCGACCACGGAGTGGAATTGTTCTAACCTCTTTCCCTTGAGATTTGATTACTTGAAAGAGTTACAGATACACACACACACACACACAGAGAGAGAGAGAGAGAGAGAGAGAGAGAGAGAGAATCTTCCACCCACTGGTTCACTCCCCAGATGGCCACAATGATTGGGGCTGGACTGGAGCACAGAGTTTCTTCTGGGTCTCCCATATGAGTGGCAGGGGCCCAAGGACTTGGCCCCTCCTCTGCTGCTTTTCCCAGGCCATTAGCATGGAGCTGGATCAGAAGTGGAGCAGCCAGAACATACGCCAGCATCCATATGGGATGCCGGCATTGTGGGCAGTGGCTTTATCCACTGTGCCCAGCACCAGCCCTGGTTCTGACCTCTTGATAGCATTGTGGGGCTGGGAGAACAGGAGCAGTCACTGGAATTCTGAAAGGGGAGTGTTTCCTAGCCACAGCACTATACCCAGCCAAACTATCCACTGGTGTGGAAGGTCAATGAGATGCTTTTGGGAACGGACAATCTCAAGTGTTCCCTGCTCAGGAAGCTCTGGAGACTAAACTGGGGAGTAGCTGGGAGAAAGGAAGACTGGCCCAGGAAACAAGGAAGGGGGAGGATCCCATCAAAAAGCAACCTGGCAGAGTAGAGTAGGTCAGAGGACGTCAGACATCACCCCCCAACAACCAGTGACCACACAGCCCAGCAGCCACACCCCCCGACAACCAGTGAACACACAGCCCAGCAGCCACTCCCCCCCACAACCAATCAGCACACAGCCCAGCAGCCACTCCCCCCCACAACCAATCAGCACACAGCCCAGCAGCCACTCCCCCCCACAACCAATCAGCACACAGGTCAGCAGCCACTCCCCCCCACAACCAATCAGCACGCAGTCCAGCAGTCAGGATTTTTTCCCTAGCACCCTGTCTTTCACTGTCTTCACGTTCAGTTCCATCACTATTGCACATATTTTATTTCAGCACTCTGAAATGTTTGCTGCTTTAGCTCTCCCTGGGCACCAAGGGACTCACGGGGTTCGCAGAGCAGTCACGTGCAGGTGCTCCAGCCAGGTGCCCTTGCTGCAGAGACTCTGGGACTCTGGGCTCAGGGACCCCTGCTGCTGGGAGGCTGGGCGGCCTGACCTGCTCCCGCAGCTCGGCTGTGCCGGTCTCTGCAAAGCTTGTAACTCTAAAATAGCCTGTTGTTTGTAAATATAATTTTATGGATTAATCCATAGTATGGTCTTCTTCCTTCTGTCTCCTTAGTGTGGGTTCAAACCTTCTCATTTATTCCTCTGTGTTGAGTCCCTGAGGTCTGGGGGTAAATGACTCTGCTGTGTTTGCTGTTGTTCGTTTCGCTCGCTGTGCTCTGTGGAGTGTGAGCAAGTGTCCCACCTGGGAGCCACCTGTGACAGAACGAGAGACCTGGTGTCTTCGCAGTACATGTCACTGGCATCACGAATCGCTGGGCGACACCACCTGCAGTTCCTTCAGCCTGGTGATCCTGAAACCTGCTTTCCTGCAGAGACAGAAGCACGTCTCTGGGGATGCTGACGCGCCCTGGAGTCAGCCAGGGCCGGAGGGGCCACCCAGGCGAGCTCACGGTGCTGTCAACACAGCCCTGACTCTGCACAGCTCACGCCACGCCCTTTAACCCCTGCAGCGAGAGAGGACAGCAGCTGCTTGGCATTCACGCAGGGGCCCACCTGGAGGAAACAGGCGAGAACTCCAGCAGCCACAGAGGGGCTCGAAGCACTGGCTTCGTTTTGTGAGTGTTCTCAGTGAGTCTGAGTGTGTATAGGTGAGTGTGTGTGTGTGTATGTGAGCAAGTGTGTGGGTGTGAGTGTGAGTGTATCTGTGAGTGTGTATATGAGCAGTGTGTGTGTGACTGTGAGGCTGTAAGAGCATGTCTATGTCAGTGTATGAAGAGGTGAGCATGTGTATGTGTGTGCCTGTGCGTGAGTGTATGTGTGCATGGGTGTGTGCCTGTGTGTGAGTGTGCGTGTGTGTGGGGTGGGTTGTGAAGCATGAGGGAACTTCCTGATATTAGGAACTTTTTAAAAAATATTTATTTATATATTTGAAAGGCAGAGTTAGAGAGAGCAGAGAGAGAGAGAGAGAGAGAGAGAGAGAGAGGTCTTCCATTCACTGGTTCATTACCCAGATGACCGCAATGGCTGGAACTAGGCTGATCTAAAGCCAGGAGCCAGGAGTTTCTTCCAGGTCTCCCACATGGGTGCAGGGGCCCAAGGACTTGGGCATCTTCTACTGCTTTCCCAGGCCACAGCAGAGAGCTGGATCAGAAGTGGAGCAGCCAGGGCTTGAACCGTGCCCATATGGGATGCCGGCATTGCAGGTGGTGGCTTTACCTGATACGCCGCAGCGCCAGCCCTGAGTGTTAGGAACTTAAAATGAAGGACCAAACTCAGAAAACTGCTGTGGCAGTGTTGCTGGGACCCAGCGTTTGCACGCTCACCTGTAATGGTCAGCGGTCACTGACTTGGAGCAAGGCCAGACTGTGGCACTTTGGGTCTCTGCCCTGAAGCACCGCAGGACGCCTGCTCACCATGAGTGTGGCTGCAGGTGACAGAAGTGAGGTCAGCCTGGCAGTGTTGCCACAGTCGGTGATTTGCTGGCCCTGGTGGTCAGGGTGCCCAGCTGTCTAAACATGGTGTTTGGAAGCTGAGTTCCTGACTTCGGAATGCGTGGAGGCAGTGGACCAATGGGAGGGCCGACGCCTGTGGGAGCCTGGGCGCGTGGGGGATGTCCCCAGAGCTGTGGGTGACTTCCTGTACCTGGGTCTGCAGGGTCACACGTGGACCCTGGGTGGTCCAGCTCCGTCTTGGGGATTCTGTTGTTCAGTCGTCACCACGCCTCACCTTGTGAAGTGGGGTCCTCAGGGCTCCTGGTGGCTCCCCTGGGGCCTTACTCTGTCTTCGCAGCAGGTGCCTCGTGCTGTGCTCCGATCTACGCGGTGCTGCCTGATGGCCTGTGCTGCCCACAGGAGCGCAGGCTGCACGAGGGCGGGCTCTTCCTGTCCAGCACAGGAAGCTGATGGCAATGGTCAGGAGAGGCATGAACAGCCAGGACTGACCTGAACCCAGGGACACCAGGGCTCGCCTTCTAGCCTGCCCACTCTGCCCCGCTGGGTCCCTGGTCGAGACAGACAGCTGCTCCTGCTGTGCTCTGCCAGTGAGCACAGCGGGTGTGAGGGTGAGAACCCGGCCGGGGCAGCAGACATGTGGCTAAAATCATAGAGGTCCCTGGTCGCAGTCAGCTCTCTGCATCAGCTGACCCTCGTGAGGCCCTCTGAGGCCTTGTGAGGAGGTCAGCTGTCAGCGCTGCCATCTTACAGGTGAGGAGGTGGGGCTGGGGGCTGTGTCCCTCCAGCACCTGGGACGTGCTGGGCATCTCAGCCTGAGGCCTGGGCTTCGGCCAGCTCTTGTCCTGCTGCGGGAAAACAGAGTGGGTCACCAGGTGGGAGAACTGACTTCGCCTCTCCTGGATCGCCCAGCCGTGGGCTGTGGGGACGCTCAGGCCTGGACTTGGGGGCAGGCGTGGCTCACCCTGGGGAGACGGTGAGAGCAGGGTCAGGGCAGCTCTGGAGAGGAGGAAGCCCCAGGAGGAGGGTCTTGTCCTCCGCAGCCAGCTGGGTTGTTGAGCCCACTTCTTTGGGGGCCTCGTGCTTGCGCCCCAGTCCAGAGGCTGTGCTTGTTCCCCTCTCTGTTCTGGGGTCACCAGCTCACAGGATGACTTTGCCTGAACAACACTAATCTGGTGTTTTCGCGTTGGAAGAAGTGGTCTGAAAGGAGCTGGTAGCCCCTAGGGTTGCAGGGTGCTGAGTGGAGGAGCTGCACCTGAGGCCTGGGAGCCCTTGCCAGAGAGCAGGGCTGTCTGGGGTCCTGAGTCCATCGGCCAGGAGGAAGCTGAGTCTCTCAGGTGGTTCCAATGAGCGCCTGCCTGTAGGGAGGGCCCTGGCCCAGGGTGACCTCGAGGCTGCTGCTTGCCTCGGGAGGGCAGGCTGGGTGCCGGGAGGAGGCTGTGGGGGAAGAAGGAGGGAACAGGTGTGACACCTGCGGAAGCTGCCTGGGCTGGTGGAGGAAGCCGGCGCTGGCTTGTTACTGCAGACTGCACAGGGCCTCCGCCAGCTCGGAGACACTGGCCCTCCAGCAGGTGCCTGGCTGGGCAGGGAGGCGCTGTCCTCGTGAGCTTCAAGCACCTCCTGCACCAGAACAGTGCGTGCCCACCGCTGCCTGCACCCGTGGGTGCTTTCAGCATCACCGTGGTCTCGGGTGAGGAAGGCCAGAAATCCCAGGCAGCCAGGAGCTGAGCGTGTCAGCGTCTCGACTGCTTTCCGGTGTGGAGGGGCCGCGTGGGGACTCGCAGGTGAGCAGACTAGAGCCTCTGCCAGGCTCCCACGCTCCCTAGGACAGGGCTGGGGACAGGGCAGCTCCCTACCCAAGACGCCTAGAGAGAATGGCCGGAAACGAGCTGCAAAGTGTAGGGGGAGCCGAGGGAGGAAGCTGTCGATGCCAGCACAGATGGCTTCTTGCCCATCCTGCCTACAGGCCCTGCGGCCGGCTCGCCACCCCAGTGCCACTCCCCACACCTTGCAGGCAGCCCAATTAATAAGGCCTTAAGGAGGGCGGTGTCTGTCCCTATTGTAGACTTTTCCTTGTTTCAGAAATGTCACATAGATCGTGGCCAACCAACGTTCTTTGTGCAGGAGCTTGCACCGCCTGGCTAAGTGCGTCCCATCCCCTGAGCCCTGTCACTGCCCGAGCACCTGCTTGCTCAGGGGTCCCAGGGACCAGGGGCGTGGGGCAGGCCACACTACAAGCCCAGACTCACAAGCAACCATTGGGGCTGCTGTGTCTTTTTTTTTTTTTTTTTTTTTTTTTTTTTTTTTTTTTTGGGACAGGCAGAGTTAGAGAGAGAGAGAGAGAAAGGTCTTCCTTCCTTCCATAGGTTCAGCCCCTAGATGGCTGCTATGGCCGGCGCGCTATGCCAATCTGAAGCCAGGAGCCAGGAGCTTCTCCTGGTCTCCCATGAGGGTGCAGGGCCCAAGGACTTGGGCCATCCTCCACTGCCTTCCTGGGCCACAGCAGAGAGCTGGACTGGAAGAGGAGCAACCGGGACAGAATCCGGCGCCCCAACTGGGACTAGAACCTGGTGTGCCGGCGCCGCAGGCGGAGGATCAGCCAAGGAGCTGTGGTGCCGGCTGGGGCTGCTGTGTCTTTAACAAGAGCCTTCACCTGGGTGCCAGCTTGGGGTCTGTGTCCCTGTGCCCTGGGCACTGGATCTGGGCAGGGGATACAAGCAGCCCCAGCCTCACTGCGTCTTCCCATTTGGGAGTTGGCTCCAGCTTGCACCTCTGTCTTCACAGGCAGGCTGTGGTCATCCAGAATTTCTCCTGCTGGGGCTGGGCCTCAGGGTGGGGCTGTGAGGAGGAGGAAGAGGGGCTCAGGGGAAGGGTGGTGGGTCCTGGGCAGAGCCGGGACAGCACCGTGCTGTGGCCCCTGAGCCGTGAGCTAAGCTAAGCTGCGTTGAGGTGACTGCACATGGATCCGTCGAGACAGCGGCTGGGTGCCGGGCTGAAAGCACACTGCCCTTTTCTGCAGGGAAGATGGCTGTCTTCGGCGAGGCGCCCAGTGCCCTGCCTGGACACGCAGCCGCCATGGAATCTGTGCTGCACCCCGGTTTCCGTTTGTAAAAACTCGCACAGATTAGTCATGAGGGTGACATGTGCTCGCTGGGTGGACTTGCATCGAAACTGATCGACAGGCGCTTGGCTTTGGGAACCCAGGGAGCTCTTGAGTGAAGGGAGGCTCTGCTGTGCTGCTGTCCCCATTCTGCACAGGTCCTGGCTGAGTGAGTGGCAGCCGGGGACCCCCGACCCGTGGCTTTGAGGCTCCAGGGCTCCGGCCTGAAGCTGCCCCCTCCTTGGCCACGCCTCTGCCCCACCTGTGGGGAGGAGTGGCCCAGCCACTGTTCACCAGCCCCTGTCTTGTCCTCTGCCAGCACTGAGGCTTCCCCCCTGCTCTGTTCCGATTTGGGGGCGTCGTACACACCTCCTCCACCCATGCTGACCGCACGTGTCCCCAGACCGCACTGGAGGCCTGCTGGGGGTGAGAGGAGGCCGATGCTCGCCTGGCCTTTCCCGCCTCCGCCTGTGTCCCTGCCGTCCCCTCCCTGGGGGGGCCCTTCCCCTCCTGGTCATCGAGTCCCCCGTGCGGTCCCTCTCCCTAGCGGTGGTGGCTCCACTCGGAGTCCCCGCAGCACTTTGCATGGGTCCTGGCCCCTTCATGCTATGCAGTTCTCTTCTCCAGAAGGGAATGTGAGGTGTGGCGTGGCAGGGACTTGGTTTCCAAGGCCTCCCCGGGTGCACCAGGGCCTGCACCAGGGGACCTTGGCCAGAGCCAGCTGAGCGTATCTGGGAGTCCTGCAGCAGCAGTGCCCAGTGAGTCCCCTCTGGGGGCTGCTACCGTCTTGGCCGTCACACGCTGGCCTCATCGAGGCTCTGGTGTTTCATCTGTGTGAAACAGGTACCCGTGCCCGCAGTGCCGAGAGCTCGGACCCCGCTGGCTGGGGCACCCTCCCTCGCAGTGGCAATGGCCCCAGCTGCATGGGGGCGTGACAGTGGGCTCTCTTCACGGTGAGGGAGCCGGGCTGACTTCAGAAGCCTGTGTTCTCATGGGCATAAGTAGCTGGCAAAGCAGCTCAATCCATAGCTGTCAGGTGAAGTCATTTCCTGGAGAGAGGAGAGAGGGAGCAGGAGGGCCCGTGGTGGGGCCCTGCGAGGCCGGCGGGCACCTCCTCTTCCCTCCTAGCCTGCTGTCACTCTTTTCTGGAGTAGAAGCTTCTAAGGTGGTGGAGGCAGAGAGGCCATCCATGGGACCATTTAATGAGCCAGAATGAATTGCATTTGCCGTCATTTAATGGGTTCTGGGAGCGTTTAACTGCTGCTCGGGATCTTAACCAGAGCGGGAGGGAGCGCTGTGCTAATTGTTCCCACCCAGGAGAGAGCAGTGGCAATTAGCAGAGGAGGCCGGTTCCAGGGCTGTCTGCTTAGCCGGGAGTGCAGGCGGGGGATGGAGGCCCGGGCTGGGCTCCCAGAGCCAGAGGCAGGCCCATTCTGTTCTGCACCCTCCCTCACTTGGAGCCGTCTGTTGATTTAGAAGGCAGAGAGAGGTCTTCCACCTGCTGGTTCACTCCCCAAATGCCGACAACAGCCAGGGCTGGGCCAGGCTGAAGCCAGGAGCCCAGAACTTGATCCAGGTCTCCCATGTGAGTGGCAGGGACCCCACGACCTGAGCTATCACCACTGCCTCCCAGGGTGAGCATTAGCGGAAGCTGGAGTCGGAATGGAGCCAGGGATGTAACTCAGGTGCTGGGAGAGGGCTTGCGAGGGGCTCAACTGCCAGGGTAAACGCCCACCGCACGAGTCCCCTGCTGGTCACCACTCTCGGTGGAACTCCAGGGCATCCTGCTTTGCCGATGAGAGGACAAGAGGCTTCCACTGGGACTCAGCTGAGGACATGCAGCCGATGAGTGAGATATGAGTGACAGATGGTGACTCCTGACCCAGGCTGTGTCCTGAACATCTGTCCACGGAAGTCATGGTTTGTTCTGGGTTCAGACACGAGTGACATGTCCCTGTTCAGGGTGCATCTGCAGGCTCACACCCTGGAACCCTGAATAATGACAGCCCCTTGTGAAAGGCACCACAAGCTAGAGGGCGTCACCGTATGGGGCAGGTCTGGGGGAGGGAGCCTGTCACACAGGGCATTCATCCAGCAGAGACAGGGGTTGGAAGGCAGGATGCTGGGTATTTCCCCACATCTGGAGAGGTGTGGTGTCAGGGGACAGACTGGGATCAGAGTGCAGGCAGTGGGAAGCCACGGGTAGTTCTTGAGCTAAGGCGTCCCAGCAGTGGGTGCTCACTGGCAGGGCTGTGGAAAGAGGAGGTCGGCTCTGGGACTCAGGGGCAGTTGGAGTCCACGGAGGGGCAGTGGGTGGGGGACAGGCCTGGTGGGGGCAGTGCTGTGCCCTCGGTGCTGCTCTGGGGGCCTTGGCAGTGACTGAAGACACGGATCAAAGGTGCTTACAAAGCAGGGCATGCAGTGGGCGTGGCTAGAAGGCCATCTGGGTGTAGACGACGGCCAAGGCCTCCTACAAGCACGGTCACTTGCCCTGTGCTGCCGTCTTGTCCCGAGGAGGCCTGTGTTCCATTGCCCCCACTCCCCCAGCTCCGGCACGAGTGTTTCCTGCCCTGGCAGCCATGGGGCCAGCAGACTTGGGCAGGGTTTTGGTTTAAGCCTGGCCTCATGGCCTGTGGGCCCCTTCACTAGGCCCTGCCTTTTCCTGACACTGACTGCTTCTCTGCTTCTCCAGGGAGCCTTGGAGCAGCTGCACTGCCTCCTCGAGGGCCACCTCCTCACGCCTGCCCTGAGGGCAGGGCCCAGTGTTGCACAGAAAGAGGGAGAGAGAGTGAGGGCGGGAGTGAGCGAGCACACACTCCCGTCTGCTGGTTCCCTACCCAGATGCCTGCAATGGCCTGCGTGGGGCTGGGTCAGGGCTGGGAGCCAAGAACCCCATCCAGGTCTCACACATGCGTGGCAGGGATCTGATCCTTGAGCCAGCACCACTGCCTCCCTGGGCACCCAGTAGCAAGAGGCTGGAGTCAGGAGCAGAGCTGGATCTGGAGCCTGGATGCTGGGCCTGTCCAAGGCCAGCAGAACGTGTGACAGAGATCTGTTTGTTGTTGATGTCTTACTGTTGCTGATGCGACTACTGACCCAAGCCGCCCTGAGCTTCCTATGGCAATACATGATTTATGAATCTCAGGCAAGCATGCGAGCTGTCGTCACCCCGTCTGCACGTGAGGACCTGGGACAGGCTGAGCCTGCAGGGCGACGTCAGCATCTGCTCCCGGCTGGCCGCTCTGAGGCTGCCTCTCTCCCTTCCGCTTTCTCCTGGTGGGGCTGGACGATCACCATCACAGTTCGCCCAGGTTGGAAAGATAATGATAAACCGCGCTGAGTGTCTGGGCTCAGGTGGTCGCCTGTGGGAAAGCCCCCTAAGGGCCCAGCCCACCAGGGAGGTCTGCTTTGGCTGCCAGAGCTCTGATAAGGGCTCGCCCGGCCCTCGGCTGCTGGGCAGGACTGCGTGTGGAGGGCCAGCACTGTGGCTTTGCTGCTCTGGGGTCTTCCGGCCCATAGGTGGCGCTGTCTGACCCGGCAACAGCCCAGCTGTGGATGGATGGATGACGAACAGGGCAGCGGCCCGCCAGTCGCAAGCCTTGCTCTGCCGTTTGTAAGAATGGACCCTGGAAACCCCCTCAGTGGCCAAGGTGGGCTTGGTTAGACCAAGCATGGTGCACCACGCGTGGGGCGCCACAAAGCCTGCTGGTCGGCAGCAGGTTCACATAGACGGACACCGCAAGATGTCTCACCATGTCCCTCGCAGAGGGAAAGGCATGTGTGGGGACCCGTGGTGCACAGACGACTCGGGGTTGGGGGAGAGACAGGTGGGCAGAGAGCAGGTGTTCCCAACCGTGGCAGGGCTGCTCACGGGTGGTGAGGATTCTGGTGATTTTATTGTAACCTTACCTTAGTGTGTGTTTTCAGGAAACAAGGCTGGGTTCCATGTAAAAAGTCATCAGGACAGGAGGTCCTCGCCCACCGTGTGCTCCGGGCGCCTGAGGCTGCTCGTCCCTCTGGGCTCACCTGTGCCCAGGGTCAGAGGCAGGAAAGGCCGAGGACGGCCTTGTGGGGGAGCTCAGGGCCAGGGAGGGCCCCAGCACCCTGACCCTGTCTCGGCCACACCCCTCCTGGCGTCTCCAGACGCTTCCCTCTGCACAGATTCTGCTGAGCTGCAGGTCCCTGAACTTTCCTCCGAGATCAGAGATAAATGCAACGGGCAGGAGGGAGGGGCTGGCCTTTCGTGTGCAGCCTTTCCTGTTAATAACAACGTCTCATTAGAAGGCCTGCACCGGTTCCCGCCCAGGTCCATCTGGGAGCAAGTGCACAGTGTGGGTTCTGCACCAGCGAGTGCTGTCAGAGCCAGAGCTGAGCTGGGAGAGCAGATGTCACCAAGACCAGCGGCCTTCCCTCGCCCAGCCTAACACCACCGCACACCTTGGACGCTGTGCCTCCTGGCTCATTTGTCTCAGAGGGCAGCCAGCCAGGCGCTGTGGCAGGTGTTCAGGGGTGAAGGGGAGCATTTCTGCGGCTGTGGGAACCTTGGTGGGGGGCACGGGAGGGTGGGGACCGTGGGCAGGAGTGGGAGAGACGCCTCTCTCTGGTTAATCCAGGAGCACCTGGCTCATCTCCCCTCTCTTCCCCTGAGTCTCCTCTGCAGAACGAGGTTGCCTCCTTTCGCGGTGTGCGTGCAGAGGTCTGCATGGGCGCACACGTACATGTTCACATGCTACAGTGCTCTGGAAACATGCATGTTTACATATATGCACACATGTGCAAGCATCCTGGGCACACACACAAGCATGTTTACATGTGTACATGCCTCTGCAAGTGTGTATGTGTGTGTGTGCACAAGCATGTTTACACGTACGCACGCCTGTTCAAGTGTGTGCATGTGCTAGTGCTCTGGCTGTGTGCATGTAGGACTTGCTTGTTGTTGATGTAAACACGGTTCGTCTTTCTGTCTGAAGACATCTTGATGCCTCTGAAGTTGCTGAGCTCAGTCAAAGCTGGGAGTGTGTGAGGGGCTGACGACCACAGACTTCTGTCTCTCAGCCAGCAGTGGCTCTGACAGACGCCGGGACCAAGCACGCATGTTCCCCTCTCATCCTGCCTGAGGGCACGGCTCGCTCCTGCTGCTCTGAGGTCAGGATGCCTCCTGCTCCCTGTCTCACCTTTGGCCCCTCCCTGGAGGTCCTGGCTGTTGTCTGGGGAGGGTGGGCAGCTTTGTGGTCGGCCGGGCCACGTTGTGAGTCGTTGGTGCCTGTTGACCTGCGTGAAGCTGATGGAACGTTTTTCTGCAGAAAAGCAGGTGCCAAGGCTTGGCCAGCCCCTGCAGAGGCCATTCTGGGGCTGCTCTCCAAGAAATGAGCACACATGCGGCACACACAGATATAAACACGTGAAGAAGTGAGCACACGTGAAGCACACACAAATACATGGAGCGCAATGGATTCGAACATACATGCAGCACACATGAACACATGAGGACACGTGAAAGGAGCTGTCAAGAGGTGAATCCGGAAGCGTGCCCACGTGTCCCCGGCGGCACGGTCTACACAGGGTTGCAGGTGTTTTGCAGAGGATGGGTGGTAAATAATTCAGACTTTGCAGGCGGTAGTTCCTCACCATTGACTGCTGCCATGGGGAAGCATGCACGGGCGAGTGTGGCTGTGTCACCGAGACCTTATTGACCCGCACGTCTGGGCCTATGCTGAGGGGGCAGAGGGACCACCTCACAGGGGACCGCACTGTCCTGGAGTCCCTGAGAGCAGGCATGGGCCGAGCAGTGGGAAGTTGGTCTGTGGGATCCATCACCTTGGAGGAAGGGACCCTGTAACCAGAGCTCCTGTGGGCCTTGTGGTCAGGAGCTGAGGCCCAGCCCTGGACCTCCCGAGGCAGAGGTGGGACAGCGTGCAGACTGGGCAGAACTGGGCCCATGGAGGCCGTCACAAGCTGGGCCCCTGTCCTGTGAGGGTGTGGACGTTGTAGACTAAGGGTTTTCCTTTGTAATTGCATTGCCACATGCACATGTGCAATGCCCACGGGTGGTCTTGAGCACATTGTCACCTTCGCTAGGACACCTCTGGAAGACTGGAGGGATGGGCAGAGACTGCATCCCCTACGGGGGCCGGGACCCCCATCCCTGTATTGGGGATGTGCCTCAGTCATCCCCACCAGTCAGCCTGGCCAGGGCCGGGCCACACCGAAACCAAAAGCTTCATGCAGGTCTCCCACGTGGGTGCGGGGCCTAAGCACTTGGGCCCTCTTCCAGTGCTTTCCCAGGCTTATTAGCAGGGAGCTGGATGGGAAGTGGAGCAGCCGGGACTCAAACCAACACTCAAATGGGGATGCCAACACCGCAGACTGGCTTAACCCGCTATGCCACAGTGCTGGCCTCATGGAATTTCTACGATATGAGGGAGTGGAGCTAGCTGCCTTGTTTTGATGGGGCAAGGGTGTGGGGCCCAAGTGAGGTCAAAGAACGGGATAATCATGGGGACCCCATGGTCCCCTAGTGCCCCCTACTCCAGCCTGCTCCCAAGGCTGTCACTCCTGGAAGCCCTCAGTGTGGGAGGCAGCTTTTCTGTCTTAGGTTCAGAGCTCCAGGTGCCAGCAGATGCCACCAGCCGCCTCCTGATATCGGCCGGGGCTGTGTGCATCCTGCTGGTGATGTGGGGTTCTCCTGTGTGGTATGAGTGGGGGGATAGGCTCTTAGCCTCTTGGGATCACACCTTCTTAGCGGAGCAGATCCTGGGAGTGACTCAAAACTCGGGCCACAGGCAGCAGCCAGGTGCTGGAAATGTGGAGAGAGTGGGTGGCGCCTGTTTGCTGCCTGTATTCTCTCTGCTGGGACCACACAAGTTTGTGCCCAGGCGAGCAGGGGGGCAGAAGGATGAGGGGGAGGGGTACTCTGAGAGATGGGGTAGAGGAAGTGCAGCCACACTGGGGCTGAGAACAGTGGAGACAGGAGGGCGAGGGCAGGGCCGTGTGCACCTGCTTTGTGTCCTCCCTCAGATTCTGCACAAAAGCTGATGCTGCACCGCGGACGCGGGTACACAGCACCGGGCGGGAGCAGAGCTGGAGATGGCCTCGTGCTGACCCCAGACTCGGCAGGTGATGCTGAGGTGTGGTCGGAGGGCTCTGGCCCGGCTGGACGTCGAGCGGGCTTTCCTGAGCATGCGGCCTTTGGTGGCTGCTGGGGGTGTGGGGTCTCTGGGTAGAAAGGGAGAAGCTAAGGGGGAGGGGCAGGGAGAAGGGGGCAGCCTCCCGGCCTCCTCGTTTCCACCCCAGTAACCTGGTAAGGCAGAAGGAAACAGGGGCCATGCAGGGACACCGTGAGGTTTGGCTTGGACCTGTGACCGATCCTGAGTACTTGGGTGAGAATCACAGGAAGGATCAAAGCAGCCCTGAGCCCCGGGGGGTGAGCGCCGACTCACTTCTGCAGCCACAGAGCCTGGGGGTGAGCGCCGACTCACCCTGCGGGGGCTCCTGAGGCCACAGAGCCTGGGGGTGAGCGCCAACTCAACCTGCGGGGGCTCTTGCAGCCACAGAGCTTGGGGGTGAGCGCCGATTCACCCTGCGGGGGCTCCCGCAGCCACAGTTTGAGCCTGGGGGGTGAGCGCCGATTCACCCTGCGGGGGCTCTTGCAGCCACAGAGCTTGGGGGTGAGCACCGACTCACCCTGCGGGGGCTCCTGCGGCCACAGTCCGAGCCTGGGGGGTGAGCGCCGATTCACCCTGCGGGGGCTCCTGCGGCTGCAGTCCAAGCCTGGGCCTTAGCCCGGCACCGGCGCTTGGTGGCCATGTCCTCTTGCACGTTCTTGCGGTGCCTCGTCAGCCTCCACGTGCAGTGCAGGGGTGAAGCTTCCTCTCGTCGGTGAGCTTTCCCCTGCAAGCTTGCAAGCGTTAGCATACAGTAGCACGTGTCTTTTTATTGATTTTTTATTTGTGCAGGGTGCAGGCAGAGAGTGAGACTGAGACTGCCCACCTGGTTCACTCCCCACACGCCTGCACCGGCCAGCGCTGGGCCAGGCTGGAGTCGGGAGCCGGGAGTCAGAAACTCAGGTGGGTGGCAGGAGCTCAGTTACCTGAGCCATTGCCGTGCTGCCCAGGGTCTGCCTTGGCTGGGAGTTGGGCCAGATCCCGCCCCAGCACTCGCCTCTGGAGCATGGGCCCTGCAGGTTCTGGGAGGTGCCTGGCACCTGGGGTGGGCGTCTCGACCCAGGGTCCTCACATCGTGGCCTGGGCAGTTGCACCCTGGCCAGTGCCGTCCTGTTGACATCTTGAAGGTCTCAGTCATCTTTGAGCAGGGCCCCTGTCCCTCCAACAGGGACGCTGCTCCTGCCGCACTTCCCTGATGCCACCCAGGTGGAGTCACCTGTGTGTCGCTCAATTGCAGCCCGGGTACGCGTGGCCAATGTGTGCTGGTGCTGGTGACTGTGTGTGAGGTCACCACAGATATCCACACAAGGCTTCCATTTGTCTTGGGCGACAGTGGTGAGAAATGAAGTGGGACTGCAGCTCAGATGGGTAGGCATCCACGTAACCCCCTTGTCTGTCGGTGGCCTCCCACCAGCTGCTCCACAGCCCAGCCACCACTGGGTGTCGGTGGCGTTTCTTATTTTCACCATTTCAATGGTGTGACGTGTCTCCTGTCTTTCATTTCCTTAGTGACGATGAGTTGAGCTTCTTTCCACACCTCTACTCACGTGTCTCCTTGGGTAAAGGGTCTTTTCAAGTCTTTTGCCCATTCCAAAATTGGCTTTGTTCTCTTGTGTCAAGTGTTGAGTGTTTTAAACTCATGTTCTGGTTCTAGACAAGACAGTCTGTGTGTGTCATGTGGTCAGCCCCCAGGAGCAGGGGTTCCACCTCCACTCAGGAAAGGGGTGGGTGCCATGGTGCAGTGGGCTGAGTGGCCACTTGGACGCCCATGTCCCACAGTGTGTCCCCAGCTCGAGTCCCGACTGCTCCACTTCCAATCCAGCTCCCTGCTGATGCACCTGGGAAGGCAGCAGCTGATGGCCCAAGTGCTTGGGACCCTGCCACCCACAAGGGGGACCCAGATGGAGCTCCAGGCTCCTGGCTTCTGCCTAGCCCAGCTCTGGCTATTGGCAAGCATCTGGGGGAGTGAGCCAGCAGGTTAAAGATCTCTCTCTCTCTGCTTTATAGATAAATAAATAAAATTTTTAAAGATTTATTTATTTTTATATGAAAGGCAGAGTGACAGAGAGGGAGAGCTTCAACCTGCTGGCTCATTCCTCAAAATGGCCAGGAGCCAGGAACTCCATCCAGGTCTCCCATGTGGGTGCAGGGGCCCAAGCACTTGGCCATCTTCCACTGCTTTCCCAGGCCATAGCAGGGAGCTGGATCCGAAGTGGAGCAGCCAGGAATCAAGCAGGTGCCCGTATGGGATGCTGGCATCGCCGGTGGCAGCTTCACCTGCTGCACACAGCACGGCTCCAAGGCTGTTTTCCTTCCAAATAATCTACATCCACCACCAATGAATTTGGGAAGAGCGCCTCTTCTCTGGGGATGCGGGCGGGAGCGTTTTGGTGTGAGGTTGGGGTCAGCACGGGCCCCTGTACTGGGCCTTTAGGAAGCCACAGCCCAGGGCCCCAGTGGCTCCGAGGCCCTGCCGGTGAGGGTGCCCGGGGTCATCGGGAGTGGGCGTGGGAGCTGCTTCTGGGTCTTCCTCGGGCACCTGGAGGTACCGGGGCTGGACACCCAAGCTTTGTGTAGCCGGAAGGCAGCTGCCCCACGGGGAAAGCCACTGAAGACGGTCACACAGCAGCAGCCACGGGCAATCCCGAGGACCTTCTCTGTCTCCTCACTTCATCTCCCCCAATTTCCTCTCCTCTGCCTTCTGCGTGTGTCCCTCTCCCTGTCCCCTCCTTCTTCTCTTCAGAGTCACTGAGTTTCCCTTCCGCATGGCTTTAACTTGTCAGGCTGAGCGCTCCATGCTCTGTTCTGGAAACACAGGCTGGCGTCTCGGGTGTGGGATGGGGTTGGGGGCTCAGGGTGTCTCACGCTGGCCCGGAGCTGCTGGAGTCTCGGTTCCTTAACACAGCCCTGCCCCCAAGAGCCAGGCAGCTGCCTGGTGGGCAGAGCCTTTCGATCGTCATTCCTGGGTTGGTGTGTTCCACTTGTGACGGAGACTCCTGCCCCCAGCAGGCCAGAGGCAGCCCTGGTGCCCTCGCTCCCCCCTGCCTCCTACCTACTCCTGTGGGAGGCACCGAGAGGCAGGGTGGTCTGGGGAGCAGGTGTCAGCTACAGGGACGGTGGCCCGGAGGAGCGTGGAGATGGCCTGAGTGGGAAGCAGGTGCAGGCTGCGGGCTGCCTCACGGGAAGCTGCTCCCCGTCGGGTTCCCTCACGACCCTTCTCAGCAGGGCCAGGTCTGCTGGCTTCTCCTCCTCCTCGTCCCCTTAAACAGAGAGGCAGTGGCGCTCAGCCAGAGCCTGCCCGGGCCACGGCAGCCGCGGGGACTCGTGCCGGTCGGGCACACGTCCGCCGGTAGCAGGTGTGCTGTAGATGTCCTTGTTTGCTTTGGGTGTGTCTGGGACCGTGTTACGTGAGGTTCAGGCGTGTGCAGGGCCCTCCTCACCCGGGTTTCATGGGAGGCTGACCCAGAGCCCTGGGGAACCCCCACCCCGCCTGGCCGCCTTGGGCCGGGACCACGGCTTCTTCTGCCTCAGCCTTGGGGACACGTCAGCTCTTCCTGTGCAGCCGGCCTGCTGCCTTTGCAGGGGCCACGGCGCCGGCTCCTGGGCCTCGAGCCTGCAGATCTTGGGGCCGGTCAGCCTCTGCCGTCCCACGAGCCGGCTCTGCACACACAGCCTCTGACTGTTTCTCTGGAGAATCCTGACGGGTGTAGCGAGCCGCGTCAGCGTTCCATTTAGTCACAGAAAAAAAGAGTCCCTCTAGGGACAGACGGTAAGCAGACGATGGAAGTGCAGTGGCAGGGGGGCGGATGCCAGGAGCCGCAGACCTGCGCAGGAAGGGCGGGCTCAGGAGAGCAGCTGGCGCCGGCCTCTCGTCCTGCCCTTGGGGGCCGAGCTCAGAGGCCACCCGGCGGCACGGGCTCTCCTGCCGTCAGAGCCCAGCAGCCTCGCCGGCCAGAGGTCGCCTCTCGTGCACCCACTCCCCTCTTACAGAGGCTGCTGCAGAGGGGCTGCCGCGCCTCAGCTTGGTCCCAGGACGGCCCTGAGCACAGCAGTGCCGCCCGTGCGGCCCCTTCCCACGCTTGCACACCCTGTGATTAGTGCAGCTGAAGGGGACTGGGTTCTAATTCTCTTTCATTTTAAGTAGTTGAAGTTTGAATAACGGAGCATGGCTGGTGACTGCGTGTTGGTGCAGTCTACAGCCTTCTGCCTTGCAGTCATGGAGGGAGGGAGAGACGGGCAGGGACAGGATAGACAGGGACGGAACATGAAGTTTCACACTCATTTGTCCCCCTTGCTGCATCAGAGCAGGGCCGTGGCCACACTGCTCCCAAAGTGAAGTCCAGGTGTGGTCAAGAGGGCAGGACTGGGTTTGGTGAGTGTGACAGCACTTGGCCACAGGTGGTCCAGGAGGTCGGGCTGCTGGGGGCAGAGCGCTGGTCCCAGCTCAGGCTCGGGGAGTGGGCTCTGGCCTCTGGGGGCTCAGTTACTGCTGAGGGCTCAGAAAGTGACAGGCCCCAGGCTTCAGGTCGTGGCCAGAGCCAGCTAGGACTGAGGCAAGGAACAGGGTGGGCCCTTGTCAGGGACCCCCTCTGCATCTCGGAGTGTGAGGGCTGCCGGGGGCTCCCTGTCTGAGTGAGCTGAGAGGGGAAGACGCTACCACAGGCGTGCGAGAGTCACTGGTTTGTTCCGTCACTGACTCCCCTCGTGCATGGAGGCCCCACACGGGATGCGGTGACGTTTTCCTCTGTCGACATTTTGATGCTTGAAAACCCACGCTCCCCAGCTACTTCAGGCTAACAAGAGCACGGACGGCTGTCCAGCCCGACCCATCGCCGACCCCAGCACCGAAGGCAGGGCAGGGCTCCCAAGTTCTAGACGTTACCTGCGACTGAGCCAAACCAGCTGCAGAGACTGTGCCAGGCTGGCCCTGGTGCAGAGCTCTGCCCCTGCCGGGCACAGGTCCAGTGTGGCGCTTCACGGGGGAGGAGGCCGGAGCCGGGCGTCGGAAGTGGTGGGGCTGACCGGCGGTGATGAGGAGGAGGCCCGAGCGGGGCCTTGAAGGTGGTGGGGCTGACCGGCGGTGACGAGGTGGAGGCCCGAGCGGGGCCTCGAAGGTGGTGGGGCTGACCGGCAGTGACGAGGGGACGTGGTGGGTGCAGGCCAGCCACAGCAAGAAGCTGCTGGAAAGGTTTGCTGGGCCAGGTTAGGAAGGTTGGGCGAAAGGGATTTGCCTTTGTCCGGGGCCATGGGAGGCGGCTCAGGGCTGTGGTGTGGGGCAGTGGCCAATCAAACTTTAAGCCAGGCTGGGAGGATTTGGGGGAAGGGAAAGGGGCACAGCAGGGGAGGCCACAGGATGGTCTGGAGAGAGCTGGATGGGGGCAGTGTGATGGCAGAGAGCACCTGGGGTACAGTGGGCAAGTGTGTGTCTGTGTGCACATGCAGGGAGAGAGGCCATTCAGGGAGGCGTGCACGTGTGTGTGTGTGTGTGAGAGAGAGAGAGAGAGAGAGAGAGCGCCAATGCAGGGGTTCAGAGGCCATGAGGAGGGCCATGTGTGTGCACATGTGAGTTTGTGTGTGTGCTTGTGCATGTACAGTGGATGGGGCCACAGGGAGAGCCTCATGTGTGTTTGTGAGCCTGTGTACCTGCAGGAGACGGAGACTCTGTGTGTTTGTGTGTGCATGTGGATCTATAGCGGGCAGAGACCACGGGGAGGGCCATGCGTGTGCACATGTGTGTGTGCCTGTGCTCCTGCAGGGAATAGAGACCATGGGGAGGGCCACGTGTGGGCACACACGTATGTGTGCATGCGCCTCTATAGAGACAGGGACCACAGGGAGGGCCACGTGTGTGCACATGTGTGTTTGTGTACCTGTGCACCTGCAGGGTTGGGGGAGGGTCCATGGTCTACTCTGGGCCTGCTGGTCAGGCCTGGCTCTTGGTCGTGGCCAGGTGGGTACTTGCTGCACATCAGATCCTGTGCTGCTCCATGCTCCTTCCGTCTGAGGGAGGCCGCGGCAGGCACAGAGCCCCTGATCCTGCATCTTGTGCATTTCAAACTGGGCCCTCGGGTCAGTCCTGGCCTCAGGAGAGACGGCTGCTATGTGAGTCCACACAGGGGCAGCAGAGGCAGCTGGGAACTGTGAAGGCAGCGTGGGGAGAGCCTGCTGGGCCCTAGGGTCAGTCCTGGCCTCAGGAGAGACGGCTGCTATGTGAGTCCACACAGGGGCAGCAGAGGCAGCTGGGAACTGTGAAGGCAGCGTGGGGAGAGCCTGCTGGGCCCTAGGGTCAGTCCTGGCCTCAGGAGAGACGGCTGCTATGTGAGTCCACATAGGGGCAGCAGAGGCAGCTGGGAACTGTGAAGGCACCGTGGGGAGAGCCTGCTGGGCCCTCGGGTCAGTCCTGGCCTCAGGAGAGACGGCTGCTATGTGAGTCCACATAGGGGCAGCAGAGGCAGCTGGGAACTGTGAAGGCACCGTGGGGAGAGCCTGCTGGGAGCAGCGACCTCTCCAAACTGGGTGTTTCGCCAACTCCTGTGCCCTTTACTGTGCACGGGAGCAGGATGGTCAGACATACCACGCGGCCGCAGGCTTCGCAGGCTTCGCAGGCTTCGCAGGGTGCAGGCCATGGTCTTGAGACACTCTGAGCCCAGGGAGAGGCTGAGGAGGGTGCGTGGGGCTGGTCTAGGGCTGAGGGCTGAGCTGGGGCCACTGGTCAGAGGGGTGACTTGGGGCTGGGGGTCTCAGCAGAGAGACACAAGCACCTCAAATGCCAAAGTGCACCCGAGGGAGCATGTTTGAGGCCTCAGTTTCCTTGGACACAGCTCCCAGCCCTTGAGTCCTGAGCCAGGTCCCAGGGAGGAGCAGGTGGAAGGAGCCCCCACCCACGGCTGCAGCAGGTATCTCTTTGTCAGCTTCCCTGCCCAGCCCTCGATCCTGTGCTCAGCATGGGGTGTGCACGAGGGTGTGTGTCCAGCCCAGAGCAGGGCAGGGGACTCTGCGATGTCCCTAAGTGTGGGGCTGAGCAGCTCTGGTCATTTTACAGAGCCACAGACCTGTCTTGCACACGTCCCTGGGTTCCAGGTTCTGGGAGAAGGGGAGACCTGGGTGCTGTTCTCCTTGGCCAGGCTCTGCAGGACTGGGCAGCGGCGCCCTGGCTTAGCACCAGTGTGGCTTCCTAGGGCCCCGGTTCTCCTGTTCCCCTCAGCTTCCTCCCTCCCCAGGGCTCCTGTCAGAGCTGGTGCTCTGGGGCAGGGGCCATTACCTGCCCTTCCTGCCTCAGGAGGCCGCCATGCCCCCAGGCTTGTGGTGCTGGGCGCTGCACCTGTCTGGGTCCTGCTGCTGCCTCCCTTAGGGGTCAAACGCAGTCGCTCGGCGGTGCTGCTGCCCTGGGTGTGAGCTCCTGCGTTCACAGGGGTCGCAGGTGCTGCTTCAGGGGGCGGAGCCTGTAGAGCCCTCTCATGTCCTGGAGGGGACTCCTGCCCTCTGAGATACCCCGCAAATGGGAAGTGTTCTAATGACCCATGACATAGACTGGCCTCTGAAGAGTCCATCAAGGCTCTGGCCAGCCCTGACCCTGTGGGACTGAGGTCCTTGTGAGAAGAGATCAGGACACAGGCAGGGTAGCCATGTGAGCAGGTGGCAACACAGGCAGGATGGCCACGTGAGAAGGCCACAGCCATGTGAGGAGGAGGTGACACAGGAAGGCCACATGAGGAGGCGGTGACACAGGCAGGATGGCCACATGAGGAGGCCACAGCCACGTGAGGAGGCGGTGACATAGGAAGGCCACGTGAGGAGGAAGTGACACAGGCAGGATGGCCACATGAGGAGGCCACAGCCATGTGAGGAGGAGGTGACATAGGAAGGCCACGTGAGGAGGAAGTGACACAGGCAGGTGGCCATGTGAGGAGGAGGTGACACAGGCAGGCGGCCATGTGAGGAGGCGGCGAGATGTCGTTGTCTCCAGCCCTATACACCTTGAGCTTGACTTCCAGGTTCTGGGACCATGAGAAAACACAGCTCTGTTGTCCTAGCCCAGCTGGAGCCACAGAGACGAGCCGACCGGGAGCCGGAGCAGTGCCCGGTGGACTCCGTCCTTTCTTCCCGTCCTCGTTCCGGTCTTCCTTCTCCAAACAGAATTCTGTCAAAGAAACATCCCTCCCTTGCCTGCGCTCCTGGATCTCTCTGGGTTCTGGAAGTGGATGGTGACTTCTTTGGAGGGTGACTTGGTGAAGCTGAGACACCCCGAGATGGGGAGTCCCCTGGCCGTGAGTCAGGGGACCCTCGTGGGCGTCACTTGAAACACTTAGCACAGAGTGGTTCTCTCCTCGACCCTGAACCGAGGTCAGAGCAGCACTGGCAAAGAGGTTTGCCAGTCCCAAGTAGCCGTGGCGGCTGCTGGGGACCAGCGGGGTCCCTGCGCTGGGCTCTGCCCGTGGGAATCCCTCAGTCCCAGGTCTCTTCCACCTCTCATCCTGAGGCTCTTGGTGGCCAAAGGCTCAGGCACACCTGGGAGCCGAGTGTCCCAGCGAGTTGGGTCAGCTTCTGTCCCGCAGCCTTGGGCCCCGCAAAGCCCTCCTGGGCTCCTGTGCTTTCTCCATGGCACCGTCTCCCCTTCACCCAGTGGTGGGGACGCCCTCGCAGTGCCCTGTCTCTGCAGGCTGAGCCGGGCGGGGGAGGCTGGAGGGCGTCCTGCTCGGATCCACTCAGGCCTGCTCCAGCAGGAGGCCCCTGGGCCGCTCTGAAGTTCATCCTCGCGCAGCCCTGGGGGGTGTGGTGGGTTTGTTCTTTTCTTAAAGGAAAGAGTGAGGCGTGTGCGTGTCTTTCTCCGGAGAAAGCATTTAAAATGCACGTGAAGCAAAGCGCCCATTTTATCCGTCCTGCAGCTGATCTACCTCAGATGCAATGCATTACTTTTCTGAAGCAGAGCTGCGGGCCATTTATTAGCTGAGCTAATTAACCCACGGCCAGGGCCGGCTCCCTCTGATCACAACCTTCCCGCACCCTTCGCGGCGGTGCCACAGCACATATATTTATAAACGTGTGCGATGCAATAAGAACTATATTTATGGGGACAGCATCAATTTTTTTAGCCACAAAATCTGACCTACCTAGAACAGATGGAGCGAGAACTGGACTGTCAGCTTGGGCTGGAGGTGGGGCCTCCTCTCTTTAGCAAGAGTGTGTTTGGTTTAACCTTGTCGGGGCCTTCTCCTGAGGGGTGTCCTCTCCCACGGCTGGTTCAGTTCCTCTCTGTGGCCAGGAAAGGGTGTGGAGGAAGTGTTCAGGTCTGCTGGGGCTTGGGCAGGGGCCCGTGGCCCCTGGGGCAGAGGAAGGCTGAGGGTGGCCTGGTCCCAGAGGGTCCTGGGTGCTGAGGGGAGGGGCGGGCCGGCTTTGGGCCATGGCACACGATGACGACCCCGTGCGTGTGGTCAGACACGCATCTCTGGGTGGTGGGTGTGGGGAGGAAGCTGCTGGGGCAGTCGGGCCTCCGTGGACTGTGAGGGAAGGCAGGCAGGGAGGGAGAGGGGCACACCATCATTGACCTTAACTTCCTGAACGTGTACTTGAACTACACTGTGTGTATTTTATCGTAATTGAAACAAAGTGAACCTGTATAGTCTGTGGTGGTGCCACAGGCCAAGAAACCCAACCTGTGGGATTGGAACGAGCTAAGACGCCGGAGAGCGTACGTCTGGCTCTGCCTCAGGAGAGGCAAACCAGGGCCTGAAACGAGGTTCTGGCTGCTGGTGCTTAGACTTGGAGATCGGTACTGGAACCCTGTTCTCCAGACCCTGTCCCGTGAAGCAGGTGACAGGAGGTCACGGCCTAGCGGGACACAGGGCAGGCACACGCAGCAGGGCTGTGCCCAGTGGGGGGGCTGGCGGCAGCGGGGGTGTAGTAGCTTGACTGCCGTCCCTGGTGTGCCTCCCCAGGCCCAGTGGCTGCCCTCAGCCTCTACAGGGGACCCGGGGACCCGGCCTGACGGGGTCTCCTCTTCCCAAAGGAGCTGCTGCTGGCACGCGGGAGACGCGTCCTGTCTGGGCTTCTTGAGGGGGATTCAGGCCCCGTGGGCTTTGGGAGACAGAAACCAAGCCCCTGGGAGGCGTGGCACTGTGGATGTGGGGTGGAGGTGCCCGTGGGGCAGCCACGCCCTCAGCTCGCCTCGCTCTCTCGCTCCCTCTCTCCCCTCCACACGTCGGCTCTGCCTGCCACTCGGTCTAGGGCGCTTTCCCTGCAGGACGACCTCTCAAGTCTATCCATGGGCTGTTGACACGGCCTAGGGGGCATGACAGCCCGACTGGCTAGGCCCAGGACCTCTGCCCACCTCTGAAGCTGGGTGTGGGTGAGGCACAGGGAGGAGGGGTCTGGGAGAGGAGGAGGGTGCTGCCTCGGAGCAGATGGTGTGAGGCGTGTGAGAAGCTGCCCGGGCTTGGGGAACCCCTGAAACTGCCTCCTGGCACCACCGGAGCATCTCCCCTGTCTTCTGTCTGGTCAGCTGCTCTCCCTGGCTCCTGCTCTCTCGCCCGTTTCAGAGACGGGAGTGTGGGCTCTAATTGACCCTCCCTGCTGTAGTACTCCCCGTGTTGCCCTCTGAGTCCACCTGGCCAGGGCCCCAGGGATGGGGCTCCTCCAACTCCCTTCTGTTGCCAGGTACTTTCTTCTTGGCTGGGCCCATGGGACGGGCAGTGTTGACCGATTCCACCGTTCTGCTCCCTCGCACTTCCACATTAACGATGGCCCCAGGGCCTCTGCAGTGGTTCGAGCAGTGGGGGGGCTGGGGAGGCCCCGGGCAGAAGGGACTGTTCTGGGGGGTGGGGCAGGGCTGGGGCTGCCTCCTCGCCTGGACTGGCCCCTCTGGGACCTCATTCTGGAGGCGGTGGCAGGGCCTGGCCTGCCTTCTTCCTGCAAGGAGGAGAGGGAGAGGCTGAGGCCAGTGGGGTCGCCTGCAGGCAGCACTGCCCCTCACAGGTCTCCCCGTCTTCCTTGCTGGGAGGCTCAGGGTCACTGTCTGGCCCAGGGGCCCGTTTCTGCTCTGAGCTCAGGCCTCTCCTGTGGCCGCCCTGCTGTGTCTCCACTGTGGTCAGAAATCTGATTTGCAAAGACTTTGTGTGGCCTGAGTCAGGCCCGCTCCTCTTCTCACCGGCCTCGCCCCTTCCCTGTCTTCTCAGCTGGAATCGATTCTCACTGGGCCTCTCCCCCGGCGCAGCTCAGCACAGGAGGGCCAGCAAGCGTGTCCCTGAGCCTCTGACGAGCAGTGCCCATTGCACTCTCATATCTGGTGTGTGTACACACACAACTGCAACGCATGGATGTTAATATACAAGCAGAAACGCGTGTGTTGTGTGCACATGAGAGGATGCATGTGTGTTGTATGTGCACACATGTGTACATCTTGAATGTGTGTGCTGCATGTACATACACATGTGCTTTCATGCCTATGTTGTGTGTGCAGTGCTGTACTGTCTGCACGTGTGTGCTGTGTGTGCCTACATGTGTGCACACGTGTTGTGGATGCACATGCATGTATACATGTGCACATGTATGCATGGCTGTGTGCATGTGGCATGTGGGCAGGGAGATGCCCTGCACCAGCAGCCCTGTCCACAGCAGGCTCTGCTTGGGGCGCTGTGTGGGCTCCCCCTTTCCCCGGGAACTGGTGGGGCAGGGAGAGCCGGCTCCCTCCGCAGCAGGGCGGGGCAGAGAGCACACAGCTCCTCTCAGCCCCCCGACTTTGTTCTTCGGAGGATGCTGGGGGTGCGCCCAAGGCCTGGGCCTCTCCCTGGCAACGGGAGCTCCCTGCGGTTTGGGGCCCCTGCAGGTTTTAGTAGATTCTTTCCTTCTCTGCCTTTACCCCCCGGCTGCCTGGGCTCCCCTTGCTCACCTGCACCGTCCTGACTGTGCTCCCCTCCCTGTTCCGCTGGCACACCGATGCTGCCGCCTCATCCCAGGCCAAGCTGCTGTGCACCCTGCCCCACCCGGCTCCCCTGCTGCCTGTGTCCGTACCTCCTGCTGTCGGGTGGGTGCCATGCACGTGGTGCACTGAGCCTTCCCACTGTGGGACTGGGGTTGGTGTTAGGACTCTCCTGAGCTCCACAGATGCACTCGTGGCTGGGGTACAGCTCCTGCCACCTGCTGGGATGCTGCGGCTGCTCCCCCCACCCCGTCCACCATGCTGAGCCGCCCGGCTGCTGCCGGAGCTGGGCTTTCAGCTTCTTAACATAGGTGTCTCCTGCACTCTGGGCCAGATCATTCCTTACGTGTGCGTGTGCGTGTGCGTGTGCGTGGCGGGCGGGTGGGGCAGCAGCCTTGGCTCTACCGCTGGGTACCAGGGGCACCTTAGTGGCATCCCCAGCCAAGGACCTGTGCTGGGGCTCCGTTTCCTCCCACACCCTGCTGGCCTGGCTAACTCCTAACCCCACCCAGTGCTGGCCGGATGTCGGCTTCCAGGAGGCACCTTCTGGGTCCCCTCTGAGGCTCTTCTCTGTCCCATGTCCTTGCGTCTCATCGGCCACCGCCTACACTGGTGTCACTGCCGTGCCCACTGTACCGTGGCCTGCTCAGGGGCAGAATCTGGACAGGTATAGGTAGTCCCAGCGTGTAGGGCCGTGAGTAGAAGGTGAGGTGGTGGGCGAGTTGACAATGGGTTTGTAGGTGGATGGATAACAGGATGGATGGGGCTGATGACTGTGTTAATAAGCAGGGGAGGGAAGAGGCGGGGCGGGACGGACGGGACGGGTAGGAGGGTTGATGGCATTTATGGCCAAGTCAGTGAATGGATAAACAGCTGGGAGTGTGGTCTGATGAGTGGGCGGTAGGGGTGGGGTGAGGAGATAAATGAGAAGACAGCCTGGGGGTGGGGGGGTGAATGTAGGGTGAGTGCAGGGACCCGGGTTAACCCTGTGCAGGGGCTGAGAGTGGTGTGTGAGCGTGTGCAGGAGCTGGTGGGGGAGGGGCAGTGCCCTCCGTGCTGCTTGGTCGATGTGGCGAGTGGGAAGGAGCCGAGTGCCTGGGGCTAGGCCCTGGAGCTGGAGCTGGCAGGAAGCCTGGTGTCTGGGCAGCCTCTGCGCGGGGAGACCTTCAGAGCTCGCCAGGGGACGCTCCTGGTGATGCTGGGCCAGCACGGCTCCCGACACGGGGTTGTGGTCCCAGTTTAATTTTAGAAGCATGCTTATTTATTCGGAAGGCAGAGTTACAGAGAGACAGGGGAGAGAGAGGCGGAGAGATCTTCCATCCACTGGTTCACCCCTCAGATGGCAGCAGCAGCCAGGGCTGGGCCAGGCTGAAGCAGGAGCCAGGAGCTCCATTCCAGTCTCCCACGTGGGTGGCAGAAACCCAAGGACTTGAACCATCCCTGCTGCCTTCCCAGCACATTAGCAGAAGCTGGATGAGGAGTGGAGCAGCTTGGGCTGGAACTCGTGCTCTGTTTGGAATGTGGGCGTCACAGGTGGGTCCCGTCTCCTGTGCCACAGCACCTGTCCTTCAGCCCACTGCAGACATGGAAACTGAACTGTTGTGGGGAGGGGTCCCAGCCTGCTCTGCTCTGTGCCACTGGGCTCAGCACAGCCTGGCCAGGGGCTGGTGGAGCCTTCCACGCAGCTCAGCAGGCAGGGGCCGCACGTGGAGGTCAGATCCGGGCCCGGAGGCAGACAGCTGTGTGGGCCAGGTGGGACCCAGGGAACCCTGAGTAGGAGGTGGGGTGCAGGGTGCCTGGGGTGGCATGGGAGTGGGGTACAGGATCCCTGGTGGTGTAGGAGGTGGGGTGCAGAGGTGCAGGGCCCCTGGGGTGGCGTGGGGACTGATAAATAAAGCAGAGGTAGGGCTGTGCCCCCTCTGCTCCCCTGGCCTGGACACCTGAGCCTCCCACAGGGCCTCTGCTGACTGCCTGTCCTGGCCCTGCTCAGCCAGGAACCGGCTGTGTCAGGGCTCTGGTTGCTGGCACAAGCCTCTGCCTTCACCAGCCCCTTGGCCTGAACCCCGTGATGCTAACCGTCTGGAAGGCAGACTGTGACCTTGATCTGCAGCTCATGTTCTTGACGGGTTTCGGTTCACTTTGCCTGTGCACCAACACATGTGTCTTATGTCTTGGGAAATTAAGTCCGAACAGGTCTGCTGGTGCTGGTGCCGGCGCCACTGGATCTAGGCAGTGCTGCCTGGTGTTCCTGCTCATCCCACACCCTGAGAGCAGAACACAGGACTCTGGGTAACTGTAGACACCGGCCACTGGCCCCATGAAGAGGGTAAGAAGCCTGGCCTGGCCCAGGGAGCTGGAATGTTCCAGAACAGGGGTTTTGCTCTGATTCCAGGGCGCTCTGATGACTGAACCTGCAGCTCCCCACCTGCTCGAGGACAGGGCACTGTGTGCCTCAGCTGGTAGACGTTTGCCCTTCCAGGTGCTGAGGCTACCACGCCTGGCGGCTGGGCTGGCAGGGGCTCCTGGGGTGGGGGGGCCAGCTTGGGGCTGGTGGCTCTTCCTCTCTGTTTTGTAAGCCAGGGACACGGGTCTGGGGGACGGTTTGTGGGGAGGGGTCTGGGGATATCTGGCAGAGCCAAAGACAGGGAAGGGCCTTATCCTGAGGCCGAGGAGATGGCAAACTCACCACCGTGGTGATATTTCCAGGATGTTTCCAGGAGCTTCTGCATGTCTGCAAGGGGTCAGAGTGGAATTGGTTACAACTCAGCCAAGGCCGAGCTTGGGTTGGAGGCCAGTCCACAGGCAGGAGTGTGGGAGCCCTGGGGGGGGGGCACCTGCCACCGGCAGGAAGGGGTAAGAGGCCCAGAGGCCCCCCTGGCCTGAGCCCATGCGGCCCCCCTCCCCCCAGCCCACGCCCCCCGAGGCCCCAGGCCCAGATGAGGAGATATGTTTGTGGGCAGACCAGAGCCCTTTTGTTAAGCAAACATCGTGGGTCCATTTAGCAGAAATAGCTCTGGAGCCGGGGAGGGGGTGTCCACAAAGCCATTTGCCGGGGAGGTGTCAGAAATAAATTTTACCACTGGAGTCTGCAGCATCTGATGAGTGAATTATTCAGTCGGTGCCGCACTCCCTGTGACCTCATTAGTAACCCCGAGGTGAGAGGGACGCATTAGCGCGACCACCAGGCTGCCGCGGAGGAGCAGAGTGGGCACCAGAGCGGATTAAAGTGCTTTACCAAGAACTGGGGCGGACGCGAGAACAGCGCGTGTTAACCCGGGCTCAGCAAGTAAATAGGCGCAGCAGGGGCGGGGCTGCCTGGCGGCCCTGCCCGTGCTGTGCCCCTTCTCCGAGCACCAGCTCCTCCCGGGCTTGTGCCAGGAGAGCTGACCAACCGGGAGGCAGCGGTTCTGGGCTCTGTGTTGGGGAAGCCTCCGCCCCCTCCATGGACAATCCAGAGACACGCCCTGAGTGGGAGCCACGGCCTGGCACCCAGCGTTCCAGCTCCTGCCCTGGAAGGCGGCCCGGTGGGTGTGGCTGGCACAGGCCGTGGTGCAGCCTGATCTCTCGACCCTGCTGAGGAGCCACATCCCCTTTGCATGTGCCAGACTGCACGCTTGGGCCTCGAGCCAGGCTTCTGGTCTACCTTGGGGTGGACTCAGTGGAATGGATGTGGGGTGGGAGGAGGCATGGGAAGGTGGCTCTGCTGGGCTCCCCCAAGCCCCAGGCAGTGGACCCTGCCATGGAGGGCGGGTGGATTAGCAGCAAGTCCTGGCTCTGAAAGTGGATGTGTGGACACTTGTCCCAGGAAGCAAGGCCAGCGGCTCAACCCTGTCCACCATGGAGCTGCCCGAGCAGGGCCGCGGTCGCCCTGGGGAAAGCCTTGGGTCTGGTCCAGGCCCAGGTGGGAGAGGCGCAGGCAGAGACCGGGCTGCAGCTGCCGAGGGCATCTCCTCTATCCTTTGTTGGGGATGGGGCTCCAGGCCGGAGTTCAAGTCTGTCCCGGGAGACGCCAGCCTGTTAGTGACCGGTGTGTTTGCAGCTGCTTGTTCGGCAGCCATCGCAAATGGACGCTAAAAGGCTCTGTGGTTCACTGATGGCCAGGGTCCTCTCCAGCCCATTCTTCATCCACTTCTCAGGGAAGCCACAAACCCTCACTGGCAGCCCTTGTGGCTGCCCTCACGTGGTGCTGGGTCCTAAGCCCTGCCTGCTCACAGCCCTCCAGTTGCAGCAACCCTAAGAACCGGAGCCCTGGCCCAGGCCCTGTGGCCTGGGGACTGGGCAAGGCCAGGGCTGCCTGTCCCCATTCCTGCCCCCTGCCTGTGCAGGCAGTGACAGGAGGGGCAGGTGCGTGTGGGAGCTGTAGGATCCCGAAGGCCCGGGAGAGTGGGTGGTTTGTGCAGGACGCCCATGAGGAATGGGGCCTGAGCTCTGTGGTCATGTCACTTGGGGACCACCTGCACAGACCAGGTGTGGGATGACCATGTGGGGAGGGCAGGGCCTCCCTCCCACATGCAGGCTCTCCACGGTTCAGAGTGGCGGCAGGAGAGCCGTCTGGGGCTCACTGACACCTGCTGGCACTGCACCACAGGCCTCGGCCATCAGCCTCAGGGACAGAAGCCAGTGCTGTAGGGCCCACCCACAGGAGCTGTCCCGAGCCCTTGGATCCACAGAGGCAGAAAGTGGTTGTAAGGCCCTGGGGGGTGTGGGGGTCTCGATGGCCAAGGGGTGTGACACTTTGGGTGATGAGAATGTTCTAGAATCCACAGTAGCGATGGTTGCACTACTCGGAACGCAGATTTGTGAATGATGCACTTTAACCGGGCGATTGTATGGTGTGAATTACATCTCAGTCCAGCCTTTCCCCCGACACCAAAGCGGGTGCCTGGCCCTGTGCTGCGTGGCCTGAGTGGGCACAGGAATGTGAAAGGTGTGGGCTGCTAGGCACGGCCACAGTGGAGGCTGAGAAGGAAGAGGGCCCAGGCAGCGGACTCCACGTGGGACTGGGCAGTGGGCAGGGGCGTGGGGGAGGGAGCGCAGGTCCCGATCTTTGTGGACTCTACCTATTCCTGGCAACGCCCAGGTGAGGACCCTGGACAGGTGTGCCCACCTGTTGGTGCATTTGGGCAGCCATGAACGCATAGCAGGCTGCTCCAAATTTGTGAAGCAATCCCTTCACTTTGCTTGTGCACTTGTAGGCTGGGAGTGTTGGCAATGGGGCTGGCAGAGTCACGGGCTTGGGGTGAGCTGCCTGCCCGCCTGCCTGCAGGAAGCAGGACTCACACACACGCGTGTTCAACCATGTGCTGCCTGTCAGCTGGGAGAGCGAGGCAGAACAGCACCTCCCCTCAGAGCCACACAGTGTCACTCCAGCCACGGTCACAGGACTGTGCCCCCTCGAGGGTGACTGTGGCCAGGCAGAGTCCTGGCCCTACAGGACTGCACCTCCGTGAGGGTGACTGTGGCCGGGAAGACGTCCTGGCCCTACAGGACTGTGCCCCTGCGGGGACGACTGTGGCCAGGCAGAGTCCTGGCCCTCCGGGGTTCCTGTCGGCCGCCACGTGCACAGTGGCGCTGGGCCGTCTGGCAGAACAGAGCATGAGCACTTACGTGATGGTCCGGGCAAACAGATGGCCACGGGGCTGCAGGCTGCTGTCCTCCCGCCTTGCCCAGGAGCGGCTGAGGACCCAGGAGTGCAGGGATGTGGGGTGGAGGCGGCAGCAGCCTCAGGTGCACCAAGACCAGGCGGCAGGAGGCTCAGCTGGAAGCGGTGTGGCTCCGGAACTCGCGTTGCCCCCACTGGCACACCTGGGGTTTGTGGCCGAGCCGCGTTCTGTGTCCACCCCGCTCTGCTGGGAGGGAGCTGGGAAGCACGGGGCAGACGCCGGTACAGGAGCTCACACAGCTCCAGGCCAGGAGGCCAAGGCTCGGGTCCTCAGTCCGGTTCCCCTTGCTTTCCTTGGAGCCACAGGCTCATCCAGAACCACCATCCCGCCCCTGTCCTGGAAAAGCAGCCTGGGTCCGGGACTTTGGCGAAGTTGGAGTTGGGTTTCACTGCCGCCCTGGCAGGGGGCTATGGCGTTCGCTGAGCCGAGGCTGCTAAGTGTCCCGCAGTGCATGGCGACCCCAGCCCGTGAGGATGGGGAGGGGTGCTGGGAGGAGGCTGGGCCAGCTGTGGTGTCTGAGGGTAGGAAGGAACCGGATTGGTCTGTGTTGCTGGGCTGCAGCCCATGATGAAGTCAGGATGGCGCTGTAGGGACAGACGTACGGACAGGGGGACGCCTGCTCCCCGCTCACCATGGACCCTCCCTCTCCAGTTCCGCTGTCCACTGCTGATCTTGGCCGGGACATGGGCAAGGAGAGAAGACTTTGTTCCCCCTGAGCAGCTCAGGTGGTGGTGGTGGTGGTGAGACGCTGACCGCCCCCAGCCTCACCCCAAGGCAGGGGCGGTGTTCACGACCCCAGAAGCTCCTTGGAAGGGCTGCAGTTCGTGGGTGGCTTTGCATTCCTGCATATGGCACGTATAATTTCTTATTTTTGAGACAGCATACAATCTGCCTATTTATAGACTCAAAAAGTTATGAACGGGAAAGATTGGATTTCGTGATGGATGGAAGGAGGTGGGGAGGGGTCCCAGTGACTCAGCTGGGGTCGGGGGGGTGCGTCTGGAGCAATGACAGAAACTCTGGGGCGGGGCCTGGATTCTGCTGCAGGGACTGCCAGCCAAGAGGGGCCAGGGTAGCTTCAAGAGCCAGGATCCAGAGGCTCTGGCTGGCCTTGGGCTGTGCCCACAGGGAGCCCAGGGCTGCTTCAGGCCAGGCCCAGGGTCTGAGGTCTGGACCCAGTGCTCAGGAGCGGACTTGACTCCCTTAGAGGCTGGGACCTGAGAAGAGAGGCAAATACAGGGAGGGGAAGGAAGGATGCTGGAGTGAGGGCACCCAGCCATGGAGGGGTGAGGGTGGAAGGGGCCCACTGTGGAGTCCTCTCTTCCCATGTCTCTGCCCAGCCAGCTGGTGAGCTCCTGCGGCCCAGTGCACGGGCTGCAGGGAAGAGGGGAAGAGCAAGGTGTGAGGGTGCACAGCGGGGGAGGGTGCACAATGGGGGAGGGTGCACCGTGGGGGAGGGTGCACAGTGAGGGAGGGTGTACAGTGAGGGAGGGTGCACAGCGGGGGAAGGTGCACAGCAGGGGAGGGTGCACTGTGGGGGAGGGTGCACTGTGGGGGAGGGTGCACAGCGGGGGAGGGTGCACAGCGGGGGAGGGTGCACTGTGGGGGAGGGTGCACAGCGGGGGAGGGTGCACTGTGGGGGAGGGTGCACAGTGGGGGAGGGTGCACTGTGAGGGTGTACACTGCGAGGGGTGCACCACAGGGGAGGGTCATGCAGGTGGGGGAGGATGCACAGTGGGGGAGGGTGCACTGTGGGGGAGGGTGCACAGCAGAGGGGTGCCCGGCAGGTGAGGCTGCGCCCTGCTGCCCGCCACGTGCTTGCAGTTTCAGAGCCAGAGTGTCTGCTAGTTGGGGTCTCTGTTGAAACGTGGCTGCAGACTGAACATGGTTCAGCTGCCTTGTGGCTGCCCGCCCCGCGCAGTGCAGCCAACGTGTGCTCCCAGCATCCTGGGGCCACTCGGAGACCGTGGGAGGCCGAGTAAGCGCATTGCAGGGGGCCAGAGACACTGGGGCCGATTCCCACTCTTGCTCCCGGGTTCTCACGCCCGTTCCCGGGTTCCTACAACTCCTGCCACTCTCCAAGCTGGCTTTGAAGTCCTCTGTGTGCATGGTACCTCAGGTCTCTGGTGAGGTCGGCCTGTAGCCAAGCTATTCCACACCACCCCCTGGTCCTGCCTTGGCCTCTCTGGGTGGCAGACACTGCCCCCCAGCCTCACCTCTCTCTCTGACTGCGCCGTTGTCCAGAGGTGTTCACCAGCACTCCTCAGCCGACAGGAATGTCTCTGTGCTACCCACGCAGTGCCATGACCGTGTGTGGCTGCTGAGCAACCATGCAGGGACACGGATCTGCCCCCTCCGCCAAACACCTGCTGGGACAGGATCCCTGGGGATGGCTCAGCCCCACCGGTGACACCCACTGCCCTCACCCGGACCCCCCCATCTGGCCCCACCCCACTCCCTGTCCACACCTCCAGCAGAGGAGGCTGAGCCGGCCCTGCTGGTGCTGCCCACGCCCCCAGTAGGCACAGGCCGTAGGGAGTTCTGAACAATTTATGCGGCAGAGCAGGGCACAGGCTTTTCCGCTCCCCCGCGAGTGCCTTCTTCAGTGGGTGGGTGCACTGTCACCGTCATCGTCGCCGTCACCGCCACCCTCAGACAGCCGCCTTCCCACCAGCAGCCCCGCCCCCGCCTTTCTGCTGGTGCGGAGGATTCCACGGGGATGCTGCGCTCAGCCGCCGTTTGGCGGAGTCCTGTGCCGGCGTTCTCTCTAGCCGGTGTTTACCGAGCTGCCTTTCCGGTGCGTGTGCGCCTGCCAGCTGGCACTGTTGCCCTTTGTCAAGGGGAGGCTGAGGTCCCAGTCAGTGGCTGCAGAGCCCAGAGCCGGCCCGCCTGTCCCAAGGCCTGAGCGTTCCTGCAGCTCCGCCTGCTTCTCCGGGGCTCCGGTCAGCCAGAGGCCCCTCCTTGGAGCCCCTGGAAGAGGAAGGAGCCGGGGCCACCCGGGGAGGCTGCCCCCAAGTGCGGGGAAGCTGCCCCCAAGCCGAGTCTCTGAGCTGCGATCCAGAACCCTAGGGTGCTGAACGGCAGTTTGAGCCCACACAGGGGAGGGACTCTGCCTGGGACTCACAGCTGTCAGCTCGGTGGAGACCCTCACCCTGTTCCCTGGGTCTCTTCCTCATCTGCTTTGCTCTCCCCCAGCTGGGAGGGGCTGGGGCTGGGCTGAGCACCAGGAAGGGTGTCTCCGGCTCCCTGGGCCTAGGGCTGGGACTGCCCAGAGTGGCTGGGGAGAAAGAGGGGGAGGGTTATAAGGGCTGGCACAGGAGGCCTCAACCCACCCCGCACAGGCAAGCGTGCCCCCCCAACGTGGGTGATGTGACCCCTGAGTGCAGCCTTGGCCCACCCCGCACAGGCAGTGTGACCCATTCCTGGCACTTGGGCCTCCCTATGATCTCGCTCCCTCTGCCTCTCTCTTGCTCCGGGGCACAGACGCTGTCGCTGGGTCTGGCTGCCTGTGGCCTCCTCATCCCCCAGGGCATCCGTTTGCCTCCTGCCCCTGGAGGGCTGGAGCCTAGGAGGCTGGGTTGTGGGGCCAGGTCCAGCACTGTCCAGGGCAGGCAGCAGCTTGGCCTCCGCCCTCCCCGCTGTGGCCGGCAGGTGGCGCTCAATGCCAGCAAGGCCTGGTAGTTGGAACCGGGCCGGCTGCTGAGGCTGCTGGGGGCTCTCGGTGCAGCCCCCAGGGTAGGGCCTAGGTGCTGCAGGCTTGAGGGTCCTGTGGGTGGTCCAGGCAGGCAGCTGGATGGCAGCCTTCCCATTCTCCTCCCTAGGCAGGACCCCTCCTTGGTGCCGGGGCGCAGTCTTGGGATCTCGACAGTGGCTCCCACGGCCTGCGGGGCAGGTTGACCCAGGGCTCCCCAAATCCCCCCTCCTGGCAGGTCTTTCCCCGGGCACGTGGTGTCCTGTGTAGGCAGAGGGAGGCCATGGGTGTGGGTCAGTCCTCTAGGGGTGCATAGCTTGGAGAGGCTGCCCTTTGGGGTGGGTTGGCTGAGAGTGGCTGGGCGCCCGGGCAGGTGCTCCAGGTATGGGGGGACAGGAGCCCAGCACCTGCCTGGCTGTCACTCAGCACTCAGGCTCAGGCCAGAGCTCTGGGGCCTGTGCAGTTTTACTGTGGACAGAGACCATGCCCATTGCACTTGTGGTTGGTTCCAAGTGGGGAAGGGGCAGGTGGGCTCTGGATACCTTGGCAGCGGGGACAACCGTAAAGGGTGTGGAAAAGGCCAGAGGGAAGCCGAAGCTGTGTGCTACTCCCGGCCAGGGTCAGTGTGGTCTGTGAGCCCCCAGACTGTGGCCTCTGGCTTCCCACTGGAGTGCTCCATTCGGCTCCAGGGACCCTCAGCTGGGACTCGTCCCCTGGTTGCCTCCCACTCTCTGCCTCCACCCGCCGGAGCCAGAGCGCCCGCCAACACACACACGTGGGCAGCAAACAGGGCGAGGCTCCCAGAGGCAGTGCGGGGGGCACTAGGAGGGGGGCTGGGGGCCAAGATGGATTTGCAGGGGTTCCTGCGAGTTTGCAGCTCCGTGTTTGCTTCTGGAGAAGCCAGCGTCTCTGTCGTCTGTGCCGGGGCTCTGGCAGCTGTAAGGGCCAGTGACCTCCCAGCACTGCCTGTGCTGCCGGCCCCGCTCCTGGCCTGCCCACTTCATAGCTTGCAGCCTGCGATCAGCCTCTCTAAGCATGTGGTTCCTCACCCACGAGGACCTCTCTGGGGGAGGGAGGCGACAGGCAACTGGCCACTCCTCTCAGGCCGGGGAGGGGGCTGGGCAGCTCCAGGGTCAGGGGTCCTGGCTGGGCTTCCCTTGTAGGCCACCAGGGGTGTATCAGGAGTGGTCGGTGTTGGTGTGCACCCTAGCCCGGTGTCCCATGCCCATCTGTCCCAGCAGGGAGTCTGTGGGAGCCCCGGTCACTTGCAGGCCAGCAGCAGGAGGCGCAGACGGGACCTGAGTCAGCTCCCAGGGCCTTGATGGAGAGGCCCCCAGGCCCTCCTGCCAGGCTCCCGATGGGCCTGGTCCTCCTCCACTGAGCTGGCTGGCTGATGTGCAGCCCATGGCTTGCCCCAGGCTGGTGTCCCAGATGCATCTGGGTGGGAGTGGGCAGGGGACGAGACAACGTCCCCATCCCACCTGGGTGGGCTTCTCTGACCCCTGGTGCCAGTGTCCCCAGGAAAGGCCCCCTGGATTGCACCCCCTGAAGGAAACGTAGGAGTCTTTGGGAGCTGTGCCCCCTCAAACCCGGCCCCAGCAGGAGGCACTGGGAGCCTCCCCTGTCCAATCCCAGGGCAGCCCCAGGGGCTCAGTGTGCCTCTGGCAGGGATGGGGTCGGCCTTCAGGTGGGCGCTGTCCAGCCTGCAGCCCTGCCTGCTCCACAGCCCAAGTCAGGTGGGCACCGTCCAGTCTGCAGCCCCGCCCGCTCCACAGCCCACGTCAGGTGGGCGCCGTCCAGCCTGCAGCCCCGCCTGCTCACAGCCCACGTCAGGTGGGCGCTGTCCAGCCTGCAGCCCCGCCTGCTCACAGCCCACATCAGGTGGGCGCTGTCCAGCCTGCAGCCCCGCCTGCTCACAGCCCACGTCAGGTGGGCGCCGTCCAGCCTGCAGCCCCGCCCGCTCCACAGCCCACTTCCCCTGAGATCCTGAGAGTCACATTTTCGCGTCATCCCCACGTGCAGCTGAAAATCCATTCTGGAGAGGAACAGGAAACAGCCACCGACCAGTGCCCAGAGTTGCTGTGCTTGCTGAAACCGGGGAGGCTGTCAGGTGGGAGGGGACAGAGGTTCCTGGGGCCCCGTAGGAGATGCCTGCCTCTGGCCCTGACCAGCTGAGCAGCCTTGTGGACCTGGACGCCTTGGACCTGTTTTTTGTCTCTGTGACACGCTGGGATGGAGAAGCGAGGGTTTGAACCACATAAGTGCTGAACTTAGTCGGGGGCCACGGAGGTGGGCTGTGGCCCCAGGGTCTTCTCAAGCTTCCAGGCCCCAAAGTCAGCTTCCTCCCAGGTGTCGGCTTTCCTCCGTGGGCAGGTGCACAGCGCTCGCTCGCGCGGTAGGCGAAGCCCTTGTACACGTTCACACACCTCGGATGAGAGGCTGTGAGGAGCTCCGGGCCTGCTGCAGCGCCCCCTCTCCGCCCACCTGCTCCTCCTTTTCTTCGGGGGGCGTGGAGGTGTGAGCCGTGCAGGTCTCTGGGCACCGCCATCTCATAGTTACGAATCGGTTATTTCTGGTGTGTGGGGGTGAGGCAGGGCTTGTGACAAACTGACCCAACCCAAAGGGTGGGTTCTTCCTTCTTCCCGGAGCCCTGCACAGCGGGGTGAGGGCAACACTGCGCGTCCAGTCACCGGGTGAGGTCAGAGCCACTGGTGCTGTGACCCCTGTGCCGGGGCATCCCTGGGACCCCATACCACGTGCACAGCCCCACCCGTGGCCCTGCTCACTTGCACAGCCTGGCGCCTGACTCCCCACAGGCCCGGCTTCCTGCTGGCACCAGGGGGCCACAGCCGTGAATCTGCTGCTGCCCACGTCCCCCCGGCTCCCAGCACACACTTGTTCACCTCGCATGAGATCAAAAATAAGCTCTCTCTGGAGCCCATTCAAAGGCCAAGGTGCCTCCTCTCTTCATTATTGATTTGCTTCTTACGGATAGATACTGGGTAGGACACTTCCCGCAGCCACTGTGCCTGGGGCCTGCCTCATCCATGAGCCCTGCTCTGCCTGCGGCCGGGCAGGCGCAGCGAACTGGGCGTCAGGGTCCCACGGGCACTGTTCTTTTCCGTCCCCCTGCTCTGCCCTGTTATGCTAGAAAGAGCCTGGCCGGTGGTGAAGGACACAGGGCGGGGGCCCTGCAGGGAGGGTGGCCTCTCCATGCCCTGGTTCACCAGAGGGCAGCTGAGGAAGCAAGAGGAGGACCTGGGTTTCACGCCAGCCCCTGTGCAGCATTTGGGTGCCCGTGGACCAGCGCGTGGACACCCCTGATGGTTCTTGTGCCGTGAAACCGTGTGTGCCAGGATCCAGGCCATCATGTGTTAACCAGGGCAGAGATGCCACTCTTAGAACACGGCCCTGTCACCCAACCAGGTCAGCCTCACTCCCCCAGCCTCCCCTCCAGAGCTTGTGTGGCCCCAGCAGGTGCCCTCTTTGAGCACCCCCACCCCTACACACACACCTTAGCCCTGTGGCTGCCACTCACCCAGGGGAGGTCTGACTTCTCAGGGAGTGCAGGGCTGCTCCCGGAAGGCGCTGGTGTGGGGCCTGGACAGGGACAATGCCACGGCTGTCAGACCTGAGGGTGCTTGTGGGACTAGTCGCAGGAGGGGTCACCTGTCTGCCACCGGCTGCACAAACCCAGAATGTCTTGCAGCTGTGCCTCCAGGGCAGGTCTCTGGGACAGCCCCTCACCCACCATTCACACTCCATTCACTCCACAGCTCTGGGCCCCAGGGCTCCCCAGGGCTGCCCCTTCCCCATGGCCACCTCCATCCCCGGTCCCACCCCCTCCCGGATCTCCCAGGCTGGGCTTCCTGTTCCCTCGGTTCCCAGGCAGTGCAGCTGGTGCCTGGGCTGGGGAGGGGGCGGTGGACGCAGCGAGCCTGTAGGAGGGGAGCTGTCTCTTGTTCCAAAGGCGAGCACGGCTTTCTGCACCCCCCCCCCCCCCCAGCATAACGCTTCCCCCAAATTCCCACGCTGGTGTTTCAGCAAATACTACTTTTTTTGGTTTTCCATTTGCTCTTGATACCTAGACATGTGTGCATTGTTCCTGGCGACCGCCAGTGCCAGGGATGACTGGAACACATTGGTGATTTTTTGCCTGGCGTCCAGGCTGTGAGCAAGTCTCTGCCTCCTCCTCCCTGATCCCAAGGGCGCCAATAGCATCCCCTCTCCCTCTCAGCTGCTGGGCCCAGGTGCCCCTCTCCCCACACTGCTGGGCCCGGGTGCCCCTCTCCCTCTCAGCTGCTGGGCCCAGGTGCTCCTTCCCCTACTGCTGGGCCCGGGTGCACCTTCCCCCACTACTGCTGGGCCTGGGTGCCCCCCCCCCACTGCTGGGTCCGGGTGCCCCTCTCCCCACACTGCTGAGCCTGGGTGCCCTTCCCAACCCCCCACTGCTGGGTCCGGGTGCCCCTTCCCCCACTGCTGCTGGGCCTGGGTGCCCCTCTCCCCACACTGCTGGGCCTGGGTGCCCCCTCCCCTCCACTGCTGGGCCTGGGTGCCCCTCTCCCCACACTGCTGGGCCGGGGTGCCCCTCTCCCCACACTGCTGAGCCTGGGTGCCTTCCCCCCCACTGCTGGGCTTGGGTGCCCTCCCCCGCTGCTGGGCCTGGGTGCCCCTTCCCCCCACCCTGCTGCTGGGCCTGGGTGCTGCCCCAACTGCTGGGCTTCTGCTGTTTCAGGAAATAGGGGCCAGGGTGGCTTCTTGCAAGCAGGGTGGGGCTTAGTGAGCCCCTGCCGAAGCCCTGGCTTTGGCTTATCATGTCCATTTCCTCACAGTAGTCTCCAAACCACAGCCATGACCAATGTCCAGGAGTGCACATTTCAGGTGGAATTCTGCGCCTGAAGATCAGGCGGTGTGTGTGCGGGTGTTGGCTTCCCGGCAGGATGTTTGGGGTGAAATACTAATGAGATGTGCAAAGGTCCTGGGGTCCACTGCCTGGTTAGCAGGATCCCGGGTCATGCCTGTGTGGCTGGACATCCACACGGTGTTTCCTGCAGGTTAAGTTGTTGGGCCCTTCCCTCTGTGTTAAGGAGGAGGTGCAGGATCAGGGACGGGCAGTCCGCCCATGGTGACCCAGCCTGGTGTGCTTTGTCACTGGATGAGTGAACTAGCCCAGCACTGGAGCTGAGCTGGAGTTGATAGTCCGAGCGAGAGGCTCAGGGCCAGGGCAGGGGGAGGTGCGGCCTGAGAGCAGGTGGAGGGAAGTGTGGCCGTGGGAGTGGGTCGGACGCCACGGGCTGAGAGGGGTGATGGAGGATGGTGGGGCACAGGGGACAGGGAGGGAAGTGGGTTCCGGGCCCAGCTTTCTGCAGTGGGCTTACTGGTCTGGGTTGTGTGCCCTGGGTCAGGCATTGCCCTGAAGGCTGCCTTCCAGCCTCCTTCAGGTTCAGGCCTGATGTGGGCACTCGTGGCCTCTCTCTGTTCCCAGAAGCCCTTTCACATTGGCGTCAAGCGTGATCTGGGGGTGCAGGCAGTGGTCAGTCCCATATGCCACATGTGGATGAACATGTGTTCAGGAAGCAAAAGGGGTCATTGAATCACCCCCAAGATGTGTGCATCGGCTACTGGGCTGGTAGCAAGGCGGGCCTGGGGGACTCCGTGCACAGCAATCACACATGGGGAGGAGTGGGCAGGGCAGGGTAGGGGGCAGCCGTTCCTCCCACGAGTGCACAAGAGTGCCTGCTAGGTCCAGGCCTGGCTAAGGGGCCCAAAGGGCACTGGGAGGAGCCCCCGGGAGTGGGGATGGCGCCAGCTCCAACTCCATCCCTGCAGCCTCTGAGCAGTGGGTCCCATGTAAGGCAGCGTGGGGGAGCCCACACCTGGAAAGGCACTGAGGGGGGCACCTGGGATGCGGGATGGGTGTGGGGTGCCAGCCTCATGGCCTCCCCACACCCTGCCTGCTCAGCCCCGGGCTCCCCAGAAGCGAGACCTCTGCCTCTGGACCTCTGGACAGGAGGCCTCCCCCAGGGCTCCCCCAGGAGCAGGCAGGATGTAGCCCAGTCTGCTCTGCCCTCCCTGCAGCTGCCTGCAGTTTGTGGGCACTCAGCGGCCCCCGGCCAGTGGATGCGAGAACCCACAAGGGGCCAGGGAGATGTTCCCCAGCCAGCCTTGCGCCTTCCCCAGAGCTGTGCTGGGCTCCCGGAGGTCCAGTAGTGAACGGGGGCCCGGACGGGAGGGCACTGTAGGGCTGTGCAGCATGGGGGGTGCTGCCCTCAGCAGCCCACAGCCTGTGGATACCTTGCCTTCATGGTGAGTTGGCTGTGGGGCGCTGCTGGCGGCAGGGGTGCCTGGCTGGGAAGGAAAACCCTGCAACACTGACATTACCCACGGCAGCCTGGAGGGGGCACTGCTGAGCTCAGTTTTGCAGGTGGGGAACCGGAGGCACAAGCCTTCAGACCTTGGGCTCTGAGGCTGCCTCCGTGACTTTGGTGAATCTGGTCCCCTTTTGGTCCTTTCGGGGAGTATCTGGTCCTACGCACATTTAGTTCCCCCAGGCTGCCCACGGTGGCGCCCCAGAGCCTGTATGGAGCTTGACCATCGAGGAACGCCCGTGAATTCCCAGTGAGCCGCAGAGGGGACCGGAGGCTGTGTTTCCGAGGGATGAGTGCGAGCTGAGATGGGGTGGGGGCATCCTGCTGGTTGCTGGAACAGCCTGGACTTTTCTGCAGGGTTTCAGATGGGCGCCAGTCTCCTGCCACTGAAGGACAGGAGCAGGGACAGGCTGGGCACAGGGGCTGCACAGTGCTGCCTCAAGGGGGGTTGCACTGGACACTGGGGGTGGGTGTCCTCTTGCCATAGAGATTCTGTGCACATGTGGCCTGGGGCACACAGATCATGGGGCAGGCTGCCTGTCAGTGTCACTGCTGGGGACCCCAACCCCCCCACACTGTGGCCAGGGCAGGGCTGGAGGTCTGGAGCCCCTTCCGTCTTCTTCCCCCTGCTGCCTGGTGGTAGCAGTTTACCTGAAATGGTGGGCTTGTGTCAGGGTCCTGAGCTGGGGCTCCTGGGGCCAGGTCCTCCTGCTTCCTGGGACACACTGGCTGGGCTTTGTCTTCCAGGGACTTCTCAATAAAATCTCCCACCCTGGCCTCCCACCAGGCTTCTTGGGTCATCCCCCGCCCAGGCTGGCCTTGACCAAGCAGCTCAGTGGGCAGCAGGTCCCTGCCCAGTACGGGCCCAGGGCACTGGGTCCTGTTTGTGCCCAGAAGAGCCATCTGGCAGCTCTTGGGTCTGGGCAGACCCTCTGGGGTCCCACATCCTGGGGTCCCAGCCCACTGGTGGGGTCTACAAGGCGAGGCCCTGAGGACGAGGCTTGGGGTCAGCATGTTGTTCCCACCTCCCTCCCTCGAGGGTGGAGAAACCTCGGTGCTCACACTGGAGCCCCATCTGCTGGGCCCCAGGGAGTCTTGGGAGCAGCCTGTCTTTCCAGCCCCTGGTACCAGGGGTGTCTGCCTGGGCTCTTCCTGTCAGCGGGGGCACAGGAGTGGCCCTCTGGTTGCAGGTGGAGGCTGCAGACTGCGCCTGCCCCCAGGACACTCACCACGAGCCTGAGACCCCCAGGACACCCTAGGCTGGGAGGGTCCTCTGCCTATGTCCCCACGTCGTCTGGCCCGTGCTGGTGTGCAGCTAGGAGGCCGACCCGTCCCTGGCACCCGGGGCAGGCCGCCACACTTCTCGTGTGTGGAGTGGAAGTTGAGGGTCTGGGCAAGGCCCTTGCACCTGGAATACCCGGCTTGTTTTCCCCGATGGGACGCTGTCCCAGGAACCCACCCATTCTGTCTGCAGGTCCACAGAATACTCCAGGCAGGAGGGCCCTCAGGGGCTGTGCACCTGTCAGCCCCCTGGGAGCAGCCCCGGGTGGGTGCTGGCTTAGGAGTCTGGGGAGTTCTCCGGCATTGCTTTTCCCATAGGCTGCCAGGCGACCGGCGTCAGGGAGCTAGGACCCGGCCCAAGCTCATTTCACAGACTCAGAAGCTGAGGCCTCTCAAGGGCCAGGCCCTCCTCTGCTTCCCAAAGCCCCTCCCTCCCTTCATGCTGCCACCTGCTGGGCAGGCCAGGCTGGCAGCACCGCAGCAGCCCTGGCTTCACGGCCCCCACTTCCAGGGTCTCCAAATGGGATTTTAAGTTTATTTGTCCTGGGACCAGTGCTGTGGTACAGCAGGTTCTATCCTGGCCTGCAACACCGGTTCAAGTCCCAGCTGCTCCACTTCCCTCCCATCTCCCTGCTAAAGACCTGGGAAAGCCCTGGAAGGCGTCCTCGGACCTGTCCAGCTCCAGCCATTGTGGCCACGTGGGGAGTAAACCAGTGTATGGGAGAGCTCTCTGTCTCTCCCTCTCTCTGTAGCTCTTTGAAATAAAAAAACATCTAAAAAAAAGTTTATTTGCCCTGACTTAGGGGTGCTTTGCCTTTTTTCTGGAAATGCCAAAAATCCTAAAAACGGTGGGCGGGGCACCTGTCAAACACAGCAGCTTTGGCAAGGCTGGGCTGAGCCAGGCACGAGCACAGAGCTGGCCTGCAGCGTCCGAGCGGCGGTCGGACAGTGGTTCCTGCCTCTTGGCCGCCTGCCCCTCCCCGGAGGCCAGGCCAGGTATCCGTGCCTCAGTTTCCCTGCTCTGCCGGACATCCTGACACCGCCCAGGGGAGGACCCGCCGAGCCGCAGGGAGATTCCCGGCTCTGGCCCGGGAGCTGGCGTGGGCGGCCCAGGCGGGCTCCGCTCTCGGTCCCCGCCTGCTGGCCGGAGGGCAGAATGCCAGTGTGGGGCCGAGGCCGCGGTGGTCAGGGGGTGAAGTGTCGGCCGCGGGCAGTCGGGAGCTGCCTTCTACAGGCATGCGCCTTCTTTGTTCCTTCCCGTCCAAGTTTGCGTCCGCGTGGGGCACGGGGCCCGCGGCCCCCCCGCCGCCCTGCGCGGTGCGCGACCTGCGTGGGAACGCGGGCGGGGGTCGCCCCTGCGAGGGTCGTTCCGCCGCCCGCTCTGCCTCCCACAGCTCCCGCCTGCAGCACAGGCCGCGGCGTCCGCCCGCGCGGGCTCCCCGCCTCCTCTCCTCCAGCCGCGGCAGCGCTAGGGTTTTCTCGGCAAACGGCTCACCCTTTGCATCTTTACGTTTTATTAAAAAATAAAAAAAAATCCCTGCCAAGGCGGAACCAGGCCCCCTCCCCGGCGGGACCGGAGCTCGCGTCGAAGGCTGCACCTGCTCCGCGCCCCGGCCGGGCGCGAGAGGCCGGCTGTGCCGGTGCCGCGCGGCGCTCGCCAGAATGCCCCTTGCATCTCAATTTCCCGGCCGCCGCTCGGGCACGCACGCCGCTCGCGCGCCCGGGGCCGAGCCCAGACGCCCCTCCCCGCCGAGCCCGGCCCCGCGCACCCCCGGTTCGCCTCGACCCGGGCCCTCGCGGCCGCGGGCTGCGCCCCCACCCGGGCTCGGGAGCGCTGCCCGGTGGCCTCGGCCGCGCTCCCTCCACTTCCTCCCGCGGCCGGGACTGCAGCAGAATCGGGCAGCGCGAGGGCCAGAAAGTGGGAAGGAGGGCGCCACCCCCCCACCGGGAGCGCGGCCGCCTCCTTCCCGCACGGCGCCCCCGTAACTTTCCCCTCCGCCTCAGTTTCCCCGGCTGCGGCGGGCACGGGGCGCGGGCGCGGGGCGGGCGAGCGCGCGGCTGCGGCGCCGAGAGGGAGCCGCGAGCGGCGAGTGGGTGGGTGGGTGGGTGGGGAGGGAGGAGGAGAGGGCGGGCGGCGGAGGGTGTGGGCAGCGAGGGAGGGGGCGATCCCGCGCTCCTGCCGCTCCCAGCCGCGCGAGGGCGGGGAGGAGCGGGCCGAGGAAGACGCTCCGGCCGGCCGTGCGTCCCCGAGCCTCGGGCGCTCGCGCAGTTGTGCAGGCGCGCGCGAGCCCTCCGCGGCGGCGGCTGCGGCTCCGGCTGCGCCTTCCCGGTCCCCAGCTCCGGTGTGCGCGCCGGCGCGGAGCGTGTGCCTGGCAGGTGTGTCCGCCGTGACTCTGCCCAGGAGGTGGGACTTGGTGACTTTCGCACCATTTCGCCTCTTCCCTGCCCGGCCTCCCACCGTCCGCGGCGACCTGAGAAGTCTCGGCGCCGGGGAGCGCGCCCCGCTCGCCTGCAGCCGGGCCCGCGGCCGGGGCGCCGCGCCGCCACCATGCCCGGCAGCCCGCGCCCCTAGGCGCTGCCCGGCTCGGCCCGCGGCGGCCGCGATGGTCTCGGGCGCCGGAGGACCTAGCGGCTGAGCGCCCGGCGTCCCCGAGGCAGGGCCCCCTCCCCTCCCCCGCGTCTTTGTCTGGTCCCCCGCTCTCCCCGCTCCGCACCCCACCCCCTCTCCTCTCCGCCACCTCTGTTTTAGAAGCAGCCACCGGAGATGGATGTCTCGCTCTGCCCAGCCAAGTGCAGCTTCTGGCGGATGCTTCTGCTGGGCAGCGTCTGGCTGGACTACGTGGGCTCGGCGCTGGCCTGCCCGGCCAACTGCGCCTGCAGCCGGACCGAGATCAATTGCCGGCGGCCGGACGACGGGAGTCTCTTCCCGCTGCTGGAGGGGCAGGATTCGGGGAGCAGCAACGGGAACGCCAGCGCCAACATCACCGACATCTCCAGGAACATCACCTCCATGTAAGTCGGCCGCTCCCGAGCCCGCCCGGGCGCCGGCCCCGCGCCCGCGCCCGCCCCGGCCCTGCGCCCGCCCCGGCTCGCCGCTGCCGGCGCTGGCGCGCACCAGGCTCGCCCGGGCTCGGGAGATGCTGGGGCCGCGTCTCCAGGTGGCTCGGGCCCTGGCGAGGCGCGACCCGCGGGCTGCGTGCGCCTCTCCCGGGAGGGGACCCCCAGGGCCCCGGGAGCAGGGCCCCGCGCGCGCCCCCACCGCGGACCCGGGCCGGCCGCGAATGGGGTTCGTTGCCCCCGCGGCGGAGCAACAGTTTGGCCGCGCTCAAGTGGCGTAAAGTGCCCGGGCTCAGCGCCCCAGCGGCGGCGGCGCACGGCTGCGGGGATGTGGCGGGCGGGGGCGGCCTCGACCCGCCATGGGCCCCTCTGTTGGCTTCTGGGGCCGGCGCGCTCGGCCGCGAGTAAACAAGTTGGGAGCCGGCTACTGGAGAGACCCCGGCCGCCGCGGACGCCCACCGCTTCCCTCTCGCGCCGCCCCCGCCCCGCCAGCCCTGGTTCGGGCATTTGCGAGGCACTCGCCTTCTCCACGCGCGTCCGAATCCGGGCGCCCCCCAGTGCCTCCCTGTCTGGGCTCAGGTCACTGCTCAGGGCAGTCGGAATCGAGTAGAGGGCGCGTGTTTTGGGGAAGGGGCTTCTCCCGGGGAGCTGGCAGATGGTTCATTCTGAGACGTGGACTCTGGCGGCTGCCGGGTTCTGCCCTGAGACCCAGGCCTGCTGCTTTATTCTGGGGGCCCACGGGGAGGCAGAGGGAGCCAGAGGGCCTGCGGGGGCTCCCTCCACCCCGATCCGTGACCCCTCCCCCCACACCCTGGCGGTGGTCGGAGTCTGCCTGTGCGGCAGGAGCTGCTGGGGTCCGAGACCGCCAGACTGTGGATCCTGCCCCAGCGCCAGCCCTCCTGTGCTTCGGCCTCAGCCGTGTGGCTGCCGAGCCGGCCGGAACTGCAGTCCCGCCAGCCCTCCTGGCTCCGTGGAGACCCTGTTTGCCTCCTGCCCGCGACATGTGAGGGAAATGCAGAGGCCAGGCGATGTCCCTGGCCGCTGGCCGGGCGGAGGAGCTTGACCTGTATCTCAGCTCTGGGAAGGGGAGAGGCAGGCGGTCAGCAAAGCAGGCCTGGTCCAGACGTGCCCCTTTCTCCCTGCAGGCCACAGTGGCCCTGGTCCCTGGGGATGCGGGAGGAGGGTCCCGAGTGAGACTGTCAGGGACACTCAGACTGGGACGCGCCCTGTCTGGGGGCTGCCGGGAGTGGAGGGAGCTTGGCGGCCAGCCCTTGTGTGCGTTGGGGGCTGGACCCAGGCATTACCAGGGGACTGGGTGGCCGGGGGTTGGGGAGAGGTGTCCATCCGGTGCCCGCCCGGGTGCGGTGAGCTGTGTCTGGCTCTTGTGCTGGGGGATGCATGCCTTGTAGGAAGCCTGCGGGAGGCAGGGGTGCCACGATCACGTCGCTCTTCCTGGCCACACAGAGGTGTCGCTCCCCTGAAAATGACGTGCGGGGAGTGGGCGCAGGCTTTCTGGGCTGCTGGGAAGGCTGGTGATGGGGGCCAGGAGGGTGTCTCGGGGAGGTGCGCAGGGACTGGATTCAGGACCCACCACGGGTCCCCCTCTTGTTTCGGGATTTGTGCTTGGCAGGCTCAGGACTCCTTTCCCTCAATCCTTCCCAGCCCGAGAGAGCAAGGGAACGCCCCCCCCCCCCAACAGGGGCCGTGCATATGGCTCAGAGGTCAGAGCTCTGATGACCCCTCCCGGGGCCCTGTTATTTCTGGGCTGGTGTTGAGTGACCATGCAGAGGGCCCAGCCTGCTCTGGATGGAGGGAGCTGGGACGGGGGTCACACTGGCTGTCACCCTGAGCAAAAACAACTTTCCCAGGTACCAGGACCCAGGTACTCTGGGACTGGAAGGGAGGGCCGAGAGGAGCCCCTGTCTGCCTGCCCTGGGGAGCACGGATTCACCCTCTTCCTGTCCCCCCATCATGGTTGGACTGTGCCCGAGGATCTGGAGGACAGCTTTGCTTGTGGTTCTGCTATGCAGGGCATTCTGGGTGGGGGGAGCCTGGCCCAGGGCTGCCTCTGCCGGGCTCCCTGCCCCCTTGGCCCCATCGGCATCAGGAGGGAAGCAGCTGCCAGGCGTCAGGGCAGAGGTGTGGTCTCACCTGCCCCTCCCAGAGCCAGGCTGCCGACCTCTTTCTGTTCTGCTCTGGAAACTCAGTCGCCGCGCCCAGAAGGGTCCATGGCGGCCACACCCGAGCAGACTGTGACGTCACAAAGCGGGAGCCAGTGGCCAGGCGGTGGCCGCCCATGCCGCCCGTCCAGGCCAGGCCAGGGGGCTCCGTGGAAGCCCCGCAGGGGAGAGGGTGGCGTCCCTGGGCCAGGTGTTCCTGAGGCTGGCTAGCCCCCAGGGACCTTGGGCTGGGTCACAACCTGAGCCCTCCCAGGGCCCTGGGGTGCAATGACTTTGTGGGCCCTTTGTTTTCTTGCCCTCCTGACAGCTGCCGAGGGGTCTCTGGGGGCCCTGCTGCCTCCTTGGTGCTCAGCCTTGCTAAGCATCGAGGGGGAGAACCAGTTTTGGGGTTTACCATTGAGACTCAGGACCTGTATGGTGTGAACTGAGCCCCAGTGGAGGCTGGGGGTGCTCAGAGCTCCGGGGTGGGGCTAGGCCCGAGGGGTGGAGACAAATGTGGCAGAGACACTTCCAGGTGGCCACTGGACTCCAGAGGCCCTGGGGCTGTGTGCTGAGGCCTCCCTCAGTGCAGCAGGTCTGCAGGGCCCGGGGTGTCAGTCCTGCTGGCTGGGGGACCTGGCGCCATGGCAGCTTTGGGCGACACCAGCCCAGCTTGGTTTTAGCTTTGAGGCTCTGTCTGCTGGCCCCAGGAGGGCTGAGCTGGGCCCAGAGGCTCTTCAGGGCTCTGAGGCTGAAGTGTAGGTAGAAGGGCAGGGCCTGGTGCTGTCCGCCCCTGTGTGCCTTGCGAGGCTCTGCTGCCGGCCCTCGTCTGTCTGACTCTGGCTGCTTGGGGTGTGGCTGGCTGGGGCCCTCCCCAGGGACGCTCCATGGGGTGGCTTTCTCAGGGGTCACAGCCTCGTGTCCAGACCCCTCGCCCCCGGCACCTGCAGTGGGAAAGCCCTCAGCCCCAGGGCAGTGCTGGAGACTGGCCTTTCTGGTCCTGTGACCTCAGCTGTGAATCGAGGCCATGGGGCAGAGGCCTCTTCCAGCTGGGGCATGAGGCACCCTGGGCCCAAGGAGCATCCCGGAGAGGCTGGGCTGGGCACTTGTGGGCACTCCTTTCTGAGTGGTGATGGCTTGGGGCTGCTGCAGGAGGGCCTAGGGTGCCCCCATGAGCCATGGCTACCAGCCGCCCTCTGGTTCCTGCCCTCCGGAAGAGACGCGCCCCCTGCACAGCGTGGAGTCCACTGCCCAGCTCAGAGCCAGCCTCGCCGAGAACACGGGGGGCTCTGGCTGGACTTCGAGGTTGCCTCGAGGTGTGCGTTCTGGCCGCTGCTGCTCACCCTGGGCTGGGGCAGGAGGAAAGGGAGCTGCCAGCTTGGGGGAGCCTGGGAGCCTCTGTTTAGGTTGTTCTTGTCTGGGAAAGGGGTGCCTCATGTTTAATGCATGGATGGGCAGGTACATGAGCTTGGAGTGACAGCGTGGAGGGTGGGCAGGCCACAGGTGCTGCTGCTGCGTGGACTCCCTCCTTGGCGCTGTCCTAAAGGGGGTGATTGGTGGGAGGTGAGCAGTTGTGGGTGTGAGGCAGGGTCAGGTGGAGTGGGGAACCTGCCCCCTGTGGACGTCCAGCGACAGCAGGGCTCTGCAGGCACCTCCTCCCTTATGCTACTGGGGGTGGGGGCAGTCCCTGCTGGAGTCCCAGGCACTCCTAGGAGCCAGGGGCCTTCTGCCCGCCCTGGCTGCTGCTCTGAGTAGTTGTCGAAGACAGAGCCAACCCTCCACCATGTCTCCCTCCGGGGCAGTTTCCAAATGCAGGGTCCCCAGGGGCAGGAGGTATGTGGGCTGGCAGCCCCGGGGCTCTGAGCAGCCTGCAGCCCACGCCAGTGAGGCATGAGCTCAGGAGGGCCCCTGCCAGCTCCATTTGCACCCAGGCCTGGGGAATTGGAGTCCGCCCTTCCTCCCGGGCCTCAGCCCCAGCCTTGGCCCCGGTCCCTGCCCCCTTGGCCGTCAGAGAGGCCCCTGGGTCTGAGTGCTGGGGAGCGTGGATTTCTTGCCCAGATGTGGTCATTGGTGCACTGTGGCAGCCCAGCCTCCTGTGCCCAGGAGGGTGTCTCCCATGAGTGAGAGCCCCTCCCTCCCCTGGGCCTTGGTCTCCTGTCTCAGCTGCTTCCGGGTAGCCAGTAAGGACCACGGTGTAGCCTAACAGACACCACCGGGCCCCAGACATGGTTCCTGTACTGTGATGGCTGTGGTCCCTCAGAGAAGCGCTCCGCAGAGTCAACCACATTCCACACCTGGCTCCTGCATGGGGAGCTGTGCTGCCTCCCTCCGAGGCTGGCACACGTGGTTGCACACACATGAACATGGGCACACACACGTGTCCCTAAGCATGAGAACACTGCCAGTGCAGCAGATTCTCCAGGCCGAAGGTCTAGAGGATTCTTCACTTTGCAACCCTCCAGTTCCCTGCGTGGGAACTGCCCTGGCTGGGCTTGGAGGGACGTGAATGGGACGGTGATGGGCATGGACTGGCCAAACAATTCCGGGCAGCACAGCCTGGACGGGCCTCTAGCAGTGGGGGTGTCTGGTCTCTCCTCCTGCCCTGTTCCCGACAGCTCACCGGAGGCCATGTCTCAGCCAAGTCCTCTTCCCAGGCCTCCCTGAGCACTGCCCGGCGTCCTGGCCTCTGAGGTGGGTCAGCCCTGCAGCCCAGGTGCCAGTGGATGCTGGCAGTGGTTCAGGGAGCTGGCGGCTGGGTCCCAGCCAGCTCCTCTCTGGGTTGAGGCGTGGTCAGCAGGACAATGGTCTTGGCTGCCCATGGCTGGAGAGAGCCTGGATGCATTGGGCTGGGGAGGTTCTTCCAGCTCAAGCTTTGGGTCCAGGGCTGCCTCTGGGTGCAGAGCAAAGGGGGTGCTGCAGGGCTGGGCTCCCCCTCCCGTCCCGTCTCTGCCCTCCTGGCCCTCAGAGGCTCCATCTGCTACTCTGGTGTCAGCTGTGTCCCGGGAGCTGCGGGCAAGCGTTGAATGCAATCCGCCCTGGCCTCTCTAATCTTGGTCTCCTCATCTGGGAGTTGAGGCCATCTCTGGCCAGCCCAGCTCCCTGGCGGCCACAGGCCAGTGTCTTGTTTGCAGGACTGGGAGGGCCTGAGTTGGGGAGAAGCCTGCATCGTTGAACCATGGAGCTGTACATCTGGGGAGGGGCTTGGTGGTAACTACGGCCAAGGCCAGTTTACAGAGGAAGGGCTGGTGGCTCAGGAGGGAGCAGCAACGGGGCCCAGTCACCTGGGGAGCTCTGGCCAGGCCTGAGCCTGGGCCTGTGCCCTGCCCTCTGCCGGCGTCGTCTTCAGGTACGGTGTGGAGAGGAGCCCTGAGCTGCTGCAGAGAGGGGCCAGGGTGCCTTGTAGGCTCCCAGGACACGGGCTCGTGGTGCTGGGCCCTGTGTGCACTGCACGCCTGGGAGGGCTCCGTGCCATGGTGCTCTGTGTCTAGACGCCCGCTGTCCACCAGAGGGCAGCACACACAGGAGTCCCTGCAGGTGGCCTCCCTGGGCTGACCAGGGTTGCACCCAGCTTGCTCTGCCTCCTGTGTCTGCTGCCGGCCCCTGGATGGGAGACTCCTGGAGTCTCCTGGACTAGGCTTCACGGAGGTGGCTGGGGCAGGGTTCACCTGGAGCGGCCTCCTTCTCACCTGCATGATTGGCCGTGAGAGGCTACAGCACCTTTGCTCACGGGCAGTGGGAATGGTGAATGACAGTGCCTCTCTGGGAAGATCTCAGGCCGGACAGGGCCCCAGGAGAGGGACACAGGGGGCCGGGTCAGGGCGAGGTGAGCTTTCTGCACCCTCAGGCTGTCTGGTGGCTGCCCAAGCCTGGGGTGTCTTTTCCTGTGCCCTAATCCGGGCTTGGGAACTACTGGACCTCCAGGAGCTGCTCACACAGACCTGGCACTGACCGGAGGTGAGGGTCGGTACCCTCTCATCACCTGCCTGGACCCTCTGTGTGCGCTCAGAGTTGACCCTGAGGGGTGGGTGTGCAGGTGCCAGGCTTCCATGTCTGCTGCGGCTGGTCTTGCAGGTGTTGTCCTGGTTGCTGCACTGGTCCATCCACAAAGCGGCTTCCAGGATCGCCCCTGCCTCTGTGGGGGGGCTGACCAGGGTGGCAGGTTGCCCCTCGGCTGTGCCCAGGCCCCCGCCACATTGCTGGTGTCTTTTCTGGGCTGGAGGTCAGGACGGGTGCTGACGTGGGAGCCTGCCCCGGGCCAGAGGTCGTCTGAGTCAAGGTGAGCAGCTGTAGGAAGCCTCAGGTCGCTGTGCCCGCTGCGGCCCTGGCTGCTTTTTATTGATCCTCAGCTTTCTCATCTGAGAAATGGTGGTGATAAAAATAAGACAACAACAACAAAAAAAGGCCATGGTGAGACTGCAGCAAGAGCCCGTCCTTCCCCTCCCCTCCCCAGCCTCCTCCTCCCTGCTGCCCCAGCCCCTCCCGTTTGCTGTCCAGGGGGTGTGGTTGGAATGATTGGCAGGAAAGCTGGGGTCAGCAGCTTTGCGTCCTGCCTCTGCCCTGGCTTGGGGCAGGTGGAGTGTTCCACTGTGCCTCAGTTTCCCTGTCTGAAGAGTGCGGCCCGCGGTGCCCCTCTCTGCAGAGTGGAGGTGAGGACTGAGGCCTTGGTGGTGCCTGGCAGGAGGCGGTGGGAGGAGCTGAGGGGGGCAACAGGAGCAGGGGGTGGGTGGGTGGATCACGTGTTTGGAAGGGGCTGTGGCACCGTCTGCAGGACAGGGAGGTGGGATGGGTTCCCCTGAGAGGAGACCCAGGTGTGGGCGCGGCCCAGCAGGGCCCTTCTGTGGTCTCTGGGAACTCAGGAGCGCCTGGCCTGCTTGCGCCTTTACCACTGTTCTTGTCTCACGAGGCCTCCCAGCCAGCGGCTGGTGCCCTTGCTGCACTTGAATGACTCCCTCAGCCACCGGCGGGGCCCCAGGGCCAGCCCTGGTGGAAGCAATCTAGGAATCCAGTGGGAGGGAGTGGCCAAACCCCCCAGCGGGCAGGAGACTCCCAAGCACATTCGTTCCATTTCCATGTTGCACCACAAGAGGGCACTAGACCACGATTCTGCGGGAGGAGGGGCCCTTCTCCCCGGGATTGATGGTGATCTGGGACGCCAGGGTCTGTGAGGATCTGGGCAGCAGCCAAGTTTAACCTCAGCCCAGGGCACTGAGACTCTGGGGGACCTGTGTGTGTAGTGTCAGGGTCGTGCAGTTGGGGTCAGATGCTGGTTCTAACCACCGCCTTCCCGGTTGCTTTACATGTAAGTAAGCTATGTAGTTTCTCAGGTCTCACTCTTTTCACCTGTGAGTAAGGTGTTACTGGGAGGTGTTGCTGTGAGGATTAGATGGTATATGCAGAAAGTGTCTAGAACACGGTGGGTACAAAGATCGGCCAGCTGTCATTTTCTGGAGGAGGGGCGAGGTGAAGCCGTCACTCAGGAGATGAGTGTGGGATTCTGTTGGCCAGATGGGCTCGTTTTACTCTGGTTCCAGAGGGCAGCAGTGACCCTCAAGTTGTTGGCATGGAGATCAGCAGGTGTGTTCTGCTCTTGCAGGTGCTAATGGCAGGAGTGGCACAGGGTGGGGGACGGTGATGGTAGGGATGGTAGTGATGATGGTGGTGATGATGGTGGTAATAGTGATGGTGATGATGATGGTGATGATGGTGATGGGGCGGTGATGGTGATGATGGTAATGGTGGTGGTGGAGCTGGTAGTGATGGTGGTGATGGTGGTGATGGTGGAGATGGTGATGGTGACGATGACGGTGATGATGGTGATGGAGATGGTGATGGTGATGTTGATGGTGATGGTGGTGATGGGGATGGTGATGGTGATGATGATGGTAGTGATGATGGTGATGATGGTTGTGATGGTGGGGGTGGTGGTGATGATGGAGATGGTGATGGTGGGTATGGTGATGAGGATGGTAGTGATGATGGTGATGATGTTGGTTATGGTGGGGATGGTGGTGATGATGGAGATGGTGATGGTGACGATGGTGGTGATGATGATGGTGGGGATGGTACTGATGATGGTGATGATGGTGATGATGGTGATGGGGCGGTGATGGTGATGATGGTAATGGTGGTGGTGGAGCTGGTAGTGATGGTGGTGATGGTGGTGATGGTGGAGATGGTGATGGTGACGATGACGGTGATGATGGTGATGGAGATGGTGATGGTGATGTTGATGGTGATGGTGGTGATGGGGATGGTGATGGTGATGATGATGGTAGTGATGATGGTGATGATGGTTGTGATGGTGGGGGTGGTGGTGATGATGGAGATGGTGATGGTGGGTATGGTGATGAGGATGGTAGTGATGATGGTGATGATGTTGGTTATGGTGGGGATGGTGGTGATGATGGAGATGGTGATGGTGACGATGGTGGTGATGATGATGGTGGAGATGGTGATGGTGGGGATGGTGATGGTGGGGATGGTGATGGTGGGGATGGTGATGGTGATGATGGTAGTGATGATGGTGATAGTGTTGATGGTAGTAGTGATGGTGGTGATGATGGTGATGGTGATAGTGGTGATGGTGGGGAAGCTGGGGCCAAATGAAACTGAATCTGGGTCTAGGGTGTTGGCTTTGGGGACCATCAACAGAACCGTGTGGTGGGTGCTGGTGGTGACTGAGGGCGTGTGTGTGATGATGGCTGCTGCGGTGTTCCTTGCCTGAGCCCACGGTGTCAGGTCACAGCTGGAGAGCAGTGTGTGCAGCTGACTGGCTGCGGTGTCCCCAGCTGGTCCCGGCACCACATACAGCCCTTGCTGGCATTTCCTGGGCGTGACTTTTTGAGGTGCTGTAGTGCAGTCTGGTTGGCTGAGCCGGGAGACTCGTGGTGCCCGAGCCTCAGCACATTCACGCGGTGCACGTCAGGGCTCGGCTGGTTCCTCCCGAGGGCTTTGCAGCTTGACGTTGAGTGTCCCTTACTGACGCGTGCAGGGTGGGGCCACAGCCTGGAGGAGGAGGGGCCTGCGCCCGCAGAGGCCGCTCTGGGCTGGACCTCGCGCCGCCTTGCGTGTGCTCGGTGTGCGGGAGGCCGCGTGGCTGGCAGCCTGGCTCCGGAACTTACTATCAGCTTTGCTCCAGATGGCGCTCTGACTCCCTGCCACCTCCTCAGTGGCAGTTGTGTTAACAAACGTGGCGATAAGATGCCGCGTGGGAGGCAGCCGAGAAGGGGGAGTGGTGCGTGGGGCAGGGGTGAGTGCACTCCCGTGGCAGAGGCTCTGTCTTTGAGGCGCTGGGGAGAGGCAGCCGGGGCAGAGGAGGCCCCTGAGCTGCGGCTGCAGACAGAGGCCGGCCCACGGGACAGAGGCCATGGCCCGCGGCTTCCTCCCGCTCTGGGAGGGCTCTGCCCTCGGGGACTTCCAGCTCCTGTCCCGTGGGCAGGTGATGGCTATGGCCACATCCTTCTTTTGTCAAAGGCCTCTGCCGAGTGTGTAGCAGACAGGCTCCAGGGCCTCCCACTGTGCGTGCCGAGCTGCAGCTGCACCTGGGCTGTGGGGTGCCCGGGGTCTGGCCGCCTGCCAAGCCGGCGTGGATCTGGACTGCGTGCTTCCTCCCGCAGCACCCAGAGACGAGGAGTCCGCCGTGGCCCGGGCACGGAGCCGAGTTCTCGTGTGGTTTGGAGTGGGTGGCAGAGACAGGTGCTGTGGGAATGACCCGAGCCCAGAGGTGGAACGCCAGGAGCTGCATCTGGTACACAGGTGTCTTTACTGTGTGGCCTCCCTGAGGGGCAGAGGTCTGGATTCTCCTGTTGGTGGCTGTGGAGTGAGTTGCCTGCTTGTGGCAGCACCACGTGGGGCCGAGGCAGGTGAGTCCCTGGTCGTCTCTGGCCACCTTGTGCCTGTGTGAGACAAAGGCCCAGGACAAGTGGTTTATTTTGAAGGTGACTCCGGAAGCCTGTGGGGAGTGGGGCAGGGAAGAGCATGAAGCCAGGGACGAATGAGCTCAGGGGCTCACAAGGCCACGTTTGCTCCTCTGTGGATGCCCTTGTTCAGCGTGGCCTTGTCTGAGGACTGCAACGGCCGCCACCTAGCGAGAGTCCTGGTCCGCGTGGGCCGACGCGAGGCCTGTGCTGTTCCTGGGCTCAGGTGGCACCCTGGTTCCTGGTGCTTGCACGTGTGCCCTGCTCCCTGGGAGGGAGGTGGGCCAGCTGTGCTGAGGGGGGTCCCATGGCTCCCACAGCCACATTCCTGGGAAGAGTCCATCAGGAGTGCCTGGGCTGGTGGGGGGTTCGCTCCTGGAGGCGTGGACGGCTGGGCCCAGCCTGCTGCTCCTAGCACCCAGCTGACCCTGGCCAGCCGGCCACCAGCCCAGGTGCCCCTCTCAGGCCATCCTCCCTCTGGCCAGCTCAGAGCAGCGTTTCGGACCCTGGGGAGCTGCAGTGGCAGGAAGTGACCTCACTCATCCTGACCTGTAGGCTTCCTTTTCCTGGATCTCTTCCTGTCTCCGTGCCAACATCTGCCCACTCTTCCCCCCCAGCCCTGGACTGCGCCCCCAGTGCCCCCTGCCCCAGGGGGTGCCGTCTGCCTGCCCTCCTCCTGTCTGTCACACACGTTGGGCCTGCGGTCCCACCTGTCACTTTCTGTGTGTCTGCCTCCCCCTGCCCCAGGGTCAGTGGGCAGCAGAGGGTGGCAGGCCAGTCTCAGTCCAGCTGGGCTCTGCAGCCTTGCCTGGGCTCCCCAGGCTTGTGGCCGTCTGTGAGCTCCTGGAGGCTGTGTGGTCGCTCATTTTGCCCCAGCTGCGGGGAGGCCCACGGGCTGGTGCAGGCTCCTTTCCTCCACTGTGTCTCAGCTGTGGCAGAGCTGCTGGCCTGGGCAGCCGGAACGCGGGCCTGACTTCTGGCTGCTGTCATTGCTGTGTGGCCTCTGTCGAGGACTCGTCTGGAGAAACCGGGTGCACCCTGGAGAGAGCCACCGGGTGCTGTTCTAGGGGCACTCACTCTAACCACGTTCTGTTCTCAGCGCACCCCAGGGCAGGTGCTGCTGCCACCCTCGCTTGTGGGTGGGGAAACTGAGGCACAGCTGAGTTGCCTGCCCTGAGTCATTGTGCTGGGAGGTAGGAGGGTTGGGGTTTGGAGGCCTGCACCTCATATTAGCCCAGTCTCCCCCGTTTCCTGCCCACTCCATGGCCCTGGCTGTGGCCGTGCCTGCCCCCTCCATGAGAGGGCAGCACACAGGTTCCCACGTGGGGTGGGAGGTGGGCAGGAGGGGCCCTGGGGGTGCTGTGGAGTTTGGGGTCCCGGGGTTTTGTGGGCACAGGTGTTCTCCCCCACATTTCTATAGAATATCCTCTGGGTGAGGGTAGAACGGGCTGGCCTCTGCCCTCTTGGTGTCCCCACTCATGGGGCCGTCTGGACAAGGCGCTGCCCGGCCCCAGCCATAGTTCTTCCACAATTGGAGTCCAGCTGGGCTCGGTGGTCTCTGGGGTCCTGCTGCATGGTTGGGGAGGGGTTGTCCGGGAGGAGGGCCGTGGTCCTGTGCTTGTGCATGCACATGTGGGGTCCTGACTGCCGTGTGTGTTTCTGGAGCAGATGCCACAGGGTCTCAGACGTGGAAGCATGTGTGGCACGTGTGTTGCAGCACAGACTGCTGGGCCCACACGTGTGGGGTTCTGGTTGCCGTGTGCATGTGTGTGTGTGTGTGTTTCTGGAGCAGAGATGCCACAGGGTCTCAGACGTGGAAGCACGTGTGGCACGTGTGTTGCAGCACAGACTGCTGGGCCCAGCCCGGTTTCTGGTTCCGAGGATCAGCTCTCTGGCCAGAGAAGCTGCATTTCTGGGACACGGATGCCACCGGCCAGGGTCACACTGGGGGAGATGGTTTCCTTGATGGTGTTTAAGTGGCTCCTTGGAGTGAGGTTGGAGTGGGGGGGCTTCCTGCTTGTCGTCCGGGTGATGGTTTCCTGCCTCTGCCAGGCTCACCAAGCCAGCGCCTTCGGATGGGGCAGCCCCGGAGCTGGGTCCTTCTCCCGCCCCACTCCTTCGTCTCTGCTCTGGACCCCGGCTTTTCCCCCGGGGCTGGACCTGGCCCACAGCTGCTCTGCCCTGTGTGTGTCAGGGATGAAGACGCACCTGCCCCTTCCAGGCCCAGCTTGTTCTTCTCATAAATGATCTTGGGCCAGCGTCGTGGCTCCGTGGGTTGAGCTGCTGCTTGTGACACTGGCATCCCGTATTGGAGCACTGGACCAAGTTGCAGGTTCTCTGCTTCTGATCCAGCTCCCTGCTAGTGCTCCTGGGGCAGCAGCGATGGCCCCTGCAGCCCGCGTCGGAGACCTGGATGGAGTTGCAGGCTTCTGGCGTCACCTGGCGCAGCCCTGGCTGTTGTGGCCATCTGGGGAGTGAACCAGCAGATGGAATATCTGTCTCTCCCTCTTTCTCTGCCACTCTGCCTGTCAAATAAATAAATCAATCTTAAAAAGATGACTTGGGAGGCAGGGAGGTGATCCTGTAACTGCCACCTGAGAGCCTGCCTCCCCCCTCCCCCCAGGTGGGGGTCTGCACTTGCTCGTCAGACCCAGTCACATGGACCCGTCCTGTCCTGGACGTCCCAGGCCCACCCCACGCTGAGCTCAGCTTCCCCGCTCAGGTTCCCCCGCCTGGGTTTGTGGCCTCTCTCTGCGCTGAGCCCTCTGCCCGGGCTAGGGGGTCTTTCTCAATTTGCTCGGGAAGAGCGTTGGGGTCAGATCTGAGAATCGAACATCTGAACTGTGTTGGCCTCAAACGTCTCAAATTCCGGAACCTTTTGACTTTGGGATGCCCAACCTGCCGGCAGCCATTGTTTGTTGAGTGACTGTGGGAGCTGTTGAATCCACACCACATCCCCATGGCTGCGGGACCGGGGCAGGGGGCGCGAGAGCTCGCGCTCGGCCTCAGCTGGAAGCTGGAAGCAGGATTCAGATGCAGCTGCCTCTAGCCGGTGTGTGCGAAGGTGAGCCGCTGGGACCCGTGGCTGGTGCAGCCCTCTGCAGCGCCACGGACAACCTGGCGTCTCCACCCCGAGGGACTGTGCTGTAACGTACAGTGCTGACGCGAGAATGAGATGGTTCCGAGTGTCTGGCCGCGTGCGTAGGTGAGGATCTCGTGGCCGGTGCACGGTCAGGAAGAAGGCGCCTCTTGGCTGAGGCCGGATGCAGCCCGGCTCACAGAGGCCGAGCCCCTGGCGCTCTTGCCTGTGGCTTGGGCGGTTCTTCCTCCTCGGGTCTCAGTGCTGACCCAGTGGGCGCAGGCTGAGTCCCAGGGATGGCTGGGCCAGTAGTCAGTGTCTTCCCTGTTAAAGCAAAACCTTGGAAGCCCTGAGTAATCAAAGGTTGTTGCGCCCGCCGGATTTGTAATTTAAATAAGGACAGCAGGATGGTCACCGTGTTTGCGGGACTTGGGCTGCCCTGAGAAAGCTCCTGGGCTCAGATGGCAGGAGCTGTTTTCTCCCAGGTCCGAGGGCGAGGTGTGAGTGGGCTGCTCCTTCCGAGGCCTCTCCTTGGCTGGCAGACGCCCCCTCTGCTGTCTGCTCACATGGCCGAGCCTGCGTGTGCGTCTCTGCCTCATTCCCTCTTCCTTTAAAATTTTAATATCTTTATTTACTTACTTGTTTAAGAGACAGAGCAACAATGGCCAGGTAAGGCTCGGGCCAGAGCCGGGGGCAGGGAGCTGGTCTCCCGTGGGGGTGGCAGGGACCCGAGTGCTCGAGCCGCTGCCTCCCAGGGTGCATTCGTGGGGAGCTGGAGGTGGAGGTTCAGCTGAGGCTTGAACCAGACACCCTCCTACGGGCATCCCAAGTGGAGTCTTCGCCTCTGTGTGCACGGCCGCTCCGCACATTCTGAGGCTTGCGCCTGTGGGACCCGAGCCCTTTGAGATCCAGACGGTTGTCCCCCGACGGCTCCCTAAGCTCGTTCTCAGCCGGCTCGGCCGCGGACACCCCCAGACGCAGCCATCTGATCTACTTTTAGGCTGCTCGTGTCTGCTCACCGCGTGAGTGACAGCTCAGAGCGCGTTCTGTTCAGCGTTGCGTCGCTGTGTTGTTGACATGGAGTGGACCCCTGTTGTCTGCCGCCGCAGGACCTGTGGGCTGTTCCCGATCTGGGACACTGGCTGGACCGGCTCCACTCATTCTCAAAGCTCTGTGTGAACAGAGCTTCCTTCTCTTGCGCTGTTCCCCAGCAGGGGCCTTCTGGGAGGTGGGCTGCATCCCTGTTGGACTTTGCAAGCTGTCGACCACTGGGCTGCTTCCTGCTACTCCTGCTCAGAAGAGATAGCCTGCAGACTCCCTTCCAGGACAGGGAGCTGCTCATGATCACCCGGCCACGGGGGCTGAGCTGGGATCTCCTGCAACCCAGGCCCAGAGGCGGGATGCAAGCGGGCAGGAGCCCTGAGAGCTGGCTTCTTGGGGCTCCTCCTGGTGTCCCCAGCCAGAGGACATTCCTGGAGCTCTTAGAGCCCCCGGTTCTGTCTGCTTTGGAAGCCAGGGCCGTGCAGGCGTCGAGAGTTTTTAGGCAGGGCTGACCTGGGCGCTGTGTAAATCCTGGAACCGGACTGTTGTCGGTCACCCCCACAATGCGGCCCCCACCCCGGGCAGTGGGCTCTGAGTGCCAGAGAGCTCCCTCAGGACACTTCTCCCTCCCGAGCTGCCCTGGCTGGGAGTCCTGAGGGACGGGGCCTAGAGAAACAGGAAGTCCTGGAGATGCTTCGTCTCCGTCTGAATGGACAGGCCCGCAAATGACCATGTGCAGATCAAAGCCACGGTGTGTGGGTCCCCATGATGGGGCCCTGGGAGGGCTGGGGGGCTGGTGGGCGGGTCCCCAGGGCCAAGGAGAGGCGTGGGCTGTGTGAGGCCTGGGGCTGGGTCCATCACCTTTCCAGCGCTCGTGTGCACCTGCCGCGGTAAATGCTGGGTGGAAGGAGAGGAAAGGAATACATGATGCGGACCCCGTGCTGGACCTGGGGGGCTTTGCAGGGTTCTGGGAACTGCCAGACAGCCAGGGGCCCCGGGGGCGGATGTGGCCGGGCTGGGCTGGTGTCCACCACCCCTGCCAGCGGTCTTGGCCCTGGGCCGCACACCGAGGAGACCTGGCCCCACCTGAGAGGCCCTGGAAGGAAGATGGCTGCTGAGATGTTTGTTTATTCATGGGTTTAATTACCATCTTTAAATATTAAAGAGTAAACAGCCTGTGTCTAGTGGGACTCAACATTTACCAACAGGAGTTCGGATTTATTTAATTATTTGTGCTTTCCTTGCCCTGAGAGCCACGTTTCTGACTTTGTTCTGGGGAGGCCGTGGGCTGTCCGCCTCCAGGACACAGCAGGGATGAGGGGCGGGGAGAGGCGGGAGGGGAGCAGGTTCTGCAGAAGAGGAGCCGGCCAGGGGCAGCGCTGGGGGCCGCGTCCGGTTTGTGCAGGCACAGGAGAGGGCTGTGGCGGCTCAGGAGGCCTGGGCTGCCAACGAAGGAGTCGGGGCCACGAGGAAGCTTGGGGACTTTCTCCAGCCAGGAGAAGAGGGTCTCGGCTGTCCCCCATGAGGGCGGTGGGTCAGTCCGGGTGTCTCGCCCGGGGCACGGCTTCTCCCCACCGTGCCGGAGGAGCCCCAGGCTGGCTGTAGGTGTCCTGGCGCCGTGGCCACGGCAGCTGCCACCATTGTGGGTAGGCCGTGCCCTGTCCTGGTCCCTGCTGGGGAGGACCTTGCATCACAGGGTCTCGGCGAGGAGCCCTGGGTGCTCAGAGACTCCACTGGGGTTATTTATGGGCCAGGCACGCTACAGTTTTAATTTTTTCTTTTTGCTTATTCAGGCTTTAGCTGCAGAGGAAAACAGCCCGGGGTGCCTCCGAGATAGATTCTCTCTGCCCCATTAACTTATTCAGTGGCTTTAATGGCCTCTTCCCCAGCCTTGACGCCGTCATTAAGAGGCAGATTTATAAGAGCAAAGACTGAGCTTTGGTCAAACTTTCACGCTGAGCTGGGAGGGCAAGGTGGGGGCCGCCCGAGGCCCAGGCCTCAGGCCACGGCTGTGCCTATAGCTTCCCGGGGCTCAGGGCCGCTGATGACCCCACAGGGAGTCCGGCTCGCCCAGTCCCTCAGGGCAGGGGCTCACTGAAGGGCAGGGGTTGAGTTTCCCGTGGTCCTCGGCGGGCCTGGGCCTCCCACCGCTCCCCATCTGCTCTGGGTCAGTATACTGGAAGTCCCCAGAGGCCGCTTCAGGGAGGAACCGCCTGGCAGAAGCCAGTCCCCGTCAAGCCAAGTGATGAGAGGGCCAACTGCCCAGATGGACCAGGGTACGAATGGCCGGCAGAACAGGCTGGGAGCTGCTGTGCTGAGGCCCAGTTGGCCAAGTTCACCAAAACCGTGATCTGAGGAGAGATCATTGCATGAGGCTCAGGGAATCGGGTCAGGCCAGCGCACTGTGGCTGCTCTCTGCTGTCCCTGTGCAGTGCTGGACGCGGCTGGGGACGCAGGGGCTGTCTGGCCAGGGCCCGCCTGTCAAGAGAGGTGGTGTGAGGAGCGTGTGTTGCCACACAGGGGTGCTGTCTGGGGGTTCCTTCAGTGAGGAGGTGGTGCCCCCTAGGCACGGGTCGGATCTGGGTGGGGTGGAGGGGCAGGGGCTGAAGGACTCGCCTGGACCCTGCGGGGTGGAGGGAATGGGCGCGCCAGCCTGGAGTGTGGGGAGGCTGGAGCTGGTGCTGAGGTCAACACTGTGCCTTGGCTTAGCGATTGGAGTCTGAGGGCTTCGGAAAGTTCAGATGGCCTTGAGAAGAGTCGCAGGTGTGTTTGTGGATGGAAAACTAAAATCAAGAAAAGTGGGAAATAGAAAAAGAAATTACTCGCAGCCCCAGCAACCAGAAGAAAACACAACAAAACAAAACATACTTTGATGAACGTCCAGGGTTGGTTCTGGAAGCAGCACACCAGGCGCAGAGAGAGATTTCTGGAAACTTCCGTGGCTGTGAGCACACAGGAGGTACCTGAGAGCAGTGAGGGCTGCAGCAGGTTTCAGCCGTGTTTCTTGCTTCTCTCCCCAGGAGCACAATGCTGGGTTTACCTGAGCTCTGTGTAGATGGAGCAGGCTAGTGTGCACGTGGTCCTCACGGGCAGTGTCCCGACGGTTCTCCTGTACCCCATAGGCACACTTGCTTCATGTTTTGAGGGGAGTCTGCACGTGCTCCACATACCGAGGGAGAGAAGTGGAGCAGAGCTGGCCGGGAGGCTGCAGTGTAGGGCTCAGGAGAGGCCAGGACGGAGAGCGGAGGTGTTTCCGAGCGACAAGGAGGGCTGGGGGCGCCGCATCCCCAGGACCTGGGCAGGGGCCGAGGCAGGGCTGCTGTGTGTGCCGGGCAGCTGGTAGGTTGCAAATGGGCTGCAGTGAGGGGTCCTGTCCCAAGGGGCAGCCAGGGAGTTTGTCTAGAGGGGCAGCACGCGGCCAGGTGTGGCACTCCTGCGTGGTGCCCGGCTAGCCTGCTCTGTGGGTGTCTGAGCAGCTGCGTGCCTGGGCCGATGGGCTGTCCTCTGAGAGAGCTTCTTTGCCTCTAGCTCCCAGACCTCTCACCCCACCTCTGCTCAGGCGTCTCCTCCCCGGGCCTTCCGTCAGTGGGATCATGCCTCTCTGTTGCCCTCAGCTGTCCCGGGCAGGTGTGCTGCGGCTGACAGTAGAAGTGGAGACGCTGGGATTCTGGTAGAGCTGCAGGATTGGTGGCTACATGATAATTAGTAATAATGGGGAAATCAAAATGAGAGCTACTAATTTGTACTCACATGGCTTCTCAAAATGCCGTTGCGCTGCTCTTGGGGGGAGGCTGGCCGGGTTGGATTGCTCCTTTTACAGAGGGCGAATGCCTGCCTTCCCACTGCAGCTAGAATCCCATGCATGGGGTTTCCGAGCCCGGGAGCTTCCCTGCGTGGACTCTGAGCCTTCCTGGGCAGCCCAGGCACCCTCCCATCTTCTTTCTGGCTGCAGAAGCACCTCCAGTGACGACAGTGACAGCCTGTGATGGGCTGACAGCACTGGCACCCAGCAGCGGGGGCTGACGCGAGCCCGGCTCTGTGCCAAGCACCCTCTTAGCAGCTTTCATCTAACTTAATCACAACTGGATGTGGAAACGGAGACATTAGGGGTTGGGTCACATGCCAGGGTCATCCAGCTGGTGTCACGTAGTGGACATAGCTCAGGTAGCTCCCAGGAGATACAGGTGCCAGCCTCTCTCGTCTGAGACTTGCGTCAGCTGCGTTGTAACCTGGCTGGGTTTTCCAAGCTGGAACACGTGTCCCTGAAATCGGCTCCGTGAGAATGCATCTGTGCACCCTGAACAGAACAACTGTGTGGCAAACTAGATGAAATATTTGTAGCATTGATTGCGTTAATTCATTCAGAGGGGATCGGGGGGGTGGGGAGCAGGTGCTGAGAGCAGGTGAGGGAGGCTGCCCCACTGTATGCAGAGCTGGCCAGGGCAGAGGTCCAGCGCTGTCCGTGCGCCTGCAGCACTGCCTGCTGCCCCCAGGTCTGACCCCGTATAGACTGCTCTGCTGAGCAGGGCGCCTGCTTCTGGAGTGGGGGGTGGGGAGGGGATCAGGGAGTCTGACCCGAGGCGCACCCAGCTCTCCCCATGTCCCTGAAGGGTCGGGTGGAAGATAGTTCAGTTGGGTGGGGGTCTTCATGCTAAGTCACTCAGCACACACTGGAGGTGCCATGGAGAAGGGCTCTAGGATGCCGGGAGTTCACTGGGAGCTCTTCAGTGGACAGCAGCCCTTACACTGGGGCGTGGTGGGGTTGGATGTGGCCACGTGGGTCATCAGACCAGCCTGCCCTGGCTGCAGCCACTGAAGACAGACGTCTGGCGAGGGGAGGGTCTCTCTCACAGTGGCCAGGATGTCCTTGGGAAGGGGAGGTGGGAAGGGGCAGGGCAAGGAGGAACCCGCCAGGGAGGCAGGAAGCCCCCTAGAGGTGCCCTCGGGACCTCTGTCGCAGACTTCTGCTTGAGTCTCAGGGTCCAGGCGGGGCTGCCCCAGCGGCCTGGGAAAAGGCAGGGTGGACGTGTGGTTTCTGTCTCTGTGGAAGTGAGTGCCGACCGGGGCATGGCCATCTTTGCAGGGCCTGTCTGTGCTCTGCCTTGGGCTTTGTGGAGCAACTCGGAGGGTCACCGTGGAGCCCAGGACACGACCCCAGAGCAGGAGGTGGGGCTGGTCCTGCCCGGGTCACATCCGGCCGAGAAGGAGGGGCCGGGAAGCCCCTGCAGAAGTTCCCAGGGGCCAGGTACAGCTGTTGAGTTCCCTGTGTGTTCTGGGCTGGAGCAGGTGCTGTGAGCCCTACCGAGGGGCCCATGTTTTCTGGAGGGCTGGGCAGGGGGCAGCAGGCCCCTGGGTGGAGGAGCCACAGAAGGTGCAGGGGATTAGGGACAAAGGTGAGGGGGCTGCTGCTGTGTGTGGGAAGTGGCAGGGGCCAGAGAGTGTTGGCCTAGATGGGGGGGGCAGGATCCTGAGTTCCAGGGGCACTGGGGATGGAAGCGAGGGGCTGCAGACCAGGTCAGGCTGGAGTGGATGTGGAGGGACGTGGCTTCCTGCTTTGTGTGACCTGGAGCTGAGGCTGAGAGACGTTGGGAGTGAGGGGGGTGGTGGCTCCTCACAGCCCAGCCCTGCCCCAGCTGGTTGGAGACCTCCTATGCTCGGGTCGCCACTCCCTCCTGCACCCTGGAGCACCCTGGGAGAGGCGGCGTGGGGGTGCTTCTACAGCTCTGATGGGGTCAATCCTTTTAGAAATGGGGACAGGCAGCTCTGGTGAGACCCATGCCTGCCTGAGCCCAGTATTTGGTGCCCTTTGTGGGGGCCATCTTCCCTCGCTCGGACAGCAGCCCCACAGGGGAGGGGGTGTCTCTGCATTTCCTGTTGGGTTTCTTTCCTTTGCTGATCCTGGCCCAGGTGCTTCCCCACCCACCAGGGACAGACACCATGCTGGTTCTGGCTGGCATTTAGAAGGAAAGAACTGGGCAGACCTTTGGCACAGCAGTTAGGATGCCCACATCGTATCATGTGTGTGGGTCCCCACCCTGATGCCAGCTTCCTGCGGAGGCACACCTGGGAGGCAGCAGGTGATGGCCAGACATTTGGGTCCCTGCCACCCTTGTGGAGACCAGGATGGGACTGGAGGCTCCTGGCTTTGGTCTGACCCAGCTTTGGCTGTGTGGGCATCTGGGGGAGTAAACCAGCAGATGGGAGCTCTCTGTGTCTCAGTGTACCTCTCAAGTGAAAAGAAAATAAGAATTAAGAAAAATGGAAAACTTCGCTCACTGTTAAAGGAGAGTAAAGTGGAAAGAATCACAGGAAAACAAAAAGATTCAAAATCTCGTCTTCTCGAAGCCAAGGGCTCCCCCTGCCTCCCAGCCTTGTCCCCCGTGGTCCAATTCTCCGCCCTGCAGCTCTGGAGCTACCACCCTGGGGATCGCGGACCCCTCAAGGTCACGTGGGCCGAGCGTCCCTCATCAGAGCTGGCTTCCCAGTGTCGGGGCGTCCCTGCTGGGCGCCAGGCAGTGCTTCCTGTCGGAGACACAGGGGGTGAGGCTGCCAGTGTGACAGCTTCTGGCTGTTGAATTCAACACGGTCCAGGCCTGCGTGGCTTTAGAGGTGTCCTCATGACCACTGTGTGTTTATTGGAAGGTGGGGCACCTTCCCTGGCTAGCTCCGTGGGGCAGGGGAGGTGTGTGGGGGTGATGAGGAGGAGACCTGCCCCCAGCTGCTGTGGGTGCTTGTCTGCCGGAGCCGAGGGTGTCGGCCCTGCCAGGAGGCTGAGCCCTCGGCCCTCCTGTCTGCTTGATACTCGGTCTCAGGCCTCGGTGTGGCCAGCTCTGGTGCCTGCAGCAGGGGCTGCCCTGAGCCTTCCTGGGAGAGACCTGGTGTGCACCTGGGGGCTGCTCTTTCCCACGCTGAGCCCTCCTCCACCCAGCGTCCGCACCAGCTCTGAGCCAAGACCGCACCTGGTCAGACAGCGGGGTCTCAGGCCTCCCAGCTCCGTGTCATGCTGGCTCAGCCTCTCCCAAGAGCAGGCAGAGTTGGCCTCACTGCCACCTCTCGGCCTGGTCCCCCTTCCCTCAGCCCACTTCCTGTCTGCCTGGGGCCGTGGTGAGTCTCCTGCTCCCACCACTGCTGCCTCTCAGCTAGCCCTTCCTTCCTGTGTGAGTCTCCCAGTGGGCACTGCTGTGGTACCCATTTGGATGAAAAGGACCGGAAGGGTTGAGCTCCTGTCCAAGACCTCTGATGGGGCATGGAGTAGTGCTGACGTGGGCAGAGCTGCTCTTGCCAACAACTGTGCCCTGGCCACCTCCTGGCGCAGGGTCGTTTCCCCGCCCTGCTGAGTCCTCCCAGTGGCCTCGGGTGGGGCTCTGCCGGCACAGCTGGCCAAGGGCATCCTGCTCGGCTGCATCGGGGAGGTCACTGTCTGCCCGCGGCCGTGTGTGTGGCCGAGCCCGCCTGGGCCCTTGACATCTGCCAGCCCCAGCGCTCCCCAGTCTGCAGCTCTGGCTGGAGGGCGAGGGAGGCAGCTGCTCCTCGGTGCTGCCCGCCTCCTCCTTCTCCCCGGCCTTCTCTGACCTCCTCACCCGGTGAGGCCAGCCAACATCCTCACGGTGGCCCGGCCAGCCTGTGTCCTCTCTGCCGTCACTGCGGCCTGAATGTGTCCCCTGAGGCTTGCAGGTTGGAGGCTCAGTCCCCAGTGGGTGTGGGAGGTGATGAGGTCCCAAGGGCTTCAGGGGCACGAGCGGATTAATGCTGTTATGGCGGGACTGGGCTCCTTATCAGAGGATGCACTGGGCCCCCTTCTCGCTCCACACCTCCTGCTCTCTCTCGTGACCCTTCCCCACTGCGGGGTGACTTGGCAAGAGGTTCTCAACAGTGCCTGCCTTGACTGCGCACGTTGCCCTCCCAGAACCCCGGGGGTCCCAGTCCCTGGGGCTGTGCTGCACGGCGCAGGTGCCGAGTTGGTGTTGACTGCAGTGCCTGCCGTAGAGGTGGATGGAGAACTCCAGGTGCCCACCCTGCAGGAGTGACCGGCGACGGGTCACAGCTCCCACTCCAGCTGGCCGCTGCCACCGTCCTGGGTTCCCACCTGCAAAACCAGAGTCCTGAGGAGTTCCAGTGCCTGCTGTGAGCGCATGGGAGCCGGGAGAGAGTGTGTGGCCTGAGCGCTTCCCAGCACTGTTCTCGTTGCACTGTTGAAGGGAAGCTTCAGGGTTCAGGTCACAAAGCAAGGCGTGCCTGCTCCGAGTCCCAGCAGGGGGCCTGGCTAAGCCACTTAACCTTCCTGGGCTTCAGTTTCCGGTCTGCAGAGTGGGCAACATCGTGGCCCTGCCCCGCAGATTCATCTGCTACGTGCTGTGCTTGTGCTGAGCCGGCTTGGAGGGGCACGAGGGCGGGTGCGTGTGCTCTGGTTGGGCACCGGGGTTGTGCCAGTGCCCAGTCCTCCCTGAGCTCAGACTAGGGGTGAGCAGTCCTCTGTGCCTCCTCAGCCTGCGTGGGCTGATAAGCGCTGCTTTGCCTCTGGCTGTGCTCTGGGGCATGGTGGGCCTCTGTGGCCACGAGAGCCCAGCTGCAGGGAGCCCTTGCCGGCCAGGAGCTCTCCCGGCCCACGTGAGCTACACTGGTGAATGAACCCTGCATCGCTGGGCCAGAGAGCCCCGTCATTCTGGTCTCGACAGCTGTGATCCGGTCACATCCTGGGCAAGACCCTTCCCCTTCCAGGTTCTCTAGGGTCTGGACTCTGTGGTGGGGGAGGTGGGAGTGCGTGGAGGATGCAGGACGGACTCTGAGCTGTCTGCCTTGGGAGTGTGTTTGGAACCTCTCGGGTTTGTTCCTGCTTGTTGCTTTTTCCTTATGAGTTTAAGGAACACTAAGATGGACGTGGGATTCGGGCTGTGGCCCATCCTGTCCGTCGAGAATGAAGATGGGTGGAGAAGCACTGGCCTGAGCCCGAGGTGCGGGCCAGCCCAGGAGTCAGCATTTTCAACCCTGGAGCCTGGCACACCCAGGTGTAGACTCCAGGGAGAGTCACCCATACTGGCCCTTCTGCCATCCGTTTCTCCTGTGTCCTTTTTAGAAACGGGCAGTGGGAGTGGGTGGGGAGGGAGGTGGCTGCAGGTGCCCGAGGCGTGGGCACCTCCTCAGTGCCCCCAGAGGAGGCTGCTCGTTGTCTCGGATCACGTCCCCTCCTCAACACTGCAGGTGCTGGTCCCCGCTCCCCTGGTCTCACATGCAAGGCCCGGGAAAGCTGAGTGCCTTGGCCGTGGGCACAGCAATAGCACCTGAACCCCCAGCTACCCCATCGTGCCCGGCAGGTCCCCGTGGCCAGACTCTTGGGGCTGACCACAGGTCTCAGGCTTGGTGGTCTTTGGGTCCCAGGCATTCTTCAGGGTAGGAGGAGCCGGGTTCTAGCTGTGGCCTGCCTGGGGGCCGTGTCCCCGGCTGTTTGCTTGCCTGGTTCTGCGGCGTCCCCATGTGAGGCCTGGGACCACAGTGCTTGTTGTCACGTGGCTGAGGCCCCCTTTCGTTTCATTTTGTTTTGTTTCTTTCATTTCATCCCACTGTGCTCAGATCTTCAGGTTACGCCTTTGACAGCCAAGCCTGGGAATTCAGTCTGATGTACCTAGGGATTTTCCCAGGTGTGTGACGCTCCTGTCCCCTGGCTGCATACGGGCCATGGGTCCGGCTGGGCTGGAAGGACACAGGAGGTGGATGTCAGGGTGCTCCTGGGTGTGATGTGGGCCTGTGGCGGGAGCCGTGTGGCCATGGACAGGTCGTCCCTGGCCTTGGTTCCAGCCCGGCACAGGGGTGATGCTGCTGCCTCAGCTCAGGGCTGTCGTCTCCTGCCGTTGTTCTTAGGGCTCTTGCCATGGCATCTGTAGCCCAGGCTGTGGTGACAGGCCAGGATGGTGAGCCGTGTCCTCTGCCCTGTGGTCAGCCTCACTGCTGGGTTGGAGGAGCCCCGAGGGGGGATGCAGGCTGGGTGTGTGATCACACAGGCTGTGACGGGTGAGGTTGGGTTTGCAAACAGGCAGGCTTGGGTGAGCAAGAGTAACTTTCAGGCTGTGTGTGTGTGGGGTCTTGCGCACTCGGTGTCTCCAGCCCCATGGGGTCTGTGTAGATCAGAGCCCCCGTGCTGGAGACGCTGGTGTTGGTGGTGAAGCCTTGAGGCTCGGGGTAGCTCGGGAGGTGGTGCAGGGTGAGAACCGTGGTCGTCTGTCCCTGGGAGCCTAGGCCCTGTAGCTGGACCGCCAGCCTGAGGGTGGTGGGAGGGCTCCCCCAGCCTGATGGCTGCGGCCTGGGGTTGCGCCCTCCCTGCCCTGTGCCGAGTGGCTCCTCTGCCACCTCCCAGACCCGACTTTGCCTGTGCTTTGTGAGGGGCGACTCCAGGCTACGAGGTCCAGCAAGTTGGGCTGGGTCCGGAGGCGGGGGTAGGCTGGGTTCGTCTGGCCCCACAGCCCCGGTCTCCTGCAGCCTTGCCCTGTGGCAAAGGCCTGTTTGTTTGTTCCTCCTGGGGTGGGGGCGGTTCTGTGAGTCCCTAGAGGGTGCACAAGGGGCCGTGGCCCTGCTCTTGCTTGTGCTCCTGTGGGAGGCAGGCGCTCCCTTATACAGATGGGGCCAGGAGTGCTTCCTCAGGCTCAGCTGCTCTCAGGGGGCTGAGGCCCCCGTACTTTCAAGGAGAGCCCACTCCTCGTGTTCTTCTAGGGCGGCCTGGAAAATGGGCACAAGAGCCTTAAAAAATTGTGGGAAAGCCAGGTGGCCAAAGTGCTCCCTCCAGGGCATCCTGGCCTGGGGCTCAGGAGCGTCGAGGGTGTCCACGCTGCCATACCACTGCCTGCTGCCAGAGCCCGTCCCCACTGAGCACCGCCCCGGCCGCCTCCTCCCCAGCCCTGTGCTGCGACTCCTCTGGGGACCTCAGGGCAGCCAGTGCCACGGTATCTGTCCTTCCGTGTCCAGCTTCACTGGCATGCTGTCCTAGGGACCCCCTCCTTCCGCTGTGGTGCCCCCCAGTGCCTGCTGCACTCTGGTTCTCCCGGGGGTGACACGTGGCTTCTTCCTTCTCCCATGGGCAGTGACGCTGTGAGCGTGGGTGTGCCAGTAGCTCAGGTGTCTGCCTGCCCTCCTCTGGGGTCTGCCCAGAAGTGGGACTGCTGGCTCACACATCCTGTGCCATCCTGTGCCATGATCCCCCGCGGTGGCCCATGGGGCTGTGGTTTGCCACGTCATTCTCTGCTGTCTGGGGGCCGTCACCCTCAGTGGCTGTGAGGTGGTCTCTCACTGTGGTTTTGGTGAGCATTTCCCTGGAGATGGGTGACCGTGAGCATTTTCTACGTTCTTTTCGGCTGTGAGGGTCATTTTTTGGAGAGGCGTTGTGCTGTTTCCAGGACGCAGTCCTGATGTAGTTGGGGTGTTGGGTTGAACCCCAGGGTCTCAGGCAGCCCTGATGCAGACCCCGTGGACGCCCAGCAGTCTCTGCTCCAGCCCTTCCCATCCCAGGGGGCTACAGAGTGGTACTGGCCCTGCACCTGTTTGATCCTGGGCTAGCCAGGGCCGTTGTTGGAGACACTGACATCCCCGTGTGCTGACTCGGGCCAGGCACCTGCCTGATGCTTTGTAAAATGTTTCCTTCTCCGAGTCCCCTGGTGGAGTAGGGGTAGAGAGTGCAAGGTGCTGAGTTCACGTCTCAGCCGGGCCTTCCCAGGGGTGCGGGGTGGGGGCTGCCCAGGACCAGAACAGCCCGCGGGCTCTCAGTGTCGGGTGCAGGAGGAAGAGCGGGCCCCTCCCTTCCCTGGCAGCCCCTGGACAGCGAGGCTCTCAGCAGGTGACCCCTCCCTGTGCCGGGTTTGCCGCTGGCCCTGGTGTTTACACGTGCATGTCACACGCACCAGCTCCTGCCTCCCGACCTCATTCTAGAATTCTCTGGGCCTCTGCTGTTCTCATCCCCATGTCCACCTGGCTGTGCCGAGAGCTCCCGCTGACCCCGACTCCTCCCCCTGCAGCTTCCTCTGGGCCGCGGGGGGCACGCAGCCGGTGACACAAACACGACGAGGGTGGCACCCAGCAGGCTGGGGGGGGGGGCCTCTGCCTGCCCCCAAGGTTCTGAGGCTCAGAGAAGCCAGAGGTGACCGCAGGCCTGGGCTCTGTGCCCCGAGCCGTGCTGGTCTGGGCCCGGCACAGAAGGAAGGGGGTCTGAGTCCCTCTGCTCCCTGGGCAGAGTCTCAGTGCCCACAGTGCCTCACAAGTAAGCGTCTGCCCCGTGGCTCCCGTGGAAGTCAGAGACGGGACCCGGAAGCCAGCAGTCAGCTCTGTGACGGGCGCTTGCATTGCCATTTCCATGGGCTTCTTCTTACCTCATTCTGTGTTGTTAGAAACAGGTGTATCTCGGCTGCCTTTTCTTGGCTTTATCCTACAAAGATGACTTTATTGAGTTATAGTTTAAATGTTCTCGGGATCCGTTTAGGGTTGACCATAGGGAAAACAAATCCATGCATTTTCCCCTGCACTTCCCCTTGCACCGCCGTCTTGCACAGGGTGCTCGTGGCTGGCGCCTCCTGGACTTAGCATCAGGGAAGGGATGTGTGCCAAGGACCAGGGGCCACTTGATTTGTTTGCTTTTCACTTGGCTGCAGGCACCCTGTGGCCCGTGTCTCCCTGTCCCTCAGCTCCTGGCATGGGCAGTCCCCGCCAGGGCCTTTGTACATGGTCCGGCTATGCGTGTTGCGGTGTCCCTGGTGTTGGAACGCGCAGGCGCACTGCCCGTCTGCACAGGGGCGGGGGAGGGGGGACAGGTCATGTAGATGCGACGTGAAGTAGCACCGTCCTGAGAGGAACAGGGAACACAGGACTGGGCTGGGCCTGCCTGGGCTGAAGCCGTTCCCACGAAGTGTCCCGGGCCTGCCCAGAGGGAGGGACCAGGGGTGACTGCTGAGCGCCTATGGGGGCCTCTTGGGGTGATGGACACGTTTGGGGCTGGGCAGAGGTGGTGTTTGCACTGCGCTCTGAGTGCATTCCCTGGAAGAGGTGTGGCTGGCCTTGACCTGCCTGGCGACCGCCCCTGACCCGTGTGGCCGGAGCCTCTGGGTGGAGCCTCAGTGCAGAGAAGGGACGCGGCTCGCTCTGCTTTTGCCAGAACCCAGAAGGAAACTGGTTCGCTTGGAGGCACCCAGAGTCTTGTTCTGCTCGGACCTGACCGCTGGAAACCGCATCTCTCAGGCTCTTTTGTGTGGTGTTGGTTGGTGTGGCCAGTGGGAGGTGCTGGTCAGGGCTCGCAGGCGAAGGGAGGGTTCCTTGCTGGGCATGGCCTCTACAGCTTTGGCCGTGGCCTCCACAGGTTTGGCTGTGGCTTCCACAGCTTTGGCCGTGGCCTCCACAGCTTTGGATGTGGCCTCCACAGGTTTGGTCGTGGCCTCCACAGGTTTGGTCGTGGCCTCCACAGCTTTGGATGTGGCCTCCACAGGTTTGGACGTGGCCTCCACAGGTTTGGCCATGGCCTCCACAGCTTTGGATGTGGCCTCCACAGGTTTGGACGTGGCCTCCACAGGTTTGGCCGTGGCCTCCACAGGTTTGGACGTGGCCTCCACAGGTTTGGCTGTGGCCCTGTCTCGGCAGCTGCAGCCCCTGCTGGGGTCCCTGCCATCTGGTCCCCACCTGGGCTTCAGCCCCTTCAGCCTGAGGGCCTCCTGCTACTGCAGCCTCACTTTGGAGTCCATCTGGCTTTCCAGTCATCCTCACCAAATTCCTCACCGAGTGCTGAGCGTGGGCGCCGCGCTCCTGACTCGACCATGACGGCAGATGGCTGCCGTAAGCTGGCTGGAGCAGCCGCAGCAGGTAACAGGCCTGCCTGTGCGTGCATCGCGCTCGCCAGCCTGTGGCAGCAGCAGGCATGGCCTGGCATCCTGGGCCCTGGCCGGCAGCCAGCTCCTCGTCACCCACGGAGCAGGGGCCATGGGCCAAGACCCTGGGGCGCACCTGAAACCACAGAAAGGGCCCAGCCCCGCTGTGCTGTCGTCCCCACACCCCACCTGTGACCAAGTTTAGCTCGTACTCAGGAGTCGTCAGGACCCGCAGCACCTGGCCGTGCAGCGGAACCACCACAGCCACACCCTGCAGTGGCTCCCTTTCCTCTTGTGGCCGTGTGAGCGGTCAGGAGAGGAAGTGAGCTGCACGGTGCAGGCAGCGCTGGGGCGTCAGGCTCGGTGCTGGGCTCGGTGCGCACGCCCCGTGGTGTGGATGGGGATCTGATCGCCGAGGCAGCCTGAGCAGCTAGCGTGTGAGTGGGCACCTGTGGTGTGGGCGGGCTGCATGCGGCTGTGGTTTGCACCCCTGGCTGGATGGAGTGGGATGGTACCAGGTTTCACAATTTAAACTTAGCTGAACTACTTCTGGAAAGTTTCGTCATATTTTTGGACCAGAGCTGAGCGTGGATTCCTGAGGCTGCAGAGAGCAAATGTGGATGGCGGGGCAGGGAGGGTTGGGGGTGCGTGTGCGGGGGCGAGCAGGGTCGGGAGCCTCCGCTCAGTCTGCAGGCACCTGTGTCACTGTGTCACCGTCTCCTGCCTCCTGATTCACCCAGGTGCGGTCAGTGGCCTCTTGGCCTTCACTCCCAGAAAAGCCTGGAACTATCTCAGAGGGGCTGAGGGCACCTTTTCCATTCCAGCCACACGTGGCCTCAGTTCCCCTGTGCATCTTCGCCGAGGGCTGCACCGGGCCGGCTGCACTCCGCCCGGCCTGGCTCGGGCGCAGCGCCGTGGAGGCAGGGATGCTGATTGGTTGGATTCAGGGCTCTCTGGGCTGCTATTCCTCACGACCACCCGAGAGCTTTTATGAGACACAAATGTGCGGGCTCCACCTCCGACCAATGGAGCCGTGGTCTCTGTGGGTGGCCCAGGCACTGGTGTTTCCCGAGGGACCCCCAGGGCCTGTGACGTTGAGCCAGGGGTCTCGGTGGTGGCTACAGCCCATCACTGCTGGCCACTGATGGCTCCTCCTGCCGCGCAGTTTAACTTGGGAAACGCCCGTGGCTGCTCTGGCCTGGCACGGTGCAGACCTCCTCCTGGGCCTGCTGCAGACTCCCTGGCCTCCTCCTGGTCAGATCTGCGCTCCGGGCATGCAGGCCTGTGTGCAGCTCCCGCCCAGGCACGAGGAGGCGGCTGTGCTTGGCTGTCAGACGGCTTGCTCCCCGGGATCCCCACTGCTTGCAGATCCTCTTTCTCCGCCCTTTGGAGGGAATCGTTTTGTGCTCTGTTCTGCTAAAACAGGACGTGGAAAGGGGCCGGCCCAGGCAAGGCTTTTGTGAGCGGGAGGGCCTCCAGTGCTGGGGAGAACCTGGAGACGGGGCGTGGAGGGGATTGGAGGGGTTGTGGCAGGGGGCTGGGGGCTGAGCAGACCCCTCAGCAGGATGCTGCTGCCTCACTGCAGGGGCACAGTCTCACCTGCGCGTGTGTCTGGGGTACACGTGCAGCGCTTCCAGGAGCTTCTGGAGCTTCTGCCATTCAGGTCAGAGGGGTGTGAGCACCCAGGTCCGGGGATGGTGGCTTCTCAAGGCAGCCCACGGGAGCGAGCTCTTTCCTTAACCAGGGGCTTCCCTGCCATCTTGGGAGTTCAGGTTATAGGGGGTGTGAGCACCCAGGTCCCGGGGATGGTGGCTTCTCAAGGCAGCCCGCGGGAGCGAGCTCTTTCCTTAACCAGGGGCTTCCCTGCCATCTCGGGAGTTGGCGCACCTGGCCCTGTGTGTTCAGGCAGAGTTCGGGGGTGATGTTGATGGTGGCTGGGAAGCTGGGGCGGTAGGGGCAGTGGCTTGTCTGGGAAAAGCCCGGTGTGATGTGTGTCTGCTGCCGCCTCTGTCCTCTGTGTTGTCATGTCGTTGGGGCTGGATCTTTGAGAGGACCGGGGAGGGCCAGCTCCTTCCCTGGAGCCAGAGCCCCGCCCTAACATACGGCTTTACCACCGAGTTTCTGTTGCCAGATTGGGCTGCTGTACCCACCCTGGTGCACAGCATGAGCCGTAATTCCTTGTTTGGTTACAACTGCTGTGCCTGAGGAATGCAAGGCTCTGTGATAGCCTTGGTCAGGTGCCAGAAACGTCGGCCCCCAGACCGCAAGGAGCAGGTGGGGTGGACGGGGCTCTGTCAAGCAGAAGCAGGCCCTGGGAGCTGGTGAGGACACAGGTGCCACGGCGGGTGGCACGGAAGCAGTGGCCATGTTGAAGCATTTTTGTCTTCCCCAGAGCCTGTTAGCATTGAGTCTCTAAAGAGGTCTCCCAAGACCCTGGCCAACATGGTGGCAGCCCTCCTGTCTGCAGAGGAGCTGAGGGGTCGGGCAGGGTTTGGACAGGTGCCAACATGGCTAGAGGGCTGAGGGAGACCCTATTTGGCCACATACCTCCAGGCCTGCCCTTTTGTTTGTTGGAACCAGGGCAGCCACCCTGGGGTGAGAAAGCTGACCTGGGGACGGCGGCTCTCTGCTCCCAGCGGGGCTCCTCCATGCTCTGAGCAGGTCCTCGCTGGCCATGCCAGAGCTCGTGTGCTGAGAAGTCCGGGGCAGGCAGGGTAATGGGTGATTTCACAGGACTGTCACTGCCCAGCAGGCTCCAGGCCCCTCCTGGAGTCTGGACAGGTGTTTGCAGGAGGGTCCCTGAAGGCCTGGGGCAGCAGCAGGGTCTGAGAGCTGAGGCCCACTTTGGCCATGCTGGGCACTGGGCATGCTTTGCTGTTGCCCGCATGTTCATTTGAGCCACAGATCTGTGTTCTGCCCCTGCAACATGCAGTAAGATCCGTGGTCTTCAGGGCTGGTGCTTGGCATAGCTGGTTGAGCCAAGGCCTGCAGGGCTGGCATCCCACAGGGACGCCACTTCCAATGCAGCTACCTGCTAACACTCCTGGGAAAGCATCCGAAGATGGCCCAAGTGCTTAGGTCCCTGCACCTGTGTGGGAGACCAGGACTCCTGGCTCCTTTCTTTGTCCTGGCCCAGCCCTGGCTGTTGTGGCCCTTTGGTGAGTGAACCAGCAGATGGAAGATCTCTGTCTTTCTCTTTCTCTTTCTCTGTAACTCTGACTGAAATAAATCAATCAGTCCAGCTGCCGGAGTGTGCTCTGCTGGCCCTCCCTCAGCCTGCACCCCGAGAGTGCCCCTTCCCCCAGACAAGGGCAGAGAGCGAGGGTGTTGCCCGACTTCAGCACAAAGCACAGTCTGCTCTCTGTGTCCATCCAAGTGGCCCGTGGTGGCCCAGCGGGAGAAGGGCTGCCTGTCACTCGGGTTGTCCCGCCCAACTGTGAGTGATGCTGGTGATCGGCCGGGGTGCACCTGCCCCGCAGCAGGCAGCAGCAGGATGACGTCGTCCCGGTCACTGCAGCCCTGCCTCTCCTCCAGGCAGCCGAGCACAGGTGGGGTGGGTGTGTGTGGTGTGGGCCTGCCCCGCCTTCGCACGCTGATGGCACTGATGAGTTCATTCAGGGAGAATTTTTGCACCTCCCCTCTGTGAGCAGGGCTTAAAGGAAAGGACTTTCCCGAGATAAGGCTAGCTGCAAAGAAAGAGCTGGGCTTGACAGAGGAGCCGGGCCGCTGTTCCAGGCCACCCAGAACGCCACCGCAGTGAGCAGCAAAGGAAGTGGCAGCTGGAAGCCCAGTGGGGTGCAAAGATGGGGCTCCCCACGTTTCTGTAGTGTGCTGCAGCTCCTCGTGCTGTTGGGTCATCTCTGGCTCTCAGAGGCAGACAGGCCACTTGTCTAGCAGGAAGAGAGTAGGGGAGAGGGTCTGTTGACAGCGAGAGAGCTCCAGGGCTGGCTGCTGGGCCGCCACCGAGCAGCAGGTGGAGAGCTGCGTGCCGCAGGGGAGCTTGCTCCTGGGCCTCAGTTCCTGACTGAGGACACTTGAGAGGGTCACTTGGCCTTTCGGCAGCTCGGTGCCATCGTGTATAAGAAAGAACCTATTCTTTAGGGTGGGTGTGGGATTGCAGGGGGTCCTGGGGGTAAGGGCAGAGCCTGGTGCCCTCAGAGTGCAAGCAGCATGCTCTTCACTCATTTCCGTGGGCATCAGGTTCAAGTCCTGCAGCGGGAGACAGAGCTGGACAGGCAGACATTGTCTCGTGTACCGGAGCTGTTTGGCAAAAAGGTGGCTTTGTTTGGGAACCTGTAGAGGTGGATTTATTGAGAGGTATTCAAGAACAAGTAGTTTATTTGAGAATTAGTTCCAGAACGCCTAAGTGAGGTTACGGGGAACCCAGACAGGAAACCAGAAAGCAGGTTACCAAGCCAGTGGCTGCTGGGGAGCAGCTGGAGTTTAATCCTCGGAGGGGACTTGGGAGGTGGTGGAGAGCAGGGCTGCAGGGCTGTCCCAGGCTCAGGAGCTGGAGAGGGACCCGGGCATTTGTCCTCCAGGCACCCGGCAAAGATGTGCAGGTCCTGGCTGTGGGAGCTGGCTGCTGTCATGGAGGGCACGGGTCTGGGGAGTGTGGCAGGTGCAGTCGTGTGGAGGTGTGTCGCGTCTGCTCTGACTGGATTCTCCTTATTTCCTTGGGCACTGGCAGTCCTGGTCCCTTCCTCACTATTGGATCTTGGGTTTTGGCGGTCTGGGCCCCCCCTTCTGCACCAAACACAGGCCTGGGTGTGGGTTCTGCCCTCAGCAGCACCACAGGGAGACTGAGGCTTCCTGAGGAACTAAGTCAGGGAAGGGACAGTCCTGGGCCCCGCTGACCACACCCTGGAGATAAGCACAGATCATCTGTCAGCCCAAGGGCACTGGCCCTGTGGCTCCCTAAGCAGCTGTCCAGAGGGGTCGTGGTCAGTTGTGTTTGGAGCACGCACTCGCTGCCGGGGTCCTGGAGTTCTGTGTTCGACCGCAGGGCCCGTGTTCCACTGTGGCCGCTCTCATTTCAGTCTGCAGCTGCGGGAGTAGCCACTCCCCGGTTGTGGAGACCAAAGGGAAAGACAGGGACGTGGGGTGAGGCCCGGAAGGGGGGACGCCTCGGCAGGTGGAGGAGCTCTCTGGCCTCCCTCCTGGCGGGGCCATCGGGAGAGGCTCTGAAGGCAGGTGGTGAGGACGGGAGGGCTCCTGCAGCCTCGGGGAAACCACTGAGGGTGTTGGGAGCTGGTGTGTGGACTTCTGGCCCCTCCAAAGGCCTTGTTACAGCCCCTGGTCAGGAATCCAGACCTTGTGGGAGGGAGAAGGGGCGAAGGGGGGGGGGGGTTGAGAGCCCTGCACACCCATCGCAAAGGCTGTGCTTGTCCCGTGCGGTGCTGATTGCTGCTGATGAGCAGGGCCAGCGGACTGGGCTCTGCCAGCACACAGGACACTTCCATCAGGGCAAACTTCCCAAGCTGGCCCCAGGACGCCTGGGCAGTGGCCGGCACCTCGCAGGCATGGGGCCTAGCCGGGGTTCCACCCCGTCTCTGCCTGAGTGGATGGCCACAGCTGCTCTGGAGTTAGCAAGAACAGAACAGTGACTTCTCTCTCTTTCTCTCCCCCTGTGGCTTTGCACCCCAGCTGACTGTGCATAGAGGAGAGCGCTCTTGATTTCCTGAGGTGACCTTGGCCTGTCTCTCTGACCCCTTGGGTTCCGGGATCATTGTTCCCACAAGCCAGGGGCTGTCTTTCCTCCCCGTGGCCAGGAGTTACCCTGTAACACTGAGAACGCCTGAGCGTGAGGGTGACTTGTCTGCGTGAACTCTGAGGCGGAGCTGCAGGGAGAAAACCTGCCCCTTGGTCGGGGAAAGCTTCGGTCTGCAAGGCTGCGCAGCGCACTTGAGCCCAGCGCTTGCTGAACAGTGCACTTCCATGACTTCCACACTGAGTGAATTAAGCCCTCCCTGTGGGCAGCTGTTAAGAAGTGATCAGTGCTCTGACTCGGTTAAGGGTGGCCTGGCTATCTCCTATCTTCCTGAGCGACTGGCCACACAGAGGGCAGCGCTGTCAGAGCCCCCGGGGCCAGCAGGCTCAGGCACAGAGCGTGTGCTCTGGGGCACCGTGGAGCCACTGCTCTGGCTTGAGTGACAGCCTCCCCTTGCTCACTTTCTCCTGAAGGCCCGTCGCGAAGGGAAGGGAAGGCAGGGCCTGCCTTGGGCTGTCTCGGTTCTTGATCGAGGACCCTCTTTTTCTCTCCTGCTCAAAGTGAGGGTGAAGGTGAAGCTGTCTAGTAGGGCCAGAGGGGTTTTTTTTTAAAGATTTATTTCATTTGAAAGGCAGAGAGAGGGAGAGGAAGACACACACATACACAGAGAAAGAGAGAGAGAGAGAGGGAAATTTTTCATCCACTGGTTCATTCCCCAAATGGCCACACCTGCTGGGGCTGGGCCAGGCTGAAGTCAAGAACCTGGGACTCCCTCTGGGTGTCCCATGGGAGTGGCAGGGACCTGAGCACTCTGGTCATCTGCTGCTGCGTTTCAGAAGTGAAGTAGCCGGAACGTGAACCAGCGCTCCTATTGGATGCTAGCATTGCCGGGGTGGCTTTATCCATTATTTACCATAGTGCCGACCCCTCCAGAGAATTTATAGTTAATGTGGTGTGACTCCACCTGTAGACAGGACAAGCCATTCTTCGAGGGGCTCCAGAGTTCCAGTCTCCTGGTGCCACCCACATGACCCCTGTTTCTTTATTCCTCTGTCTCTTTCCATGGCTGGACAAAGTCCTGGTCCCCACCAAGAGCTTCCCACAGCCGCAGTGTTCTCTGATATGCCCATACATTTCTGCTGTGGGCCAGTGATGGGCCGAGTGCTGTGGGTATGGACAGACAGTCCTCCTGCCCTCGTGGACCTCGTATCCAAAGCAGGGAGATGCAGTAAACAAGGGAACAGGTGCCCGAGGTGAGAGATACTTAGCTGGCAGAGGAGATTCCCTGATCGTGAGAGGTGCTGAGAAGGAGACTCCAGAGCAGGGATTCCGTGCCTTGCTGCTAGTGGTGCTTGGGACTGGCTAATTCCTTTCTGTGGGGCTGCCCGTGTATTGCAGGACGCTTAGAGCACCCCTGGCCTCTTGTACTGATGCCAGCCTCCAACAGTGACATCAAAACGTCTCCAGGCATTGGCAGTGTCCCCTGGGGCACTGCCCTGTGCTTGAGCACCGTTGGTCTGGAAGTTGGCTACACAGAAGGTCAAGGAGGGCCTCTGTCTGAGGGAACGTTTCAAGAGAAACCTGAGGTCTTGGCCACTGGCAAAACTCCACGCAAAGGCCCTGAGGCAGAGGCAGGGAGCCCAGTGGGGGAGGAGGAGGCAGGGGCAGGACCACCTTCTGTAGGACCTTGCTGGCCTGGTGGAGTCTGAATTCCGCCCGAAGACTGCGAGAAGCCGCTGGGGTTGGCTGGTTTGTTTCGGTGGAGAGATGGGGTCCGATTTTTGTTTCAGAAACTTCTGTGTGGGGGGCGGGTTTTGGCTGCACTGGGGTGGACTCAGGGCTGTGCTCCAGAGGCCGTGGCCTTTGTGGGCCACACTGGGGTCAGTTACAGAGGTGGACTTCCTGATGGGATGGATATTGGAAGGGTGTGGAGGTCAGGATCAGTGGTGGAGCTTGGCTTGGGTGGTGGCTGTGCCACGGACTGAGACCCAGCAGGCTCAGTGGGAGGAAAGCAAGGACTGGTGCTAGGTCTGGGACTTCAGCTCAGAAGCTGCAGTGTATGGGGCAGGTCTGGCTGAGCGCTGCCAGCACGTGGAGGGGCTCGGAGCCAGCACCTGGCTGAGATCACCGTGCCCGGGAGGAGGAAGTGGAATGAGGAGCCTTGGGCTGAGACCTGGAGTCTCCAACATCGAGGTGTGAGACAAGGCAAATGGAGTTAGGGAAGGGGACCACGAAGGAACAGGCACGGAGCAGACATCACACATTCAAGGAGGCCAGAAAGAAGGGAACTGTCCAGGAAGCAGGGTCAGCTGGATACAGTGCCACCAGCAGGTCGGGAAGAGAGGAGAGGAGAGTCCACTGGAGTTGTTGATGTGCACAGCGCTGGTGTTCTCACAGCCTGGTCTCAGTGCAGGGGTAGACACAAAGCAAAAGTGGGATGAGAAGTCAGAGGGTCAAGGATGTGGGGCCTGAGAGTGCAGGTGGTTCTGGGGAGTAGACGGTTCTGAGGAGGACACAGGAAGCTCTCTGAGGAGGCTTCTTAGGAGTAAGTGGATCTTCTGAGGAGTGGGTGGATCCGAGGAGACGGTTCTTCTGTGGAGGTGACACCTCTGAGGACACAGTTCTGGGGAGCAGGTGCTTCTGAGAACAGCGCTGAGGAGTGGGCTGAGCTGGGTAGTCAATGATTCTTCCGAGCAGACAGGGCTTGTGAGGAGGACACGGTTCTCCTGAGAGGAGACGGTTGCTCTGAAGACCACATGGCTGTCCTGAGGAAGTCGCCCTGCAGAGGGGAGTTCTGGAGCGGGCGGTTCTCCTGAGGAGGAGGTGGCCTTTCTGAGGAAGGCGTCCTGGAGGAGGTGGTTCTGGGGAGACAGGTCCTCTCAGGAGGGGGTCTTCTGTGGTGTAGCTGTTCTGAGGAGGCAGTTTTCCTGAGAGGTTGGTTATTCTGGAATACAGTTCTGAAGAGTGGGTGGTTCTTCTGAGGAGCGATGGTTATTCTGAGGAGGAGGTGGTTCACCTGAGGAGACAGCTCTGAGGAGGAGACGGTCCTGGGGAGACGCTCTGAGGAGGAGACGGTCCTGGGGAGACGCTCTGAGGAGGAGACGGTCCTGGGGAGACAGTCCTGGGGAGACGCTCTGAGGAGGAGATGGTCCTCTAGGGAGACAGTCCTGGGGAGACGCTCTGAGGAGGAGACGGTCCTGGGGAGACGCTCTGAGGAGGAGACGGTCCTGGGGAGACGCTCTGAGGAGGAGACGGTCCTGGGGAGACGCTCTGAGGAGGAGACGGTCCTGGGGAGACGCTCTGAGGAGGAGACGGTCCTGGGGAGACACTCTGAGGAGGAGACGGTTCCTCTAGGGAGACGGTCCTGGGGAGACAGCTGAGCAGGAGACGGTCCTGGGGAGACAGCTGAGCAGGAGACGGTCCTGGGGAGACGCTCTGAGGAGGAGACGGTCCTCTAGGGAGACGCTCTGAGGAGGAGACGGTCCTCTAGGGGGACAGCTCTGAGGAGGAGACGGTCCTGGGGAGACGCTCTGAGGAGGAGACGGTCCTCTAGGGAGACGCTCTGAGGAGGAGACGGTCCTGGGGAGACAGCTCTGAGGAGGAGACGGTCCTGGGGAGACGCTCTGAGGAGGAGACGGTCCTGGGGAGACGCTCTGAGGAGGAGACGGTCCTGGGGAGACAGTCCTGGGGAGACGCTCTGAGGAGGAGACGGTCCTGGGGAGACAGTCCTGGGGAGACGCTCTGAGGAGGAGACGGTCCTGGGGAGACGCTCTGAGGAGGAGACGGTCCTGGGGAGACAGTCCTGAGGAGACAGCTCTGAGGAGGAGACGGTCCTGGGGAGACAGCTCTGAGGAGGAGACGGTCCTGGGGAGACAGCTGAGGAGGAGACGGTCCTGGGGAGACAGTCCTGGGGAGACGCTGTGAGGAGGAGACGGTCCTGGGGAGACAGTCCTGGGGAGACGCTCTGAGGAGGAGACGGTCCTGGGGAGACAGCTCTGAGGAGGAGACGGTCCTGGGGAGACAGTCCTGAGGAGACAGCTCTGAGGAGGAGACGGTCCTGGGGAGACAGCTCTGAGGAGGAGACGGTCCTGGGGAGACGCTCTGAGGAGGAGACGGTTCTGGGGAGACGCTCTGAGGAGGAGACGGTCCTGGGGAGACAGTCCTGGGGAGACGCTCTGAGGAGGAGACGGTTCCTCTAGGGAGACAGTCCTGGGGAGACGCTCTGAGGAGGAGACGGTCCTCTAGGGAGACAGTCCTGGGGAGACGCTCTGAGGAGGAGATGGTCCTGGGGAGACGGTCCTGGGGAGACGCTCTGAGGAGGAGACAGTCCTGGGGAGACGCTCTGAGGAGGAGACGGTCCTGGGGAGGAGACGGTCCTGGGGAGACAGCTCTGAGGAGGAGACGGTCCTGGGGAGACGCTCTGAGGAGGAGACGGTCCTGGGGAGACGCTCTGAGGAGGAGACGGTCCTGGGGAGACGCTCTGAGGAGGAGATGGTCCTCATGTGGAGTAGCTGGTTCTTCTGAAGCGACAGTTCTTCTGAGGACTAGACACTGCCTCTGAGGAGATGTGTCAGGAGGACATGGTTCCTATGAGGAGTGGAGGTTCCAGGGGGTAGCTGGTTTTTCTGTGGAGAGGATGGTTTTCTGAGGAGCCAGTCCTTCTGAAGAGTAGTTGTTTTTCTGAGTAGTTCTTTCTTCTGAGGAGATGGTTCTCCTGTGAAGACAGTTCTGCCGAGTGCACGGCTCTTCTGAGTGACAGGCCTTCTAGGAGGTGATTCTCGGACAGAGTGGATGGTCGTTGCGATGGCCCCTGAGGGGACAGTTGTTCTGAGGAGGAGGTGATCGTCTGAGGGTGCAGCTGCTCTGGTTCTGTTTCGTTATGGTTCTTCTGGGAAGATGGTCCTCCCCAGGAGCAGGCGGTCCTCCTGAGAAGTAGGCGCTTTGTGTGGGAAGACTGGTCTTTGAGGAACTGATCTTTCCGAGGAGGAAGTGGTTCTCCTGAGAGGTAGATGGTTCTGAGGAGAGGCGGTTCTCAGAAGAAGCTGGCTCTTAGGGGAGCAGATGGGTTTTATGAGAAAGTTTTTCCGAGTAGTAGATGGTCCCGACACTACAGTCATCCTCAACAGTTCCCAGGTAAGTGGTTTTTCTATGGAGACAGCTCTTCTGCGATGGTGTGAGAAGGTGCTGGTGCTTCGGAGCAGAAAGGTGTTTTGAGTCGATGTTTCTGAGAAGACGGCCCTGAGGAGCAGGCGGTTCGGCTGAGGCGTGAGTGCTCCCCTTCAGAGCAGTTCTTCCCAGGAGGTGGTGTTTCTCTTGAGGTGCGAGGAGTCTCCGGAAGAGCTGGTTCTCAGGAGTAGTGCGTGGCTCTTCTGAGGAGCAGGCCGTTCTCCGGAGGCACAGGCGTTCTGAGGAGACAGTGCTGAGGAGGTGCGTCTGCTGAGGAGTAGCGCGTTCTCTGAGGAGCTGATGCTGCTTCTGAGGAGTTCACGGTTCTTTGGAAGTTAACGTGATTTGCCGCAGGAAATGGTTATTCTGAGAAGTAGGTGGCTCTTCTGAGTAGTAAATGGTTCTATTTTTAAAAAGATTTATTTATTTTATTTGAAAGCCACAGTTGCAGAGAGGGAGAGGCAGAGGCAGAGAGAGCGAGAGTGAGCGAGAGAGAGAGAGAGAGATATCTTCCATCTGCTGGTCACTCCCCAGATGGCTGGAGCTGGGCTGCTCTGAAACCAGGAGCCAGGAGCTTTTCCAGGGTCTCCCATGTGGGTGCAGGGCCCAAGCACTTGGGCCATCCTCCTGCTTTCCCAGGCACGTTACCAAGGAGCTGGACTGGAAGTGGAGCTGTCAGGTCTTGAACAGTGCCCATATCTGGTGCCACTTCACCCGCCACGCCACAGCCCTGGCCCCTGGGGGGATTTACTGGTTGAGCTCTTTTAGAATGTGCCTGTGTGCTATCCGAAGGATCTAGAGAGAGTGGCGGGGAAGAGAATGAATGCATTCTTGATAGTGAGAAGGGTTGGGGCACTGCTAGGTAAGTGCTTGAACTCTGTTGGCAATCCCTTGGAGTTTGTCAATTTGTTCCTTCCTTCCTTCATCCACTTACTCACTCATTTACTTATTCATCTACTGTTTCATTCATGCACATATCCACCCATCCATCCATCCACCCATCGATCCACCCACCCATTGATCCACCCATCCACCCATCTGTCCACCCATCCATCCACCCATCGATCCACCCATCCACCCATCTGTCCACCCATCCATCCACCCATCGATCCACCCATCCACCCATCTGTCCACCCATCTGTCCACCCATCGATCCACCCATCCACCCATCTGTCCACCCATCTGTCCACCCATCGATCCACCCATCCACCCATCTGTCCACCCATCTGTCCACCCATCGATCCACCCATCCACCCATCTGTCCACCCATCTGTCCACCCATCGATCCACCCATCCACCCATCTGTCCACCCATCTGTCCACCCATCGATCCACCCATCCACCCATCTGTCCATCCATCCATCCATCACTCACTGAGCCTTTCACTCACTCATTCACTCACTCATTTGCTCATTCGCTCAGCCAGGCACATGTCACTGAGCACTTGCTTGCCTCTCTCGGTGCAGGTCCTTAGCCGCTGCCTGTGGAACATCCTTGCTGTGGTAAAGACCACGTCCATCCACAGAAGGGAGTGATGGAAAAGACATTCCAAGGGCCTTCCTGCCTTGTCTTAGTTTGGTGCCAGCTGACTGCCCAGGTCAGCACTCCTGATACTGGCCATAGGATTCGGCTAGGCCTGGCCCTAGGAGGGAGTGGTGTGTGGGGGCTCCAGGGCCCGTAGGACCATCTTTCCCCATTGCTGGGCCTTGTGCTGAGCTCCCTGGAGTCTGGTCCGGATGGGAAATTCAGTGGTGTTCCCTGGGCCATCTTCCTCCTCAAAAGCTGAGTTCTGAGTGCTGTGGGATCAGACCAGGACTCTGGGCTGACTGGGGGCCAGTAGGGACTATGCAGGCACTGGATGTGGGGTCTTCTGGAAGTAGATAGGGGAGCACTGACCTGGAGGCCTTGCAGGTGTGTGCTCACCTGTGTGGCTACCCACGTGGAGATTCTGGGAGTGGGTGAAACAGGCACACTCCAGTGAGACAGTTGCACTTCTGAGAGGCACGCACCCCGGTGAGACGCACACCCCTGGTACACTCCTGTGAGATGGACGCACCCCCGCGAGTGGGGCAGGGTGTGCCGGCTCTGGTCGTGGGCGGTTCAGACTGTGGTGGCTCTGCTCACAGGTAGGGCAGAGTGTGGTGGCTCTGAGACAGAGCAATGGGTACAGGGCATCCGGCTCGAGGCCCTGGTCCTCCTTGAGGGCAGAGGTGGTGGTTACTTGAAATACTGATGTGTGGGCAGGAGGGGCCCTGTGGAGAGGCCCCCAGAGGCTGAGGAGAGGTGAGCTCCCCAGGGCACAGATGGTGTCTGAGCCCAGTGTACCGGCTGGGCACATCTGGCTCCTGGGAGGCTGGCCTTTTCTTAGCGGGATGGCAGAGGTGTGGGTCCTTGACCTCTCCTTGTACTAGGACACAGCATCTGTGCACCTGCAGAGCACAGGTGTACCCAGACCTCTTGTCCCTGGCACGAGCCTTGGAATCGACCCAGAGGCAGCTCTGGGGCTGCCGCCTCCCATCTGTTCACCACAGAATCTGACTGTCCTTCCTGTGAGTCCCAGGGCAGGACTGACTCCCTGTGGTCCTTGGCACCCTGCTGCCTGTGACAGGCAGTGTCTCAAGTGCTGATATGCTGGGTCACCAGCCCAGCTGCCAGGCCCCCAGGCATTGATCCCCCTCCAGAGCTGTGGTGGGGGCCCAGGACTTGGCAGTGTGGACCAATGTCATGCTCCCAGCTCCCTTGGTGCCCCAGAGAGTTTGTTGATGAGGCTGAACACATCAGATAACGGAAGGGTGGGGCTGCTGTCTGGCCCAGCAGACACAACACAGCCTTGTGACTGTCAGTTTCCTCAGTGTGCGCAAGGCTTCAGAGTACGTGTCTGCGTGCATGTGTGTGTGCTCCAGTGGGAATTTATTAGGAAATGGAACTCCAGGCCACTTTCCCCAAGCACCCAACTGGACCCTTCAGTGCCACTCCCTCTGAGAGCGGGCTGCAGGCGAGAAGGTGGTGGGATCCTTGGGGTGAGAGGGCCACCGATTTAGGACTTGTTTTCCAAAGCTCCCGAGTTCTGCTGGGGAGTGGCAGATCCAAGAACGCTGTCTGGAACCCGGTTTTCCTGATGTACCCTGAGTGCACCAGGAAGACGTGAGTTATGACTGCAGCTAGGGAAGGCTCAGTTACCCAAAAAGGGCTTGCAGGACTCATGGCGAGGAAGCAAGAGCCGCTGTCGAACTCCGTGTGTCTTTTCCTGTGGCTTTAAATCCCTGTCAGATTCTATTTGCTGTTCCTGAGTGCATGGTTCCGTGGTCAACACCAAGGCTGTGTGTCCACCAGGAAGGAAGCCGAGGGCAGGAGGGGGTGAGCAGTGCCCATGGACGTAGTTCACACAACAGCTCTTTAAGAGCCTGCAAAGGACGCTGGCTGTGCCTGTCATGGGGAGAAGGGGCTCTGGGGACAGCTGCTCAAGACGTGAGACCCGCAGCCTGACACCAGGGAAGAGCCCGTGCACAGTTGGAAGTGACGCAGTAACCACGAGTGCCTGGAATTCCGTGATGCGGGGCCACGTGGGTGGGGCTCGGGTTCTGAGCGCCTGAGCACCCAGGGTCGGCTGGGCTGGTGAAGATGTGGCGTGCCAAGGGCATGAGGATGCACTGGCAAACTCTGCTGCTCAAACAGCGTGCAGGTTGCTTACGTGAGGAAAAAAGAAACGTGAGGCCAGGAAGCTGAAGGTGCAGAGCTCTCACATGTCGGGGACTCACAGAGACCTGGTCTCATCACCTGCCGTGGGAATTCTTAGTGAAAATGACAGTGACCGAGGGAGCAGCAGAGGATGGACACGTGAGGCAGTGCCAGGAAGAACAGGGGGTCCTCCGAGTCTGTCTCACGGCAGACCTCTCCCTGGTGAAGAGCCGGGCCGTCTGTGGGCCTCCTGGTCACTGGGGTCCCCTGGGGTCGGTGGACACCCCGGAGCTGTGCAGTCTTGTGGGCAGAGGAGGTGCGAGCCTCAACACCAAGTGCTAGAGGCAGAAACAGCTCTGGAACAGCTCCTGTGACAGGCTTTTCATTAACATGTGGACCACACAGCCTGTCCCATCTAATTTTTAGATGCTCAGAGATTGCCAACTCATTTGCACACTGGCCCAGGCAACACAGGAGGAGGAAGGAGGGCTGTGGTACGCAAGTACGATCCAATCGATCTCTCCAAGGACTGCTGTGCTCTCCACGCACGGGTGGTTCGTGTTTAACCCATGCCATGCCTCCTTCCAAAAATGGGCACAAAGCCACGTGCTGTGGCCTGAGTTCCCAGGACCTGGAGCTGTGTGTGAGTCACCGAGGACGGCCACGCCACCGTGAGTTTCTCAAACTCTCCCAGTGTCTTGGGGTGCACTGGGGTCCACGGTGCTCAGGGTTGGGCCCAGGTTTCCTGCAGAAGGGCTGTGCTGTGTGTCGTGGGAGGCTGAGCAGCCTGGACACCCATGGAGACAAGGACAGAGGTCCCCAGGGATCAGCTCCTCTCCCTCTGAGAATGGCGCGTTGAGCATATGTTTGGGATCAATGATGTAGAGTGGGGGTGGGCGGTGGCCCTGTGCCTGCGCTTCCTCTGCTCCCCCATCTCTGACAGCAGTAGGGGCACTGGGAGGGGGCTGGGCCAGGCCCGGTGGGCCCCGCACCCCCACCCTCACGTGACAGCGTCTCTGTTGCTCCGAGCACTTTCCCCACAGCCAAGGTGGGTTTGTGAGATGCCGTGGTCGGCCGTTCCTGCCCGATGCGGGGTGCAGGCTCCTTACCCTCCTGGAAAAAAGCGTGGCTGCTGTTTTCTAAGGGATGGAACCAGGCCCCCTGGAGTGACAGCCCGGGACGCTGCAGAAAAGGAAGAGCCCCCCTGGCTGCGTCGTGTGCCACTAAAAGACGCAAAACCGGCCTCTCCCACTGATTTATTTATTTCTGTATTGTTTAGAGCCTGCCTTCTCCACTTGCGCCCGTGGCCTCCCTGATGGCACACAGCAGCGGCAGTCCCCAAGGCTGACCCGGCTGGTCTGGCCCCAGGGCTGCCCCCTCACTGTCCTGCTGCTCGCTGGAACCGCAGCTCCGAGGCAGCCGTCAACACACTCTAGGCACCTGTTTATAGGTTTCTGCTCGGAGAGGCTTCCTGGAGGTTGTGGCCGACAGCTCCCTGCCCTCCTCCCTCTGCCGCGTGGGTTTCGTCGGGGACTGCGGGAAAGTGACAACCTCCAGAAGAGTCGCGTTGTGGTTTCAGCTTGAAGACTGGGGGATGGCAGCTCAGCATCTCTAAGGCTCGGGTAGATGTCCCGTGTCCTGAGAACTGTGGGGTGCCCGGCACCGGGCAGGGCGGGCGACGTGGTCTGCAGCCTATATGTCTGCTTTGGGAGGCAGGTATTTCAGACCCCCATTGGACAGAGGGGAAGACGGAGGCCTGGGAGGAACTGGGCAGGGCCACACAGACAGAGGAGTCCTGGGTTGGGCTGGTTGGCAAACGTGCAGGGCTGGAAGTTGATGCTTTACTGTGGCGGTCACAGGCTCTCGGCAGCAGCATCTGAGTCCACGGTGCTCCGAGAGTGGCCCTGGACAACCGGGAATGGCTGCAGCGGGCGCATCTGGATCTCAGCTGTCCCAGGGCACAAAACTCGACTCTTCATTTGAGCTCTTCCAAGTGTGAAACCGTTCCCAGCTCTGGGGCTGGATGCAAGCTGGCAGCAGCTGGGTTACCGGCCTGGACCCCCGGCTCCTAACCGTGTCCTCACACCATGGCCATGCAGTGCCTTTCCTTGGTTTAGGGCAACTTGGGCCCTGCCAAGCAGTGGTGGATGTGCTGAGTCCCAGGAGAGCCCTGTGCGTCTCGAGGTGAACGCATCGGGGATGGGTTGGTCTGGGTGTGCGATTGGAAGGTCGAGAGGAGCAAAGCCCGAGTGCAGTGTCGGCCTGTAGCCCACCTGCGTCGGGCACACTGGGGCTCCTGTGAGGGCTGGGAAGGCTCCGTGTACGGATCAGTTGGATGGACATCTGCTCGCTGCGCGCTGTTCTCCCGCTCCTGGGTGGTGGACCACGCTGCACGCTGTCATCTACCGGGGAGCTGTGGCCTGGGGAGTGTGCCAAGTGACCTGGGGGCACGTGCGGCCCACTCCTCTGCTTTTCCATCTGAAAAGCTGCCAGGGTCATTGCCCTGGTGGGAGTCGACCAAGGGAGCTGCCGTGGGCTGAGAGCGTCCTGGGGAGACTGTGGAATTGGAGCCTGGTGTGGGCTGGCACCTGTCCCTGTCCCCAGCAGACGCTCTGTCCCTGGCTGCCTGGCGGGGCCCTGGGAGAACATGGTGGGGAGCGGGCCATCAGCTCTTCTCATCGCCGTGTGGCTGGAAATGCTTCCAGAGGCCCTGGCAGCCGCCAGCCTGCTGCCTTCCTGGCTCCAGCTCGACTCCGTGGCAGATGGCAGAGCCACAGGCGTGGCAGAGCCAGGCGGAGCCGTGTGGTGAAGGTGGCTGCCTTTTGCTGGCTGGAGCTTGCCTGGGTTGCTCTGTCTAGGGTGAGCTGTCGCCTCTCCGTGCTTTTCACCATGAGACCCCGTGGGACAGATCCCAGAGGGACAGATCCGGAGGGCAGTGGGGCAGGGAGCGCGGTTTCCTGAGCTCCTCCGTGCTCCGTGGGACAGCAGCGGTGTGTGAATGGGCGTCTTCCCCGAGCTGGAGAGGCCTGGGCGTCAGGAGTCTGCCCGTGGAGGGCCGTCTCCTGCTATAGCACCTCCCAGTCTCTCTGCTTTCAGCTGGAATTTAGGTGCTGGGCAAGTCAGCTCTGGGCTGTGTCTGTGGATTCGAACGCTCTGGTTAGCAGTGATTTATGTCTGATTAGTACATCCAAGGAGATGAACTGATCATTACTTAATAAATGTGGTGTGGCAGGCCCGAGCCCCTTAAACTCAGGGTCTCTCAGGACCGAGCACAGGGGCAGTGCTGGTCTGGTGTTGCCGAGAGAGGAAGCGCCAGGCCGGAGGGGTTGGCACCTGCTGCAAGGCCCTGGCACCCACCACTGCTGGTGCCTCTGCGCCTCTCTGGGTCACCTCTGCAGGTCACACCTTGGTTTTTGCTGAATTCTGGATGGCTGGGGTTCTGGCCACGGAGCAGGGCCGCTGATGTCTGTACCCTGTTGGCCACTGAAGCCACGCCCTCCCTTTTATTCATGTCATTTGCATCATCTTCAGGGGAAGAACTTCGGAAGAGCCTGTCCTTAGGAAATCCTAAATAGGAGAAAGATGGGGGTGGGGGAGCAGGGAGGTAGAGTGGTCTGGAGCTGGTGGAGGGAGGTACTTAAAATTCTGCCAGGCTGCACGGTGACCCCACCAGGCAGCTTACCCATAAGGACCTGCAGGCCTTTGGCGGGAGCCCCACCGCGAAGAGGCTCAGAGGTTTGTTGACTTGGCCGAAGGCCAGCCAGACTTGTGTTTGACCAAACCTGGTCCACCCTGGGGTCTCTGACTTCAAAGCTGACTGTCCCGCCTCTCTTCCCTGCAGACACATCGAGAACTGGCCCAGCCTGCACACGCTCAACGCCGTGGACATGGAGCTCTACACCGGACTGCAGAAGCTGTGAGTGCCAGCCAGGCGCCGGGGAGTGCTGTTACCCTGGGGGTCAGTGGTGGGGTTGGCGCCGCCCCCTTACGCGTGCCAGGCATCTCCCTCCCCTGCTTCTCCCTCTCCTGGAGACACCAGGCAGCGGCTGTGGTCAGCCCTCGTGGTTCAGATGTGCGTCTGGGGCTCACACTAGGGCCCTCTCCCAGCCGCCTCCTCTGCGGATCTCGGTGCTGGTGGCTGTGAGGACCCTGGTCGGAGTGCTGGACCAGTGGAGCCCCTGGCCTCCCCCAGGTTGGGGCAGGGCAACCATCAGCCCTGGGCCAGGTCTCCGAGGGTGTGGCTGAGGCCTTTGGCCTCCCTGATGCTTGGTTCTCTGCCACCCCCTGAGCCTCTCTCCTCCCTGTCCAGGACTATCCGGAACTCGGGCCTGCGGAGCATCCAGCCCAGAGCCTTCGCCAAGAACCCTCACCTGCGCTACATGTGAGCGGGGCTGGCGGGGGCAGTGCGGGCGGGAGCCCTGGGCGGGGCCTGGTGCCCTGGGGTGTAGGCCCCATGTGCCTGTGGGAAGGTGCCTAACTTCCTGGAACTTCAGTTTTTTTCAGAGTGGGGATTTGGGCCTTGGTCGTCAGGAGGGGAAGTTGGGGGCTGGGGGCTCCCAACTCCAAGGGTGCCCCTCCTCGTGATGGGAATCAATGATGGGAGCCCCGTGTGTGACCTGAGCAGCCCCCTCCCCGAGGTCGTTGGTACAGTGCAGCGAGCGGGTGGCTTGGAGGAAGCAGGCAGCGCTGTGTCTTCAGATTTGGGTTCAGAGAAAGCCCAGAGAGGGGGCGACAACAGTCCAGGGCCACTCAGCCTTGTCTGGAGCAGACCCACAGCAGGGCTTTGGGACTTGGTGGTCAGGAGGAAAATCAGGGCTCCTGTCTGGCTGTGCCTCCCCTCCACCCCCTCCCCCCAGGTCATGTCTTCAGGGTCACTTCACGGGAGTTGATGCTTCTTTTCCAAGCCTGGTTCTGGGCTATGGACCCTGGGCTCAACAGGACAGCCATTTCCCGGGAGAGGTGGGCTGGAGGCCACCGGGGAGACCCTGGCCTGCTGCACCTCAGGGCCCTCCAGCGAGGGCGTCCACTGGACAGGCTCCTAAGGAGCAGAGACCTACCACTGCATTTCCGGGGGAAACAGGGCCCGGCGTGCAGCTGGTCCTTCCCTCGGCCACTTGCAGGCCTTGCCGACAGCACTTGGGAAGGCCAGGGCGGCCAGGCTGGCTGGAAATCGCACAGGAAGCTGTGGGAAGCTGGGGTCGCAGGGCAGGGCGGTGGGGAAGGCATGGCGTCCAGGGAGGAGCGGGGGCTGTTTCAGTCCTGGGAGGGCCTGGTCTGCCTTCTGCGTGGTCTCCCAGGTACTTCGCGGGTGCTTGGTGGGCGCTGGTGGGTCCGCCGTGGCCGCCCCTGCTCTGTGCCGAGCTTTCTGCTCCCTCTGGAAATGGCCGTTCAGAGGCTGGTGCTCGGGCCCGAGGCCTCCTTCCAGCCGCCGCGGTCAGCTCTGCCCCAGCCTGCTTTGGCCTCCGTGGTGAGGGTCTCCTTGGTGTGTGCTCCGCACAGCTGCAGGCATAGCTGGGACCAGATGTTCCAGGTGTTTATTTTACTGGGGATTTGGGTTTCATTGTAAAACACCCTGAGGGAAGACTTTTGCCACCTCAGAAGTCTCTCCTTTTCGGCACCTCGCACAAGGGTTGCAAAGCCTTGGCCTGTGGCAGGGCATGGGTGGGGGTGGAGGAGCCTGGCCCACGTGTCCCCTCCAGGGGCATGGCCAGGAAGCAGCTCCTGCTGCCGCTGTTGTGTGGAGAGGCCCCTGGCAGCCGCACCTGCTGCCTTCCCAAGGACACTGCCAGCTCTATCGGCCGGCAGCTCAGCGCACAGCTTTTCAGCCCCCTGGGCAGAGTTGTGGCCTTGGAGTCCTCTGGGTGGGGATGCTGTCGCTATGGGAGATGGGGGCTTGCCTTCAAGTCCCTGGGAGAGGGCCGTGGCTCATGGTCTCTTTAGGGTGGTCTAGGGATGCTCTGGGATTCCCAAGATGCTGGGGACAGTGGCTTAGTTTGGGGGGGAGGGACACTGCTGACACTTCAATCCTGATGGTGACCTCTGGCTCTGGCTGCCCTGGGACACTTAGGCCAGCTCTTGCCCCAGGAGGTCTGCACCATCCATGTGCCCCTAGCGTGGGTCCCGTCCGGTCTGGCGTCAGGAAGTCACCATGGTCAGGGCTCTGAGAGGCACAGGGGGGCTCACGGGAGGAGTCGGGAGGACGAGGCGCAGCCCACGGCCCTTGATTATTAACGTTTCCCATGCGTGAAGATGAACTTCCTGCAGCCACAGGGCATGGCTCTCCTGGAACATGGCCGGTTCCTGCCCCCCCCCCCCCCCCCGCCTCTTCTGCTTTTGTGCTCTACGCGTGCACACATCTGTGGCCCAGCCGAGCAATGGCAAGGTGATCGCTGGCACCAGTACCGACTGCCGAGGCCTGCGTGGGGGCTCCTTTCTCTTCTGGGTGCTGGTGGAGAAATATCTCTCCTTGTGCAATCAGAAGCAGGAAGTAACGTCGCTGCCCTGGGCCTAGCTGAGTTGTTCCAGTTTCTCTGGCTGTCTCAGCGGCCTCCCCCTCCCCAAGCCAGGTGGCCCAGGCCAGCGTGTGCCCAGCCCCCCTGCGGCTGGAGCAGGCCGCAGCCCCACACAAGGTCCTTGGTGCTGAGCCCCTGCTCTTGCCTGCCCCACTGTGCTCCACTTTTCACTGAAAGTGAGAAATGAGACATCAGTGTCAAGGGAGCTCCTTCTTGAGAGACCGGAATAGTCTTTTGTAAAAAAGTATTTGAAAGGCAGAGAGACAGAGAAAGGTGGAAAGAGAGAAACAGAGAGAGAGATTTTACACTTGTTGGTTCACTCCAGCAAACGCTGCAACAGCCAGGACCCAGGAACTCCACCCCGGTCACCGGGTGGGTCGCAGGGAACCAAGTGCTTGGGCCATCACCTGCTGCCCCCCGGGTGCATGTGAGCAAGAGGCTGGGGTCCGAACCAGAGGAGCCAGCGCGCAAGCCGGTGACGACATAGCCATGGCGCCTGAGTGCGCCCGACTCAGTCTTGTCCCGGTTTTAAGGATTGTGGACGACAGATCCTAAGGACAGGGTTTCTGACTTGGCAGATGGAGTAGCTGCCTTCTAGCCTGCAAGTGGATGTAATGATGGTGTCGGTGCCGGGCCAAGCGTGCTGGACAGGAGACGGCTGGTGTGGCAGGGCAGCCTCAGTCTGGTGCCACAGGTGTCTGAGTCCCTGGACGACGGCTGCTGTTGGCAGTGGCCGTTGCTGTTACAGGTGGTGTGGGACCGGGGGGGGGGGGGGTACGTGTCTCGATGGCTCTCCGACCACTTATTTTTCTGGAAAAGCTGGATTTCTGTGCCTTGGAGCCCATCTCTGACGGCAGGCATGCCCGTGTCCTCTGGGGGACTTTCCCCTTGAGCGCGGATAAACCTACTGGTGAACTTCTGTGTTCTCCCCTGTCGGCCCTCCTTCCCCTGGAGCAGCTTCGTGGACCTCTGCAGACACTGCTGGCTGCACACGGGACCTGAGCCTGGGTGGTCTTCTTTCCCCTGCACCTGCAGCACGGAGCTCGCACACGTTGCCAAGGCCTCTGCACCCTGCTCTGCCGCTGGCTTCTCTCGAACGCAGACTGGGTCCTTGCGGTGCAGTGATGTGGACACTGTCGGCCATGGTGCTTCCGTGCACCTGCAGGGTGTGCCTGGGGTGGGGGTCGACAGGCAGCCGCCCAGCTGCCTAGGAGCCAGGCCACAGAGGGTCTGCCTCACTGTCGGGTCTTCCCGAGGCACCCTGTCCTTCACAGAGGGCGTCAGGGAGGAGGGAGGAAGGCTCACTGCCCTGGACAGCATCATGTGTGTTGGTTTCTGCCACGTTATCACCGTGGAGTTGGTTCCCAGGCTCTGCCCCGTGTCTCCCGGGAGGTGGCCCACTGTGGAGCAGCTTGGTGCCAGTCACCACCACATCCTGGCTCCGGCAGCAGTGCCTGTCTCACACGGGGCAGTGGCAGCTAGGCTCTGTGGCTGGTGGGTGGAGAGTACCCGAGTGACTCCAGTCTGGCTTTGCTGTTGTGGCTAAGGGGTGGCTGTCTTGGGGCAGGTGAGTTCTGACCAGGCTCCCTGATGTAGGCGATGGGCCAGGCCAGCGGCTGGGGCTTTTTTGTGACGCGGGTATGACCCTGCCCTTCCTTGGGCCCAGCTGCAAGAGCACCTGGCGTCTGCGTGCAGCAGAGACCGCCGCCGCTCTGTTCAGAAGACAGGCTGCAGCTGTGGTCTGGTGAGGTAGTCCGAATCTGAGTCACGCAGGCTCGGGCCCCGGCGCCCCTGCTGAGCTGTGGCGCAGGCCTGTGGACAATGCAGTGGCCTCCTCTCACACGGCTCTGCCTGCATGGGGCCCTCACACCTGGGCAGGCCCTGGTGTGGTTGTCTGACCCCTGCCCTGAGCAGGGTGCCTGTCACAGGACAGGCTCTGTCCTCTGCCTCTGCATGTCCTGGGCAGCCTCTTAGCCGATCGACCTCAGTCTCCGCATTTGGAGAGTGGGGTAGCAAGGTCCTCCACCAGGCTGGATGAGTCCCCCCTGCGGAGCACTGCGGGGAGTGCTGGCTGTGGAAGAGCCCAGGGGACGCTAGTGATCACGCTGGCAGTGCTCTCCTTTTCAGAGAGAGAGAACGAGCGAGCGAGTGCTCCCATCCGCTGGTTCGTTCCCTCTCACAATAGCCAGAGGTGTGCCAGCCCAAAGTCAGGAGCATGGAACTCAGTCTGAGTCTCCCACTCAGGTCCTTGAGCCACCACCTGCTGCTGCCCAGGGCACACATGGGCAGGAGGCTGAGAGCTGGGCAGAGATGCGTGTCAAACCCAGGACCTGGAATGTGGGGCGCCGGTGCCTTAGCTGTGGGCCGGAGCCCTTCAGGTGGCTGCTGCCCCCACGTGTGCAGCTGGATCAGCAGGCAGCGGTGTGCGCCGGGGACCATGGGCGTCCCCCGAAGAGCTGTGCCACAGAGCTTTGTCCTTGAAGCTCCCTGCCTGTCTAGGGAGTGCAAGGCTCAGGCATAGCTGAGTGGCTTCTTGTTTCTGATGAATATTTGTTAAAATGATTGAAGCTCTGGACTTTGTACCCTGACACACACATACGCACACATACACACATGTGCGTACACACATGCGCACACACATGTACACATGCATACCCACATAAGCACATAAACACGTACAATACACACATGTGCACCCATATACACGTATCCATACACAGGACATACATACATGTACACATGCAATGCATGTATGCACACATGAAATATATACACATGTTCACACACATGAATGCACACACAAACTCATGTACATATACACATGCACACATACACACATACACACACAAAAGACTGCATACACCCATGCACGCATACATATGTGCACACACATACACAATACACACATGATATTTACACACACATGCTCAAACACTTGTTCACATACACACATGCATACACATGTGCACACATATGTATGTGTACACACATGTGCTCACACATGCCTGCATGCACCATCTCTCACAGATGTTTAGGGTGTGTAGTCTTCCCTTGAATTAGGGATTCTTTCTTAGGATGTCTAGCAGAGAAGCGTGCAGTGGCCCATTCCAGATGTGACATATGATGTTTATATCATGCTGTTTTCTCATGTGCACTGTGCAGTGCCACTGGGACTGAGGTGAAATGGACTGAGGTGAGGAGGGCTGTGGTGAGGTGGGCTGAGGTGAGGTGGGCTGAGGTGAGGAGGGCTGTGGTGAGGTGGGCTGAGGTGAGGAGGGCTGAGGTGAGGAGAGGAGGGCTGAGGTGAGGTGGGCTGAGCTGAGGTGAGGAGGGCTGTGGTGAGGTGGGCTGAGGTGAGGAGGGCTGAGGTGAGGTGGGCTGTGTTGAGGAGGGCTGAGGTGAGGAGGGCTGAGGTGAGGTGAGGAGGGCTGTGGTGAGGTGGGCTGAGGTGAGGTGGGCTGAGGTGAGGAGGGCTGAGGTGAGGTGGGCTGAGGTGAGGAGGGCTGAGGTGAGGTGAGGAGGGCTGAGGTGAGGAGAGGAGGGTTGAGGTGAGGTGGGCTGAGGTGAGGAGGGCTGTGGTGAGGTGGGCTGAGGTGAGGTGGGCTGAGCTGAGGTGAGGAGGGCTGAGGTGAGGTGGGCTGAGGTGAGGTGGGCTGAGGTGAGGTGAGGAGGGCTGTGGTGAGGTGGGCTGAGGTGAGGTGGGCTGAGGTGAGGTGGGCTGAGGTGAGGAGGGCTGAGGTGAGGAGAGCTGAGGTGAGGAGGGCTGAGGTGAGGAGGGCTGAGGTGAGGAGAGGAGGGTTGAGGTGAGGTGGGCTGAGGTGAGGAGGGCTGTGGTGAGGTGGGCTGAGGTGAGGTGGGCTGAGGTGAGGAGGGCTGAGGTGAGGAGAGCTGAGGTGAGGAGGGCTGAGGTGAGGAGGGCTGAGGTGAGGTGAGGAGGGCTGAGGTGAGGAGAGGAGGGTTGAGGTGAGGTGGGCTGAGGTGAGGAGGGCTGTGGTGAGGTGGGCTGAGGTGAGGAGGGCTGAGGTGAGGAGAGCTGAGGAGAGGAGGGCTGAGGTGAGGAGAGCTGTGGTGAGGTGGACTGAGGTGAGGTGGGCTGTGTTGAGGAGGGCTGAGGTGAGGTGGGCTGAGGTGAGGTGAGGAGGGCTGAGGTGAGGAGGGCTGTGGTGAGGTGGGCCGGCTGGAAATTTCTGGAGTTGACTGTGGCGACAGCTGCCCAGCTCTGTGGATGTCCTGAATAGCTCTGGATTGTTCGCTTTAAGTGGGAGAAACATGCGAATGTGTAAGTTGGGTGTGTTTGGGCGTGCATGCGTGCCTATGTCCACACACATGCATGACATATATGTGTGCATGTATGCGTGTGCCTACCCTGTGCTCCTTAGCAGCAGCTTCTGCAGCCCCTGTGGGGCCCACTGTCGTGAGTGGGATGTGAATGTTCCACACAGAGTCTGCTCCATTAGCTGAGGCTTGCTGGGAAGATGAGGGGAGCAAAGCCACAGCCGACCTTGTGTGCACATGGTCTGTGCACGAGAAGTGAACATTAGTTGTGTGGTTAAGAGGAAAAAAGAAAAGATAAACCAGGAATGAGGGTGGCCCTGAGCAGTGCCTGGAGTAGGTGGGCGTGCTGGGTGTCTTAACGGTGCCCTCCTCCTCCTCTCCGACTTGGGAGGGTCTCAGAGCACAAGCAGCAGGGGTCACTTGGTCTCGCTGATTTAAACATGGGGAGGTAGGTGAGGGGCAGGTGTGGTCGTCTGTGAACTCAGCCTTGCCCGCTGCACACAGGGCTGGTGTTCTCCTGGGGGCCCCAGCACGAGGCTGGGCTGGGGCTTCCTGGAGGAGGAGGTGAGTAGATCTGCCTGCCGGGCATGGCGGCCGCTGTCCAGCTTGGATCTTTCAGTGCTGTCCCACATGGACCTCCTCCCAGGACTGGACACACACTCATGGTCACAAGGTCAATGACGAAAGAATTCTTGAGGGAACAGGATGAGTTTTCACAGAGGTGAGGGCTGAGAGGTTTAGCCAGCTCCACAGGCAGCGTGGGAGGGGCTGCGTGTGTGTGGGGAGAGGGCACACGTGTATGTGTGAAGAGTCCTGTGTGTGAGGAGCCACATGTGTGTGTGAGGAGTCACATGTATGTGTGGGGGGCTGTCTGTTTCAGGAGGCACTGGCTACACTGTGCGGTGACTGTACCCTGCAGCTCTGGCCCCATCCCAGTGTTGTCCCCGACCTTGGGTTGACCGGGAAGCCAGCTCGTTCTGTTTCTGAGCATTGGGAATGAGGGCAGGTTTAAAAATGGCTCGGTCCTGACCTCGGAGCATTTTGGAAATTCTTCCTGGAAGGTTGGAGCTGGACCCAGCTGGGCTGTGGAGGGGCAGGGCCAAAGGAAAGCTGGGCTCGTTTTTTCCTGGGCCCTGCCTGCCTCTTTGCACCTGTGGGGCGGGGCGTCCCAGTTCAGGGGGTTCCAAGGCTGTCACATCTGTGAAACACTGGCGGTGTGCCTGGCCTTGGTCTGCACACATTGTCGCTGATGGTCACAGCAGCAGGTGGACATGTGCTGTCCCCACTTCACAGATAGGGAATGGAGGCACACAGAGGGTCAGTGACCCTAGTCACAGTGAGGTCCCCACAGCTCCACAGTGGTGCCGAACTCCTGTTCTGGCTGCTGGCCGTGGCCAGCTTGGCTTAGCCTGTGCTGTTGTCACCTGGGAGTGCAGTGCACTCTGGAGAAACCCCTCTTAAAATAGGGTTTTGGGGAAGCCCATGGAGGCCACAAAGGGGTCCTGTCTGTGGCTGGAAGTGGCCCTGAGCCTCTGGTTGTCACTCGGGGTGCCACTCGCGGGTGGTCACAGGGTGTCCTGATAGGGTGGAGCCCTGCTGGTTCCGTGGAGGTGAAGTCGGGCTGTGATGTGGGCATGCGACAGCAGCCTGTGGCCACCCCTTCTCCACAAGCCCAGCTCACTTGGCGCCAGGCAGGACAGACCCATCGAGAACTGGGGCATGGGAGTGGATGGGGGCCATAGACCAAGTCAGCTGAACTCCTGGGCTCTGCTGTGATGTGGCCTCCAGCTCTGACACTGCCGGGGCCCCTGTGTGATGTGCTGGTGCCTTCTTGCTGTCATTGGTCCTCAGTGGTTTTTGTGCCAGACTTTGGCTCCGGATCCTCACGGGCGTTTCTCAGCCTGCACGGTTGCAGGACGACAGCCAAGTCCTGTCCCCTCACGGTCCACCCTGATCTGCCAGGCCATGGCCTTGCTGGGCCTTGCTCCCCAGGCTTGCTTGCTCCTGCGTCTTGCCTGCAGGCTCCCTGAGGTCCTAGGGTTGCTCACGCCCCCCTGCTCATCTGGCTGTTTGCTTCTCACCCACCCCGGGCGCCCGCCTGGCTCCGCCAACCTCGCTGTGCCACCTCGCAGTTCTCTCCGACAGAAGCCCCAAGCTCAGCCGGGGCATCTTGGCTCTGACATCCCGGGACGGAGCCTGCTCAGGACCCCAGCAGCTCCGGGCCCCGAGGCAGCTCAGGTGCGTGCTCTGTCCTGAGCCTCTTGCTCGCTCCCTGGCTTCAGGATTTCACTTCTCCTTCGGCCCCGCCTCCGAAGGCCTCGTGGCTTCCGGTCCGTCTCCGCCCTCTCCCGTTCTCCCCGTGAAGGATGGATTTACCTCTCCCGTTCTCCCCGTGAACGATGGATTTAGAATCGCTGACCTTGCTGCTATTTTGAAGCCCTCGTTAATTTCTGCCCCTCCTTCCCTCCCGGGCAGCAGTCCCCCGTCTCGTCCCCTCGTTTCTCCCTGATGGAGCCAAAAAGTCTCTTTTATTCCTGGGTTGACCCTTTGTCCTGGGGCTTGCTGTGGTCCCCGAGGGTCTCACCCTTCCTGGGTGGTCTTGCAGGTGGGCTGGCCATCAGGATTGTCCTGGGTCTCCCAGAGTGGCTAATCCACGCGCTGTCCCTGGCCGACCTCAGCCGTGGCTGCAGGTCAGGCTGACACACACCTGTGGGAAGGTGTACAGGCTCCTGTGTCGTAACAAGACTGGGTCTGGGGTCCTCAGAGTTCAGGCTGGGTGAATGAGTGAGGGAACAAATGAAGAGCATGCACTCTGGCTGGGCTGTGTGCCTGGACTCAGCTGTGCCGTGTGCTCCGGCAGGGCTGGGCTGAGGATCCGGACTCAGCTCTGCCAACCTCTCACTTCTCCTGGGCTGAGGACTTGTGTCTGTGGCCTCCTGGAGCTCTGGGGGAGCTGGGGGGATGGGGGCCTGCAGCACCTGCCACGCGTGCGCATGAATCAGGCGCTCAGCAAGGGTGCACCTGCGCCTGCAGCTGTCCACAGCCACCTGGGATTCTGCAGCCAGCGGGCGGACTAGAGGCTTGGTGGGGCTGGTGTGGGTGCTTCCAGCAGAGGGACCGCACACTGTGTGTCCCCGGGCAGTGCAAAGGGAAAGGATGCCTTTGCCCCCTGTCTGTTCCCACATCTGGGAGTCCAGCTGTGCCCAGGGGCAGGCACCCGGCCTCTACGAGCAGCTCAGGGGCCTCTGGGGGGAGGGCAGAGCCTGTGCCCCTGGTTTGATGCGTGGACAAAGCTTGCCAACCCTGTGATCGCTAGCAGGCCATGAGGCCACTGTTCCCAGCAGTGATAATGAGGCTGCCAGGCTGACCCCCACAGCTCCCGTCTGCTCCTTGGCCTCCCTTCACTGGGCCCCAAGATTGCCGGGCAAACCTCAAGAAGACTTTGCCGGCTGTGTCTGTGCAGACCACAGCCTGGGCAGGACTGTTCCCAGATCCTCGTGCCGTTCCTCAGGGATTTCCCAGGCCAGGGGCCGTGCTCAGGCATCGGGCGCCACCCCCTCCCTGTCCCGGTGAATTGCTGAGTGTGAGCTGGTGCCGTGCTGGGGGACGGCGTGCGGGTGAGGCAGACGGCCGGGCTGACCAAGGCTGTGAGGCCTTGGCTGAGGCTTCCGGTCCCTGGACGGGTTCTTCCTTGGTGATGCTGCCCTCTCCCCCAGGCTTGGAGAGCTGATGCTGAGAGGCCCACGCCCACGGCCAGGTCCTCCCTTCTGCAGAGCACTTGCCAGCGGTTCAGGGAGTTCTCTCTTGACTCACACTTGGATTGCTCTGCGTAGAACCTGCCGGGTACCTGTGGCGTGTCCTGAGCTCCTGTGCCTTGGCTGCGATCCTGTAGGGGACAGGTGGCACAGCTGTTCTGAGGTCCCCCAGGGAGCCTTCCACCTGGGACGGACGAGCAGTGAGCCCTCACCACCCATGTGGACAGCGTGCCTTCTGCTGCGCCTCAGAGGTGCCACGTCATTCAACAGTCTACCCGCAGGGCTGAAGTAGTGGAGAGTGTGCCCAGGCCCAGGGCCCAGCCCCAGGCTCCGTGACGTTTCTGCTACCCTGGGCTGCTCCTTCCTGAGCCACCACAAGTGCCCAGGAGGTCGCTTGCCGGGCTCGGGGCCTCGCGGTCCATGGCTGCCTGAGTCGTGCACAGGTCGAGGCCGCCTCGCTCTTCCTTGGAGTTTCTTTCTGCGTGGCAGGGACGGTTGCTCTCAGGTCCAAGCGTCATCAGGTGCTGGGGGTGACGGAGTGACGGGCCTCGTTGAGTGCAGGTGCTCGAGCCGTACGAGGGTGTCCCTGGGCTGGCTGTGCGGCCTTGGTGGGCGAGACTTGGGCCAGGTGGCGTTGGGGTGCGCGGCCTCGTAGGGGAGTGTTGCTGCAGTGCTAACGTCTGCTGGTCGCTGCGGATGGCACAGGTGGCGCGGTGCCTGTGTTCTGGGGGTGCTGGGGGAGGGCTCAGGAAGGGGGGTTGTGATGTTGTAGACTCACAGCACGCGGGGCCCAAAGCTGACAGGACAAGGACAAGGGGGACACTTGGGGTGCTGAGCTCTGCTGGGCATGCTTCCCTGTTGTACACGCAAGGGCTCTGCAGGGCTCAGAGAGGTTGTGTCCCCTGCCCACGGCCACACACCTGAAGAGGTTCAGATCTGGATCCCTCGGTCTCAGGCTGGTTCACCCCACGAGGCCACCCACCCCACACCCTCCAACAAATGAACACCGAGACATCGTTTCATGCTGGCATGGAGACTGGTGTTGCCCGGCCACTGGTTTGCCCACCCAGCTCTCAGCACACTGCCCTCTCTGGGTGTGGCACCAGGGGCAGCTCTCCGGAGAGGTTCCAAGGCTCCTCTGCCTCACCTCCTTGCTGCTGGTTGCGTGACACACACGAGGCCCCTGTGCACATGGTGGCAGGGGCGGGAGACTCCTGGGTGTGGCCAGGGGAAGCTGCTCTGGGGCCCAGGCCTAGGACAGGGAACTCCTGGGTGTGGGCGAGGAGGGTGCTCCAGGGGCCTAGGCTGAGGGCGGGGAGGGTGCTCCAGGGGCCTAGGCTGAGGGAGGGGATGAGGTGGGGGAGGGTACTCCAGGGGCCCAGGCTGAGGGCGGGGAGGGTGCTCCAGGGGCCCAGGCTGAGGGCGGGGAGGGTGCTCCAGGGCCCAGGCTGAGGTGGGGGAGGGTGCTCCAGGGGCCTAGGCTGAGGGAGGGGATGAGGTGGGGGAGGGTACTCTAGGGACCTAGGCTGAGGGCGGGGAGGGTGCTCCAGGGGCCTAGGCTGAGGGTGGGGAGGGTGCTCAGAGGCCCAGGCCGGGGATAGGGGAGGGTGCTCCGGGGGCCCAGGCCAAAGACAGGGAGGGTACTCTGGGGGCCCAGGCCAAGGACAGGGAGGGTGCTCCAGGGGCCCAGGCTAAGGGCGGGGAGGGTGCCTGAGGGCCCTGCGGTGTGACTTCGGTAGCCCTGCCTGTGTGAAGGGTCCGGGATGTGGGATTTGAAGGGAAGCGGGCTGCAGGGGAGCTGTCTGTGCTGGGGCAGAGCCGGGGCCAGGCCTGTTCTGATTCGTGGAGTGGGTTTGTCACAGGCTTCCACAGGGAAGTGGGCAGAGGGGCGGCTGTGAGAAGTGCAGCAGAGCTGCTGTGGGCCGTGCCCGTGGCTTGAGTGTGGCAGGGACCCAGCTGTTCTGTTCCTGGAGGGTTTTTAGTCCTTCTGGAGACGATTGTTGGCTTACACGTGTGTCCATGTGCACAGCATATACAACACAACAAGGTATGCATGCCAATACTATAACACACTGAAAACACATACATATAGATGGCACAACACACACGTACATGCCACACACGTGTGCCCACAGCACACACATGCTTCCACATGCAACAAGCACAATTCATACCACACAAAACTTATACACAATACATATGTATGACTCACAACATGCATGTGCATACCATATGTGTGTACACATTCTATCCACAACACAATTCATATGTACACAGCACATACATGTAATACAACGCACAAGTACACACCAGATACAGAATGGTCCAATACACTAGTACATACCACACATGTTCATACCACACTACAATGCACATATGTGCATACCACACACATACATGTGCACACTACCATGGTGTGTTAAGGACCTGGAGTTTGGAGTTGGATATGATGGGCTCAGCCCTGATTTCCCATTCAGCTACTGACTTTTTTTTTTTAAGATTTATTTATTTACTTGAAAGAGAGGTCTTCCATCCTCTGGTTCCCTCCCCAAATGGCCACGATGACCAGAGCTGGGCCATTTTGAAGCCAGGATCCTGGAACTTCTTCCAGGTCTCCCACATGGGTGCAGGAGCCCAAGCTTCCCCTGGTCATAACCAGAGAGCTGGATTGGAAGAGGAGCAGCTGGGACTTGAACCGGAGCCCATATGGCATGCTGGTGCTGCAGGCAGAGGCTTAGCCCACTGCTCCACAGCGCCGGCCCCTCAGCCCCTGACTTTGAGCATCTCCTCGACCTCCAGGCTGTGGGTTCTTCGTCAAACAAGAACTCCTCTCGACAACATGGGGCATGGGCGTCCTGGGCAGGTCCCTGGGCTGCTGTCTGCAGCATTGCGTGATTAGCTCCCAGCAGGCACTCGTAACTGTTCCTCACTACCTCAGCCTCTCAGAAAATCATTTTTGTGGCCCAGTTTTCTGTAGTTTACTCACATGGTTATTGTCAGTTACTATGGAGAAGTCCCAGAGCAGGCACGGGCTTCGTGCGTTAGTTCACTGTTGGCACGTACGTCCGGAGTCCAAGGTGTGGTCAGGTGGAGGTCAGCATAGGTGGTGCTAATGAGAGAATCAGGTCCAGCGTGAGACTGGCCAGAAGCACACCACGCTGTGAGGTTTACCTGCCTGCTTGTGTCTCGCGGCAGCAGTGAGCAGGTGCGAACGTGTGTGCCAACAAGCACGGAGCAGCAGCAGGCCCTGTGGCACCCTGCCAACAAGCACGGAGCAGCAGCAGGCCCTGTGGCACCCTGCAGACAGAGGGCCCTCAGCTGGGGAAGCCGGGACAGCCCCCCCAGGCTCCCTGGAGCCACACCCCGGGTTCTGAGCGTCCTGTGTCCCAGCAGAGTTCTGTCTTGGCTCTGCCTTGTGCAGGGTGCCCTGCACGTGCTGGGCCTCTGCAGGGGAGCGGCCACGGGAGCAGCAGCAAATGCCGCCCTTCCCAACGTGTTAGTCGGGCGGCAGAGGCCGAGCCACAGGCGGAGCGTGGCACAGAACGCACAAAGCTGTGGCTGATGACGTGGTTTGGTGAATAAAGTAAAGCCCCGCGTCGTGAGGCCCGCGGCAGAGGGAGCAGAGCAATGTGATTAAAAGGAGCACAGGGATGTGTTCAGCTGGCCTGGAGGGGATGCAGAGGTGGGGCCAGGAGTGTGGTGGGCGGGGAGGAGAGGGCCGGGGACGAGGAATGACCGGGGGGATTGGTGGGCACGTGGGCTGTGCAGGGAAGGAGAGCGCTCAGATCCTGGACTCTGGCAGCCGGGGTTCACCTGGGTGGGGGGGTGTCCCGGGGAAGACAGGTGAGATGGTGGACGAGGGGGGAGACAGGGCGGAGCCGGGTCTCCTGGGTCACCGGCCATCGGGGTCCTCTTCGGGCCGGGGACCCTGCTCTGGGCCAGCTGACACGTGTGGGCATGGGGCTGAGGCCACTGTCACAGAGGGCCAGCACCGAGTCAAGACCATGGGGGAAGATCCAGTGGTGCTCAGACCAGACACGTTTCCAGGGAAACAGTGTGTGTGCACGGCAGGGTGTTGTTGGTCTCTGGGTACTCCCAGTGCTCAGTGTGTCCCAGCATGTACAGGCCGTGGGTGAGGTCAGCGTGTCCCAGTATGGCTGAGGTATGTGTGTCCCATCGTGGGTGAGGAGCGTGTCCCAGTGTGGGTGAGGTGAGTGGTCCTAGTGTGGGTGAGGTGAGTGTGTCCTGTCGTGGGTGAGGTGTGCGTGTCCCAGTGTGTCCCAGTGTGGGTGAGGTGAGTGTGTCCCAGTGTGGGTGAGGTGAGTGGTCCTAGTGTGGGTGAGGTGAGTGTGTCCTGTCGTGGGTGAGGTGAGTGGTCCTAGTGTGGGTGAGGTGAGTGTGTCCCGTTGTGGGTGAGGTGAGTGGTCCTAGTGTGGGTGAGGTGTGTGTGTCCCGTTGTGGGTGAGGTGAGTGTGTCCCAGTGTGGGTGAGGAGCGTGTCACAGTGTGGGTGAGGTGAGTGTGTCCCAGTGTGGGTGAGGTGAGTGGTCCTAGTGTGGGTGAGGTGAGTGTGTCCTGTCGTGGGTGAGGTGAGTGGTCCTAGTGTGGGTGAGGTGAGTGTGTCCCGTTGTGGGTGAGGTGAGTGGTCCTAGTGTGGGTGAGGTGTGTGTGTCCCGTTGTGGGTGAGGTGAGTGTGTCCCAGTGTGGGTGAGGAGCGTGTCACAGTGTGGGTGAGGTGAGTGTGTCCCAGTGTGGGTGAGGTGAGTGGTCCTAGTGTGGGTGAGGTGAGTGTGTCCTGTCGTGGGTGAGGTGTGCGTGTCCCAGTGTGTCCCAGTGTGGGTGAGGTGAGTGTGTCCCAGTGTGTCACAGTGTGGGTGAGGTGTGTGTATCCCGTCGTGGGTGAGGTGTGCGTGTCCCAGTGTGTCCCAGTGTGGGTGAGGTGTGCATGTCCTGTCGTGGGTGAGGTGTGAGTGTCCCAGTGTGCCCCAGGGTGGGTGAGGTGTGTGTATCCCGTTGCGGGTGAGGTGTGCGTGTCCTGGCTGTGCAGGCTGTGTGTCAGGTGTGTGGCGGATGGCGTGTGCACATGGCTGCTCCATCTGTGTGGAGCATTTCTTACCCGTTTAGTCAGGGTTGCAAAGCAGCACCCAGGTCAGGGAGGGGCACACGGTGGGGACTCAGGAGCTGGAGTGACGGTGTCATTTGTCCATTGTCCCGCTGGGACCTTTTGGGAGGGAAAGGGAACTGGCCAGATGGGCTGTAGGCAGCAGTTTTACCCGGCCCGCACAGGATCCCATCACGGCCATCAGTGAGAACCGACCTCGCGTCCAGCAGTTTTAACCCGGCCCGCACAGGATCCCAGGTCACGGCCATCAGTGAGAGCTGACCTCGCGTCCAGCAGTTTTAACCCGGCCTGCACAGGATCCCAGGTCACGGCCATCAGTGAGAGCCGACCTCGCGTCCAGCAGTTTTACCCGGCCTGCACAGGATCCCAGGTCACGGCCATCAGTGAGAGCTGACCTTGTGTCCAGCAGTTTTACCCGGCCTGCACAGGATCCCAGGTCACGGCCATCAGTGAGAGCTGATCTCCCGTCCAGCGGTTTTACCCAGCCTGCACAGGATCCCAGGTCATGACCATCAGTGAGAGCTGACCTTGCGTCCAGCAGTTTTACCCGGCCCGCACAGCGTCCCAGCTCATGGCCATCAGTGAGAGCTGATCTCGCGTCCAGCAGTTTTACCCAGCCTGCACAGGATCCCATGTCACGGCCATCAGTGAGAGCTGACCTCGCATCCAGCAGTTTTACCCAACCTGCACAGGACCCTAGGTCACGGCCATCAGTGAGAGCTGATCTCGTGTCCTTGGAGCTTTCCACAGGGCGCAGGTTTGGCCCCTCACCAGCTGACAGCCACGGGACCTCAGGCTCGGGCTGCTGAAGCCCCCTGAGCAGCTGTGTGGGCTGAGTGGATTCCCAGGTGTCAGGGTGCGCGTGGCAAGAAAGGCTGCGGGTGGACTAGGACACCTCCATCCAGTGGGAAGCTGGATATATATTTTATAAATATTCCATTTTAATATTTTATACGTATTTTAAATAAGTTTTATTTGAAAGGGAGAGAGTCAGCGAGCCAGCTCCCGTGTGCTAACTCACCCCTCTCATGACCTCACTAGCCAGGGCCGGGTCGGGCCGAAGCCTGGAGCCTGGAAGTCCATCTGGGTCTCTTGATGCTTGCAGCATCACCTGCTGTCTCCCAGGGTGTGCATTAGCAGGAAGCTGGAGGTGGAGGCAGAGCTGGGTGTTGGACCCCAGGGCTGTAATGTGGGATGCAGGCGTCTGGACCACCAGGCCGAACGCCGCCTCCTGCCGCTGTTGTCGGGCACCCGGCGTCCCGGGGAGGCCAGGGCGGCAGTTGCTGGCACGCTAGGGCCTCCCTGCTCCCCCGCACTCTGGACACAGGGGCAGAGGGACAGGTGGAGTCAGACGCGGGGAGGGGCCTGGAGTCCCCGCTTCCGCCAGGCCCATCTGCCTCTGCGTCCAGGGCTGTGAGCGCAGCGTTCAGTGTTCCTCGTTGTTTCCCTCGGATGGGTTTGCTGTCCTGGCAATATTAATTACTCGGAAAGGTCAACAGCACGCTTTCGAATCCCCTTCTGTTCTATCGTGTAATCAGTTAATTAATTGGAAGCTGTTTAGCGTCGTCTGTGGAGTGCTCTGTTGCTCCTGCCACGTCTCCCTCTGTGTGGCTGTTTCCTTCCCGGCTTCGGAGATGTCGGCGCGGCCCCTCCTGGGGCGCCGTCTGGTCGGGGAGTCCCCGCTGCAGCACAGCCGTGCGTGACGGCCCTGGGGGTGCCCCGTGCATGCTCTCTTGATTCTCAGCACTGCTGTGGCGGAGGGGAGCCGTGAGGGTCCTGTCTCCAGGAGGAGCCTGGGGAGCTGAGGCGCCGGGAGCCTTGTGTCCCTGTGTGTGGTGCACTTGTGAGGGGAGGCCCGACCGGGCCAGGGTCTGTTCCAGAGTCCCTGGCCCCATGGCCGCCAGGCCACTGCAGGAGTGCGTGTTTGTGGAGCTGAGCCATCTGCTTCTGTTCAGTGCCGATCCAAGTGGAGGAGGCTGTGGCCTGAGGACCAAGGGGGCGTGGGAAGCCGCTTGTGTGGGCCAGAGAGCTGTGGCCCTGCCACACCCAGCCCCTGCACAGTCGTGATGGCACTGGCAGACCCTCCCTGCCTGGAGCCTGCTCTGTGGCTGGAGGCAGTGCCTGGCTGTCTGTGCCTTCCTTGTGGGCCTTGGTGCCGGCTGGTGGGTCTCCATCCTCCTCAGCTCCCACATGGACCCTGCAGGTCCCAGGACAAATGGAAGCTGACTGCCCCCTTTCAGAGACCAGGATCACAGAGCTGGGCTTGGGAAGGACTTCCAAGTTCTCCTGGGCAGTGGCAGAGTCCTGGGGTCTGGCGATGGCAGGCAGCTGTCCTGGGGATGGCCGAGCACCACTGCTGCTGGCAGGTGGCAGGGCCCAGGGCCCCCTCACGGTAGCTCTGGCCTGGGGCAAGTCCCACAGGCATCTTGTGCCGTGGTCTCCCCTGCAGAACTGGGAGGGTGGGGGTGGTGGCAGCAGGGGCGGTGGTACCCTCCTCAAGGGGTGTTGGGTGAACCCCCGTGGGCAGAGCCCTTCACCAGAGCTGGCCCGGCCCGGGCACGTGGGTGTTGGTGCTGTTGGCACTGCACGTTCGCAGCTCCTCACGTGGTGGGGGAGCCTGTGGCCCCCCAAGGTCGGGGCTTAGTCCCCCCGTCCCCAGGCTCTGCAGGCAGATGCTGGGATGACCTCAGCGGTAGGACGATAAAGCTGAGGCCAGTCAGACCCCTCTCCTGGGGCAGCGGTCAGCGCTGGGAGCCCATGTCCCCATCTCTGCCCTCTGCCTGTGTCCCCACAGATGAGCCACATCAGCGCCCCTCGGGGGCTGGGCCTGCACGGAGTGTCTGGAGCTGGGGCTGAGGGTGTCTGCGGTGCTGGTCCGCGGCCTCCCCGGGCGGCAGGGGCAGCCAGGAGGCTCTGCATCGCAGGTCGGGGCCGCGTCCCTCTCCTCCGGCAGTGGCTCCTTGTGTCCTCGTGTCGTAGCTGAGCTCTGGCCGCCCCTGGGCCTGCCGGAAGGCTCTGGCCTGGGCACGGAGGGCACCAAGGCCCCAGGCAGCCGTGGGCAGAGCTCCGGAGAGGGCCTGGGAGCTGCGGCCTCTGGGCTGCTTCCTCAGGCTCAGGGCTGGGGTCTCCGCCGCCCGGCTCCTGTGGCCTCTCTGTCGGTTCAGCCGTGCCCCTGTGTGGCTCTGACCTGCCTGTCGCCTTCTGTCTGTCTCTTCTCTCCCTGCTGGAAGCCGCCTCAGGCCGGTATCCCTGCTCAGCCCTGCCCAGTCCTGTGGGCTGGGTGCTCCCTGCCCCCGCTCTCCTGCTTGCTTTCTGGTTCTGGTCCTGTCATCCTCCAGGCCACCAGGTTGGAGGTCACAGAGGCCTCTTCCCTGGAGGGGTTCCTGTGGGGAGGGGTTTCCCTGAAAGTGTCCGGGTGGTGAACCCCCACCACAGTGCCAGAGGATCCCCTGCACATGTGTCTGTGTCTGTCTGTGTGTGTGCACATGTGTGTAGGGGCTTGTGCATGAGTAAACACATGCATGCATACATACATGAATGGGTGTGGGCCTGTGTGTGTCCGTGTCTGAATGTGTGTCTTTGTGTGTGTGTATGGATGTATATGTGTGTCTCTGTATGTGAGTGTGAGCCTGTATGGGCCTGTGTGTGCACATGTATGGGAGTATGTGTTTATGTCTTTCTGTGTATGTGGCATGTATACATGTATAAGTATGTGCACTGTGTACATATGTGTGAGGTTGAGGACGAGACCCTGTATGTCTGTGAATGTATGTGAGCCTGTGTAGGTGCATGTTTGTGTGTGTATATGTCAGAGAGTATGGACTTGCGTGAGTGCATATGTGTGTATGTGAGTGTGTACGTGTACATGTGTGAACATGCACATGAATGCACACACATATTTATGTGAACACGTTTGAGTTTGCATGTGAACATGCACATGTGTATGATTGTGTACACATTTTTGTGAGTGCACATGTGTGACTATGCACATGTGAGTGCACATGTGTGTGTAGATGAATGCATGCCCTTTATGGGTGTGTGCATACGTGTGTGTGAGTAGAGAATGCAAGTGCAGTGTGTGCATGTGAGTGTGCATGTGTGCACTTGTGAGTATGTGAGCTTATGCATTTGTGTGTATTTTCATGTGTGCACTTTGAGTGTATGAGCTTATGCATGTGTGAGTGTGTGTATGTGGATGTGGGAACTTTCTATGAGCTATGGATGTGAGTGTATGAGCTTATGTATGTGTGTATGTTAACATGTACACGTTGAGTATGCATGTGTCTATGTTAATGTGTGCCCTTTGAGTGTATGATCTTATGAACATGTGTATGTTCATGTATGCGCTTTGTATGAGCTTATGCATGTATGTGAATGCATGTGCATGTGTGCACTTTGAGCTTACCCAATGTATGTATGTGTGCACTATGTGTGCACATGTCTGTGAGTGTGGGAGTAGAGAGGCTTCCCGCTGACCAGGAGGTGCTCAGACAGCAGGGCCTCACCTGCTCATCTGGTCCATTTCCAGCCTGAGACACCTTTCCTGATGGCCTGGGCTCACCCCGTCAGGAGCCCTGCCTGGTCTCAGGTTCTCGGCCAGGGGATTTGAACAGGATTGCCTGGCTCTTGACAGGGTCCCCACACGTGGGCCATGCCATTCCCATGCTTTCCTGTGTCTGTTTCCCCACTCATCAGCACACGAGGAGTTGACTGGAGCCAAACGCACCGTGGGGACCCAGATCTCACTCGGTCAGCAGCTCCCCAAGTGTGGGCCCCGAACCAGCAACATCAGCATCACCTGGGACACTGGGTGGAAGTACAAACCAGCCCCTCCCCCGGCCTGTGGACTCACTGTGTGCAAACCAGCTCCTGCCACGGCTGTGGACTCACTGTGTGCAAACCAGCTCCTCCCCCGGCCTGCAGACTCACTGTGTGCAAACTAGCCCCTCCTTTGACCTGTGGACTCACTGTGTGCAAACCAGCCCCTCCTCTGGCCTGTGGACTCACTGTGTGCAAACTAACTCCATCCTAGGCCTGCAGACTCACTGTGTGCGCACCAACCCCTCCCCAGGCCTGCAGACTCGCTGTGTGCACAGCAACCCCTGCCAGGCCTGCAGACCCACTGTGTGCACAGCAACCCCTGGCAGGCCTGCAGACTCACTGTGTGCAAACCAGCCCCTCCCCCGGCCTGCAGACTCACTGTGTGCAAACCAACCCCTCCCCCGGCCTGTGGACTCACTGTGTGCAAACTAACTCCATCCTAGGCCTGCAGACTCACTGTGTGCGCACCAACCCCTCCCCAGGCCTGCAGACTCGCTGTGTGCACAGCAACCCCTGCCAGGCCTGCAGACCCACTGTGTGTAAACCAGCCCCTGCCAGGGCTGTGGACTTACTGTGTGCGCACCAACCCCTGCCAGGTCAGCAGACTCACTGTGTGCACAGCAACCCCTGCAAGGCCTGCGGACTCACTGTGTGCAAACTAACTCTTGCCCAGGCCTGTGGACTCAGCAGCTCCAAGGTGGGGCTTAGGCTCTGCTTTTTACAAGGGCTCCAGGTGGCTCAGGGACCTGGAGTTGGGGGGCCTTCCCCAAAGCACCCCCCACCCCGACGCGCACTGGCCTGTGCTCCTTCCTGCAGCCGTTCCCCGAGGCGGGCGTGCGCCCAGTGCTGGCCCAGTCTCATGCCCTGTGAGGAGGCCCATAGCAGCTCTCTGCTCACAGTTCCCGAGATGTTAGGAGTGCTCTGGGGGCGGTGCCTGGCCTCAGCCGTCACGGCAGCTCACCGGCAGCTCTCTCCAGCCTGGGGGCCTCCTGCCCTGCAGCCCCCGCTCTGCCTGGAGACAGCGCCTGCTGGGCTCTGTGATTCTCCTGCAGTGGCTTTGCCTCACGACTGCTTGTGAGTGTGGCTGGGCGTCAGCAGACGTGTTCGTTGTTGGCATGCACGCTGAGGTTGCACCTTGTTCTGTTTTCTCTCTCGGTGACCACTGGCAGGGGAGATGGGGATGCACCTGGGTGTGGACACGTGGGCAAGGCCTGGGAGGCTCCCCAGAGCTTCAGGGTGAAGGGGACAAATTCTATTAGTCAGAGGCTTCTGGGTGCCACAGGGGGGCAGCCAGCTTGGCTGACAAGGCCTCTGGGTAAATGGAGCTAAGAGCAGGTGCACTGGTGTGCCTGGGCGACTGAGGCGAGCACCACAGATGGGGCAGAGGGAGCGAGAGACGATTTCTCCCGTCCTGGGGCTGGGAGTCTGAGCCCAGGGCGTGGACAGGGCCTCCTGAGGCCTCTTTGCTCAGGAGATGCTGTCTTCTCGCCAGGCCCTCACCTGGCAGTCCCTCTGTGAGTGTCTTTGTCTCCTCTCCTTATAGGGCAGCTGCCTTACTGGGTTAGCCACACCAGCAGGTCCCCATCATGGCTGGGCCCCTGGGCAGTGGGCTCCACACCAAGCCTGGCCACTGTCCGCATGGGGATGCCCACTGGCTCCGAGAGAGCTCATGGGCTTCCGGCACTTCGCTCTTGGTTAATTTCCTAAAATGACCCCCATGTTGCCAATGATGGTGCCAGGCACCCTTGAGATCTGGTGTGAGGCAGAGTGACTTGGAGGCCTTGTGCGGCCCCGTGCAGTGGTGAGAACCTGATAGAGGCTCTGGGAAGCCCAGCACAGGGCCTTCTGGAACCATCCGCCTGCAGTCTCTGGCTCTCAGGCGAGGCAGCAGTGAGGTCGCTGGGATCTGATTAGAGAGCATTTGGCGTCGTCAGAGTTCCCTAACGAGCCATCCAGTGCAATTTAACCGAATAAAAATGCACAAATGGATTTCACCCCACCCCCCTTTACAGCAAATTAGCTGGGGAAATGAATACACCCAGGATGTAGAAAAATGTTTCTTGACCTCAAGAGGAATGCTGGGAGCGGCCCCTTGGCCTGTGTCACAGGCACTGGGGTTCCAGGGTTGGCTCCTGGGGCTTCCTGGGTGCTAGCACCAGGCAAGGACTCAGAGTGTCTGCTTGGTACTTCCTGCCTTCCTGGTTGGGGTGTAGCTGTGTGTGGGGTGAGGGTCAGGATGCAGAGGGAGTGCCGTGCCCTTGTTCTTGGGGAGCTGGGGGTGGGGCTACAGCCTGCCCGTCTCAGAGGGAACCCCCCTTTCTGACCCGCCTCCTGTTTCTTCAGCAGGTTTGAAGATTCCCTGTGTGATGCGGCAGGGGTGGGTCTCCAGGAACACGGTCTGAACACTGGAGTCCCCCAAGGTCCCATGTTCAAGTTTCCCACCTGAGGCAGAAAGAGAAGGCGGCCACCATCAGGCCCTGCCCCGGGGTTCCTGGGTCTGGCTCATCCCAACCGTTTACAGAAGTAGGAGAAATGAGTTCTGTTCCCAGGCCACCGAGTGTGTGGCATTTTACTATGGTGAATCAAAGGGAGAACAAACAGATGGACAGACCAACGGATGGAGGGCTGAGAAGGTGTTGGGGTATAAGGAGGGGAGAAATGGGCCTTTCAGAATGCTGCATTTGTGGGTGACAGAAATGTGATTTTCGTGTGGAAGATCACAGCTTGCTGGCCACAGCCCTGGGGGCCCCCAGGGCTGGAGGAGCTGCCTCTTCCTTGCTGCTGGTGGTGGGGGCGGTGCTTCAGGCCCAGTGTGCTCAGAGGGCCTGCGGCAAGCACGGGTGGGAGAAGCCTCCAGGGCTGGAGGAGCTGCCTCTTCCTTGCTGCCGGCTATGGGGGACCCTTCAGGCCCAGTGTGCTCAGAGGGCCTGGGGCAAGCACGGGTGGGAGGAATTCAGCAGACGTGTTCGTTGTTGGCATGCACGCTGAGGTTACACCTTGTTCTGTTTTCTCTCTCAGTGACCACTGGCAGGGGAGATGGGGATGCACCTGGGTGTGGACACGTGGGCAAGGCCTGGGAGGCTCCCCAGAGCTTCTGGGCAAGGACAGGGTGAAGGGGACAAATTCTATTAGTCAGAGGCTTCTGGGTGCCACAGGGGGGCAGCCAGCTTGGCTGACAAGGCCTCTGGGTAAATGGAGCTAAGAGCAGGTGCACTGGTGTGCCTGGGCGACTGAGGCGAGCACCACAGATGGGGCAGATGGAGCGAGAGATGATTTCTCCCGTCCTGCGGCTGGGAGTCTGAGCCCAGGGCGTGGACAGGGCCTCCTGAGGCCTCTTTGCTCAGGAGATGCTGTCTTCTCGCCAGGCAGTCCCTCTGTGAGTGTCTTTGTCTCCTCTCCTTATAGGGCAGCTGTCTTACTGGGTTAGCGCCCACTGGTGACTTCTCTTAACCTTCATTACTTCTCCAAGGAACTATCTCCAATATAGCCACCCAGGGAGTTAGGGCTTCAGCATATGATTTCTGGGGCCATAGCTCAGCCCCCAGCAGCCACAGATAAAACTCAAGTGAGAGGCAGCAATGGAGACAACTGGAGTGGGGTGAGCATGAGCCACCCAGGGGCCCATGAAGTTGGCAGGTATGGGGATGGGTGGTGTGGCCATGATTGCACAGGAGTGAGGGCACCTGCCCCTCCAGACCTGTACTGTCATGGGTCCTAAGATGCACCTGCCCCTGGGCCTGCCTATGCTTGTACCTTAGATCACCCGTACCAGGGACTGAGTGTCCCCTTCTCAGTTATCAACTTGATTAGGGCCGCAGAACTCATCTGGCTGGTTTCTCTTGGTGTCCATCCTGTTGAGTTGGTTGGAGGTCAGCGGGGTTCCCCACAAAAGGGTGGACACATTCCTGCTGCGGTTGGGCCCTCCATCAGCAAGGTCATGGGACTTCTCACCACGTGAGGCATTGAGGGAGGGTGTTTACAGAGGAGCACCTTCTTGGCCCTGTTGCTGGTCAGGGTCAACGTTGGGCCAAGTGTGTCTGGCTCCTTGTGCCCCCAGCACCAGATGGCTTCATTGTCACCATTTGTTACCTCTGGACCCAGTTCTGCTGTGAGGGAGACACGTGGGTGTAAGGGACCAGTTTGGAATGAGGGAGCCAGTCAGGCTATATGGGACTCACACAGTCAAGCTGTGAGTAATCCAGTCACACAGTGAGGGATGCAGTCCTGTTGTGAGGAACCCAGTCAGGCTGTGAGGGATCCAATCAGCTGTGAGAGATCCAGTCAGGCTGTGAGAGAGTCAGTCATCCTGTGAGGGATCCAGTCACCCTGTGAGGGATCCAGTCAGGCTGTGAGAGATCCAGTCATTCTGTGAGAGTCCCAGTCACCCTGTGAGGGACCCCGTCAGGCTGTGAGGGACCCGTCATCCTGTGAGAGATCCAGTCAGGCTATGAGGGATCCAGTCACCCTGTGAGAGATCCAGTCACTCTGTGAGAGACCCAGTCAGGCTATGAGGGATCCAGTCACCCTGTGAGAGATCCAGTCACTCTGTGAGAGACCCAGTCAGGCTATGAGGGATCCAGTCACCCTGTGAGAGATCCAGTCACTCTGTGAGAGACCCAGTCAGGCTATGAGGAATCCAGTCACCCTGTGAGAGATCCAATCAGGCTGTGAGAGAGCCAGTCATGCTGTGAGAGACCCAGTCATGCTGTGAGGGACCCAGTCAGGCTGTGAGAGACCCAGTCATGCTGTGAGGGACCCAGTCAGGCTGTGAGAGATCCAGTCAGGCTGCGAGGGACCCAGTCAGGCTGTGAGAGATCCAGTCAGGCTGCGAGGGACCCCGTCATCCTGTGAGGGACCCAGTCATCCTGTGGGGGACCCAATCAGGATGTGAGAGATCCATCTTGTGAGTCATCCAGTCACACTGTGAGGGACCTGGTCACCCTGTGAGAGATCTAGTCATGCTGTGAGGAATACAGTCACCCTGTGAGGGATCCAGTCAGGCCGTGAGGGATCCACTCAGGCTGTGAGAGATCCAGTCAGGCTGTGAGGGACCCACTCACCCTGTGAGGGATCCAGTCAGGCCGTGAGAGATCTAGTCAGGCAGTGAAGGACCCAGTCATCCTGTGAGAGTCCCAGTCAGGCTGTGAGAGATCCAGTCAGGCTGTGAGAGATCTAGTCAGGCAGTGAAGGACCCAGTCATCCTGTGAGAGTCCCAGTCAGGCTGTGAGAGATCCAGTCAGGCTGTGAAGGGAGCCAGTAGTGCAGCACAGAATTATTGGCTGCATCTGAGGTCTCCAAGGATAGAGAGAAGAGGTGGCATCCCAGAGCTGGACTCAGGGAATGTATTTCCTGCAGCATCTCAGAAAATCTTGCTCCCCGTGGTTTGGACACTGGCCATTGACTGGAGGAAGGGTCAGGGTTGGCAGTCCCAGGTCTGTAATGTGGGGGCTGCCAGGGGGCAGGTCAGGATGGTTCGTAATGAAACGTTCCAGACAGGCAGGGTAGGCCACTTGTCCATGGAGTTGACAGGAACCCCGGTGAGGCGCCAGCTGGAGGGACCATCGGGGCAGTGACCCTGGGTGAGTGGTCCGTCGTGGTGAAGGCCTCTGCCCCAACTTTCTCTGTACCATGAGAGTTAATGAACGCCTGTGAGGTCAGGTGGCCAGGGTGCAGCCTGCATGTTTTCTGTGTGTGTCCCTGGGGCAGGGTACTTCTGTGTCTGGTGGCTGCTGTGTGCAGCTGCACAGGTTGTGTACACTGCATTGCTGCATGGACATGTACCACCATCCATTGGGGGATCCAGGGCACCGTTCTCCAGGTGGGGTTGGAGGATGGGGGAAGTGGGGGGCGGTAAAGCCCATGCACCCCGGGAGTAGGAGCCCTGCTGCCCCCCCGGGTGTCCAGCCCCACCGTCCTCTGACTTGCGCTAAGGAGGAGATGATGCTATTTCTTGTTCTTTATTTGCCCAGAATGCCTGTTATTTTCTTTCTTTCTTTCAGAATCCAATTTTCTCCTGACATTTCTGCCCAAAGTAGCAAAGCCGACCTTTGTGAGAGAACTTTGCTGGCGGCCGCTCCCAGCTGCCGGCTCCCAGAGCTCCTGCCAGCCCATGCCTGCCCCTCCTTGGAGAGGGAGTGAGGCTCCAGGCTCCGGCCACCTGGTCCCTGCCAGCAGCTTCTGTGTCTCTCTGGGTGTGTTCCCCAAGGCTGGGTGGGCCGGGGGCCTCTGGCAGCCGACATCTGCTCTGCAGGACGTTGCTCTCTGTCCACTGGGGTTTTGTTCAGGGCCTCTGGAGAGGCCGGATCATGCCCATAGCTCTGTAAGATGCCCTGGTGGACGTGGAATCCTGGTGCCTCCCAGTTTGAATCTGTGGTCACAGTGGGGCTCTCGGCTCTGCAGAGAAGGGGTGGCTGGGGCCTGGGGCCTGCCTGGAGAGTACAGGTGGAGGACATGCTGGGTCCAGGGAGACACCTACCTGATGCCCCTTTCTCTTCCATGCCAATCCCTGAGCCCTGAGCAGGGAGCCACTGTGAGCCATCACGGGTATCTGGGGGACCTTGGCAGTCAGACCACAGAGCACTGAGCTCCCCGAGGTGCACACTGAGTGGGAAGGGCAGGTCCTGCCCCTGAGGTTCTTCCTGGATCCAAGTATCTGCCCCTGTTCTGACCTGGACAAGCTCCACTCATGTGACGACCCAGCCTCAGCTCCTCCCCAGCTCCAGGCCCAGGCATCGATCTCAGGCTCTGCAGGGCTGACAGGCAGCTCGCGGTCCGTGTGTGCCAGGCTGCTCTTGACTGCCCTCCCTGCACCTCCTGCTCAGTGGGGTCCCTCAGCGGCTTCTCTTGCCCCAGACAGCCTCCACCCCTGCCACTCCCTTCCTTGCTGTGTCTCATGGGAGGCTCTGGCGGCCCCGGCACCGGCCTTGGATGCACCTGCTTGACGATCTCTTCTGCTCTCTGCCTGGAATGCTCTGCGCCCACCTGGCTGCTCCCTCCCGTCTGTGCGGGGGTGAGCGGCTGCCTGATGGGCCTGTGCCCTTCCAGTCTGAGTGGCCGCCTCAGTGGACACCACCCAGGCTTTCCGCTGCTCTTCAGAACGAAACCTGGGGTCCTCCCCAGCCAGCAGGCTGGGTGTGGCCTGAGTCCCTCTCTGCCTGGCTCCTGGCACTGTCCCCTACCCCCTTCCACGGCTTGGAAGCCCCCTCCCCTGTCCTCAGCTCCTCTGGCCTGGGGCCTGGGGCCCCTCTCTGAGCGCTGCCGGCCGTGGCCCTTGCCCTCCCGTGTCAGGTCCTCGCAGCGCAGTGTGTCCGCTCTTCCTTCCGTTTATACCTTTGTAGTTTGACTGTGAGGTTCCAGAGGGACCTCTTCTTCCCTCCTGGGCCCACCCCCTCGTTCCTCAGCGCGGCCTATATTTGGCTCTCGATAAATTCTCGTTGTGGGAGTCGTCTAAATATAGGGCGCGTGTACGCTGTGTGAGTAAACAGCTCTGTGTAGCAGACACAGCCGTGCACCGTGTGCGGATAGTCAGCGCCCCAGCAGGGTAGCACCGCCGTCCCCCAACTCCGCCGCCCCCCGCCCCCGCCCCGCTGTCCCCCACTGCCATCCCCCCTCACCCGCAGGCGAGTGCGTCGCTCCCGGGGCCCTTCGGTGTCAGCGGCCACCTTGAAGGGCTGGCAAAGAGCTGTGGGCGCGTTGCTTCTTCCACGCAGAAGACTAATGGCTGCTCCTGTCCCCAGTACGTCCTAATGAGAGCAATTAAATATCATTATGGGAAGAGCAGACGGGTGCGTGAAGGGCTGGCGTCGCCGTGCTGATGGCCCTGTTGGGAGAGGGACTGGAAGTGGCCGCAGGTGACTGGTGTGGGAGCTGTGAGCGCCGTGTCCATCCGGAGGGGGGCAGCTCCCTGCAGGCTCCTTAGACTTGTGTGTGGGGAGCAGGCGGGGCTCAAGGTCCTCGGCAGACCTCACGTGTGTCCCCAGCCATCGACAGAGGAGGGCGAAGGAGAAAAATACATCAAAGCTGGGCTGCAGGCTGAGCCCACTGCCCAGTGCGCAGAGGCTAACTCTGGCCTCTAACCCTTTGTCTGTCCGTCTTGCAGAAACCTGTCAAGTAACCGGCTCACCACCCTCTCCTGGCAGCTCTTCCAGACGCTGAGTCTCCGGGAACTGTAAGTTGTGTTTTGAAAACTGAGCAGGTGGCTCAGCGGTGGTGGTGGTGGGACGGGGTGGGGGTGGGGAGAGAGGCTCTGAGCAGCGGAGCCACCTGCAGGCAGGGGCACACAGTGGGGCTCTGGGGCTGGGGCGGCGCCGTGTTCAGCGGGAACGGCCGCCCTGCTGCTTGGTTTCTGGTGCTCTTCCTGGACGCAGTGTATCTCAGAGGTCAGGGGCTGGTTTCTCACAGGGACTTGGTCTGTGATCTCTAGGTGATGAGGAATGGTGGCCCCGATATTTATAACAACACTAGCGGCGCAGGGCTGTGGAGGTGGCCAGGTGTGCTTTCCCTCGCGTGGCCTGTGACTTATCTCACAGGAAGGCATCATGGCGCTGGTGGGGCCAGCGGTGCAGACTCGGACTGCATGCCCTCCGGTCAGCTGCTCGGCCCGGTGTGGTATTCTGGGGAGCCCGGTGTTTATTCCATCTCCGTGTGGGCTGCTTGGCCATGCCTTGCTCCAGGACCAGTCAGTCCTCCCGAGCCCCGGCCACTCATCCTGCACAAACACTACAAGTGCTGGCCGACGAAAACACGTGGCCGCGCCTGGAAAGGATAACCCAGGCCGACGGGACCCCGGGACCCCGGCTGTGCAGGCGGCCGGCTTCTTCTGCTGGGGGGATCGCCAGGGAATCAGTTGGGAAAGCCGAGGCCTGGGTGGGTTAGGGGCCGGTGTTCCCTGGTTTGGTGACCAGACTCAGACTCACAGAAGACGGCTGGCTTCGCTGTCAACCAGGAAGCCATGAGCTGCGCTCTGGCACCACCACCTTCCCTGCAGAGCCAGCCGGCCGGGGAGCACAACGCGACACCTAGCGCCCCGGCGCCCCCACCCTGGGCCGAGCTGGGGTGCTGGCCTTATCCTCCCGGCCTAGGAGCCCTGTGGCTTCAGAGGCCGTTCCAGGGGTGGCGTTGGGGGACTTCTGGAAATGCCGCTGTGAGTGGGCGTCAGGTGCGGTGGTCAGGGTTCCCAGGCGCAGACAGCATGGAGTCAGCGCTCCTGCATTTGAGTGACAGGGAGAACGTGCCCCGAGCGCGGCAGACTGTCACAGGCGTCCCCGAGGTGGGTTGTTGCACCAGCAGTCGGCCCAGCCCGGGAGGTGAGCGTGCAGCTCCCGCTAGGCGCGTTGTGTTGTGCCTGCTGCTCGGCTCACAAGCGCAGTGTGGACCCAAAGCTGGGACCACCACGCCAGCCCGGGCGTCTATTCAGTAATTGCTCAGAAACTGGCTGCTTGTCATTGTTTCTCAGCTGCCTGAGATGCGTGGGGCCCCAGGGCTCTCCCCGTGGGGTCTCCCCCCTCCACCTGGAGAGGCCGGGGCAAGCACTGAGTGCCCTCTCTGAGATGTGCTTGGAGGTGGGATCCGTGGGTGTTGCCCTGGTGACCTGTGGCGTGAGCTGTGGAAGCAGGCATCTGTGGGTATGAGTTCCGAGCAGTTCAGGCTTCTCTAGAGGATCACGGGGTCCTGCATCACTCTTTGCCCAGGCCAGAGCCCACGAGTGGACTTGAGATAGGGAGGAAGGAGGTGTGGCTCCCGAGTCGGCCTGTGAGCGCCTCTGTGTCCCTGTGGCTAAGTAGGAGAAGCCTCCCTGGAGTGTCAGGAGACCGTGAGAGCCGCCACTCCGCCTGGGTCTGCTCTCTGAGGAAGAGCTGGACGTGAGAGCGGACACAGGGGCCGAGCGTGGGCTCTCGGCTAAGGCTGTGATGAAGATCCGAGCGGCTTGTCTGGGGAGCACAGGGAGGGCAGCTTCTTGTCCAGCCTCCTGATTAGTCCACCTGGTGCCCTTGACCTGGGCCTGGAGCTGGCCTATGCATGGACTGGACCCACGGAGAAGGGGTCCTGGCCCTGGAGCGGCGAGCGTACGGCACTGTGGCGGCAGCACAAGGTCACGGCAGAAGTGTGGGGCCCCACAAGAGCTGTGGGGACAGAGAGGAGCTGTTCTGTCGCCACAGGGGTCTCTGCTGCGTCCACTGGAGGACCCCTAGCAAGGGCTGACATCATCGGAGCTCCTGCTTGGGACCGAGTGTCTGCTGCCTTCCCAGTGGGGTCCAAGGAGAAGGAAAAGCACATAGTGAGCACCTGCTGCATACGTGGCCTGCCTTGTCCCTGAAAGAATCCGTGACGGAGGGGCCTTGTGGCCGGGTTTACAAACGAGGGCTTTAAGGTTCGGCCATGTGGAACCGTCCAGATCGCGTGGCAAGAAAGACAGCAAGTCTGGGTCACAGCCACCGGGTCTTCTGTTCCCGCTGCACTGGGTGCCGCTCGGCGTGCCCGGTGTCCCCCCCGGTAGCCGCGCTCAGGGGAGTGGACACAGACCAGCTGCCCCGTCACCACGACCCTGCCGTCAGCTTCTCTGCCCCAGGAGGGCAGCTCTGGGGCTGTTGCCGGCCGAGCACCCGGCTGCAGCCTCCCCCCCAGGTGCTGCTCCCCTCGCCGAGTGATGCCAGGCAGTCCCGGGCCTTGCTGTGCCGCGGTGGCCAGGGGTGGAGGGATTCGACTTGGCAGTTTCTGGTTATGTGAGACCAGAACGGTGCCTCCTTCCTGGCAGAAGGCTGAGCTGCCTTTCTGAAAGCCAGAGCGAGCGTTGGAAAGCCTGTTACGGGAAGAAAAGAAACACGGGTTCCGTGTGCGTGCCAGGGCGAGGCCGTGTGCCAGGAGGCAGGAAGCGTGTACCCCACAGCCAGTGGCCCAGGCACGTCGGGGGCGCCCTGCTCACACGCGCTGGCGTGATGAAGGTGGATCGGAAGAGTTCGTTTTCTTAAGGCAGCGCCATAATTCCTTCTGGCGTGATCTGCAGGCCTAATTGACATGGTGATACATGGACCCAGCGTCAGGGATGGGGTTGGGCCAGTTCTTGGCTTCTGCCCATCTGGGCCGTGACCACCTTGAGAGCTCTGAGAGAAGCCGCCACGCAGCCGTGCCAACAGCACTACTGCCACACTCCTGGCTTCTTTGTAGCCGCTTTTAATTCATAAAGCTGCAGCCCGTATTGTCACTTAACCTTATCCAGCTTGGGGACAAGAAATGTGCAAACAGAGCCTGGAGATCCCCTGGCTCGATGCTTGTGCCCAGGCTCTGCCTTAAGTCCCCACGAACTTGGAGGCCTAAGGCAGCGTGCAGGTCTTCTCCCCAGAATTCTGAACCCGGGTGCCGGCAGTGGTACCGGCAGTGGTGCTGGCAGGGCTGAGCTCCCTCTGGAGGCTCCGAGAAGGACTCTTCCTGCCTCTCGGCTCCTGGTGGCTCCTGGCACCTGTGGCTTGTGGCTGTGTCACTCCAGTGTCTACCTGGGTCCCCATGGCCGACAGCCCTGTCTCCTGTGCTGTTTGGCCCCATTAGATGTCCTTGGCCCTGTGACAGAAGGGCTGCTCTTGCTGATGGGGCCCCTGCCCATTTCCCCTGTGCGGCCCCGGGGTTGCTCTCGGCAGCACCGATGCTGTGTGCGTGTTGGGGGTGGGGTGGGGAGAGGAGCAGTGCAGCGGCAGCAGGAGAGAGATTCGCGCTCCCAGCTCCAGTCATGGCCGTGGCTGCTCTGCCGAGTGCCTGGACCTGCCCGGGTGGGGCCGTTACTCTGTGAGGTCCCCAAAGCCCGCGTGTCCATTGTGGGCAAGGACTGGTGTTGGCTGGTGCTGGTCCTTGGTGGCTGCCGCCCCGTTGTGATGAGGTGGGGGCTGTGCGGCAGCTGTCCCTGGAGCTCTGGCTGGAGGCTCTGCTGCCCGCATCCACAGAGGTGCAGTGCCCCTCTCCTGCACACCCCCCCCCCCTCGGGCCACCACACCCCTTCCTGCCCGTGCCTGACCCTTCTCCTGCCTCCTCTGCCATGTCCTCCTCTGCCTTCTCCCTCCGCCGCCCCGTTTCTTGGCCGCCCCAGGCTGGTGCCTGCCGTCCCTGTGCCCAGTGTCCCGTGTCTTCCGCTCCCAGTGAGGCCCGTGCTCACTGCCCTTGATTCCCGCTGCCCCCACTCGTGCCTGGTGCCATGCTCTTCTGTGTGGCACTGCGGGTCTCTTTCCATAGCAGCCCACAGCCAGTTCCCCACAGAGGGCCAGGCTACAAAGCACCAGTTCCTCTCCTCAGGTCCTCGGTTCCCTGAAAGCTAACACGTGCTCAAGTGCTTTGGAGTCGCCAGTTGTCAAAACCGCCTGGGTCTCAACCCCACCCTCGGTGCCGCCGGACTCACCCTGAAAGTCCTGAGAGAAGTGCACTCCCCGTGGTAAAGGACTGAATTTGCTGGGTGCCGTTCGCTTTGTGCGTTTGGACTGCTCCCGGCTGTGCGTCCTGCCCAGTAGCCCCATCGGGAGGGAGCTGACTTGCTCCAACTCCCAGGAAACCTCGGTGCAGAAAGGGTGCCTAGGCCTCTCCCCGCAGAGTTCCCGCCAGGCGGGGTGCCCTGGGGCGGGTCCCTCTCATCTGTCAGCAGCACCGAGCCCACGGCTGGACACCCACAGGTACTTAGTGGGGCTCTGGGAGTTCTGCAGGAATCCAGCTGGCTCCAGGGTGGGCTTCCGGTGTGTCTGGAAACAGCCACCCGCCCACGCCCCCAGGGAGAAGCGCTCTCCTTTTCTTTCTTCCTCTTTCATTCAGCAACGGTTGTGTGCTGGGCTCAGTTAAAGGACAAGATGGGCAAAATAGGCAGTGTCTCTGACCTCACAGGATCTTTGGGGCACAGCTAAACTAATTAAAAAATCTTTTTTAAAAATAATTTTATTTATTTGAGAGGTAGAGTTACAGACAGTGAGAGGGAGAGACAGATAGAGAGAGGTCTTCCATCCACTGGTTCACTCCCCAAATGGCTGCAACACCCAGAGCTGCGCCGATCTGAAGCCAGGAGCCAGGAGCTTCTTCCAGGTCTCCTACGCGGGTGCTTTCCCAAGCCATAGCAGAGAGCTGGACTGGAAGTGGAGCAGCCGGGACTCAAACAGGCGCACATATAGGAAGCCAGCACTGCAGGCGGCTGATGGCAAATGCCGGAAGGGAGAATCTAGCAGGGCAAGGGGCTGGGCAGTGAGGCGGCTTTTCCAAGAGGTGGCTGGAGAAGGCAGGGACAGCAGTGCCCAGGTCCTGGGGCAGGGGGCGGGGCCCGGGCGGCACAGAGGGAGGGGTCAGTGTGGCTGCAGGGGCAGGCTGGAGTGTAGGGTGCAGGGCTGGGGTGGCACAGGGAGCAGGGCCAGGGTGGCCTCAGGGGGCAGGGCCAGGGTGGTGCAGGGAGACGGGTCAGTGTGGCCTCAGGGGGCAGGGCCAGGTGGCCGTGGGGGTCTGTGTGGCTGCAGGGGCAGGGCCAGGTGGCCGTGGGGGTCAGTGTGGCTGCAGGGGCAGGGCCAGGTGGCCGTGGGGGTCAGTGTGGCTGCAGGGGCAGGGCCAGGGTGGCGCAGGGGGACGGGTCAGTGTGGCTGTAGGGGGCAGGCTGGAGTGTAGGGTGCAGGGCTGAGGTGGCACAGGGAGCAGGGCCAGGGTGGCCTCAGGGGGACGGGTCAGTGTGGCTGCAGGGGCAGGGCCAGGGTGGTGCAGGGGGATGGGTCAGTGTGGCTGCAGGGGCAGGACCAGGGTGCAGGGTGCAGGGCCAGGGCGGCGCAGGGGGAGGGGTCAGTGTGGCTGCAGGGGCAGGGCCAGGGTGGTGCAGGGGGATGGGTCAGTGTGGCTGCAGGGGCAGGGCCAGGGTGCAGGGTGCAGGCCAGGGTGCAGGCAGAGGGCAGGAAGGCGATGTGGCGTGTGGGCTCCACAGGCCTTCACTCCGGCTTCTTGGAGAGAGGAAGCCACAGAGGTGGACCACGGCTGATGCGTTTGAAAAGATCTCTTTGCCAGCCGAGTTCTGTGGGTGGGTCTTTTATTTAATTTACCTATTTAAGTTATCCAAGTGTCGTACGTTCCCTTCATGCCGTTTTAGGATTCATTTTTAAGTGAGTTTGTTAGTTTTGAAGCTGCAGAAGTTCATGGACTTACAGGCACCCTTGGGCTTCTTCCGTGATCTGCGGCTCCTCTCCCGTAACCCCTGAAGAGAGCAGGCGCCCGGGGCCGCCCAGCCCTGGAGGGAGCCGGGCCGTCTTGGCTCAGGCCCTCGCTGTCCGCCCGCAGGAGGCTGGAGCAGAACTTCTTCAACTGCAGCTGTGACATCCGCTGGATGCAACTGTGGCAGGAGCAGGGCGAGGCTCGGCTCAACAGCCAGGACCTGTACTGCGTGGGTGCCGACGGCACGCAGCTGCCGCTGTTCCGCATGAACATCAGCCAGTGTGGTGAGCGGGTGCCGGCCGGCCGTGGGGCTGCAGCAGGCAGGGGTGGCTCGCGTGGGCTCTGGGTTCCTGCACCGGGGGTCGCTCGGCTGTATTCAGGGCAGCTCAGCCCTGGGCCCGGGTGCAGACGTTTGAGACTGGAACCTGAGGCTGGACCCTGGAATCCGAGTCTCCAGGGAGCTCCCCACGGCACCTGAAGCTCCTGAGAACCGGAGCCCAGGGAGAGAGGCCGGGCAGGACAGTGGCCCTGCCCCACCCTGCATGGACAGGGGCCCGGCTGTGTGGGCTTTGTTCTGAGCCCTGACGCTGCTGGGAGGAACTGTGGGTTCCCAGGAGCGTGGGCGGTGGCACTGGAGCCACCGCTGGCCCGAGCTGTGCCGACACAGCGCCCTTTGTCTTCCCACCTGCCCCGGCCCCTCCCGCACCCAGACCTTCCTGAGATCAGCGTGAGCCACGTCAACCTGACGGTCCGGGAGGGGGACAATGCTGTCGTGACCTGCAACGGCTCTGGATCGCCCCTGCCTGACGTGGACTGGATCGTCACCGGCCTGCAGTCCATCAACACCCACCAGGTGGGCACGCGGACTCGGCCCGGCACGGGCTTAGTCTGCATGGAGGGAGCCGTTGGGGTCACCACAGAGTGTGCAGCGCTATGTCCAGCTGCTCTGACCTCGGGCAGTCTCCTCAGCCTTCCCCAGCCAGAGCGTCCGGGGTGAGCCCCTCCCTTCCAGGGCTAACGGAGCACCGCCTCCACCAATGCCCGGGAAGAACCCGGCCTGGTCTGTGTGCAGTCCCGGGAAGACCTCTGGCTGTTCCTTTTGATTCCTACGGGTGCTGGGGTGGGTGGGGGCAGCCCTGACTGAGTGCCCACTGGGGTTTCAGACAAACCTGAACTGGACCAATGTGCACGCCATTAACTTGACGCTGGTGAACGTGACCAGCGAGGACAATGGCTTCACGCTGACCTGCATCGCCGAGAATGTGGTGGGCATGAGCAACGCCAGCGTCGCCCTCTCTGTGCACTGTGAGTGCTCGCTGGCCGGCACGGCTCGGGGCGGGGCGGGGGCTGGGCGTAGGGGCTGGAGGGCAGCGGCCTGGCTCACGATGGGCAGAAACCCCAGAGAGGTGTTTCTGGGCCTCTGACTCCCATGATGTCCTTGGGACCCTGATGGACTGGCCCTTCCTGCCTGAGAGGGGGCCTTTCAGCTAAGGCGGGTCCAGGAAGCTGGGAGGAGGAGCCTCTTTCCCCTTGTGGGGGCTGGGGGGCACCTTGGCCCCTTCAGAGCCGGGTGGGAGGATGGGGCTCCTGGCAGGCAGCGCTGGGGCCTCAGCTGCTTCTGCCCGCAGACCCCCCGCGTGTGGTGAGCCTGGAGGAGCCCGAGCTGCGCCTGGAGCACTGCATCGAGTTCGTGGTGCGCGGCAACCCCCCACCCACGCTGCACTGGCTGCACAATGGGCAGCCGCTGCGCGAGTCCAAGATCATCCACGTGGACTACTACCAGGAGGGCGAGGTCTCCGAGGGCTGCCTGCTCTTCAACAAGCCCACGCACTACAACAACGGCAACTACACGCTCATCGCCAAGAACCTGCTGGGCACCGCGAACCAGACCATCAGCGGCCACTTCCTCAAGGAGCCCTTCCCAGGTGAGGTGGAGAGCAGGAGCGGCTCCTGCCCCGGTGACCAGGGCCCCGCTTCCTGTAGGCCAGGACAGCATCTCCTGCTCCCTGGTGGCCACAGGAGAACCCCCCGGCCCCACACAGCAGGGCAGGAGAGCACGTGGGCAGAGGGGCACAGCAGGGACTGCAGAGTTGGAACCCCAACCCTCCCTTTCCTAGTTGGGGTCCTGGTCTGTGAAATGGGCCGGTTACACTGCTCCCACGAGGGTCTTGTGGCTTCTGGCCGCCGTAAGGTATGTGAAACACGTGTCACAGGCTGTGGGCCCTTCTCCCTGGGGGCTTGGGGGCTCGGTTCAGGCAGAGGCCTCAGGGCTGTGGCTCTTTCCTGCCTGGGCCTGTAGAGAGCGAGCAGCAGCCACGGATGCCCTAACAGTGCTCAGCGGAGCAGACCACGGCTCGTAGCTGGACTGGGAGGGTTTTGTGAGGTTGAGTTTAGAGCAGTGAGCTGTCCTGTCTGGGCCAGGATGTGTCAAATCCATTGCCACTGCTGGGGGAGGAGACACCAGGAGTTAGTGACAGGGGCTGCAGCGCCTGTCAGTGGCTCTGTGATGGGCAGGTCTCTGCCCACGGGGCTGTGCGCCTTTGCCATGTCCATCCGTCTACTTACATGGAGCACGCAGTTACGTGCAGAGGTTTACTTCTCTCACAGTCCTGGAGGCTCAAGGTTGTGGTGCTGGCCCTGTCAGGACCTCAGGGTGGACAGGGTCACCATGGCAGGAGCACGTGTGAGAGGAGAGGTCACGTCTCCAAGAGGAAGCCTGGGAGGCACCAGGGTCCCAGGATCCCTGACCTACGGACATCCCACCGGATCTACCCACCTCACAGAACCACCCATAAGCAGCAAGCACCAGCCCAGGGCCCTTGGGGGGCGTGAGCAGGAGGTACCCAGGCCAGTGTGCTTGCTGACCTTGGTGATTTGTGCTGGGGACGGACTGGGCAGGGGAAGCCTGAGGCTGATAGGAGCACGCATGTGCACATACTGAAGACTGAGGGCACATGTGTGTGCACACACTGAAGACTGATAGGATGTACACGTGTGCACACGCTGAGGACTGAGAATGCATGCGTGTGCACGCGCTTAAGCCTGATAGGATGCATGCGTGTGCACATGCCGAAGACTGATAGGATGCATGTGTGTGCACACGCTGAAGACTGATCGGATGCACACGTGTGTGCACACGCTGAAGACTGATAGGATGCACGTATGTGCACACGCTGAAGCCTGATAGGACACGTGTGTGTGCACATGTGTGGTCTGTGTGAAGGTTACTGCACAGCTGTAATACCAGGGCTTGCGTGTCTCTGTGCCAGGGGGCTTGGTCTCGGGGCCTCAAACGTAGGCTGCACCCAGGGCTGCATGTGAAGTTCATTTCTTCCCCTGAAGTCTGGGGGATGAAGAATCTCCCCAGGGTGGGGAGACTGGCACCCCGTGTGCCCGGCCAGAAGCCTCGGGACCCCTCCCGTCGGGCCCCGCTGGGTGCTGTTTAGGCAAGTTGGAGCGTCCTGGCCGCGGCCTCTGGGTGCTGAGCTTTGCTTGGTTGGGCTGCAAAGCCAGGCCAGGCCGTGCTGACGTAAAGACCAGCAGGAGAGGGCAGGAGCCCCGGCCCCTCGGGGGAGGTCCCGAGAGCTGGGGAGGCAGAAGCAGGTGTGGGGTGGGAAGAAGCCCTTTGCCTCCTGCAGCCCCCGACCCCTCCTCTGTCCTCTGTGGTGCAGCAGCTCCATGCCAGTCAGTGGGCCTCTGTGATGAGCTGTCAGCGCCCCTTAGGCCGCAGGTGCTCCAGGTGGGGTCCCTAGACCAGAGGCCTTGGCAGCAGCTCAATGCTCCAGCCCCACTCAGACCAGTGGAGGCCGAGTCCTGGGGTGGGGTCTGGGAGCTGGGCTTTAGGGAGACCCCGCCCCCTTGCACTCTGCTTCCAGGGCATTTGGTGGGAGGGAGGGAGGGCAGAGCTGCAGAGCAGCTGGGGGCCTGGTTCATGGCTGCCAGGGCCCCAGTGGCGTCTGCCTGCCTGCTCTCACTTCACACCCGAGAGGAGCCACGTGGGAGGAGGAAGGGTGATTTCGGCGCATGGTTTGGAGGTTCGTGGTCCAAGCTCAGCTGCCCCATTAGTCTGGTGTCTGCTGGAGCCGAGCCGAGGGTGACCCCAGGACTTGGCAGGGAGAGAGACGGGGAGCAGGTGGGCTGGGCTGCCCCACCCTCTCATGAGGGGGAAGCCCCCCCCCCGCACCCTAAAGGCCAAACACCCCAATGAGATGCAGGCTCCTCACCTCACCCCTCAGCCGGTCCTGTCCTGTGGAGCACTGGCTTACTGAGCCCGTGTCAGACGGACAGCAGCGGATGGCAGGGAAGGGGCCCTGTGACAGAGTCCTTGTGCCCAGGAGGCCGTGGGAGCCAGCAAGGCATCTGGTAACCTGCCGAGCGAGCCTCCCCCGAGTGGGCCCTGGGTCTGGGCTGCACGCGCTTCTGCCCTGGGTCTGGGCTGGATGTGCGCTTCTGCCCTGGGTCTGGGCTGGATGCGCGCTTCTGCCCCTCTGGGCCCCGGCGGCAAAGCACAGAGGAGCTCTGCCACCTTGCAGACCCAGCCTGGCCACCGCCTGGCGTGGGGCTCAGGGCCTGGCCAGCACTCTGTGGAGGGCGTGAAGCGCAGTCACTGCCGCTGCCCGGCTCCTCATCTGTAAACGGCACCAGCACAGCATCTCCCCTGGGGCAGCGCAAGGGCTGAGGACCTGTTGGGCGCCCGTGTCTCTGGGCAGAGCCGAGGCTTGCACAGCATCTCCCCCCCCGGGGCAGTGCGAGGGCCGAGGACCTGTCAGGTACCTGTGTCTCTGGGCGGAGCCGAGGCTTGTGCAGCATCTCCCCCAGGGGCAGCGCGAGGGCCGAGGACGTGCTGGGCGCCCGTGTCTCTGGGCAGAGCCGAGGCTTGCACAGCATCTCCCCCGGGGCGGCTTGCACAGCATCTCCCCCGGGGCGGCTTGCACAGCATCTCCCCCAGGGCAGTGCGAGGGCCGAGGACGTGTTGGGCGCCCGTGTCTCTGGGCGGAGCCGAGGCTTGCTGCTGCGGGTGACTGCGAGGGTTCTCGGGATCCTGACGAGGGGCTCTCAGAGTCGTCCGCTGTTGCTTCTCACCCGCAGTCTCGGGACCCCCGCCCAATGTCCCAGTGCTCACTCCTGGTGACGTTTTTGGCAGGAACACCACAGCAGGGGACGCTGACTTTATCGTCTGCCCACGATCCCGCTGCACTTCTGCACTGCACTGGCTGTTCCCTTTTGGAGTGAATGAGAAGAGTGCATTAAGACATCTCATTCATTTAATCCTCTGCCCGAATGCCTGCAGTGGCCTGGGCTGGCCCGGGCCAGGGCTGGGAGCCAGGAACTCCTTCCTGGTCTCCCACATGATTGGCAGGGACCCAAGTACTCGAGCCGTCGCCTGCTGAGCCTGGATATGCATCAGTAGAAAGCTGGATTGGGAGTGGAGCTGGGACTTGGCGAACATCTTGAGTGCCAGGCCCACAGTCCAGTGAGCACAGTGTCTTCAACCGGCCCGAACAGCTTGTTTCTCACCGTTCTTCCACATCCCACTGCTGGTTCTTGCCTACACGTTTCTCCTGGGCAGGGAGCAGTTTCCCTGGCCCTGCCCAGGTAGCCCACGTACTGTTTGCTGGGGCAGCCAGAGTGAAGCCCCCGACTGGGCCTTCAGCCACAGACGGTCACGATCTCGCTGCTTGGAAGCTGAAGTCTGAGGCCACGGTGTGGGCAGGGCTGGGTCCTTCTGAGGCCTCGCCCTCGGTGGGCACGTGCTGGCTCTCCCTGTGTCTACGTGCTCATCCCTCTGTGTGTGTCTGTGTCCCAATGTCCGCTGCTTCGGGGACAGCAGCCCATGGCCTTAGGAGGCACGCCGTGGCCTCACCTTGGGTGTCTCCAGATGCAGTTACCTTCCTGGGTACTGGAGTTAGGGGACACGGATCAGGGAGTGACAGTCTGTGCTGGGTGCTCTTTTGTGGCTCCGATCGTCCCACGTTGGCCTGGGCCCCTCTCTGTCAGCTCTGTGCCCCTCCTCAGGCCCCTGCAGGCCCCAGGCTCTCCCTGCCCCTGCTCCTGCCCCTGCCCCAGCCCGACAGCGTCATTTCCCCAAGGAGTCCTCACTGGGCGGTGCCAGCTGTGCCCTTGGGGCGAGTCTGGGGGGCGAGCAGGGGAGCCGAGCTTGTATTTGGATCCAGCTCTAATCCTTCTTATTAAAAAGTTTTAAATTTGAATTTATTAATTTTTAAATTTTAAAACAAGTTTGATTGACATGCAACATTTGCACATTCTTCTGGGGCACATCTAAACATGTACTCATTTAAATGTACTCATACGCCAGTCACATTGGGCAACTGGCCTGTCTGTTCCCCTCTCTCGTCTCCTATGTCCTCGTCCAGTGAACGGCAGTCACCCCACTGTTCTGCGGACACTGCCACCTGCTCCTATGCAGTGTTTATTTGTTTTAGGCTTTTACTTGCTTATTTATTTGAAAGTCAGAGCTACAGATAGACAGGGAGAGAGAGAGAGAGAGGTCTTCCATTTAGCTGGTTTACTTCCTACATGCTTGCAACAGCCAGGGCTGGGCCAGACAGAAGCCAGGAGCCAGGAGCTTCTTCCACGTCTCCCACGTGGGTGCAGGGGTCCAAGCATTGAGCTATCTTCCACTGCTTTTCCCAGACTATGAGCAGGGAGCTGGATGGGAAGTGGAGCAGCCGGGACATGAACTGGCACCCAATGGGATGCTGGCGTTGCAGGTGGCAACTTTGCTCAGTGCCTGCCCTCTATATGGTGGTTAATGCATGGCTGTGAACCCCCCTGTGCTGTGGACCCTGGGACCTACTGCATCTGACTGCGTGCTGGCTCCCATCACCCATCCTCCCTCTGCCCCTCCAAGCCTGTGGTAACTGCCATTCTAAGTTCAGATTAAATATTTGTCTTAAAACTTCCACATAAGAGATAGAACATGTGGTGTGTGTCTTTCTCTGACTTGTTTCACTTAACACAATTATCTCCAGATCCATTAATTTTGCTGTGAATGTCAGATTGTATTTTCCTGTGGCCACAACTCCGTTGTGTATGTACACGGTTTTCCTTGTCTGTTCAGCCGTGGCGGGCACCTGGGCTGATTCCACATCCTCACTGTTGTGAGTTGTCCGGAATGAACCTGGAAGTGCGGGCGTCGTGCAGGGGCTGACTTCATTCCCTGTGACTCCATCTGGAGTCGTGTGGTAGGGCTGTGGTCTCCTCTCCGCTTCCCGAGGAGCCTCCAGAGTGGCTGCACGTCCCCGCCGACAGTGAATGTCCACGTCCCCGCCGACAGTGAATGTCCACGTCACCGCCGACAGTGAATGTCCACGTCCCCACCGACAGTGAATCAGGGCTCCCTTCCCCCACATTCTCACGGCACCTGTTATTTTTGTCTTTTTCCAAATAGCCACTGTGATTAGAGTGAGATGCTGCCTCACCGTGGCCTTGGTTTGCGTGTCCCTGGTGGCTCGTGCTCCTGACGGCCACTCGCGTGTCTTCCTCCGAGGAAGGTCCATTTAGATCCTTGCCTGTCTCTTAACTGGGTTGATGGTTTGTGTTGATTCTTCCTCCTGCGTTGTGGAGGTTAATCCTTGTCCGGTGAGCAGTTTGCACATGCTCTCTCCCATTGTCAGCGGTCCCCTCCCTGTTGATGGTTCCTTGGCTGTCAGAAGCCCCTTGGCTTGATGTAGCCCCATTTCTCTAGTTCTGCTTTTGCCGCCAGTGCTTTTGGGGTCTTACTCAATAAAGTGCTGCCGAGGCCAGTGTCTTGAGGTGCTTCCCCTGTGATTTCTGCAGTAGTTTCAGAGTTCCAGGTCTTGCATTTGGGTCTCTGGCCCATTCGGAGTTGCCTTTTGTATAGGAGGAGAGGCAGGGTTCTAGTTTCATCCTCTGTTTCTGGATCTCCAGTGTCTCCGGCGCCGCCTATTGAGGAGCGTGTCCTTCCTTCCGTGTGCGTTTTGGACACCATTGTCAAACACTAGTTGGGTGCAGATGTCTGGATTATTTTCTAGGGTCTCTGCTCTGTTGCTCTGGGTCTGTTTTTATGCCAGCGCCGTGCTGTTTTGATTCCGATAGCTTTGTGGTGTGACTTGAAATCTGGTTCTGTGGTGCTTCAGCTCTGCCCATTTTGGTGACTGCTGGGGGTATTCAGGCTCTTTCTTGCTTACATGGATTTTTGGTTTTTTTCTTAGTGTTCTGAAGAATTTCATTGGTTTTTTGATGGAGATATTGTTGAATCTGCAAATAGCTTTGGTGACATGGGACATTTCAATAATGTTGGTTCTTAAAATCCATGAACATGGACCTTCTTTCCATTTTTTGAATCTTCAATTACCTTCACTAGTATTTTGTAATTTCATTGTAGAGGTCTTTTATTTCTTGGTTAAATTTATTCTAAGGTGTTTTATTTGCTACCTTTTGGTAGCTATTATGATGAGATTGCTCTTTACACATTTTCTTGGTGAGTTCATTATTAGCTGGAAATGTAACTGTAACTTGACGGAATTTGTCCAAGTTCTGATGGTCTCTGGGTGGTGTCCTGAGTTCTGATGATCTCTGGGTGGTGTCCTGAGTTCTGATGGTCTCTGGGCGTCCTGAGTTCTGATGGTCTCTGGGTGGTGTCCTGAGTTCTGATGGTCTCTGGGTGTCCTGAGTTCTGATGGTCTCTGTGGTGGTGTCCTGAGTTCTGATGGTCTCTGGGTGTTCTGAGTTCTGATGGTCTCTGGGTGTCCCAAGTTCTGATGGTCTCTGGGTGTCCTGAGTTCTGATGGTCTCTGGGTGTCCTGAGTTCTGATGGTCTCTGGATGTCCTGAGTTCTGATGGTGTCTGGGTGTCCTGAGTTCTGATGGTGTCTGGGTGTCCTGAGTTCTGATGGTCTCTGGGTGTCCTGAGTTGTGATGGTCTCTGGGCGTCCTGAGTTCTGATGGTGTCTGGGTGTCCTGAGTTCTGATGGTCTCTGGGTGTCCCGAGTTCTGATGGTCTCTGGGTGTCCTGAGTTCTGATGGTCTCTGGGTGTTCTGAGTTCTGATGGTCTCTGGGTGGTGTCCTGAGTTCTGATGGTCTCTGGGTGTCCTAAGTTCTGATGGTCTCTGGGTGGTGTCCTGAGTTCTGATGGTCTCTGGGTGTCCCGAGTTCTGATGGTCTCTGGGTGTCCTGAGTTCTGATGGTATCTGGGTGTCCTGAGTTCTGATGGTCTCTAGGTGTCCTGAGTTCTGATGGTCTCTGGGTGGTGTCCTGAGTTCTGATGGTGTCTGGGTGTCCTGAGTTCTGATGGTCTCTGGGTGTTCTGAGTTCTGATGGTGTCTGGGCGTCCCGAGTTCTGATGGTCTCTGGGTGTTCTGAGTTCTGATGGTCTCTGGGTGTCCTGAGTTCTGATGGTATCTGGGTGTCCTGAGTTCTGATGGTCTCTGGGTATCCTGAGTTCTGATGGTCTCTAGGTGTCCTGAGTTCTGATGGTCTCTGGGTGGTGTCCTGAGTTCTGATGGTCTCTGGGTGTCCCGAGTTCTGATGGTCTCTGGGTGGTGTCCTGAGTTCTGATGGTGTCTGGGTGTCCTGAGTTCTGATGGTCTCTGGGTGTTCTGAGTTCTGATGGTGTCTGGGCGTCCCGAGTTCTGATGGTCTCTGGGTGTCCTGAGTTCTGATGGTCTCTGGGTGTCCTGAGTTCTGATGGTCTCTGGGCATCCTGAGTTCTGATGGTCTCTGGCTGTTCTGAGTTCTGATGGTCTCTGGGTGTCCTGAGTTCTGATGGTCTCTGGGTGTCCTGAGTTCTGATGGTCTCTGGGTGTCCTGAGTTCTGATGGTCTCTGGGCGTCCTGAGTTCTGATGGTCTCTGGGTGTCCCGAGTTCCGATGGTCTCTGTGGTGGTGTCCCAAGTTCTGATGGTCTCTGGGTGGTGTCCCAAGTTCTGATAGTCTCTGGGTGGTGTCCCAAGTTCTGATGGTCTCTGGGTGTTCTGAGGTTTCTCTATGTGTAGAATCTTGTCATCTGCAGACAGGGATAATTTGACTTCCTCTTTTGTATTTGTTCGATTTTTAGTTCTTTTTCTTGCCTAATGGCTCTGTCAAAACTTCTAGTATTGTATTGAATAAGAGTAGTGAGAGTGCTCATTCTTGCCTGTTCTAGACCTTGTTGGAAATGCTTGTAGGTTCTCACCATCCGGCATGGTGTTGGCTGTGGGTTTATCACATAAAGCCTTTAGTGTGATGAGGTTTGTTCCTGGTCCACCTGATTTGCTCCGGGTGTAACCAGAATGGATGGTGCACTTCCTAGGAGGTTGTTTTTCTGCAGCTGCTGAGATGCTCACATGATGTTTTGTCCTTCACTCTGCTGTGGGATACGCCTCATTTATTGATTTGAGTATGTTGGACCATCCCGTTGTTCTTAGGGTAAATTCCAGTGATATGTCGGTGGATTCGATCGCTGGTGTTTGTTGGGAATCTTGCATCTCTGTTCGTTGGGGTATTGGTCTCTAGTTTTGTTTGTGTCGTTGTGGCCTTGTCTAGTTTCAGAAGCAAGGTAAGGCTGTCCTCATGGAATGAGCTTGGCTGAGTTCCTTCCCGTCTGATATTTTAGGATAGTTGTAGAATTGATGTTAGTTCTTGCTTAAAATTCTGGTTGAGGAGCAGGCATCAGGCATAGCTATGAAGACATTGCCTGGGTGCCTGTGTCCTGTTTAGGAGTGCCTGAGTTTGCCTGATTTGCACTTCCTGGTAGACAACAGGCGATGACTCCAGTAGTTGGGTCCCTGCCACCCACATGGGACGCTGGTCCAGCCTTGGCTGTGGTGCGTATTTGGAGAGTGAGCCAGGGATGGGAGTTCTGTCTGTCTCTGTGTCTCTATCTCTCTGTATCCACTACCTTTTAAATAAAAATGAGTAAATAAATAGTTTGACCTACCTTAGTAGTGAGGCCTTCTGGTCCTAGGCGTTTCATTGTTGGGAAACTTATTACTGATTCAGGCTCATTCATCATTATCGGTTTGTTCAGATTGTCTCCCTCTTCATGATGCCACTTCTGTAAGTTATATATAACCAGAAATGTATCCATTTCTTCTAGGTTTTCAGTTTTATTGGCATGTAGTTATTTATAACAGTCCCTAATGATCCTTTGTCTTTCTATGGTATCAATATAATATCTCCTTTTCATCTCTGACTGTTTTAAAAAATTTATTTATTTACTTGAGAGGTAAAGTTACAAACAGAGAGAAGGAGAGACAAAGAGAAAGGTCTTCCATCTGCTGGCAATGGCCAGAGATGGGCCAGTCAGAGCCAGGAGCCAGGAGCTTCTTCTGGGTCTCCCATGCACGTGCAGGGGTCCAAGCACTTAGGCCGTCTTCTACTGCTTTCCTAGGCCATATTAGAGAGCTGGATCAGAAGAAGAACAGTCAGGACTTGAACTGGCACCCGTATGGAATGCCAGCGCCACAGGTGGAGGCTTAGCCTACTATGCCACAGTGCTGGCCCCTATTCCATTTATTTTTGATTTGATATTTATTATTTATTTCTTCCTACTAACTTTGAGTTTGGTTTATTTTTGTTTTTCTAGATGCTTAAAATGCAATGTTCTGTTTATTTGATATCTTTCTGTTTTTTTTTTTTTAATGTTGGTACTTCCTGCTATGAATTTTCCCCTTAGAACTGCTTCTTTTTTGTTTGTTTGTTTTTAAAGATTTATTTATTTATTTGAAAGTCAGAGTTACACACAGAGAGGAGAGGCAGAGAGAGAGAGAGGTCTTCCATCTGCTGGTTCACTCCCCATTTGGCCACAACGGCCATAGCTGGGCCTATCTGAAGCCAGGAGCCAGGAGCTTCTTCTGGGTCTCCCATGCAGGTGCAGGGGCCCAAGGACTTGGGCCATCTTCTACTGCTTTCCCAGGCCATAGCAGAGAGCTGGATCCGAAGTGGAGCAGCCGGGACTTGAACCGGTGCCCACGTGGGATGCACGCACTGCAGGTGGCGGCTTTACCTGCTATGCCACAAGGCCGGCCCCTGGTTGGTTTTTAAAGATTTGTTTATTTTGTTTGAAAGGGAGAGTTACAGAGAGGGAGAGAGAGAGGTCTTCTGTCTGCTGGCTCACTCCCCAGATGTCCACAAGAGTGAGCATTGGGCTGGGGTGAAGCCAGGAGCCAGGAGCTTCTTCTGGGTCTCCCACTTGGATGCAGGGGCCCAAGGACTCGGATCATCTTTCTTTCCACTGCTTTCCCAGGCCGCAGCAGGGAGCTGAATCAGAAGTGGAGCAGCTGGGACTGGAACTGGCAACCATAAGGGATGCTGGTGCTGTAGGTCGCAGCTTCATCTGCTCCACCACACACAGGTCCCTTAGAACTGCTCTTGCTGTATCCTCTAAGTGTGAATATATTATGTTTCTATTTTCGTTATTTCAAGGCATTTTTGAATTTTCTTATTGATTTCTTCGGTGACCCATTGTTCATTCAGAACCACATTGTTTGTGCAACTTCTAGAGTTGGTTTTGTTGTTGATTTCTAGTTTTATTCCATTGTGGTCAGAACTGTTGCATGATGCATGATATGATTTTGATTCCTTGGGAATCTGTGGAGACTTGTGGGCTAGCATGGGGTCTTCCCTAGAGAATGTTCCACGTGCCGGTGGACAGAATGCAGGCTCTTCAGCTGTTGGGTGAGGCTCTCCCTTGCTGGCCACTGGGTCCGTTTGGCCTGCAGTGTAGTTCAGCGCTGACTTCCCTGTGACTTTTGTCTGGGTGATCTGTCTGTTGATAGACGTGGGGTGTTGAGTCCCACACTGTTCTTGCATTGGAACTGGTCTCTTTCTTTACATCTAACTTTTATAAAATGAGGTGCTCCAAGATTGGCGTAGGTACAGTTACAATGGTGTGATTTCCTGTCAGCTGATCCCTTGTCAGCACCCAGGGGCCTTCTGGGTCTGTGCAGTGTCTGTCTTCATGTCTGCATTACCTGATATGGGGGTGGCTCCCCCGCTCACTGTCCGTCTGTGGGGACAACCTTTCCGCCCCCCACCCTGCTTTCACCCTGTGTGTGTTCTCTGGAGAAATACTGTTGGCTCTTGTTTGTGTATTTTAATTGGAATTTACCCATTTACATTCAAGGTTACTATGGATAAGTAATGATCCAGTCTTTTCGTTTTCAGAAATTACTGTTGCTCATGTGAGTCTCCTGGTTCTCTTTCTGGATGGTGTGTATGGCTGTGTGTTTTCACGATGGTTCTTCTGCCTGCGGCTGTGTGTTTACACGATGGTTCTTCTGCCTGCGGCTGTGTGTTTACACGATGGTTCTTCTGCCTGTGGCTGTGTGTTTTCACGATGGTTCTTCTGCCTACGGCTGTGTGTTTACACGATGGTTCTTCTGCCTGCGGCTGTGTGTTTTCACATGGTTCTTCTGCCTGCGGCTGTGTGTTTTCATGATGGTTCTTCTGCCTGCGGCTGTGTGTTTACACAATGGTTCTTCTGCTTCTGCATGTCCGACCCCACACACGTGTTTTGTGAGGCTGGCCTGGCGGTGATGAATTCCCTCACCTGTGCCCATGTTGGAAAGTCTGTGTCTTGCCTTTGTTTATGAAAATTAAGTTGCTGGATTCAGTGTTCCTGGCTGGCAGCTGTTGTCTTTGAGAGCTTGGGATGTATCAGCCCTTCCCTGTGTGGCCTGTAAGGGTTCTGTGAACGATCTGCTGCTAACATCACAGGCCCTAAGACGAGGGCCTGGCGCTTCCTCTGTGCGTTCTCTTTGTGCTGCGCTGTTCTGGCTCAACTGTGACACAAGACTTTCTTTGGCCCTGTTGGTGGGGTGCCTGTTCTGGTGCCGGGATGCAGGTTTTCCCAGTCTTCTTTGTGGGGTGCCTGTCCTGGTGCTGGGGCACAGGTTTCCCAGTCTTCTTTGTGGGGTGCCTGTCCTGGTGCTGGGGCACAGGTTTCCCAGTGCTCTTTGTGGGGTGCCTGTCCTGTTGGGGTGCAGGTTTTCCAGTCCTCTTTGGCCCTGTTTGTGGGATGCCTGTGATGGTGCTGGGATGCAGGTTTCCCAGTCTTCTTTGTGGGGTGCCTGTCCTGGTGCTGGGGCACAGGTTTCCCAGTGCTCTTTGTGGGGTGTCTGTCCTGGTGCTGGGGCACAGGTTTCCCAGTGCTCTTTGTGGGGTGCCTGTCCTGTTGGGGTGCAGGTTTTCTCACCCTCTGCTCCTGTCTGTGCATCAGAAATCCCCCATGTTTGAACAGGTGTTTCACTGTTTCCCACAGGTCTCGGAGGCCGTCTTCGCTCCCTTTGAAGTAGTTTTCTCCCCATCTGATGGGTATTTCAGAAGACCTGGCTTCAAGCTCAGATGTTACTTCTGCGTGACTTGTCTGTGGCTGGGCTGTCCACAGAATCTTTCTTTCACTTCCTGAGCTCCTCATTGCTAAGATTCCCTCATCTAGATGGTCCTAGATTCTAGAGGGAGGGACTCCCAGGGCCTCCTGTGCCACTGACCAGAATCCGCTCCTTGGACTGATCTGGGGAACTTCACCCTGAGGCTGACCCGGGAAGCCCCTCTGCAGCACTGTCCCCGTGCACTGTCCCCGTGCTGTGGGCCTGAAGGGGGATGGGCTGTGTGTAAGGCAGTAGATCTGGGTCAACTCCTCACACGGTACTGAAGCTAGCGCCCAGGTGGGCCCCTGTCCTGAAACATTGTCTCTTGTTCCTGCTCCACCTCGAAGACCCCCCAGCCCTGCAGTGCAGCATGGGGGTACACCAAGGAGCTCGTGTTGGTTGCCGTGGAAACAGGGATGCTGGTGAGCGGGGGGGGGGCGAGCGGCTAGGACAGCGTGTTCTGGGTTTTGTTGCACGTGTTAACTCTCTCCATCCTCTTTTGCAGAGAGCACAGATATCTTTGACTTAGGTAAGTCTCCTTCGCTGTTGTTCTGAGTGCGTTGATTCTGAGACCTTTGACAACCGTGGAATCCACAAAGCTTTCCTGGTGCAGCTCGCCCCGCCCACGGTGGCAGAGAGCGTGGTGGGCGTGAGCAGGTGGGGGGGCAGAAACATGGCTCGGGCAGTTCTGACCCCTCTTTGTGGGTGGTTGTTCCATGTCTCAGTTTCCCCAGGGAACCCCTGAGTTCTGGCCATGCTGTGGGCTGCCCTACCCACAGGAGAGGGGCTTTGGGGTTTCCTATGCCCTGGCACGCCCCCCTCGCTGTCTCCATTGTCCTTGCAGAGAGAATGGAGGTCTCTGACCCTGCTGTGTTCTCCCTGGTGTTGGGAGCCCAGCCGCCGGCCAGCTCCCCTGGGGGGGAGGTGGGATTGTGGGGTCTCCTGACAGCTCCTGTGTCCTGGGTGGGATTTTGAGCTTCGATTTAGAGAGGATTTGGTGTCAGGGATACACAACCCTAAAAGGCTGGGATTTTGCTTGAGGTGGGCAGGGAGACTGGCGTGTTGACCCTTTCTTCCCTGTGGGGGAGTGGGGGTGGCAGCAGCGAGGGCCGTCTGCCTGGGGCTGGCTGGGTGAGGCTGCTCCGGGCTCAGATGGTTCCGTTTTCCACCTGAGTCACTGCAGTCAGGTAGGGGAGGGGGGGGGCTGGGCTGTCTGTGGGGCCCAGGAGCAAGAGGGGGGTCCAGGCAGGCAGAGGAAAGCCTTGTCTGCCCGGTGGAGCTGCAGTGTTGGCAGCAGCTGCCACCAGGAAGGCCTGCTCATCCCACGCTGGCCGGGACCCCAGGCCTCTTCTCCAGCCTGGAGCCGGGTGCACTGAGCCCGGGTGGTGGTACTGTCCCTGGGGTGGGGCGGGGTGCGAGTGGAGGCTGCTCTTCCTCTGGAGCCTGCTCTGGGCTGTTGGCTTGGCAGGGAACTGGTCTCTGAGGCTGGGCAGAGCCTGGGAGGCCAGTGGTTGGAGACTGGCTTCCAGATGGCTCCACTGGAAGCTGGGGGAGGGGTGGGGCGTGGTGCAGGTCCACAGCAGGCTCCACTGGAGGCTGGGGGAGGGGTGGGGCGTGGTGTGGGTCCACAGCAGGCTCCACTGGAGGCTGGGGGAGGGGTGGGGCGTGGTGCGGGTCCACGGCAGCTCTGAGCTGACACTGGAGGCTGGGGGAGGGGTGGGGTGTGGTGCGGGTCCACGGCAGCTCTGAGCTGATACTGGAGGCTGGGGGAGGGGTGGGGCGTGGTGCAGGTCCACAGCAGCTGAGCTGACACTGGAGGCTGGGGGAGGGGTGGGGCGTGGTGCAGGTCCACAGCAGCTGAGCTGACACTGGAGGCTGGGGGAGGGGTGGGGCGTGGTGTGGGTCCACGGCAGGCTCCACTGGAGGCTGAGGGAAGGGGTGGGGCGTGGTGTGGGTCCACAGCAGCTGAGCTGACACTGGAGGCTGGGGGAGGGGTGGGGCGTGGTGTGGGTCCACAGCAGCTGAGCTGACACTGGAGGCTGGGGGAGGGGTGGGGCGTGGTGTGGGTCCACGGCAGGCTCCACTGGAGGCTGAGGGAAGGGGTGGGGCGTGGTGTGGGTCCACAGCAGCTGAGCTGACACTGGAGGCTGGGGGAGGGGTGGGGCGTGGTGTGGGTCCACAGCAGCTGAGCTGACACTGGAGGCTGGGGGAGGGGTGGGGCGTGGTGTGGGTCCATGGCAGATGAACTGACGGCCTCCTCCTCATGTTTGGTTTTCAGTTGCTGCCGACGTGAGCCCCACGCCTCCCATCACTGTGACCCACAAGCCAGAGGAAGACACTTTTGGGGTGAGTCCTTCTATGGTTGAGAGGCGGGGAGCCCTCAGGCTTCGTCTAGTTACTGCTTTCCCAAGTCTCACCTTACTTGGAGCCCCAGGACTTGGGGCAGGAGAAAGCAGGGCAGAGCAGGTGGCTGTCAGCCGCGTTTGCCTTCCCGTGCGGTGGGAGAGTTCGTGGTTTCAGGAAGGCTTCGGGGGTCGGCTCCAAGCCCAGGGTCTGGGAGAGAGCACCTGGAAAGACCCCATCTCTGGGGCTGCTGGCCGTGCAACCTGCAGGGGCTCAGGGTGTCTCTGTGGGCAATGTGGGCACCTCTTATCAGCTCCCCCCCCCCCCCCATGGCCTGAGATCGCTCTGGGGAGGGGAAGAAAGTCTTCTGGGGCCCAGGACTCTAAGTTCCTCCTGGAAGGGGCTGAGGGGCCCGGGTGTTGAAGTGGAGTACAGAACTTGCTGGGAAATTGAAACAGTTCAGAGGCTGCCCTGGGCTTTGGGGCGGCCCTGGTGGGAGGGGCAGGGAGCACGCCGTGGCGCTTTCTGGCCGGTGTGGGTGACGTCCTCTTCCAGGGTTTGTTTCGCGTGTTCTTGGGTCTCCGCATGGCTTCTCCTGGGGACGGCGCTCAGTGGCAGAGCTCAGGCAGGCCCTGCCGTGGGGCACACACACTGCTTCTGTGGCACTTGGGCTCAGTGACTGTCCCTGACTGTCCCCTTGGCTCCCGGCAGGTGTCCATCGCCGTGGGACTGGCTGCCTTTGCCTGCGTCCTGCTGGTCGTTCTCTTTGTCATGATCAACAAGTACGGGCGGAGGTCCAAGTTTGGAATGAAAGGTGAGGTGGGGTTTTCATGGCCAAGGCCGCCCTGGGGAGGACCTGGCTCCGGGTTGGCCCCCTCACCTGAGGGCCCTGGTGGCACTGCTGCAGCTCCCGCCTGCACCCCGATCTTGGTAGCTGGGTCTGTGGCCCACGTGGTTGGATGCTGATCACTGGGCAGTGTGGATGATGGGGAGGGATGTGGGGCTGGGGGGCCACTGAGGGTGGTGGGCTCCTCCTCTCTGCAGGTGGTGGCTCCTCCTCTCTGGGTGGTGGGCTCCTCCTCTCTGCAGGTGGTGGGCTCCTCCTCTCTGTGGGTGGTGGCTCCTCCTCTCTGTGGGTGGTGGGCTCCTCCTCTCTGTGGGTGGTGGCTCCTCCTCTCTGGGTGGTGGGCTCCTCCTCTCTCTGGGTGGTGGGCTCCTCCTCTCTGGGTGGTGGGCTCCTCCTCTCTGTGGGTGGTGGGCTCCTCCTCCTCTCTGCGGGTGGTGGGCTCCTCCTCTCTCTGGGTGGTGGGCTCCTCCTCTCTGGGTGGTGGGCTCCTCCTCTCTGTGGGTGGTGGGCTCCTCCTCTCTGGGTGGTGGGCTCCTCCTCCTCTCTGGGTGGTGGGCTCCTCCTCTCTGGGTGGTGGGCTCCTCCTCACTGTGGGTGGTGGGCTCCTCCTCTCTGTGGGTGGTGGGCTCCTCCTCTCTGGGTGGTGGCTCCTCCTCTCTGGGTGGTGGGCTCCTCCTCACTGTGGGTGGTGGGCTCCTCCTCACTGTGGGTGGTGGGCTCCTCCTCTCTGTGGGTGGTGGGCTCCTCCTCTCTGTGGGTGGTGGGCTCCTCCTCTCTGTGGGTGGTGGGCTCCTCCTCTCTGTGGGTGGTGGGCTCCTCCTCTGTGGGTGGTGGGCTCCTCCTCTCTGTGGGTGGTGGGCTCCTCCTCTCTGTGGGTGGTGGGCTCCTCCTCTCTGTGGGTGGTGGGCTCCTCTTCTCTGGGTGGTGGGCTCCTCCTCCTCTCTGGGTGGTGGGCTCCTCCTCTCTCTGGGTGGTGGGCTCCTCCTCTCTCTGGGTGGTGGGCTCCTCCTCTCTGGGTGGTGGCTCCTCCTCTCTGGGTGGTGGCTCCTCCTCTGTGGGTGATGGCTCCTCCTCTGTGGGTGGTGGGCTCCTCCTCTCTGTGGGTGGTGGGCTCCTCCTCACTGCTCTCTGGGCTCCTCCTCTCTGGGTGGTGGGCTCCTCCTCTCTGTGGGTGGTGGGCTCCTCCTCACTGCTCTCTGGGCTCCTCCTCTCTGTGGGTGGTGGGCTCCTCCTCTCTGCAGGTGGTGGGCTCCTCCTCACTGTGGGTGGTGGGCTCCTCCTCTCTGTGGGTGGTGGGCTCCTCCTCTCTGTGGGTGGTGGGCCCCTCCTCTCTGTGGGTGGTGGGCTCCTCCTCTCTGGGTGGTGGGCTCCTCCTCTCTGTGGGTGGTGGGCTCCTCCTCTGTGGGTGGTGGGCTCCTCCTCTCTGTGGGTGGTGGGCTCCTCCTCTCTGTGGGTGGTGGGCTCCTCCTCTGTGGGTGGTGGGCTCCTCCTCTCTGTGGGTGGTGGGCTCCTCCTCTCTGGGTGGTGGGCTCCTCCTCTCTGCGGGTGGTGGGCTCCTCCTCTCTGCAGGTGGTGGGCTCCTCCTCTCTGGGTGGTGGGCTCCTCCTCTCTGGGTGGTGGGCTCCTCCTCACTGTGGGTGGTGGGCTCCTCCTCTCTGGGTGGTGGGCTCCTCCTCTGTGGGTGGTGGGCTCCTCCTCTCTCTGGGTGGTGGGCTCCTCCTCTCTGGGTGGTGGGCTCCTCCTCACTGTGGGTGGTGGGCTCCTCCTCTCTGGGTGGTGGGCTCCTCCTCACTGTGGGTGGTGGGCTCCTCCTCTCTCTGGGTGGTGGGCTCCTCCTCACTGCTCTCTGGGCTTCTCCTCTCTGTGGGTGGTGGGCTCCTCCTCTCTGCGGTCTGTGGGAGTTTTCTTCCCTCGTCTGCACCTGTCTCTGTGCTGTGCTGGTGTTGGCGGGTGGACCCCAGCTCTGGACTCAGCACAGCACCCCAGGACGGTGCCAAGAGCAACGTGGCTTCCATGGCAGGGCCCTGGAGCCCATGGTGGCGGGGTGGGCAGTGGGGTGTGGCTTGCCTCTGAGGCTGGGGTTGGGGACTGGCAGGAGCAGGGTCAGCAGGGGGTCAGCATCCTTCTGCCCTGGCCCCATGGGTGGAGCCAAATGGCCTGGGGGCCTGGGGGTCTGGGAGCCAGCTCCAGGGCTGAAACTTGCATTTCAAGGCAGGCTCTGGGCCGGGGCTCACAGCGTGCTGTAGTGCAGGTGGGAGGGAGGGGCCGTGAAAGGCTTGAGGAGCCCTCAGGCCTCTGCTTCCTGGGAGCTGGGGAGGTGGAATTTGCATGCAGGAAGTGCTGTCTGTCAGGTCCCTGAGGGGCTCAGGGCCTAGAGGAGGGAGCAAGGGCGACGTCCCCAGGCCAGTGGCCCTCTGCTGTTGCAGTTAGACCCTGGGAGGAAGCAGCCAGCCAGGGAGAAGGGCAGAGATGGGGTGCTGGCCGCCCGACTTCCCAGGAGCCCCTGCTCTGTCTTGCTGGACCTGACGCGTCCCAGTGAGGCAGACCGAGGTGTTCTGGAATCATCTGAAGTATTCAAATGAGCCGTGGGCAGACTGTGAAGAGGGGGCAGGGGTTGGTGACTGAAGGCAGACTCACTTGGGCACCTGGACTGGAGCGGGCTGCGTGTCAGACGGGGGCCTCGAGGGCCCAGGAGGCGACTGACGTCTCAGGGCCGTGTCTGCACTCCTGGCCCGTGGACGGCTGCTGTTGCCTGTACCTTCCTAGCTCTTCCCCCTTGCACCGAAGTGGCAGATCTGTGTGTGTGCGGCCTCTGCGGTGGCCTCGTTTACTATCTGCTGTCCTAAGACCGCATCGCGCCCCAGTTTGCCCCACACAACCCTTGTAGTGCTCAGCTCCCTGCCCCGTGGTTCTGCTCACACCGCGCCTCTTCCTGTCCCGCCGGCACCGCCCCCCTGACCCCGTCTGTGTCTCCGCACTCCTGTGGTGCTCTCCCTGACACCCCGGTACCCACTGATTGCCCAATTAGCGGCTGCCTCCCCCGTGGGGCAATCTGGTACCCGTGGCCAGGCCAACAATCCGTGCACCTGCACCTCCACCTGTGTGTGCCGAGCACATGCCAAATCCTGCGCCTGCCACGTGCAGACACGCGGTTCCACCTGTGCACATCCAGAACAGGTTCGGCTCTTACACTGCTCACTCCCAAGTAGCCCCGTCGCGCTCGTTTCCCGGTCGTCGGGCCCCTGTGTGGGTGGGTGCGGGGTTCTTCCGGACACTGCTGTCGGCCAGCACTGACGGGAAGCAGCTGGAAATGCGTCCTCTCAGACGCCGGGGCTGCCGTCTCGCTGACCCAGTTGCTGGCTTGGCAGGGGCTGTGTTGGACGTGGCTCATCTCTTGGTGTCACAGAGGTCTGGAGTGGTGCTGGGGGCACAGGGCAGGTTCCCTCTGCTCTTGGTGAAGCCGGGGCCAGAGGGCGTCGAGGCTGCTGGGAGCCCCGCCCCACTGAGCCATGCCTTCCCTCTCTGATGGCTGGGGGGCTGGGAGGTGGGTACCGGAGACACAGAAATATGGAAAAGTCTTGTAGCCTGCAAGGAGGTGGTTCAGGGTTTATGCGGAGTTCGTCTTGACGAAAGGCATCGGAAAGCCAGGTGAGCGACGCGGCTGGGCCCTGCACCCGTGTCCAGAATGAAGAAGCTGTGGCCTGAAAGGCAGTGCCGTGGTGGTTAGGCAGGGGTCTGGAGTCCCCTGCCCGGCAGCCCGGTTTCCAGACAACACAAGTGACCCCCTGCTTCCCTCCTGGCTGCCCTTCCGTGAACACCTGCACACACCTGCCTGCTTCACTGGGTGTGGCATCACCTGGGAACAGGTGCTGGCGTGTGCACGGCCACGAGGCGCCCTGCGCTTTTCACAGAGCGTGTGCACGGCTCTCGTCCGGGAGGAGGAAGCTGGCTGTGGGTCTTCTGAGGCCGTGGAGCCAGTGCTTTGACTTCTCTTCCTCCTGAGCACCTGGCGAGTAGCTAAATGTTGCAGGATCAGGTGTCTCTGGCCCAAGACCCAGCCTCGCGCTTCTTGGCTCCCTCTTGCTGTCACAGGGCAGGCAGGGCGATGAGTTACGGTGGCCGCAGTGCCTGGGCTTCCCGGGCCTGTGCCGTCATTGTATAGAGGAGGAGATGAAACCCAGGGATGGGCAGTGATGCCGCCCAGCCCCTGGCCCCGCCTTCCCGTCCACTCGGGGTGCACGGGCCGGGAGGTCTGGGGCGGGTGTGAAGCAGGAAGGGGTTTGGGAGCTGCTGCCTGTGGCTTCGTGCAGCCGCTCGTGTGTGTGGAACTGTGGGTGTGAGGTGGCGGGGCCTGGGCAGGTGCCGGCAGTGCTGTTCGCCCAGTGCAGTCCAGGCCCTGGGACTGGGGGTTACTGATCCCTCTGAGACCCAGGGTGCTATGCTTGGGACGAGGTCACCGCTTGCTGCTGCCGAGCCGGAGGGGCAGGGCTCCTGGAGAGCCGCCTCCTGCCTGCTGGGAAAGTGCAGGTCGCCCGCGACGCCCCTGCCGAGTCTCCCGAGGCCACAGGCACAGGCAGCTGGGCGGTGACTTGGCCAGCGAACCTGTGGAGTTCAGGAGCACTGAGCTATGAGAGTGAAGAGCTGGTTCAGTTCTTACGGTTCACACGTGGGGTGCACCACAATGCAGGTAATAAAATGACCATTGTTATCCTTTTAAAAAATATTTTCTGATTTACTTGAAAGGCCGAAAGAGAGAGAGGAAGGGAGAGAAAGACCTTTCATCCACTGGTTCACTTCCCAAATGGCCGTAACCACAGGGGCTGGGCCAGACTGGAGCCAGGAGCCTTGAACTCCATCCAGATCTCCCACATGGATAGCAGGGGCCCGATCACTTGGGCCATCTTCTGCTGCTTTCCCAGGCACATTAGCTGGGAGCTGGATTGGAAGGGAAGCAGCCAGGACTTGAACCGGTGCCCCTATGGGATGCTGTCATCACAGCTGAAGGCTTAACCTGCTGCACCACAGTGTCTGGCCCTGATTATTTGAAAAGCAGAATGACAGACAAGGAGGGGCAGAGACACAGGTTTTCCATCTACTGGTTCATTCCCCAGTGAACCAGGCCAAAGCCAGGAGCCCAGGATTCCAGCTGGGTCTCCCATACAGGTGGCATGGGCTGGGCCATCATCAGCTGCCTCCCAGGCGCCTTAGCTGGAAGCTGAGTTGGAAGCGGAGCAGCCAGGACTTGGACCGAGTCCTCTGATGTGGGATGCTGGCTCTGGCACAGTGGCCTGGTCCGCGGCTGCCCACCTCCCCAAGCGGCTAGGGATGCAGTGGACTTTTCACAGCTTGGGGAGTGAGAAATGGCTCGCGTGCAGTCCTGACCTGCTGCTGCCCAGGCCGCTGGGGTAGGGGTCCTGCCTCCCTTCCCAGAGGCAGCCCGTTCTCGCACGCTGGTGGGTGGGTCCCGTTAAAACCTCTTTTCCGGCCCGCCGTTTCTGCAGCGGTCCGTCTTGGCTTACTTCATATCAGCACGCAGAGATCTGCTGAGTGTGTGTTTACGGCGGCTGCCAAAAATGGAATTGTGGGGCGGTGTTTAGTGACATGTGGAAACATTTAGTTCGAGTAGGAAGACGGTGAGCAGCTTCTCTGCTCTCATTCTCTGCTGTGAGACAGAGAAGTCACGTTGATAAGCTCAGCTGGGGCACCTGGGCTGGAGGGTGCTGTAGTCGGAGTGGCGATGGCCTTGGCCTTGGCCTTGGGGTGGCAGACGCGCTTGTCTTCCCCATTTTCTGTGCTGCATCTGGGAAACAACACGCAGCAGACCTGATGCCCGTGAGCCTGGCGGAGCTCCTGTCCCTGCCCCCGGGATCCAGGACCCTGTCACTCCCATGCCAGAGCCCGGCTGTGGCGCTGGGGTCACGTGGGATTGCTGACTGCACAGACTGGGGGCCTCCTAGCGTGTCCTCAGGCCCCTGCAGCAGAGGCCTGATTGAATTGATATGCAGCTCCCGGGGCCCGAGGCTGGGGTAGGGGGCGCTGGGGAGTCAGCTTCCTCACAGGCACGCTCGGCGCTTCTGGTGCTCACTAATGCCGAGAAGCTCTGGTGTAGACCAGGAGGGCCAGATGGGGAATATCTTAGACCTTGTTGGCCATGGCTGCCGGTGCTCGGTGTTGCCGACAGTACGGAGGGCAGGAGTGTGACTGTACAGGCTCTATTGACAGTCACAGGTGCTGGGCAGTTTTGGCCCAGGGGCCTTGGTCTGAGGCCCTGGTGGATGGACTTGTTGCCTTTACAACTTAACGGGGGGGGGTGTGTGTGTGTGTGTGATTGACAGACACCTGCTCACTGACCCTCTGTTCCCCGACTGACAGTGGCCAGCAGCTGGGCCCCTTGTCCTGGAGGGCTCTTCCAATCCTGGCCTTCAGGACAGCAGTGGCAGGGCCAGCGGCCCCCCTCAGGTGCCCCCACACCCTGAGTGGATGCTGCTGTGGTGTACAGACAGCTGAGCCTGGGCCCCCACGAGCAGCACAGCCACCGCCTGGACTCGGCAGGAACACGAGGGCATGTCCGCCGGCCCGCTGGCTGTGCCCCCTCCCTCTGGGAGCCCCCTCCCTCTGAGAACCCCATGGTCCAGCTGGCTCATGGTGACCCTTCCCAGCTGTTTGAGGGTGAAGTCTCAGGAGTCAGCCCTTGCACAGCCTGCCTTTGGCTGAAGTCTCTTGATATGCTGGGCTGTGGAGAGCACCAGGACTGGAGGATTTCAGGGCTCGCCACCAAGTGGGACAAAGGCCGGGAAGTTGCACCAGGCTCAGCCCTAACGAGACCGGCAGAGGTGGAGTAAGGGCTCGCCCCTGGGTGCTGGCCCCTTAGCCCTCGTGTGGAGGATGCTCCTCCCTGTTCCTGCGGTGCTGGCCGGGTGTTTGGGGACGCTGCCCTCTCCGCCTGTCTGCCCAGTGTCAGCCGAGGGAAGACCCATGTGGGGATGCTTGGGCTGCAGAACGCCTGAGTGGGCAGCAGACCTGGTGTGCGGCACACGCAATGCACACACGTGTGCACACACAGTTTGAAGCAGCTGAGCCGCAGTGCCAACAGCTGGGACGTGGCCTTGGCCTGAGGCTGCCGAGGGTGACTCGCTGGGAGTCAAGCTGTGTGAAGAAGACACGGTGGGAGGCAGTAGCTGTGACCTTCATCCTGGGCACACAGCAAGGGCCAGGGCCAGGTGCCAGGGAGACACGGTCCCTGGCTGCAGTTGGAGACCAAGGTCACATTTAAAAACGCACATCTTCCTCAGAAGAAGGGACTTCAGCAGGAAGGTGAGAGACGTCCTTGATTTTCTTTAAAAAGATTTATTTACTCTAAAGAGTTACAGAGGGTGGGAGAGACAGAGAGATAGAAACTTCCACCTGCTGGTTCACTCCCCAGAGGACGGCAATGGCCAGGTTGAAGCCAGGAACCAGGAGTTTCTTTCGGATCTCCCACATGGCTGCAGGGGCCCAAGCACTTGGGCCATCCTCTGCTGCCTTTCCCAGGCCGTTGGCAGGGAGCTGGATCCGAAGTAGCGCAGCTGGGCAGGAACCTGTGTTTATCTGGGACATCGGGGCTGTGGGCCGTGGCTTTATCTGCTACGCCACAGCACTGGTCCACAAATCTTTTACATGGGCCGTGGCTTTATCTGCTACGCCACAGCACTGGTCCACAAATCTTTTACATGGGCCGTGGCTTTATCTGCTACGCCACAGCACTGGTCCACAAATCTTTTACATGGGCCGTGGCTTTATCTGCTATGCCACAGCACTGGTCCACAAATCTTACTTTAAGACCATAATCAACTCCTGTGAGCTGAAGGAGGCTCACGCAGCGGTCTTCCTGGACATACCCACAGGCAGCCTTCGGTGTTAGGGTGAACATGGCCCTCGTGCGTCTCCCAGACCTGTGCCCATGAGGCATCCTCCGTGCCGCTTGTAGCGGAGACATTCTGGAAAGTGCTGTTCTCTGCCCAGGCCGGCTCTCCCGACGGCAGCACAGTGGGTGTCTGGCTTGTTGGGGGAGGAGGCAGTCCCTAAGGCAAGAGTGCTGGAGCCTACAGGCGCAGCTGCAGACTGGTCCTGGCCAAGAACACTCAGAGCAGTGTCCATTGGTGGGGAACTGAACAGACCTGGTGATGCCCGAGAACACACAAAAACATGCAGACAAGTGTCCATCCGTGGGTTGTCCACTGGCATCCCGTAGAACAGAGCCCAAACTGTGCTGCCATGGCCAGGGCCGCTGGGCCATGCCTAGGGACCTGTTCCACACTTCGGCCCCAAAGAGGATGGAGCCTACTGTCTCCTGTTGAAGTGGGGGCTCTGTTTTGAGAGGGAGACTGTGAGGGACTTCCCTAGTCCTGTGTCCCTCACCCTCCCATGGGGACAATGCATGTCCTTTGAGCATCACTGTCCCCTCAGACTGTCCTCCCCAGAGCCTTGCTGAGCGTGGACCGGCAGGGACGGGATGGGGTTTTGACATGGAGAACGAGCCATTTCTGTCTTTGAACCATCCGAGGTCTTTCTGCACCCAGCTCATGGCAAGAAGGGAGTCAGGTGGTCCCATGTCTGCTGAGTCAGGACAACACTCTACTCCGCTTTCCCACCCCAGATAGGATATCTGTCCATCCATCCTGTCCCTCTGTCCATCCACCCATTATAGCTGTCTGTCTCCATCCGTCATATCTATAGTCATCCTATCCACCCACCCACCCACCCATCCATCCACCCACCCACCCACCCACCCATCCACCCACCCACCCATCCACCCACCCATCCAACCACCCACCCACCCATCCACCCACCTATCCATGCACCCATCCACCCATCCATCCATCCACCCCCACATCCATCCATCCATCCATCCATCCATCTACCCACCCACCCATCCAAGCACCCACCCATCCACCCACTCTCCCACCCATCCATCCATCCATCTACCCCCCCACCCATCCATCCACCCCCACATCCATCCATCCATCCATCCATCCACCCACCCATCTACCCACCCATCCAACCACCCTCCCACCCATCCATCCACCCCCCCACCCATCCATCCACCCCCCCACCCATCCATCCACCCCCACATCCATCCATCCATCCATCCATCCACCCACCCATCTACCCACCCATCCAACCATCCATCCATCCATCCATCCACCCACCCATCTACCCACCCACCCAACCACCCACCCATCCATCCACCCACCCATCTACCCACCCACCCATCCAACCACCCACCCATCCATCCACACATCCAACCACCCACCCACCCACCCACCCATCCATCCACCCACCCACCCATTCATCCACACATCCACCCACCCACCCACCCATCCATCCATCCATCCATCCATCCACCCATCCACCCACCCATCCATCCACCCATCCATCCATCTGTTGTAGTTGATTTCTCAACAATGTTGCAGTGGATTGGTTTCTGAGAGGAGGAGCATAGTGGGGTCAAGAGGCGCGGAGTCACCACACAGACCCTGGGAGTCAGGTGAAAGTGGGCTTGAGGCAAGCAACCTGCAGACTCATTTATTTCAGTTGGTACAACAGCTTACATAGCCAAGACCAGCCAATCCATTCAAGGGGCGGTTTATGCCCTAACCAATCACAGCCTGTTGCCAGGCAATATCTGAAGCCATCCAATCACAGCCTGTTGCCAGGCAGGCTCTGTTTACCAGGTGGGTTTCAAAGCCATTCCTGAGTAACTGACGCTCGCTTGCCAGCGGCCATCTTGGCATGGCCTCCTCATTCTACCACACCCATCGTATCTGTTTATCTATCTCCATCTGTCATATCTGTACTCATCCTATCCATCCATCATATTTGTACCCTCCCTTCCTCCCTCCCTCTCCCCCCTGCCCCCCGGGTCTGTGTTTATTTAAAGGCACAGTGCCTGCAACAGCGAGGGCTGGCAGGTCCCACGTGTGCAGGACAGGCCAGCAGTCTGGAAGCCAGGCAGGCGTTGGTGTTGTGGTCTTCAAGCAGAATCCGTCTTCCTGGAAGCAAATCTGTGTTGCTGTCTTGAGCTGAGTGGACGAGGCCCCGTTCACATTGCCGAGGGTGATCCTTGTTTAAAGTCCGTGGCTGTCCACATCCACCCACCTGTGACGCACCCGCACACGGCATACCTGTCCGACTCCTGCACAGCGGCACTTAGGGTCGGATTTAGGAGGTGGGTATGGGTCTGGCTAAGTTGATGCATAAAGCGACCTCCTATTGCCCAACCCTCAGCCTCAGTGTTCCTCATCTGTACAGTGGGGTGGTAGGGTCTGTAACACAGTGTTCTGGTGAGGAGCAAATGCATTGGTGTGCAGACAGCGCCAAGCCCCGGGCCAGCAGGTGGCTGTGGGTCTCCATCTTGCCAGCAAAGGTGCGAAGGCCACACCCAGGCCTGTCACGTGCCCATCCGGCTGTGACGGAGGGTGGTGTGTGCTTGTGCCGCAGGCCTCTAAGCTATGCAGACAGGCCTTGGGGGTCAGGGGCTCTGGATGAAGAGAGAGGAGAGAGAGGGAGAGAGGAGAGGAGAGAGCGATCTTCCACCCACTGTTTCATTCCAAATGGCCACCCCAACAGCCAGGTCTGGAGCAGCTCGGGCCAGGTTGACGTTAGGGTCCAGAACTCCACCCAGGTCTCCCACGTGGCTGGCGGGGCCCTGAGTACCCGGGCCCTTTTCTGCTGCCTTCTCAGGCACATTAGCAGGAAGTCGGATCAGAGGTGGAGCAGCTGGGACTTGAGCCAGCGTTCCATGGGATACCAATGTCGTAAGCAGCAGCGTAACCTGCTGTGCCTGCATGCCAGCCCCTCCTGCAGCCTTCCACAGGGCTGCACTTCATGGGGGGTTGCCCCTACGTGTGAAGCCCCCCTCTTCCTGTCCCCATGAACACTCCTAAGTCTTAGGTCAACAAGGTGCAGGGATGAGAGACAAGTGGTGCAAAGAATCGGAGACCCCAGGAGCGAGCCAGTGGCTTCTCTGAGGAGTGAGCCAATTGGGGCAGAGCCAGGCTGGGCACAGCCCCGACTCCCATGCCCGGCTCCCTCCACACAGCACCCTGCAAGTCTGCGGCTCAGGCTCTGCCCTTCGCTGCGTAAATCCTTAAGGATTGCAGTGAGAACTCGGCAGCTAAGGGACGAGTGCAGGCTGCACAATTAAGCATGCCCACTTTGCTTCCACATTCCGTGGCAGCTCCCCCACGACCAGCGTCTGATGCACGCCTCCGCTGCTGGCTCTCGGCAGGCACAGCCACCCCAGCGGGCACCTGCCCTCCCTTGTCCCCTCACCTCATCCTGTTCATTTCATTGGCTGGGCTGTTCCCCTCTGCCTGCTTCTCCACTACAGAATTCCGTCCAGGTTGCTACCCGCTTTGGGCCAACAGGCTGCCAGTACCTGGAATCTGTCAGCCACAGTCCCAGGCTCCCGTGGCCTCCTTGGTGGTCCTGCAGCCACTCACAGCGATGCTGCCTGCACCCTGTGGTCTTTGCTGTCACTTAGCCCCTCCCCCCAACCTTTCAAGATTAAGGTGAGGTACCCGAGCTCCTCTGGGGCAGGTCATTTCAGTGGGTGCCCCAAACTAAAAACCCCAGCAAGGTAAGATTTTAAACATCAGTTAACTTTTTTGCGTTAATTTTTAGAGTTTCACAGGGCGATGCTGTTTTTCTTTGGGCTCCCGTGTGCCTCCGGCTGAGCCCGTGCCTCCCTTCCACCGTCACTGCCCCATCTGTCGCGTGCCTCCCGGTTCTGCCCCCTCTGTCCTCTGCGCTGGCCCTGGGCCCCTCTCTTTGTGGTTCAGTGTCCTTCTCACGTCTTCTCCGGGTGGTTGATAAAGCTGTTAACACATTCCCTAGGCCTCACTCCAACCTCGCTGTAGCGGCCAGCTCCCAGGGCCTCTCCCAGGAAAGGAATCTGCACGCTGTCATGATTCCCTTGTTTGCACCCTCAGCCGGGCTGCCTCCCCTCCACGGCCCCTCCACGGCCCCTCCACGGCCCTCCACGGCTCGGGTGTGGTATCTTCTGTAAAGGACGTCCCCCTCGCTAATGCTGGGGGCAGGCAGTACCCACAGTCCAGCCAGCATGGATCACTTTTCCAAGGAAGACTTGGCGGATGCTGCGTTTGCAGCTCTCATGGAGCCCCCCCGGATCTCGGCTCCAGTCTCCTCGGCACTCGGGCCTCTGTGGAGTCCCGTGGCTGGTGTGGTCGGTGCTGCTCGGGTTGGCCTTGCTGTTTCAGATGTGATGTGGGCTGCGTTTGCCTTCGTTTCCTTTGGTCAAAGGCAGAGGGGGACTTCACAACATACATTTGGCAAGATGGAGGGACAGAGCCGACCGATGCTCCTTTGCGAACAAGTGCGTGCCCTCCCCAGCGCATGTGTCAGCTAACGCCAGCATTCCCTGTTCTCTGTGTCGCAGGCACAGATGCCCATGAAGCCGTAAATCGCCCCGTCCTAGCACCTGTGTGGCTGTCTGGTGGCGCCTCTGCCCCTGGCCCCCTGTGCCTGTCCCGTGGAGGCACCAGTCATGCCGTAGCCAGGAACCCGCCCTCGGCTAAGAGCCCGGAGCACCACAGACTCTGCCTTCTCTGGGGCAGTCTCTTAAATTCTTTCCCACTTTTGCACTTTAGTGTGGGTTCTACTGAAGCCAACTCTGAGACAAGGACTGTGGATGTGAGGTCATTAAGAGAGTGAGGGTGGAGGGAGAGAAAGGTATGCAGGGCGTGGCTTGAGCTGATTCGTGCCCTGGGCAACTGGGGTGACTCGTCAGACCTGGGGTGCTACATCCCAACTGGCTTCCCTCTGAAGGTGGAGGGCCTGGGCCGGTCGCCTGCTGACCCCTCTTCCACCGTGAGCTGTGGGCTGCCCCCGGGTTGTTAGCTCCCAGACCACACCTGTGGTGGTCCCGGCCTGGGGTGCCGCGCACGCTCCCCTGTGTGGTGCTGGAGGAAGCCTCCAGGCAGAGAAGGGGCACAGCTGGCCAGGGCAGCCAGAGAGCTGGAGCGCGCCTCCCACAGCTGCCCGTACAGGCAGGTGGACAGTATGAGTAGGGGGCTCCGAGTGCCCGCAGAGTCGGGTGGGCCGGCGTGAGTGGGGGCTTCTGCCTCTGGGTCTGAGTCTCAGGCGTGCAGGGTCTTAGCTGGAGCGTGGCGGCCCAGGCCCTTCCGTCCACGACAGCCAGGGTGACTCCATCGCACACCTGTACGTAAGCAGCAGGAACGGACTCTGGCCAGCAGGCGACAGGCCGCTCACGGAGGATTTCCCCGGCCAGCAGACTCCGTGGCCACCAGGTTTGGGGGCGGTGGGGGTGGGATTCTGTGCTGGGATGTGCTTGGCTCTCCCTGCAGTTTACGCCTGGTCACGGAGCAGCGTGGTTAAGACAGCCTGGGGCCCCTTGTGTGTTCCGGGGAGGGGTTACCCAAGGTCACATCTGGAAAGTTTCCTCCCACGTGCACCGTGTACAGCCGTGGGAAGATGATTCCCTGGTAGGAGGCGAGACGATTTGTCTGAAAGGGAAGAAGGCTGGGCAGCTACAGACAAGCCATCCTTGCGGGGGGAGATGGGGCTTTTGGGTGAGACCTGAGGAAGTGGGGACCAGTCAGCCCTGGGCCCGACAGCTTCCTGCTGGGGAGCGGGTGGTGGCGATGTTTGTGGCTCCCAGCATGCACTTGGGCCTCAGGGGCACCGAGCTTGCCACACTTGCCCCTCACGCCCCCCACACCTGGGAGAGCCAGGCACTGCTTGCCTGGGTCCCAGTGGGTGTCTCCTTGGAGCTTTGAAGTTTGATCTGGTGTTGATCTCCGTCGCTTGGGTGGGATGCAGAGACGTGTGGAAGGGGCTGGAGCTGGACCTGCCCTGGGGCTTGCGCTGGAAGTGGCTGCACAGCATGGACACCTGGCGGAGGTAAAGGCCCCGCGAGGACACCTCCCAGGCCAGAGTCGAGGCCAGAGGCTCTGGGACTTGGGCCATCCAGGAAAGCAAGCTACAGCCCGGACCCTGGCTCCTGGTGCGAAGTGGGTGGGGCCAGCCCGCTTCTGCCAAGATCTCGCTTCCAGCCCAGCTGCTGCTTCAGAGGCCTCCCGACCGGGGTGCATCGAGGGGTCACTGAGTTCCAGGAGGTGAGTGCGTCCGTTGTTCTCGCCGTGGTTGAACGGCAGCATTGCTAGGAGGTGCCGCCCGTGCCGGCCCAGGGGCCATCGTCTGGAGAGAGCCGCAGCACCCGGGGGGGTGGGGGGGGGCCTGGGAGCCACCGCCCGTCTGAGTGGCCTGGGAGATTGCGCCCTCAGGCAGCTGTTTTCTCCAGCGACCCTTTACAAGGTGGAGACCCCTGAGCCTGTCCTTGCCACCATCCCAGTACGCCCCGGGTGTGCCAGGTGCTCGGGCACCAGCCTTGCTCAGCGGTGCTTCCAGAGCTGGGCGCCACCTCCCCAGCACTCCAGGCCGGGAGAGCTGGGCCCCGCCTGCACCATCCTTGGGAAAGCCGAGCATTTTACAGGGGAGGGGCTTGTTCCGCCCTCTGCAGGCGCTGGAGGCAGCCACTGGAGACTCTCTCTTTGTCTGGGGGCTCCTGCAGTGAGGGGACCCTGCAGGGAGGTGTGGCATCCCGGGGGGGTGGGTGAGTGTGCGCCCTCCCCGTGCAGCTAAGGAGGGCTGCACGGCCTGGGGGACCTTGCTGATCTCTCGCAGCCCCAACAAGCCTGGGTTTTCTGCAGGGCTGGGCAGGGTGGCCCACCTTGTGCTGGGGACAGTGAGTGACAGCTGCCGGCACCAGAGAAACCAGGAACCAGTGTTGTAAACATTGCCCTTGGGGGACCAAGGGCCAGCACCAAAGATGTTACCACAGAGGCTAGGGACCAGCACTGTACACGGTACCACAAGGGTAGGGACCAGCCCTGCACACGGCAGCACATGGGTAGGGACCAGCCCTGCACACGGCAGCACGTGGGTAGGGACCAGCCCTGCACACGGCACCACAGGGTGAGGCCCAGATCTGCACACGGCACCACAGGGTGAGGCCCAGCCCAGCACACGGTACCACAGGGTGAGGCCCAGCCCTGCACACGGCACCACAGGGTGAGGCCCAGATCTGCACACGGCACCACAGGGTGAGTCCCAGATCTGCACACGGCACCACAGGGTGAGGCCCAGCCCTGCACACGGCACCACAGGGTGAGGCCCAGCCCTGCACACGGCACCACAGGGTGAGGCCCAGATCTGCACACGGCACCACAGGGTGAGTCCCAGATCTGCACACGGCACCACAGGGTGAGGCCCAGCCCTGCACACGGCACCACAGGGTGAGGCCCAGATCTGCACACAGCACCACAGGGTGAGGCCCAGATCTGCACACGGCACCACAGGGTGAGGCCCAGCCCTGCACACGGTACCACAGGGTGAGGCCCAGATCTGCACACGGCACCACAGGGTGAGGCCCAGATCTGCACACGGCACCACAGGGTGAGGCCCAGATCTGCACACGGTACCACAGGGTGAGGCCCAGCCCTGCACACGGCACCACAGGGTGAGTCCCAGATCTGCACACAGCACCACAGGGTGAGGCCCAGCCCTGCACACGGTACCACAGGGTGAGGCCCAGATCTGCACACGGTACCACAGGGTGAGGCCCAGCCCTGCACACGGTACCACAGGGGTAGGGACCAGCCCTGCACACAGCACCACAGGTACTTGGGACCAGCACTGTACATGGTACCACAGGGTGAGGCCCAGCACTGCACACGGTACCACAAGGGTAGGGACCAGCACTGCATGCGGCACCGCAGGGTGAGCACCAGCATTGCACACGGCACCACAGAGCAGCCGGGCCCCTGTGTTGTAGAGGGGACCGTGGAGCCCACGGGGTGTGAAGAGGCCTGTCTCAGACACGTGCTGGTCACCGGTCCTGACCCTGCTGTGGGTGAGCACAGGGCGACCCTCGCCTCCCAGGGGCTGTGTTTCTCATTTGTGTGGCAGAGACCCCACAGCTGTGAGCAGGCAGGGCAGGGGGCAGGCGTGTGGCGTGCAGCACGGCTGTGAGTGTCCCCTCTTCCTGCTATAGTGAGGGTCAGCGGCACGTGGCAGAAACCGGGGTGAGCCCGCCTTCCCTTCTATCCTCCTCGCCCCCCGCCTGCCCCCGTGTGGTCCAACTGAGGCAGAGCCGTGGGTCCTGACCCTGTGCCTGTAGTGTCGCCTTGGCGGGGACGCCGTCTCAGCGGGAGTGGTTTCATGAGTGATGCTGCGATTGCACGGCTCTGGGGTCCTCTCCAGGACAGCTGGAGGACTGGTGCTGGGGAAGCCGTGTAGGGTGGGGAGAGGTCCCAGGGCTGGCTTTGCAAACGACGGCACAGCCACAGGCCCGAGAGGCTGATGGCCCCCAGCCCCAGGCTGGAGCTGGCAGAACCCAGGTGCCCCCGAAACTCCGGAGGGAGCGCAGCACTGTGAACACCGACTTCAGCCGCTGGCCCCTGACTTCGGCTCCAGAGCTGGGAAAGCAGGAATTTCTGTTGCTTGAAGAGGCTGGGTTTTGGGTTCTTGTTGGAGCAGCCTCACCCGGTGCCTGGTTCCCCAGTAGGGTCAGTGTCCTGGCTCCTGAAGACCCTGGGAGGGAGAGCAAGCCCCTCCCCACTTGCTTGTCCCTTCCCGTGGGCCCAGACTGGCCAGTGGGATGGCCACCACTCACGTATTCCAGGATGTTCTAGGGCTGTCAGCCGCAGTGTCTGCTGATATTTCAGCGTTGGAGGCCGAAGGAAGCCGTGTGGTTGAGGACTGTGAGACCCTGGCCTCTGTGGCCAGGCAGAGCCCTGGGCCCACCTTCGGAGGGTGACACGGCAGGCAGAGGGGGCTGTGTTCCCAGGCCTGGCAGCTTGGGTGCAGCTGACTGCCTTGTGGAGGAGGGGCTGGAGGCTGGCCCCAGGCTGAGGCAGGCGGGGGTGCAGGGAGTTGTCCTGGGCGAGGCAGGACAGAGCCTCCAGCCCTGGGCCTCGTCTGGACTCCCCGTGATGGACGTTTGTTACCAATAGTAAAATGCGTTCTGTGGGGGATTTAGTTTAAGTGAGGGACGACTCCCTGCTCTCAGTAACTCCCGTTCTGCTTGTTTCTCTGGGAAGAGAAAGGAGGAGATGGCTCAGCTCTGGGACACTTGTCAGGTGACCCGCCACTCCCCGTGCGTGGACATGGTCAGATGTGTGTGTTCTCCCTCACCTGCACCCACGGCCAACATCACGGATGGATCGGCTGGGTCTCCCACCTGTATGCAAATGGCACACACTGCTGACTGACCGCGGCACTATCAGACTTCGACTTCAGCGTGAAACGCCGGCTTCTCACGCAGCTCTTAGAAATGGTTGCCAGCTGGGTGGAGTTGACAGTGGAGAGGGTAGGTGTTTGCCGTTCCTGGTAGCCTTCGCCCGTTCAGGGTTCCAGAGCCCTTGTTGGGCGTTTGCTGAGAGGTCTGACCACCTTCAGCTCTGCTCTCAGTGGACGGTGACGCTGTGGCGGGAAGCCTGCGCCAGCATGGTCTGGCCACGCTTCCCGAGCCCAGGCCAGTGGCCCGGGACAGCCAGACTCCCTGCTGTGAGCCCTGGCTTTTCACAGGGAACGTGGAGCAGGCACAGGAACTAAACCTGGGTGTTGGCTTTGTGCTCTGAGAGGGGGCATCCCTGTCAGCTGAGTCAGCCCCCGAGCACCAGGCTTGGGGAGAGCCAGGGGAGGTGAGCCCGGTTGTCCTGGAAACCGCGCTGCCTGTGCCGTCTGGGGCTGGGGTCCAGGGCTTGCTGCCTGGGGGAGGGGGTGGGACGGAGCAGCTGGTGTCAGTCCTTGGGCAGAAGGATTTGGTGGCTGTGGGTGAGCGCTTGAGTGGGGAGGGGTGGGGGAGCAGAGCATGACCGTGTCGTGGAAGCCGTTGGCAGCGGGCGTCCACGGTGGACATCGTGCGCCTAGCAGGGGCTCAGGACATCTGCTGTCCTGATCGCTTCCAGAGGAGAAATGGCCACGCTGGGTTTGCATTACGGGTTTTCTACTGGGGCTGCCAAGTGAGATTCCCTTAGGGGCTTTCTGAGCAGAGCTCACTGTCTCCCCTTCGTTCTGTAGGTAGTTATGGAAGAACGCTCATCTGTGGTCTCCCTCCCTCCCTCCCTCGTTCGTCCCCCCGCGTTTCTGAGCGTCCTCTGGGCACCAGGTAGAGTCTGCAGGCTGGGATTTCGCAGTGAGTGGAGCAGTCCTGCTCCCCTGACGGCTGCTCTCCGGGGCGCAGGAGCGACACGTGCCCGAGTGAGTGTGCGTCCTGCTGGGTGCTGACCAGGCGAACACCGAGAGCAGGGCCTGGGGGCAGGAGGGGTGGGTGCCGTCCAGGTGGGCGGTGGTGGCGGCCAGCCGCCCTGTCCTGTATGGGCACAAGGACGGTGTCCACTATTGGGAGGGCCGTGGAGGGGGCAGCGTCCTGGGCTGCAGGAATCAGGGGTTCGGCAGAGATTTTGCTTCCGCTGATCAAAGTGGACGTGGTTCGTTCTGTCCTGTGACCCCGCACGGTGCAGGTGCTGGCGTCTCCCTTGGCATGTGTCGTCTGGAGGTCCTTGCTCTCTCGCACCGTGCGAAGGGGTCAGGGGTTACGTGGCCTGGAAACCAGCACCGAGCACTTCCTGCTTGAGGCCAGAGTCACGTAGGATTGTGTAGAAGTTTCAGAAAACACAAGGAGCACAAGAAGAAAGTGGCCGTGGCCTGCTTGGCTGCCACCCCGAGGGAGCTGCTGTCCTGGGTCCCTGTTTGTTCTGTGCCAGCCTGGTTCCTTCCGTGGGATCTTACCGAGCACCCGTGTTCCGCCAGGAGCTGTTTTCCACATGAGGGAGAAGGCAGTGAGCAAAGCCACAGGAAGCCTGCCCGGCCCCATGACCCAAGTGCAGGGAGTGGGCTGAGAGGGGAGGCCCTGGCTTCTGCCAAGTCTGTGCCTGTAATGAGATACCTGGGGTGGGGCCTTGGCAGAGAGAGGAGGCTCATTTCACTCCACTCGCAGGTCTGGGGGTCCGGGGCACCGTGCAGGCTTCTGCTAGGGCCTGGCGGGGGGTTCCTGGGGAGGGCCTCACGCAGGGGGAGGGGGTGGGGGTTCCGTGGCCAGACGTGGAGCCGGAAAGACTGGGGTCCCAGAGGACACACTCACCCCTTCCAGGGGTAGTGCCCAGTGAGCTGATGACGCCCCCTCCAGGTCACACCTCTTCTTCTCACATTTATTTAAAGAGACAGCTCTCCCATCTGCTGACTCGTCCCTCACATGCCCACAGCAGCCAGGGCTGGGCCAGGCCGAGGGCAGGAGCTAGGCGTTCAGTCCGGGTCTCCCATGTAGGTGGTAGGGACCAAGTTCTCCAGCCAAAAACGCTGCTGCCTGCCAGCACGTGCAGGAGCAGGAAGCTGGAATGGGGAGCAGAGCTGGGGCTTGAACCCGGGCACTCCGACGTGGGATACGTGGATCCCAAGCGGTGTCTTAACCACTGCACCAGCGCCCACCCCACCCCACCTCTTAGACTCCAGGCTTCCAACACGCGCACTCCTTGGGGACAGACACCTGCACACTGGCCGAGGGCTGGGGAAAGGGTGAATCTGCCCGGGGTAGGGGGGAATCCCACCGATGCCTGGGAAAGAGCGCCCCCTTGTGGGGGGCACCGGCGCACTGGCCTCAAGGCGGCAGTGCCTGCAGGGCTGTGTGCCTGGGGTGGGATGTGGGGGAGAGACCCGGATGTTGACGTGGGTGCAGGCCACAGGAAGGGCTCGGTAGCCTCTCAGAGGCCGTGGGCGGAGTGGGGGGTTGGGAAGCAGGGAGGGGCACAAGTCCACACAAGCCACGGGGGCCACTCTGGCCACTGTGTGCTGGGGCCACGTTGTGCCCTGCTCGAGGGCCGGGTGAGGCTGCAGGGGAGCCCACCAAGGAGAGCTGCTTTCTCAGATTCACCCCAGGTGCCCTGAGGCTGACGGGACCTGGGGGTTCTGCAGGCCACTTTGTCTTCTCATGTGTGTGTGGACGACACACGTGTTGGTGGCTGAGCCGTCTGATGTGGCCAGGCTGTGCCCAGAGGCACTTAGTGCCCAGTGTTGCCTCAGTCGTTCCTCATGGCCACTGTTGCTAAAATGTGTCCTCGTGTCCACGTGTCCACGCTGATCGTTTCCCTGGGCCAGAATTTGAGGAGTGGAGTGGCTGGGCTCCATCATGGGCGCTGTTAAGGTCCTTGGCTATTAGATTATTTTGCAAATGTTGAGGTCCAGTCTTCTCGGGGAGGAGTGAGGCGGCTGTGCTGTGGCAGGCACCCGAGCTGTCACTCAGTCACAAGTTACTCGGCCAGTGTTGGGGAAGCCGGGGTGAGCCCCGTGTTCTCCCGTGCTGGGCTGCAACCTCTGAGACAGGAGCCTTGTGCACACATGCCCTCACGGCACATGAGCCCGTCCCGTGGGCTGCCAGCTTCCGCAGCCGCCTGGGCCGGGCCTGACGGCCTCCTCACTCCTCCATGCTCCCATGGATTTCAGTTTATTTATTATTATTATTTATTTGGAAGACATATACACAGAGATCTCCCATGCACTGGTTCACTCCCCAAATGCCCACGACAGCCAGGGCTGGGCCAAGCTGAGGTCAAGAGTCTGGAATTGAGTGCAGGTCTCCGTGTGGGTGGGGGGACCAAGCACTCAGGGTGCTCACTGGCAGGCAGCTGGACTAGACAGTGCATTGTCACATGTCACATGCACCCAGTACTCTGAAGTGGGACCCAGATGTCTCAGAACGGCACCTGAGCCGCTGTGCCACCCGCTCACCCCAGCCTGGCCGTGTCCCACAGTGGTCACGTGGCTTCTGCCTTGTCACCATGCATTGTTCTGCTGTGGTGATGTGTACGCTGCGTGCCGACACACGGGCGGCGTCACACGCTCCTGCACTACCTGTGCTGGCGCCCCAGTCCGTGTCACCACGAGCCCTCGGCTGCCGCCGTTCCCGTGTTCCTGATTCCTGCAGACGGCAGGGCTGAGCGGGAGCCTGTGGTGCCGCTCGGTGGTCGCCCTGCCCTGTGGCTGTAATAACCACACGTAGGGGCTGCCAGGGCTGCCCCTGGCCTGTGCGCTCTGGCTCTCCTCACATCAGCCCCCTGTACCCACTGTACAGCTGGGACCAAGGCCCAGGGCGTTTCCTGACGTACCAGAGTCTCACGGCTTGTGCTGACTGGGAAACGTGTTTGATCTGAAGTTTGACACTGGGCGTGCCCTTGGGACCTCACTGCCGTCCTGGCCGTGAACGTCTCCCAGGCGTGCCTGATGCCCCAGGTTCCTTCCGAGCAGCCCCATGGGTCGATGGAGGGCGCCTCTCAGCCTGCCCCTTGCCCCCCCCCCCCCCCCCCCGATCTGGGGAGGAAGTCCCTGCACTGCCCAGCTCTCTCCTGGCCCCGCTGGTCTGGGGAGGAAGTCCCCGCTCTGCCCGGCTCTCTCCTGGCCCTGCTGGTCTGGGGAGGAAGTCCCTGCACTGCCCGGCTGTCTCCTGGCCCCGCTGGTCTGGGGAGGAAGTCCCCGCTCTGCCCGGCTCTCTCCTGGCCCTGCTGGTCTGGGGAGGAAGTCCCTGCACTGCCCGGCTGTCTCCTGGCCCCGCTGGTCTGGGGAGGAAGTCCCCGCACTGCCCGGCTCTCTCCTGGCCCCGCTGGTCTGGGGAGGAAGTCCCCGCTCTGCCCGGCTCTCTCCTGGTCCCGCTGGTCTGGGGAGGAAGTCCCCGCTCTGCCCGGCTGTCTCCTGGTCCCGCTGGTCTGGGGAGGAAGTCCCCACTCTGCCCGGCTGTCTCCTGGCCCCGCTGGTCTGGGGAGGAAGTCCCTTGCACTGCCCGGCTGTCTCCTGGCCCCGCTGGTCTGGGGAGGAAGTCCCCACTCTGCCGGGCTGTCTCCTGGCCCCGCTGGTCTGGGGAGGAAGTCCCCGCTCTGCCCGGCTGTCTCCTGGTCCCGCTGGTCTGGGGAGGAAGTCCCCGCTCTGCCCGGCTGTCTCCTGGCACCGCTGGTCTGGGGAGGAAGTCCCCGCACTGCCCGGCTGTCTCCTGGCCCCGCTGGTCTGGGGAGGAAGTCCCCGCTCTGCCCGGCTGTCTCCTGGTCCCGCTGGTCTGGGGAGGAAGTCCCCGCTCTGCCCGGCTGTCTCCTGGCCCCGCTGGTCTGGGGAGGAAGTCCCCGCTCTGCCCGGCTGTCTCCTGGCCCCGCTGGTCTGGGGAGGAAGTCCCCGCTCTGCCCGGCTGTCTCCTGGCCCCGCTGGTCTGGGGAGGAAGTCCCCACTCTGCCCGGCTGTCTCCTGGCCCCGCTGGTCTGGGGAGGAAGTCCCCGCACTGCCCAGCTCTCTCCTGGCCCCGCTGGTCTGGGGAGGAAGTCCCCGCTCTGCCCGGCTGTCTCCTGGCCCCGCTGGTCTGGGGAGGAAGTCCCCACTCTGCCGGGCTGTCTCCTGGCCCCGCTGGTCTGGGGAGGAAGTCCCCGCACTGCCCGGCTGTCTCCTGGCCCCGCTGGTCTGGGGAGGAAGTCCCCGCTCTGCCCGGCTGTCTCCTGGCCCCGCTGGTCTGGGGAGGAAGTCCCCGCTCTGCCCGGCTGTCTCCTGGCCCCGCTGGTCTGGGGAGGAAGTCCCCGCACTGCCCGGCTGTCTCCTGGCCCCGCTGGTCTGGGGAGGAAGTCCCCGCTCTGCCCGGCTGTCTCCTGGTCCCGCTGGTCTGGGGAGGAAGTCCCCGCTCTGCCCGGCTGTCTCCTGGCCCCGCTGGTCTGGGGAGGAAGTCCCCGCTCTGCCCGGCTGTCTCCTGGCCCCGCTGGTCTGGGGAGGAAGTCCCCTCACTGCCCGGCTGTCTCCTGGCCCCGCTGGTCTGGGGAGGAAGTCCCCGCTCTGCCCGGCTGTCTCCTGGCCCCGCTGGTCTGGGGAGGAAGTCCCCGCTCTGCCCGGCTGTCTCCTGGCCCCGCTGGTCTGGGGAGGAAGTCCCCGCTCTGCCCGGCTGTCTCCTGGCCCCGCTGGTCTGGGGAGGAAGTCCCCGCACTGCCCGGCTGTCTCCTGGCCCCGCTGGTCTGGGGAGGAAGTCCCCGCACTGCCCGGCTCTCTCCTGGCCCCGCTGGTCTGGGGAGGAAGTCCCCGCTCTGCCCGGCTGTCTCCTGGCCCCGCTGGTCTGGGGAGGAAGTCCCCGCTCTGCCCGGCTGTCTCCTGGCCCCGCTGGTCTGGGGAGGAAGTCCCCGTACTGCCCAGCTCTCTCCTGGCCCCGCTGGTCTGCGGAGGAAGTCCCCGCACTGCCCGGCTGTCTCCTGGCCCCGCTGGTCTGGGGAGGAAGTCCCCGCTCTGCCCGGCTGTCTCCTGGTCCCGCTGGTCTGGGGAGGAAGTCCCCGCACTGCCCGGCTGTCTCCTGGCCCCGCTGGTCTGGGGAGGAAGTCCCCGCTCTGCCCGGCTGTCTCCTGGCCCCGCTGGTCTGGGGAGGAAGTCCCCGCTCTGCCCGGCTGTCTCCTGGCCCCGCTGGTCTGGGGAGGAAGTCCCCGCTCTGCCCGGCTGTCTCCTGGCCCCGCTGGTCTGGGGAGGAAGTCCCCGCTCTGCCCGGCTGTCTCCTGGCCCCGCTGGTCTGGGGAGGAAGTCCCCGCTCTGCCCGGCTGTCTCCTGGCCCCGCTGGTCTGGGGAGGAAGTCCCCGCTCTGCCCGGCTGTCTCCTGGCCCCGCTGGTCTGGGGAGGAAGTCCCCGCTCTGCCCGGCTGTCTCCTGGCCCCGCTGGTCTGGGGAGGAAGTCCCCGCACTGCCCGGCTGTCTCCTGGCCCCGCTGGTCTGGGGAGGAAGTCCCCGCACTGCCCGGCTCTCTCCTGGCCCCACTGGTCTGGGGAGGAAGTCCCCGCACTGCCCGGCTCTCTCCTGGCCCCGCTGGTCTGGGGAGGAAGTCCCCGCTCTGCCCGGCTGTCTCCTGGCCCCGCTGGTCTGGGGAGGAAGTCCCCGCTCTGCCCGGCTCTCTCCTGGGCTGCGCCCAGCTCTCTGTCTTCCTTCTGCCCCCGTGGGTTGTTCTCAGGGGTCCAGGACCAGGGTTCATGAGGCTGAATGACAGTGAAGACCTCTTTCTGGGGTGTTGCCCCTGGCAGAGGAGGTGAGACCTGAACAGTAGCCCCTCCTGGTGACCCCCGCCTGCTGCCCAGGGCCACCTGCAGAGGCCAGAAAGCAGGAAGACCTCACCACTCCCTCCGCCTGCAGGAAGACCCCGCCACCCCTTCCGCCTGCAGCTTGCGACCCGTGCTCACCTGCAGAACCCCCGTCACTCTCAGGGGTGTGTGCCTTTTGTGACTCACTGGGGCGCCCACTTTGCCTCCTGGGAGCTTGCTGGGAGCCGTTGACCCTGACCTTCCCATCGTGCTGGGTTAGTGTGGGGACGGAGTGGGTGAGAGCTGTGTCCATTGCAGAACCTCCCGCCTAGTGCATGGGGTCCATGGCTTATCCTGGGCGGCGTCCTGTAAACCAGTGTGAGCTGGAAACGCATCGACCACACCCAGCCCACGCCCGTCACAAAGGGACTTTAGCACCAGTGAGGCCCTTGGGCCGAGGACCCCCTGGGGGCTGTGCCTGCATCACAGGGAGGGTGGGGCTGCTCGGCTGGCCCAGGGAAAGATCCAAGTGTGAACTGAGGTGTGGCTCCTGTATCACTTTCACACCTGCACGACGCTGAAAAACCCCAGCCAGGACCTCTGGAACGTGAGGCAGCGAAAGGCGTCTGAGCTGGGTCTGCTCAGGTGTGCATAGGCCGAGTGGCTGCTGGCGAACTGTGGAGTCGGGAAGGGCCTGGCCGGGCCAGAGCCAAGGCCTGCGGTGTCCACCCACGACCACAGTGGTGTAGGGACGGCTCTGGCGTGCTCGGCCCAGAGTCTGCCCAGACGAGGAGACGGGTGTCTTCCTCATCTCCCTGACGCCTCACGTGTGTGGACAGAGCTGTACGGGCTTCCGCCTGGTCTGTGCAGGGCCTGTGTGCTTGTTCCTGCTGTCTGCCTCTCTCCAGCCAGTGCAGGGGCTGCGTCTCCTCCCTGCTGACATGGAGCCCCCGGGCCCTCCGGTCAGGGATGCAGCCTGGCCCAACCTGCAGACCCTGACGTCACCGGTCAGAGTCCCTTCGAGAACCCCAGGTATCCCCACGTGCAGCCAGGTCTGGGCCTCAAGTCCAGCATGGCTGTGAGTCGAGTCCGGTGGAACTTTGTACACATTCTAGCAGCTGTGTTAGGAAAGTGAACAGAGGTGAAGTTAGTACATTATTTATCCTGGTGTCTCCACGACATTGTCGCTTCAGCGTGTTACCAATCTAACATGGTTCCTTCCTTTGCCTGTACGAGTCTTTGCTGTGCAGCGTGCTGAGCGGTGCCTGCACTTCTCGGTGCCCCGTGTCCCACGTGGCCATGCTGCTGTGCCACGTGCTGGGGGCTCAGGACGTGAGTTTGGAGCGTGTGAACAAGTGGCGGATGTGGCGGAGAGCCACGTGGCGGGAGCTGGGCGCGGCTCCGGCTCTCAGTGGAGCTCTGCCCAGACTGCGCTGCTCATCCTAGGATTCAGCACCGGCTGCAGCCCTGCCCCGGAGCTCCCGCAACGTTGCCCGCGGCTGCACCTGCTCTGTGCCCTCCACGCGTGGTGCTGGATGTGTGGGCTGCCGTGCTCTCCTGGCCACGTGCTGCTGGCTGTGTGTCCGTCCCTCACGTCACGTCACGTCACGTCACGTCACATCACGTGCTTTGCTGCCCCGGGGTGACTCCTGCTGTATTTGACCCTGGCGGTTTGGTTTCTACCTTTGGCCCTGTGAGCTGACGTAGTGAGAATTCCCGCTCTCCGGGGAGTAGTTGGGGTTGTACATTGTGAAATTCAGGCCCCGTCCAGTAGCCCCCGGCCCACGTGGCTGTCCACTGGCCAAGTGAGCACACTCTGTCCCTCTGTGTGCCCGCTGCTGGCCTCAGGTTGAGGGAAGTGGACTCCCTCCTGGACTGCGGCCTTGGGAACCTTTGGCTGTGCCAGGCCACGGGGCTGAGAGGCATCCTCCTGCCCGTGCAGCTGGAGAGGAGACAAGGTGGTCGCCGCAGCGGTGGTCACTCGTCTGTCCTGGAGAGGGCTGTCACGTTCCTGCACACTTGCCAGCACCCACTGTGGAGCTCCGACGGGTTCTTGGGTCATTGGCAGCCGAGATGTTCTCCATAAAGAAGCGACGGTGTTGTCACCGCTCCTGCCTGGACTCTCGCCTCCGCAGCCTGCAGGCCTCCGGGACTGCACGTGGCCCGGGCTGTGAGCAGGAGGACGAGTCCAACCCGGAGGGGCCCAGCCTGCTCGTGGGTCTGTCTCCTGCAGGTGCAGGGGCGGGGGGTGGGCACCTTCCCGCGGCTGAGTCTCGGGGGAGCAGAGGCTGTGAACCCAGCTGGGCCCTGCGAGGGCTGCAGTCGCGTTTCTCTTGGCACAGTACGGCTTCCTGTTTAGAACACAAATCTTGGGGTTTTAAGAGAAGGGACTTGGATGAGAAACAGCCCTTACAGAACAGCGCACAATGAGTGAAGTGGAAGTGAATTGGAGGCATATGGATTGAGTTTCCCTCCCGCCCGCAGGGGCTTCAGGATCCAGAGAGCAGTGTCTGTCCAGCCGTGCCTCTGCTCCGCGGGGCCTGGGGCTTCAGGATCCAGAGAGCAGTGTCTGTCCAGCCGTGCCTCTGTCTCCACGGGGCCTGGGGCGGAGCTGGCTGTGGAGTCGCCAGGGAGCCTTGCCCGCCTCCCTCCCCCAGGGACAAGGCGAGAGGTCAAGGGATCGCCAGGCCCTGGGGTCACTCTTTGAACTCTGGAGCCTGCATGCTGGCCATTGAATTGCTCCTCTCATGGCTGTGCCTTCCCATGGGGCCAGAAGTGACCTTGGACGGGGAGTCGGGGAGGGGCGGTGCTGCTGCCCCCTAGCCCATCCTGGCCCTGCCCTGACCGTCCCTGGAGACACCGCTCCTGTTGCTCTGAGGGGCAGCGTCCGGTGGGCAGCAGGGGCCTCTGGCAGGCGCAGGATGGGGGTTGGGTCTCACAGGCGCCATTCTTGCTGCAGTGGATGGCCCTGTCTCTTGCTGAGAGTAAGACGAGGGAGGGCCGTCCTTGGCCACCCGCGCCCTCCAGACGCCTCCGGGTCAGCCCGAGTTCTTATCTTTCTCCGTGTTTGAGCGAAGAGCAGGAAAGTGCAGTAGGTTTGGGGAGACCTCAGTGTTTCCTGGAGTCAGTGGTCATTCTGCCTTGGAACACTCTGGGTGGAGAAGTCACCCAGGAGGCCCCATGTGGACATCATGGCGGCCCTGGGGGGCACTGCAGGAGGCCTATGTGGAACACCCTAGAAGACCCTGTGTGGAACACCCTAGAAGGCCCTGTGTGGAACACTTTGGAAGGCCCTGTGTGGAACACCCTAGAAGACCCTGTGTGGAACACCCTAGAAGGCCCTGTGTGGAACACCCTAGAAGACCCTGTGTGGAACACTCTGGAAGGCCCAGTGTGGAACACTCTGGAAGACCCTGTGTGGAACACCCTAGAAGGCCCTGTGTGGAACACCCTAGAAGACCCTGTGTGGAACACTCTGGAAGACCCTGTGTGGAACACCCTAGAAGGCCCTGTGTGGAACACCCTAGAAGACCCTGTGTGGAACACTCTGGAAGACCCTGTGTGGAACACCCTAGAAGACCCTGTATGGAACACTCTGGAAGGCCCTGTGTGGAACACCCTAGAAGACCCTGTGTGGAATACTCTGGAAGGCCCTGTGTGGAATACCCTGGAAGACCCTGTGTGGAACACCCTGGAAGACCCTGTGTGGAACACCCTAGAAGGCCCAGTGTGGAACACCCTGGAAGACCCTGTGTGGAACACCCTAGAAAGCCCTGTGTGGAATACTCTGGAAGGCCCTGTGTGGAGTACCCTGGAAGACCCTGTGTGGAACACCCTAGAAGACCCTGTGTGGAACACTCTGGAAGGCCCTGTGTGGAACACTCTGGATGACCCTGTGTGGAACACCCTAGAAGGCCCTGTGTGGAACACTCTGGAAGGCCCAGTGTGGAATACCCTAGAAGACCCTGTGTGGAACAACCTAGAAGGCCCAGTGTGGAACACCCTAGAAGACCCTGTGTGGAACACTCTGGAAGACCCTGTGTGGAACACCCTAGAAGGCCCTGTGTGGAACACTCTGGAAGGCCCAGTGTGGAACACCCTAGAAGACCCTGTGTGGAACACCCTAGAAGACCCTGTGTGGAACACCCTAGAAGACCCTGTGTGGAACACTCTGGAAGGCCCTGTGTGGAACACTCTGGATGACCCTGTGTGGAACACCCTAGAAGACCCTGTGTGGAACACCCTAGAAGGCCCAGTGTGGAACACCCTGGAAGGCCCAGTGTGGAACACTCTGGAAGACCCTGTGTGGAACACTCCGGAAGGCTCAGTGTGGAACACCCTAGAAGGCCCTGTGTGGAACACCCTAGAAGGCCCTGTGTGGAACACTCTGGAAGGCCCTGTGTGGAATACTCTGGAAGATACTGTGTGGAACATTCTAGAAGGCCCTGTCTGGAACACTCTGGAAGCCCCATGTAAACACTGTGGAAGACGCTGTATGGACATCACAGAGGCTCCTGTAAACACTTTAGGAGGCTCTGTGTGGAACACCCTGGAAGACCCTGTGTGGAACACCCTGGAAGACCCTGTGTGGAACACCCTAGAAGGCCCTGCGTGGAACACTCTGGAAGACCCTGTGTGGAACACCCTGGAAGACCCTGTGTGGAACACCCTAGAAGGCCCTGCGTGAACACTCTGGAAGACCCTTGTGTGAACCACCCTGTGGGGACCTCATGTGAACATGCAGGAGGCCCTGTGTGGAACATTCTGGAAGGGCCTGTGGAGAACACCTGGGGAGACCCTTGTGTGAACCACCCTGTGGAAGCCCCGTGTGAACACTGCGGGAGGCCCCGTCTGCTCCATGTTGAGAGCAACAGACGCTGGGGCCCTGGGGAGGGGCTGCCACCCAGAGCCCTCGCTGCCCCCCCTTCTCCTCTCAGGGGACTTGGCACGTGAGGGCTCGGGAGAGCAGTTGGCCTCGTCGGGCTAGCCAGTGGGTTCTCCTGGGGACACAGTCGGGGGTGAGGGAGGCGGCCTGGGCAGGGCGGCGGCTGCATGGTTCCCAGGCCTGCTCCGCGTCGTCCCACCCCTTCCCGCCCCAGCCCCCTCCTCTCCCTCCTGAGCCTGGGCTCGGTCCTTGGATCCAGGTCCCAAGGCTTTCTGTGTCTGTTCGAGGGTCCGCGTGCGGACGCCTGGGCCTGAGCCAGGCCAGGCACACTTGGCAGGAAGGAGGTTCCAGCAACTTTTGGAAAGTATTTTCTTTCCAACACGAGCAGCGGCACTTGGCCAGCCGGGGCCAGAGGTGAGCTGCACACGGCCGATCCGTCCAGCCTCCCTCAGGGCAGGGCTCGGGGCCACGGGCTAGGCACGGAGTCTCCGTCCGGAGCAGCCGCACACCGACACTTCCCCTCTCAGGAGAGAACTCGCTGTGTGGACTCGACTGTGAGACTCTGCTGCCAGGCCCCCCTGGGTGTCCGGCTCCTCCTTTGCCCAGTTCCCACCATGCAGGCGCCCTGGTGCCCACCTGGAAACCAGGCCAGGCCTCTGCCTCTCGGGTTCTGGGTCTAGGCCCGGTCCTCACCAGTCTGGGGGCCCCTGGGAGAGCCCGGTGGGGGTGGGGCTCGGCCACACCGCCCAGGCCCTCTGCGCTGGCGTTTGGCCCTTGGCCCTTTTCTCAGCACTTGTCGCTGAGATCTAACGGACCCTCAGCATTCAGCGTGGAGGAGGTAAACAGAAGGGAGGAGAGGCGGTTCAGCACTGAGCAGTGACACGGCTGCAAGCAAGTGGAGGTTTGTACAGCTCGAGCAGGGATTCAGTGCCTTCCCGACGACATGCAGGGCGGTTTGCGCGGGGAGAGGGGCTCTCGTGCCGGGCCCTGGGGGGCGGGTCTGTGCCGCCTTTCTGGAGGCCTGCGGGGCAGTGGTTTTTAAAAGCCTTAGAAACATGTCTTCTTGGCGGGCGCACATTTTGTGTGTCTCCTCCCTGGAGGAGGTCGTCAGATCGCGCAGGGTCGCGGTGCAGCGCTGCTGGAGTGGGGTTGCCAGGGCAGCGTGGTCACGGCTCATTCAGACCACGACACCCAGGAGCTGTTACGTTAGGGAGCGGCTGTTACCGTTAGGTGTGGACGTCAGACGGTGAGTCCGCGCCTTCAACGTGACCTCAGTTTTGTGTCGACAACAACAAGTAAAAGTTCAGACGGATGCACGGAGCAACGCTGGAGATGCAAAACCCGGCCTGGAGCCGTGCTTGCTCCTCGTGATGGGGCTGATGGGGGACTCTTCCCTGCTTCTGAGGTTTGACACAAACCCCGAGCTTTCAAATTTCAGTGTCGACGAGCATCCTTTACTTAATCTGAAGACTTACCAGGTTGCTCACGTGGACTTCTGGGAGAAACGTGTTTGCACTAAATGTGTGTTCATTCTGTGGTTGCAAACACAGTGAAGTCCGCTCGGGGCCTTTGCTGGAATCCCGGTGCTCCAAATCCACCCCCACGGCCTGGCCACGCGCTCACGCCTGCGCTCCTTGTGAGCCGCGAGCCAAGAGCCGTGGCTGTCGGTGCCCTGCAGGGCTCAGAGTGACACAGAGTAACCGAAGCACCTCTGGGAGCCTGCCGCCTTCGCACATCTCCGAAACGGAGGCAGGTGGCCCCGTGCCCTGCCGCAGCACTGTGGTGGGGGGACCTGCTCGGAACCTGGAGGTCCTGGACTCAGCTCATTCGCTCCGTGTCTGATCTCAGTTCTCTGCATTGCCTTCCGACGTCCTGAGCCTGACCACTCCCACACGCGCGGTGCCTGCCGCGGTCCCCTGGCTCTGCAGTGGTCACAACCTCCTGTGGCCCCCAAGGCTCCTGCTCAGCAGTCGCAGCAGCCAGAGGAGTCCCCTGGGACATGCACAGCTGTCTCCCCTGTCCCAGCCCACTGTGGGGACCCACCTTGCAGCCAGAAAGCCAAGGGCCTCCCACCACAGCCACTTTGCTGCTCCTCAGACACACCGAGTGTGTTCCCCAGGACCTTGGGCCAGTGCCTCCCCTACCTGCAACGTCTCCTAGCTCCTCGGTTTGCCCTGCACTATTTGGTCTGTGATTGGAGGCCACAGAGGCCTTGTTTTCCGCTGGCCCTGTTTTGCCATCACAGCTCCTGGAGTGACCCCGAGGGGAGCAAAGTGACCGTGAGCAGGGCTTTCGGTGCCGCGAGACCTCTGCCTGGGCCTCTGGTGGAGGTCCTGCCCGTGCCGCGCTCACGGCTGTGACACAGAGTAGAATAAGCTGCTCGTGTCCAGAGCGTGTTTTCTCCTGATGCCCCCGGCACGGCCCCTGGCTGCGGCATCATGCTCCGGAACCTTCCCAGGCCAGGCTGCACTTGGAGGCAGCAGCTCAGCCCAGTGCCACACAACAGCGGCCCCGGAGCGTCCACGCCACAACCTCTGCACCCATGCGCCTCCACCGTGGTCGTCTCGAGGTCAGAGGCTCCTAGGGCTGCCTGTGCTTTCTTGATGACCCTCGGCTCCCCTGCCTGGCCATGGCCAGTTCTTAACAAGCAGTCGCAAGCCGAGGGAACACGCGTGAAGGGAGTGAGGGAAGCCCCTGGGGTGCATCAGAAGGGTCAAGAGAGCCCAGCAGCCGCTCCGTGGTGCTCCCTGAGCAGCGACCGCAGAGCCAGCAGCAGAACCAGCGTCTCCGGCACGTGGGTGCTGCCGCAGCCGCACAGACGCCACTGGGTGAGAAACGGGCCCGCGGGGACTGAAGTGTCCACGGGAGCAGGCACCAAGTGGCCAGATCGAGGGGACCACCATGGTGCTGGTGTCCCTCTGCCCACAGCCCCTGCACTGAGCCCGCTGTCCTTGCAGAAGCCTGTCAGCAGAGCAGGGCCCCGTGTGCACGGCTGCTCCTCTCCGGGGGTCTTGGCAGTGCACCGTGGGCTGGCTGGTGTGGGGCTGCTCCGGGGGAGACTGGGGCCAGAGCAGGGTTCTGCTCTCCAGGGAGCCTGGCAGGGCCTCCCTGCTGGGACAGCAAGCTGGCACTGGCAGGTGGGGGTGCTCGGCTTTGTGGAATTAGCACACCCACTGATGGAACAGTAACTTTTATTGGCAATTATGTCAGTGCAGGCAGAATTAATTTGGTGTTGTACTTCCTAACCATGGACTTGGCTGGACTGGGGCCAGCGTTGAGGAGGAGCTGCAGGTCCTGGGATGGCTCAGGGCTCTCGGGAGGCCTCAGTCAGGCCAAGCCTGCAGGAGCCTCGTGACCAGGCCCGTGGCAGGGAGGACCAGCCAAAGGAGGTGGACAGGGGGCTGCAGACTGCCCGGGTGCATGGTTGCAGTCTGCTCAGGGGTCTGATCTGACCATGGGAGGGGCTGGAGAGATGCCCTTCCTGGTGGAGGTGACAGGGGCCTGAGAACCGTTCACTGCTGGGAGCCCTGGGAGGGATCCTGGTGTGGAGTATGGGGAGGGGAAGGCGAAGGCATCAGGAGGTTGGGGAGCCACCTACCATCGTCATTCCCTTGTTTAGGTCCTGTAGCCGTCAGAGGTCTTTATGCTATGCCCATGGTGCAGATGGAAAAGCGGACTTCTGAACACGGAGTCTCTGACCCAAGGCCAGGCCACTGTGTAGGACCAGGCTTGCTTTCTGACTAGTCTGGAATATTCTAAATGGGGGCCTTTATGTCAAGGTGGATTTCTTTAGTTTGATGGTAGAATGGAGTTGTTCCAGAAAAAGAGACCCCCTTCCTTCTTTTTTTCTTTTTTGGACAAAGCTACAAGAAAACCAGGTCACTTATAACCAATGACATCATCATTTACCAGCTGGAGGATGCTAGGTAGGGGTGGACCTGGCTGGAGGGTGCTTGGGGAGATGACCTAGCTGGAGGGTGCTTGGGGAGATGACCTAGCTGGAGGGTGCTGGGGGGGGAGGTGGACCTGGCCAGAGTGTGCTTGGGGAGATGACCTAGCTGGAGGGTGCTGGGGGGGGAGGTGGACCTGGCCGGAGGGTGCTGGGGGGAGGTGGACCTGGCTGGAGGGTGCTTGGGGAGATGACCTAGCTGGAGGGTGCTTGGGGGGAGGTGGACCTGGCCGGAGGGTGCTGGGGGGAGGTGGACCTGGCCGGAGGGTGCTGGGGGGAGGTGGACCTGGCTGGAGGGTGCTGGGGGGAGGTGGACCTGGCTGGAGGGTGCTTGGGGAGATGACCTAGCTGGAGGGTGCTGGGGGGAGGTGGACCTGGCCGGAGGGTGCTGGGGGGAGGTGGACCTGGCTGGAGGGTGCTTGGGGAGATGACCTAGCTGGAGGGTGCTTGGGGGGAGGTGGACCTGGCCGGAGGGTGCTGGGGGGAGGTGGACCTGGCCGGAGGTGCTGGGTGGGAGGTGGACCTGGCCGGAGGGTACTGGGGGGTGGTGGACCTGGCTTGTGGGTGCTGGGGATGGTGGACCTGGCTTGTGGGTGCTGGGGATAGTGGACCTGGCTGGATGGTGCTGAGGGGGAGGAAGAATCAAACCATTGATGGCTCCTGGTGACTTATCTTCTCAGTGTTAGGGGGACACTGCCCACATGCGTTTGGCCAAGCCTCTCTCCCCCTGCCTGGGGACTGTGGTGCCGTGGACTCTACCCTGGGTCTTATACCTCCAGATTTCCTTTCTTGCCTTCTCTTTCTCTCTCTCTTTGAAAAATTTATTTATTTATTTGAAAGGCTGAATTACAGAGAGGCATAGGCAGAGAGAAAGAGAGATCGTCTGTCCGCTGGTTCACTCCCTAGATGACCACAATGCCAGAGCTGGACTGATCGGAAGTCAGGAGCCAGGAGCTTCTTCTGGGTCTCCTATGCAGGTGCAGGGGCCCAAGCACTTGGGCCATCTTCCACTGCTTTCCCAGGCCATAGCAGAGAGCTGGATCGGAAGTGGAGCAGCTGGGACTCGAACTGGCACCCATATGGGATGTGGACACTGCAGGTGGTAGCTTTACCTGCTACACCACAACACCAGCCCTGCCTTCTTGGCTGCTATGATCTGTAAGGAGCATGACTGTTACTTCTCAGAGGTCCTTGAGGAGTGGCAACGCTTCATATCTGGACATGGCTGGCCCAGGGTGTCTGCTGGTGACTCCTGGACAGCAACAGGAAGTGGAGCCCTGAGCAACGGGGCACCCCCACCTCAGTGGTCTGTTGCAGCCTCATGAGGCCACGTGGGGCCTGTTCCACCCACTCGGGCCACCCAGGGTTCCCAAGCAGTGGATCTGGGAGCAGCCCAGGAACTCACGTTTCTAACAGCGGTCTCAGGGCCGCTGTTGTTGAACTGTCTGTGTTAGGGTTCCCAGGGAACAGGCCGTGGGGCCCAGGAGTCTGCATAGTAGCCGTCCCTGGGTGAGGCTGACTCTGCAGGCTGGGCCCACGCTTGGGAACCTCTGTTGTATCTGCAGCGGGGTTGGCCTTGGGCTCTGTCAGATGTGGGGTCAGGGCCTTGCTCACCCCTCTGTGACCTGGAGCCCCTGAGCCGCAGTTTCCCCATCTCAGATGAAGTAGGGGCCCCTGAGGCGGGCGTGAGGAAGCACTGTGTCTGGCTCCAGACTGGCCCAGCGCTGAGGTCCCGCTGGTCCCCAGCCTGGCTGCGCTGCTCATCACCCAGTGCTCGTGCCCACTCCCCCGTTTCCCAGACGTGTTGTGACTGGGGATGAGGTGGCCTGCAGCGATGGCCGCCTTGCCTGAGTAGAACTGAGAACACAAGAGGAAGACGAGAGAGCAGAGTCCACTGCCTTCAGTGTCTTCTGGAACCGGTCCTGAGCTCACCACTCTGGACGCTTCGCTCTGGGATGCCTGGGGGCTGCCGGGGAGCCCGGTGGTGGCTGCTTTTGCTGGTTGTGTGGGCACCATGGACACCTTTCCAGCATTCCCCATGGACTGAGTCGCTCAGCTGGGCGGGCGCTGTCAGGAGCCCAGGAGGACTCAGGTTGGGTGGAGCTGGGAATGCGGCCTAGGGGAGCACAGCCTGAGGCCAGGTGCTGTGCCCCTGCTGGCTTCTGCTCCCAGCACAGCCCTGGGCTTTGTGGACGCTGTAGGCCCATGCGTCAGGTGCGTCAGGGAGCAGGCAAGGCCTGGCCGGGTAGCAGGGGTGCTCCTGGCAGTGGCTTCCCCAGAGAAGCATCAGGAAGTTGCCAGCACCGGCCCTGTCCAGGTGGCTTGGGTGTGGCGAGGCCCCGGAGCCCTTCATGTGCAGACCCCGGCTGGCCGGGCAGAGCGGGGCAGAGCTGCCTCTGGTGGCTGCTGTGGCTTCGGGTGGCTGGGACTCAGGGACGAGGACTCAGGCTGTGAAGGACTTGGATGGCTGCACCGGCAGGCACGGGCGGTGAGCAGAGCCAAGGCTCCTCGTTACCTGTGTTGTCTTCTCACCTGCATCTCGCTTCCTCGGCCCTGAGGTGTGAGCTGGTGTCTGGGAGGATTCCAGAGTGGCGGAGTCAGCACAAGGTGGGCTTTGTCCTCTGGGCACTGCACCTCCTGTCGGGCACTCCCCCGGGCATCCTGCCTGCCCTCTGGGCTTTGCCGCCTCCAGGCCTCCGCCTGCCTCACTGCTGGCACACCATCCTGGGGACGGCCCCAGCCTGAGGGTTGACGAGGGCGGTCGTGTTGAAGTAGCGATAAACACGCTGGGCACGGTGAGACGGGGTGCAGATCTGGGGGCTTCATCCATGCAGACCCCATAGGCGATGTGGCTGTGAGAGCCACGGATGGTCTTCGTGCCCAGTGCACATACTGCAGGAACAGCTTGGTCAGAGGGAGGAGGCGAGGGGCCCACGTGCTGGTTGGACGAGGTCCCCATGGCTGCAGCTCGGGGGTGCTGACCCAGGGGAAGGCACAAGCATGGCAGATGGCGAACAGCCAACAACGAGGCAGAGGGGAGCCGAGGGAGGAGGGCTCCTGGGACCCTACTGACCCTCTGGGGAACTCAGGGCCCCTGAGAGGGGCACCGTGTCCCCAGCTAAGAGCCAGCAAGGCCGGCTCAGCATGGTGGGATAGACAGGTGAGCTTGCGGCTGGCGTCTTTGGTGATCCTGGCTCCTGTGGTTAGACGTGGGCTGGGCCGAGGTCGCGGGGCAGGGCTGGCCAGTGGGGTGATGTTGGGACCTGTGCATCTGCCCTCCCGGCCTCCTGAGCCCCTCCCCTGCCCACCCAGGAAACAGCTGGGAGGACTGATGGTTGGTGGGTGACAGACATTCCTGAATGTGCTTGGTGGCCCCAGAACCTTCCACTCAAAGGCATACGATGGGCACTGGGGCGGGGCACCAGGCAGGTAGGGCTGCATCCTTGGAGATGGCGGGCTGGGAAGGGGTCTGCAGTCCCCAGATGTGGCTGCCTCCCACTGACTCCCAACCATCCTTGGCGGGGGCTTGTCTGTGATGGACAGCCGCCCATCATTCTTCATAAGAGTCTGGGCAGCCACGGAGGTCCGTCTTTGTTCTGGGGTGGGTCGGGGCCCTGGCGTGGGGCTGTCTCGGCAGGATGGTCTCTGTCACAGAAGGGGCCAGCAGGGCAGGAGGCACAGGGTCACTCTCGTGGCAGGACGTGGTCACAGTGCTCAGTCGTCTGGGCCCAGCCGGGACAGGAGCCATCTCGGCGAGGTCAGTGAACGTCTCTGGGTCGGGTCTCCCTCCCTCTGTCTGGGAGTAATTGGGGGATGTGAGTCACAAGGCAGCCGGAAGCTCCACAGCACACGCTCCAGAAAAGTCCAGCAAGATCTAGAGCAACCTTGTTAGGAAATTCAAGAGGACTTGGGGTGCTCCCTGCTGCTGTGTAGGAGAACTTGGGGTGCACATCCTCTGCTGCATTAGAGAATTTGGGGTGTGCTTCTGGTGTGTGAGAGCACTTGGAGGTGTGTCCCCTACTGTGTGAGAGAATTTGGGGTGCGCTTCTGTGTGAGAGCGCTTGGAGGTGTGTCCCCTACTGTGTGATAGCACTTGGGGTGCGCTCGAGTCAGGACTTCTCCTCCTCTGTTGGCTGGAGAGGTTTCCATAACGAAGACGGTGACAGCCCCAAGGAGAACCTTTGCAGTGGGAATCTGGCTGGTCAGGTCCTCGCTGGACGCGCCCCAGAGGATTCGCAGCAGTGGAAATCAGGGGACAGGCGTCCAGATGGTGTGGGGGAGGTTGCAGGCTCTGTCCCAGCGGCATTCTGGGGCGAATGCCCAGAGCTGGCCGCCTGCAGCTCCCTCCCACTCCAGGCTGCAGGGAGGGTGTCCCAGAGCATGGGCAGCCCTGTGCAGCCACCTGGCCGCCAAGCAGAGCCCCAGCCACCTGGTCTGGGGACAGCGACCATATGGGCTTCCCAAGGCTCCACCTTGTTTACTTTTGACTTGAAGGGCTCTGAGCTGGAAACAGGATGAAAACGAGCTTGCAGTAGAGAGCCAAGGCCGTAGTGACCGTGGGCTTCTGCAATGGTGGGCGGCCCTGCTGGCTGACAGGGCTGGGATGCTCCTGATGGAGGCTGGAGCCCGACAGGGTGCCCTCTTGTCCTCTTGTCAGGGGCCAGGCACTAAAGCCTCCTCCAGCTTCCCTGACGGTGCACAGAGCACTTGTGCGGGGGCCCAAGTCCCCTCCCTGAGCACATGGCGTGTATTTGCACCTGTGCTTGGATATGCCCTCCCTCCTGCCTGCAGCAAACCGGGACAACTTGGTGTCGGCCCAGGACGTGCGAGTGGGCTGCTGGCTCTGTGCTCGTCCCGGGGCTGTGCTGCTGTCCACACTTCCTGCTGGGCTGAGTCGTGTTCAGGGCTCGGGGACAGAGATGGGCCTGCTCCGTCCTTTTGTTTTCTAGATTTTTAAGAAAAGTTTTTAAGTTTATTTGAAAGGCAGAGAGAGAGAGAGAGAGAGAGAGAGAGAAAGAGAGAGAGAGAGAGAGAGAGAGAGAGAGATCTTCCATCTGCCTGTTCACTCCCCAGATGGCTGCAATGATGGGGCTGGGCCAGGCCAAAGCCAGGAACCTGGAGCTTCATCAGTGTCTCCCATGTGGGTGCTGGGGCCCAAGGACTTGGGCCATCTTCTGCTGCTTTCCCAGGCCATTAGCAGGGAGCTGGATGGGAAGTGGAGCAGCTGGGTCTTGAACTGGCGCCCATGTGATGCCAGCGCTGTGGGTGGAGGCTTAGCCTGCTGCACCCCAGTGCTGGCCCCTCTGTCTTTTCTTAGGAGACTTCCCAAGAGTTGTCACCCAGCCCCTTGTGTTCATGTCACACTGACCAAAGTGAGGTCCCTGCCATCCGCTGCCGAGGGGCACTGGAAATACAGTCTGCAGGGAAGATGCCTGCCTGACTGGACACGGGGGAGATGCAGGACTCGGGGGAGACACGGGGAAGACACAGGACCTGGAGGACATGCAGGACACGAGGGAGACGCAGGACTCGGAGAAGACACGGGGGAGACCCAGGACATGGGGGAGACGCAGGATACAGGGGAGATGCAGGACATGGACGAGGCACAGGGGAGATGCAGGACATGGGGGAGACGTGTGCCCCCACGGGACCAGGGTGCGGGTGGGTGCCAGGTGCTGGTGCTGCTCCCCGCCCACCTCTGGGAGGCACGGACCACAGTTAGCTGTCTGTATGGTTCTGTGTTCGTGGATTCCACTAGTTGATCACAAACATGAGCTGAGGAGGGTGACTGCTGACCGTGTGAAGGCAGCGCTGTGGGGGTTCCATGCAGTGTTTGCGTGTCGGGCATCCCCCACTGCACACCCGAGTCACAGGACAGCAGAGCCGGCACTGGTCCTGGGCAGCTCTGGTGCATATGACATCAGGGCCCTGGAGCCAGCAGCCCCTGTGGATCTGCAGGGGACTGTTTTATTCACTCCTGGGCTGGTGATGGGCTGAGGTGCACACGGGGAGGAAGAGGTGGAGCGGAGCCTGTCTCCAGGTGGCTGTGGCTTGCTCCAAAGCCGCCCGCCTCATAGCCGACTGCACAGAGGGTTCCGGAACAGGATCTCGGAGCTCTGGAACCAGCCCAGCCTGTCTGACGTCCGCTCTGCCCTGGGTTTGCCACCTGCCAGGTAGCAGATGAAGCCGGGGAAGTGAGGGCGGGCCTGTGGGCCTGGGAGGCCGTAGATCTGTCCCCTCCACTGGGCCAGCTGCCTGGGCACGGACATGGGCGGGGGCGGCTGCCTCTCTTGTCACCCACCTGTTCCCACCTGTTGAGGGCCTGCGGCTGAGGCGAGCACCCCGGGTCTGTGGATGGTTCCGTCCCTCGCAGGCTCAAAGTTGACCCTACCCTTACTGCCACCAATGTCACGCTCAGGTGGAAGTTAAATTTATTCATTTATTTAATCTTGATTAAAGGCATTTCTAATGACTTATTGATTTTTTATTAGTGTGGGGGAAATGCTCACTCTCTGGCAAGCAAGCGATTCCCTGGTGCCAGCTTTGAAAGCCACTTGAGAAGGCGCTCTGCGTGTGAAATACTGAGACGAATTTCAGCATAAAAATCAATGAAAGAACATGAGAAAATGGACGTGGCAAACAAATTAGAAACACCTTTTATTTTTTTCTCTTAATGAGGGTTATTTTAAAAGTTAAAATAAAAGGAAGGCGAGAGAAGAAAATTGTGATGCTCCCTTGTCTGAAACGACCGTACAGAAATCCCCCAGAGACCCCGGGGCCTGGTGAGAGGTGCCGGTGCCGTGGTGCGTGGGGGACCCTGCCACCCCCTCTCCCTGGACCGGGGCTCCTCACTCTACCTCTCCCTGGCCCTGGGTGGTCCTGCACAGGCCCCACAGCCCCTCTGCACATCAACCGTCCAGCTCCACAGGAAGGACAAGGTGTGTACTCGATCGGCTGCCGGGGAGGGCGGTGGTGCTGACCACGTGGACGGGGCCGGGGAGGGCAGTGGTGCTGACCCATGTGGACGGGGCCGGGGAGGGCGGTGGTGCTGACCCATGTGGACGGGGCCGGGGAGGGCGGTGGTGCTGACCCATGTGGACGGGGCCGGGGAGGGCAGTGGTGCTGACCACGTGGATGGGGCCGGGGAGGGCGGTGATGCTGACCCATGTGGACGGGGCCGGGGAGGGCAGTGGGGCTGACCCACGTGGACGGGGCCGGGGAGGGCGGTGATGCTGACCCATGTGGACACTGGGGACAGTGGGGCTGACCCACGTGGACACTGGGGACAGTGGTGCTGACCCACGTGAACGGCTGGGGGGTAGTGATTGTTCTGATCTCACACAGACAGGGTTGTGGGCTGGGCACCGTACGTAGCCATGAGGAAGTTGCTTGCATGGTAACTGGGATGGGGACAGAAAGCACTCAGCACAGGCACGTTTACTGTTCAGAAATGGGAGTCACTGTTGGTGCAGTCAGTGTCCTTGGGCATGCTCTGGGTGCTCGCACACGCTCACTCTGCAGATGCACGCCGCCCCGGGGAGACTCTGGTGGTGCAGTGCAGTCAGCAGACCTGTGCCCATGTGGGCGTGGGCATTGTGCTGTGGGCTGGGAGTGTGGTCAGCAGACCCGTGCAGACCAGGTGGACATGGGCATTGCGCCGCTGTGGGCTGGGAGTGTGGTCAGCAGACCCGTGTACTCCAGGTGGACGTGGGCATTGCGCCGCTGTGGGCTGGGAGTGTGGTCAGCAGACCCGTGTACTCCAGGTGGACGTGGACATTGAGCTGTGGGCTGGGAGTGTGGTCAGCAGACCCGTGTACTCCAGGTGGACGTGGGCATTGTGCTGTGGGCTGGGAGTGTGGTCAGCAGACCCGTGTACTCCAGGTGGATGTGGGCATTGTGCTGTGGGCTGGGAGTGTGGTCAGCAGACCCGTGTACTCCAGGTGGACGTGGACATTGTGCTGTGGGCTGGGAGTGTGGTCAGCAGACCCGTGCACTCCAGATGGACGTGGGCATTGCGCCGCTGTGGGCTGGGAGTGTGGTCAGCAGACCCGTGTACTCCAGGTGGACGTGGGCATTGCGCCGCTGTGGGCTGGGAGTGTGGTCAGCAGACCTGTGTACTCCAGGTGGCCGTGGGCATTGCGCCGCTGTGGGCTGGGAGTGTGGTCAACAGACCCGTGCAGACCAGGTGGACGTGGACATTAGGCTGTGGGCTGGGAGTGTGGTCAGCAGACCCGTGCAGACCAGGTGGACGTGGACATTAGGCTGTGGGCTGGGAGTGTGGTCAGCAGACCCGTGTACTCCAGGTGGACGTGGGCATTGTGCTGTGGGCTGGGAGTGTGGTCAGCAGACCCGTGCACTCCAGATGGATGTGGGCATTGTGCCGCTGTGGGCTGGGAGTGTGGCCAGCAGACCCGTGCAGACCAGGTGGACGTGGACATTAGGCTGTGGGCTGGGAGTGTGGTCAGCAGACCCGTGTACTCCAGGTGGACGTGGACATTAGGCTGTGGGCTGGGAGTGTGGTCAGCAGACCCGTGTACTCCAGGTGGACGTGGGCATTGCGCCGCTGTGGGCTGGGAGTGTGGTCAGCAGACCTGTGTACTCCAGGTGGCCGTGGGCATTGCGCCGCTGTGGGCTGGGAGTGTGGTCAGCAGACCCGTGCAGACCAGGTGGACGTGGACATTAGGCTGTGGGCTGGGAGTGTGGTCAGCAGACCCGTGCAGACCAGGTGGACGTGGACATTAGGCTGTGGGCTGGGAGTGTGGTCAGCAGACCCGTGTACTCCAGGTGGACGTGGGCATTGTGCTGTGGGCTGGGAGTGTGGTCAGCAGACCCGTGCACTCCAGATGGATGTGGGCATTGTGCCGCTGTGGGCTGGGAGTGTGGCCAGCAGACCCGTGCAGACCAGGTGGACGTGGACATTAGGCTGTGGGCTGGGAGTGTGGTCAGCAGACCCGTGTACTCCAGGTGGACGTGGACATTAGGCTGTGGGCTGGGAGTGTGGTCAGCAGACCCGTGTACTCCAGGTGGACGTGGGCATTGCGCTGTGGGCTGGGAGTGTGGTCAGCAGACCCGTGTACTCCAGGTGGACGTGGACATTGAGCTGTGGGCTGGGAGTGTGGCCAGCAGACCCGTGTACTCCAGGTGGATGTGGGCATTGCACTGTGGGCTGGGAGTGTGGTCAGCAGACCCGTGCAGTCCATGTGGACGTGGACATTGCGCTGTGGGCTGTGTGTGGTCAGCAGACCCGTGTACTCCAGGTGGATGTGGGCGTTGTGCTGTGGGCTAGGAGTGTGGTCAGCAGACCCGTGCAGACCAGGTGGACATGGGCATTGTGCTGTGGGCTGGGAGTGTGGTCAGCAGACCCGTGTACTCCAGGTGGATGTGGGCATTGCGCTGTGGGCTGGGAGTGTGGTCAGCAGACCCGTGCAGACCAGGTGGACGTGGGCATTGTGCTGTGGGCTGGGAGTGTGGTCAGCAGACCCATGCAGTCCATGTGGATGTGGACATTGTGCTGTGGGCTGGGAGTGTGGCCAGCAGACCCGTGCAGTCCATGTGGAAGTGGACATTGTGCTGTGGGCTGGGAGTGTGGCCAGGAGACCTGTGTAGTCCAGGTGTACGTGGGCATTGTGCTGTGGGCTGAGAGTGTGGCCAGCAGACCCGTGCACTCCAGATGGACGTGGGCATTGCGCTGTGGGCTGGGAGTGTGGTCAGCAGACCCGTGTACTCCAGGTGGATGTGGGCATTGTGCTGTGGGCTGGGAGTGTGGTCAGCAGACCCGTGTACTCCAGGTGGACGTGGGCATTGTGCTGTGGGCTTGGAGTGTGGTCAGCAGACCCGTGTACTCCAGGTGGACGTGGGCATTGTGCTGTGGGCTGGGAGTGTGGTCAGCAGACCCGTGTACTCCAGGTGGATGTGGGCATTGTGCTGTGGGCTGGGATTGTGGTCAGCAGACCCGTGCAGACCAGGTGGACGTGGGCATTGTGCTGTGGGCTGGGAGTGTGGCCAGCAGACCTGTGCAGTCCAGGTGGACGTGGGCATTGTGCTGTGGGCTGGGAGTGTGGCCAGCAGACCTGTGCAGTCCAGGTGGACGTGGGCATTGCGCTGTGGGCTGGGAGTGGTCTCTGCATACTGACTGCCTTCTGGCTTGCTGTGCTCCTTTGCTCAGTCTGCTACAGACTGGGGCTGAAGCACCGGAAATCGTTTCTCAGAGTCCTGGAGCCTGGGAGCCTGAGACCCAGGTGTGGGCAGGGCTGGCTCCTCGTGAGGCCTCCCTGTCCGCTTGATGCTCTCCTGCTGACCTCACGTGGCTGTCCCTCTCCCGTGGCTGTGTCCTGATCTCCTCTTACGGGACAGCAGTTAGATTGGGTCAGGGCCCTATCGTGACCTCCAAATCCACGTGCCCTGTGAGGCTGTCGGGGAAGCTTGTGTCCGTGGATTCACAGTTCTCGCAGTCAGGGCGGGCAGGTGTTCATGAGGGCAGGTGCCGGGTGTTCCTGCACCCTGGCATGTTCCTCCTGGGGCACTTGCCCGGAGAGCACACGTGTGCCGTGGAGCTGCGTGCAGACCTGACGTGGTGAAGCCTGTGGGATGAGGGTCGGGAAGTGCTGCCGTGTGCCGTGGGTGCGTGCCTATACCTGGGGCCCGAGGGTGTAGAGGGACATGAAGCAAGGCGTGCAGGATGCGCGTGTCCTGGCCTTAGGGCACAGGGTCGGGATCGTCGGGTGTTCGGGGGTCCTGTCTCCTGGCAGACACATCCACCTGAACTGCAGGTGAGCTGGCCCGGGCGGCAGAGAACACGAAGGTGGGTTCTGCTCTCAGGTATTGAAGGGCATGTCTAGGTCGCTGATGTTGATGTGCTCAGATCCCTGACTCCACGCCCTCTCCCGGCCCCTGGCCTGTCTGCTGGCGTGGTTTTTCTGAGGGAGACCGACGGGCCCCTGCCAGGGCGATGTGTGAGTGTGAGGGGGCTTGCAGTGGGAGGGACCAGAGCCCTGCCCATCCTCGTGTTGGTGGGGTGGGGGAGTGGGGCTGGGTACCGGGCGTGGTGGAGGGCAGTGGTGCTGGGCTTGCTTTGGACCAGGATTTGGGGAGAAGACACAGAAGGAGGGCAGAGCTAGGGCTTCTCTGAGAGAGAGAAAGCCATGTGTGTGCCGACAGCCTCAGTGACGAGTTCCGGAGCCATATTCTTGGGTGGGCGGGTGGAGAACCCCAGTGGGGAGTCGCCTTGGAGTCGGCCCCACTGGCAAACAGAGTCCCTGGACCTTGAGGCCCCGCTGCCCCGTCAGCATCTCAGGTGTCCCTGCTGTGCAGGGCCTGGCCTTCTGGCCAGAGCCCTGTGTTCCTGCAGACTGGCCGTGTCCGTCTGCCTTGCCATCTGCTCTGGCCTGTGTGGGCAGAGAGCCCGCGTGCTCTCCCAGGGAGAGTGAGCTCTGCCTGAGGGTCTGGGCTGACCTCCTCCTTCACCGTCTCAGGGCCAGCAGGCTCTCCCCAGTGCACACTGGGGGCAGAGGGAGAGGCCAAGGTGGCCCACCACCCCCCGGAGGAGCTGGAGTGGCCGGGAGCTGCCAACCTCGCCGCCTCTGGGTGCTCTCCGGCAGCCGTGCCTGCGGGTGCCCGAGGCCACTCTTGGTCAGGAGCATCTCCTGCTCCAGAGGCCACTGGGCAGTGCGGGCTGCGTGCCCCTGAGGCCAGCCAGAGCCGGACGCTCTGACCTGCAGCTCCTGGGGCCAGCAGGGGCTTTTCCTCAGACCCCTGTGAGCCCTATGGGAATGTGCCAGCGTCTGTGCAATGACTTCAGCTCCTGAAACAAGTTTCTCCCCAGATCCAAACACAGACCCGAGTGTCAGGGGAGGCGGGGTGTCGTCCCCAAGAGGTGGATCGCAAAGCCCCTAGGGGTCGCCGGCCAGGACAGAGGACTTGCCAGGTGTGCTTTGGAAACCCGGGCCAGAGCACAGAAGTAGAGGAATTCCACACACACACGCACGCACACACCCGTCTCCAATCCTATGTGCACTTTCCTTGGTATTGTTACTTAAAACCCTTCACTCTGCCTCCTTGGCTCTGAAGAGATGTGCACTGTGTCTGTCTCCCTCCCACTCCTTCTCTGCCCAGTGGGCGAAGCCGCGTGTCCACAGCCTGTCCACGGGAAGGGTCCGCACTCAGGAGCCAGCCCGCCTGCCCGGGGAGGCCTGCAGGACCCCTGCAGGGGACGTCACCAGGGCCTGCCCTGCCCTGCTCCGCCTGCCGGCCCCTGCCTTCACCTGCTCATTGCATCTTCTTGTGCTTGAGGGTGGCTGGAGGGGTCAGAGGCGAGCCCCTTCCAGTCCTGAGCCGCTTCCATACCCGGGATTTTGCAAACCCCTGACTGTCCTGCTCATACGCCCCTGCACCCCTGTCTGTTCCCGTCTGGTGATGTTCGTTGGAGTCAGAGCAGGTGGAACCACGGCACTGGAGGGCACCCTGTGGCCCGGTCTCAGGCTGGCTGGTTGTGTGGTGTCAGACTTGGGGCAGGGATGTTGCCTGCCTCAACTCTCTCCAGAAGCTGGGGAGCAGCGGTGAGTGGCAGGGATGTGGAGGTGCCTGGGACCCCAAAGGCTGTGCAGCAGCCAGCAGGTGCTGTGGGGGGGGGGAGGATTTCAACGGCTACGCTGTTCTCAGTGGTTCCTGGGGCGACATGTCCCATATTTCCAGGAGACATGTTGTTGGTTGTTCATGTAAAATTGCGTTATCAGGATCTGAGCTTGGGCCAAATTCAAAACTGGGACGTGCTTTTGCTTCCGTGGCTGCCCCTGACTCACCGGGTGTTGGCTGGACACGGCGCGGACGCCGTGTGTGCCTGTCTGCCTGCCCCGCCCCCTTTAATTCTTTAAGTGGCACAGATCTGCTCTAATCTCCTTCCTGTGGCGAGGGGGCGGGCTGGGAAGGGTTTGCTGGCACCGAGTTTCGCGTTCCTTTGCAGGAGTCCCAGGCCCCGCGGCTCTTCCTGCTGCCTGGGACTTGTGTCTGTGGCCAGAGCCAAGCTCAGCAGATGCTCCCCCCACTAGGGGCGGCCCTGACCCTCTGCCTCCTCGGGGCTCTGAGAGCATAGAGGAGTGTTTGTGCCCTGAGGTGAGACACAGGGGGAAACCCAGCTCCGTGGTCCCAGCAGCCCGGGGTTGGCTGGAGGACTCCATCTCTGTGAGCGCCAGGGTCCTCACGTGCTGACGGAGATGTGGTGAGCGTCCAAGGCATGGAACTGGAAATGTACAGGAAATCACGCCCCAGGGCACTGCGCCTGGCCTGCTGCTGTCACCACGAGCATTCGCAGAAGCTGGGAGCCAGGCTTTGTGTCCTGTGCCCCAGGGAGACTGAGCCCTGCAAGTGTCCAGCCTGGACAGCTGTAGGGAACCAGGCCGCTCGGCTGTCCGTTGTTGTTTGTTCTGGCTGTGCTGGACTCCGCAGAGCACTGTGCTCCCCGGGACAGGAAGTCCTGGTGGATGTTCCTCCCCTGGGACAGGAAGTCCTGGTGCACTGGGCTCCCCCGGGACAGGAAGTCCTGGTGCACTGTGCTCCCCGGGACAGGAAGTCCTGGTGCACTGTGCTCCCCCGGGACAGGAAGTCCTGGTGCACTGTGCTCCCCGGGATAGGAAGTCCTGGTGCACTGTGCTCCCCGGGACAGGAAGTCCTGGTGGATGTTCCTCCCCTGGGACAGGAAGTCCTGGTGCACTGTGCTCCCCCGGGACAGGAAGTCCTGGTGCACTGTGCTCCCCGGGATAGGAAGTCCTGGTGCACTGTGCTCCCCGGGACAGGAAGTCCTGGTGGATGTTCCTCCCCTGGGACAGGAAGTCCTGGTGCACTGTGCTCCCCCGAGACAGGAAGTCCTGGTGCACTGTGCTCCCCTGGGAATAGGAAGTCCTGGTGCACTGTGCTCCCCCGGGACAGGAAGTCCTGGTTCACTGTGCTCCCCGGGACAGGAAGTCCTGGTGGATGTTCCTCCCCTGGGACAGGAAGTCCTGGTGCACTGTGCTCCCCCGGGACAGGAAGTCCTGGTGCACTGTGCTCCCCTGGGAATAGGAAGTCCTGGTGCACTGTGCTCCCCCGGGACAGGAAGTCCTGGTTCACTGGGCTCCCCTGGGACAGGAAGTGCTGGTGCACTGGGCTCCCCCGGGACAGGAAGTCCTGGTGGATGTTCCTCACCTGGGACAGGAAGTCCTGGTGCACTGTGCTCCCCGGGACAGGAAGTGCTGGTGCACTGTGCTCCCCTGGGACAGGAAGTCCCGGTGCACTGGGCTCCCCTGGGACAGGAAGTGCTGGTGCACTGGGCTCCCCCGGGACAGGAAGTCCTGGTGGATGTTCCTCACCTGGGACAGGAAGTCCCGGTCCACTGTGTTCCCCGGGACAGGAAGTCCTGGTTCACTGTGCTCCCCGGGACAGGAAGTCCTGGTGCACTGTGCTCCCCCGGGATAGGAAGTCCTGGTGCACTGTGCTCCCCTGGGAATAGGAAGTCCTGGTGGATGTTCCTCCCCTGGGACAGGAAGTCCTGGTGCACTGTGCTCCCCGGGACAGGAAGTCCTGGTGGACTGTGCTCCCCCGGAACAGGAAGTCCTGGTGGATGTTCCTCCCCTGGGACAGGAAGTCCTGGTGCACTGTGCTCCCCAGGACAGGAAGTCCTGGTGCACTGTGCTCCCCGGGACAGGAAGTCCTGGTGCATTGTGCTCCCCTGGGACAGGAAGTCCCGATGCACTGGGCTCCCCTGGTACAGGAGTCTTGGTGCATGTTCCTCACCTGGGACAGGAACACACCCCAACACGTCCTACTCTGCGTGAGCCCATGTGACCACCTGTGGGGGAAGCCACACAGGAGGTGTCCCTTGGTTGAGATGGAGGTGGTGACAGCAGTGGGCACTGAGGCCAGCATTCCTGGGGAGCTGGCTGGGAGCCAGGCCTTTTCCATCTCACGTTACATCTGCCACACACGGCAGCGCCTAACACCCTCGCTCTCTGCTTTGCTCCCTGTGTCTACCAGGGCACAGACCCCTCACTGCAGTGTAGACTGGAGTGTAGACAGATGAAGCAAGCCTTGTTCTCATTGCTTGTGCCCTGAAGGGGCCGAGCAGCCAGGGCCAGCGATGTCACCACTCATGGGGTTGGCCTTGTCCCCTCCGACTGGCAGCAGGGCCAGCACTTTTGATGCACCTGGCATGGGGCGGGGGGCAGATCTGCCTTTGTCAGCCTCCCATGTGTCAAATTAAGTGACAGCACCTTTCCCAGTCCCTCTTCTTGGGGAGGCAAATTCGGCAAATTGCCAGGGACACAGGTTCTGGTGCCTGCCTGTGCCGTGGGTCGCTGTGCCCCCCCCCCCCATCATGAGATGTCCACGCCTGTGTGTGAATTCAGCAGCTGGGACTCCCTCAGCCCCACTGTGCACCACGCACATGCCAGGTGTCTCATGGTGCTTCTCTTACACCTCACGCAGTCCCACGTCTCAGCAGGCCTGCAGTGTCCCCACTGCCCACTCACCTGCTGGAGGGCCCTGGATCTGTGCGTGGGGAGTCTCTGGTCAGAGCTCCTGCCCCTGACTTCTGGCCTCATCGTGTGTGGGGTCAGAGCCACAGGGCTTGTGCTCTCACAGCCAGGGTGAATCACAGGCACCTGGGAGCTGCCCTTTGTGAGGTCGGCTGTGGGTCCCAGGCACCCGGGGAAGCCCCTGAAGTTCCAGACTTGCATCGAGTAGGTACAAGGTCTCCTGTCTCGTCTGTTGAGGGCTGACTTGGGCTAGGACCTTGCATCCATGACCTCCTATGACTCTATGGCCATGCCATGTAAAATTAGCCCCATCAGTGTGTACCCACGCTGCCTCCACCATCACTCTGTGTCCCTATGCTGCCTCTCCCATCAACCTGTGTTCCCTCCCATGCCACATCTCCCATGTCTATGCCCCTACACTGCCTCCTCCATTCGATTCTGTTCCCCCCTACACTGCCTCCCCCATCAGACTCTGTCCCCCCCATACTGCCATCAGATTCTGTTCCCCCTACACCACCTCCCCCATCAGATTCTGTTCCCCCTACACTGCCTCCCCCATCAGACTCTGTTCTACCCACACTGCCTCCTCCATCAGTCTGTGCCCCCACGCTACCTCCCTCATCAGACTGTGTTCCCCCTACGCTGTGTCTCCCATGTCTGTGCACCCTACATCGCCTCCCCCATCAGACTCTGTTACCACCCCCACACTGCCTCCCCCATCACTCTGTGCCCCCACGCTGCCTCCCCCTTGTCTGTGCCCCCTATACCGCCTCCCCCATCAGACTCTGCCCCCCATGCTGCCTCCCCCATCAGTCTGTGCCCCTATACTACCAAACCCCGTAAATGGCTGCCATCACGTTTGGCCTTGCAGGGGCCAGCAGTGCCCGGCCGCAGGGAGCCCTGCCTGGCGAGGGGAGGCCCTGTCTGAGGTCCCCGGTGGGCTCTGTGTGCCGGCGCAGCCATGGAGCCGGCCTGCAGGGCGTGAGCTGCAGCCGAGGTTCCACCAGTGTGCTTGGACTGCAGTCTCCCGTGTCCGCTGCATTGTGGCACCACACACGCCCCTCCCTGGCCTCACTGCAGGACACGGCAGGTGTGGGGGTCTGCAGGTGAACCCCTGGAGGTCTCGCTCCCTCGCTTGTTCTGCCCCTCCCCTCTGCGTGGAGCTCTGGGGACTGCATCCCTGCAGACGGCCCGCAGTGCTGTGGTCTTCCTCATCCCTGCTTGGGGGGCAGGGGGTGTCCACGGGCACCGTCTGTGCCTCTCACGACACGGGCTTCCCGCCTGCATCACTGGGTCCTTCTCTCGAGGTCAGTGGTGGGAAGCGGCGGTGGCCTCTGGGAGCCTTGAGGGAACGCGAATGCCATCGTTATTAAGGTGCTGCTGCTTAGGTCGATAATTGGCACGGGGTCGAGAGTGCCACCGGCAAACCCTTGAGTTAGCAGACTGCTGTCTGTCCCTTAACGTTGTTGTGATTGTTACCTGGTGCTTTGTCTCGTCCCGAGAACAGCCTGATGAGGCCGTACGGTCACTAACGGATGAGACGCCAACACCCCAAGAAGGCCGGTGACCTGGCCTTGGGTGGTGGTGACGGCGCTGTGGAGATGGGCCGGCACCTGCGCCACTGTGCCTTCTCCCTGAGGGGAACAGCAGGTGCATCAGCTGGCACCTGGCACAGCCTCTTGGTCTTGACCTTGGGCTGCAGAGGCCAGGGCCACCAGCGAGAGTGAGGGTGGCAGAGGCCTTGGTCTTGTGCAGAGAGGAGGCGATGGTGGGGGTGGGGGTGGGGGAGGCGCGCGGGTGCCTCTGGGGCACAGAGGGGGTGGAGCTGGGTCCGGCAGGTCCTGGGCTGGAGCTCGGCGGGGAATGCCGACACCTGTGCCTGCTCAGGTGCTCGTGGGAGGTGTGGCTGGGGAGGAGACCCTGCTTCCGCCCTGGAGGCTTTACATGAAACCAGGGAGTGAACCTGGTGGAAATGGCGTCCCATACCCAAGGGGAACCTCGAAGCTGCCCTCTCTCCCTGTTGTGCACAAGTCCTCTGAAACTCAGAGCTGCGGGGGACAGGACCTGTGGTGACTGGGCCCTGGGGTCTCTGGTCGTGGAGTGGAACCCCAGCCTCTCGGTCTCAGCCGAGGAGCAGGTTCAGGGATCGGCCCTGAGCGTCTGTTGGTGTCTGTAGCGTGTCAGTGTGTGAGGCCATGTTCACAAGTTGCTTACTTTTTTTTCTTTTTAAGATTTACATGTATGTTTGGAAGGTAGAATGACAGAGACAAGGACATCTAGCTTCTGGTCCACTCCCCAGATGACTGGAACGGTTAGGCTAGGGCTGGGCCAGGCCAAAGCCAGGAACCCAGAACTCCATCCAGGTCGCCCATGTGCATGCAGGGGCCCAAGTACGTGGGCCACCCTCCGCTGCCTTCCCAGGCACATCAGCAGGGAGCTGGGCTGGAAGTGGCGCAGCCGGGCCGGGAGCTGGCGCCCGGATATGGCATGCAGGTGTGGGAGCCTGCTTGGTGCAGTTCTTGGCCAGTTGCATAGTCAACAAGCAGAGATGGAAAACACGGGAAAGCACGGGCCAGTGCCTGGCGTTCAGAGGGTTTTTCCTGGACGGCAGCTGCTTGTCCGTGTGTATAAATACATACTGTGTGTTTGTGTCTCTGTGTACACACGCATGTCCAGGTACGGTCTGTTGCTCACTTAGTCTACCTGGCTCACCTGTGAAAAAACACAGGTTGGGAGTGGAGGAGCGGGCGGGTGGGCGCCAGGCCCACTGGAAGCCAGTCCTTGAATCAGTGCCTCTCTGTGTGGGGAGCCTGGGGCATGCCTGAGGGGCCCCTGCGCTCCCCCAACCCTGCAGTCTACCTGTGTGCCGTCATGAGCCCGCGCTTGGCTCTCTGCTGAGAAGAGGGGGGGGACAGTGGGTGACGATGCTTGTCCTCGTCTCTTTGGAAGCTCTCCTGTTTAGCCATAGAACTTGACTGTGTGTTTGATCTAACGAGGGGCTGTGAGCCAGGGCTTGTTGTGGCCCAGGTACGCGGGGCACGGGGCTCTCGATGGGCTGCGTGTGCTGGAGACTCTGTGCCCTGGGTGCCGGCGTCACTGCCACACACCTCCCCTGACGCGTGGAGCAGGGGCAGCATCTGCACCCGTGGCTCTCAGAACTCGCAGAGGGACGACGGGACACGGTGGCCTTGGCAGAGGTGCCGGGCTCAGGACTGGATTAGCACTTGGGATCCGTGCCTGCCGTGATAAATCTCTTCCCGCCAGGATGGCTTGGCTTTTACAAGATCTTGATTTCCATTTTAATAATCCCAAGCCTTCCCTTGACTCTGCAAAGGAATCAATTTAAACACAGAGCCGACACGTTATCTTACATTTCCTTTAGAAGGCAGGGAAGAGCGGGGGAGGGGCCAGACACTCAGGCTTCCCGTCAGGAGAGCAGAGTCCTTCTGTTTTGTTCAAAGCCTTTGTTCCACTCCTCGTGGGAGATCTGGGGGCCGGGGCTGCTCTGCAGTGACCCCCGAGACACAGGAGAGGCCTGCGGCCCACATCCCAAGTCTGGGCAAGGGGCCCATGCGGGCCTGCAGCGGTGGCTGGGAGATGGTCTTGCTCCCTACCCAGGGTCCTGTTGCTTTGATGGTATCGGGAGCAGGGACTCAGCCCTGCCTTGACCCCCCCACCCCCAACAGCACCGGAGCCACGGGGCAGAGGTGGCAACCAAGCCTTCCGGGAGACCAAGGTGGCCCAAGATGGGCTGACCTTGAGGACAGGGTAGGGAGTGAGTGGGAGGTCCGGCTGCCTGGGACTCACCAGGATGTCTTCTGCCTGCCCACCAGAGACTGGGCCCGGGCCTGTCCCGGGGACAGAGGCAGCCCCTCCACGGGGGAGCGGAGCATGCTGGCCGCATGGTGTGTGCTTCCCGTGGGTGTGGCCACGCACGTCTCAAATCCAAATTAGCAGTGGATTCTGCACAGGACTCTCTTTTCCTTTTTAATTAAAAAATGAATATTTGTGAGAGAGCAAGAGTGAGCCCGTGCTCCCATCCACCCATTGACTATGGCTGGGGTTGGAGCTGGAACCAGAAATTAATCCAGGTCTCCCACACGGGTGGCAGGGACCCAGCTACTTGAGCCATCAGCACTGCCTCCTGGGGTGTGCGTTAGCGGGAGGCTGGAGCTGGGAGCCAGAGCTGGGGGTCCCATCGGTTCCCTCCGACGTGGGATGTGGGTGTCTTTGCCCCCGGCCAGCTGCCTGCTGCCTCTCTGCTCTGCTCTCCAGTCCACACTTGGCCTGCATCACCTGCAGAGTGACTGTCACTTGTCATTCAGACCAGGGGTGGTGGGAGGAGCCTCCTTTGCAGAGAACCGGGGGCTTCATGCTGCGCGAGGAGGGGCGCCCTTGGCTGGGTTACTGCTGCCCCCGCGCTTCTCCTGTGCAGTAATGGGTGCAGCAGGAGACGGCTTTGGACCGGGGTCCTGCAGTGCGGTTATGTCGGCAGTGACCGCGCTTCCTGATCCGGAAGCCCACACAGCGGCTGCAGGAGAGGGTGCGTCCTTGGACTTCTGTGTCCTGTGCTGGTTCCCGGCTGTGTGACCCCCTGCCCCATGCTGCTTTCTGGGAGCTCAGTTTGGGAGCTCATCGCCCTTGAGTTTATTGTAGACACTGCCCGTGGAACGCTTGGGTCCAGTGTGACAGAGGACGCGGTGGCATGGTAAGGAAACGTGGAGCCCAGGGTCTCCCAGGCTTTGCTGCCTGTGTGTGAGTTCTTAGCTTGAGCTAGGAGCACGTCTGCCCGAGTACAAGCCTGGGACCCCCAGACCCTAGTCAGGGGCTGTGATGTCATCACCTCTCCCCGGGAGGCTGACGGGGCTTCGCCAAGCACAGGCTCCGTGGGCATCTGCCTGGCTGATGGAGTCCCTCCGGCTGGGGGCGGCTGGTTAGGCAGGAGCAGGCATGCAGGCCACAGGCAGCCTTGTGGGTGGTCACGGAGCAGCTGTGCCACTGTCCCACCTCTGCCTGCAGGGAATCAGTTGTCCTAGAGTCCCTGCCACGCCCACTGCAGCACCACCAGAGGACATGCTTCCGTGCGCTCCACGCCAGTCTGGACGCGGGGTGAGCGAGCGAGAGCGACAGAGGCTGCTGGGCCCCGGCCCAGCTCTGTCTGCTTGTGTGGAGATGTAGCATTGGCCACGGCTCAAGGTGCCTCAAGGTGACAGCTGGGGGTGGGGGTAGGCGGAGCCAGGGTCCACAGACAGGGAGGGAGGTGGGGAGGGATGAATTGGCGAGTGGGACGCCAGCTGGGACTCTTGCTGCGGGCTGCCTCCCCCTCCTCGGCGCCCCAGACGCCTGCCCCTGTGGGCTCCTCCGTGTGCCCCACTGGCCTGCTGGGTGGTCTTCAGGCCCCAGGTTTGTGCTGGCCCCTTCTGCCCTGTGGTCCATCCCCTGGCTGCCAGCTCAGGGTGCAGAGCAGGAGGCAGTGTTTGTGAGCAGGTGGGTGGGAAAGACTGACCTGGAAGGTGTGCGGGCGTCACTTGCAGAGCCCTGGGCTGGGCATGGTTCTGTGGCCCCAGGGAGCTGCTGTGGGAGTGAGTCCCCATGGCTGCACCATCCTCTTGATGCCCTCTGGTCCCTGGTGCTGCTCTGACCTGCGGCTTTCAGTTTTAGTCTCACTGGGTTCTGCAGAAAGACGAGTTGAGGTCTTAACTCCTGGGGCCATTGTGGGAATAGGGGGGCACTTCCAAGAGTGGAAAAATCAAAAGATGTTTGTTCTTGTGCATAAGTTTCTGGAATCCACAAATGTCATCTTTGGAGGCAGATTTCAGGTGTGATAGGCTGGGTGACACTGGCGTAGGATGGGCCTTCCCTGTGTTTGACTGGCGGCCTGATGCAGAGATCAGAGACCCAGGGAGGAGGCAGAGGAGAGATGTGGCTGCCACCCCCAGATGCTGGCGGAGGGAGGGCACTGTGCTGTGGCCCCACCGGCACCTCGGTGTCGGGCTGCCAGGCTCCGCGGGAGAGCCGGTGTCTGCTGTCTGTTACAGGCGGGTGTTCTGGGCGATGCTCGCTGATACCTGGGGCTGGGGGTGGACGATGTGTATGCTCTAATTTCCTGGCCCGTGAGAGGCAGCTTAGGAGGGGCTCAGGGAAACTCACAGGTAGATGGATTCCTCGCCCCGTTGGACTTCTGAGCTGGAGACCCCTGAACACAGAGGAAGTGAGCAAGGGGCACTAGTGTTGGCCCCAGGACGCCCATTCAGGGTGGCTTCAGGCACACGTGGGATTTCTCTGGTTCCCCAAGCGTGTGATTTTCAATGGGAACCATAGATCTGGCTGATGGGTTAACTTCTAGAGGTAAACCTTCACAGGAAGTCTGTGTGGAGGTGCCCTAGCCTTGGGGCAGGGTCACACGCCCCTGTGTGGCCCAGCCTGGGTGCTGGCCCAGGAGACAGCGGCAGCCCTGCTGGGAGGGTGTCCATACCTCGTCCTGCAGGGGTCACAAAGCAGTGAGCTCGTGGGTGGGCCTCTGCAGAGGTCCCTGGGGCCTGCTGGACACTGGACACTGGTACAGCGGCTGGAGCTGGAGTCAGACACGTCGAGACTTGAGCTCTGATCTCTTTCATGGGCACAGAACACCAGACGTGTGCAGCTGCAAGGTGGTGCCTGTGTGTTCCGGTCCCAGTGGAGCTGAGTCCTGGGAGGCAGTGTTGTCACTCTGGCCGCCAGCTGTCCTTGTGCCTGTGAACTACTTGTCATGGCTACAACCCTGTGCCCGGGATTCTGGCTCCCAGGCTCCCTAGAGATGGCATGTGCTTTGCTCCTGAAGGAATCTGGCTCCCTTAGAAATGAATCTCTAGGGCACAGTGATCGGAGTGGAAAGGAGACTGGCTGATCCTCATCAGGAGTGCAGTGCTGGGACAGCCTGGTGCAGCCTGGTGTCACTGTGCAGTCTGGTGTGACTACAGCCTGGTGTGTCTATGCAGCCTGGTGTCACTGTGTAGCCTGGTGTCACTGTGTAGCCTGGTGTCACTGTGCAGCCTGGTATGACTGTATAGCCCAGTGTCACTGTGCAGCCTGGTGTCACTGTGCAGCCTGGTGTCACTGTGTAGCCTGGTGTGTCTATGCAGCCTGGTGTCACTGTGCAATCTGGTGTTACTGTGCAGCCTGGTGTCACTGTGCAGCCTGGTATGACTGTATAGCCCAGTGTCACTGTATAGCCCAGTGTCACTGTGCAGCCTGGTGTCACTGTGCAGCCTGGTGTCACTGTGCAGCCTGGTGTCACTGTATAACCTGGTGTCACTGTGCAGCCTGGTGTCACTGTGTAGCCTGGTGTCACTGTGCAGCCTGGTGTGTCTATGCAGCCTGGTGTCACTGTGCTGTCTGGTGTCACTGTGCAGCCTGGTGTCACTGTATAACCTGGTGTCACTGTGCAGCCTGGTGTCACTGTGTAGCCTGGTGTGTCTATGCAGCCTGGTGTCACTGTGTAGCCTGGTGTCACTGTGCAGTCTGGTGTCACTGTGCAGCCTGGTGTCACTGTGTAGCCTGGTGTGACTGTATAACCCGGTGTCACTGTATAGCCCAGTGTCACTGTGTAGCCTGGTGTCACTGTGCAGCCTGGTGTCACTGTGTAGCCTGGTGTCACTGTATAACCTGGTGTCACTGTATAACCTGGTGTCACTGTGCAGTCTGGTGTCACTGTGTAGCCTGGTGTCACTGTGCAGTCTGGTGTCACTGTATAACCTGGTGTCACTGTGTAGCCTGGTGTCGCTGTGCAGCCTGGTGTCACTGTGCTGTCTGGTGTCACTGTGTAGCCTGGTGTGTCTATGCAGCCTGGTGTCACTGTGTAGCCTGGTGTCACTGTGCAGCCTGGTGTTACTGTGCTGTCTGGTGTCACTGTGCAGTCTGGTGTCACTGTGCAGCCTGGTGTCACTGTGCTGTCTGGTGTCACTGTGCATGTTATAGAAGCTTCAGTGGCTGTATCTGCACCTGCAGACAGGTGAGGGGCTCTATCCAGGGGTGTTCCTGAAGAGGAGGCAGCTGAGGGGTGCCAGGGGCTCAGAATCCACCTGGCCTCCACCTGCCCCCCAGTGTCCTTGGCTGGCAGATGAACAGCATGGTTTTCAGTCAGCATGCAGTGTCTCTGGGCCACGTGTGGTGCCAGGCGCGCAATGTCTCTGGGCCACGTGTGGTGCCAGGCGCGCAGTGTCTCTGGGCCACGTGTGGTGCCAGGCGCGCAGTGTCTCTGGGCCACGTGTGGTGCCAGGCGCGCAGTGTCTCTGGGCCACGTGTGGTGCCAGGCGCGCAGTGTCTCTGGGCCACGTGTGGTGCCAGGCGCGCAGTGTCTCTGGGCCACGTGTGGTGCCAGGCGCGCAGTGTCTCTGGGCCACGTGTGGTGCCAGGCACGCAGTGTCTCCGGGCCACGTGTGGTGCCAGGCGCGCAGTGTCTCCGGGCCACGTGTGGTGCCAGGCGCGCAGTGTCTCTGGGCCACGTGTGGTGCCAGGTGTGCAGTGTCTCGGCCACATGTGGTGCCAGGCGTGCACAGCAGCTTTGGTTCCTGGGAGAGGCTGGCAGGAGCTTGAGTCAGAGAAAGAAGCTGCTCTCTCGGAAACAGTTCAGGCAGAGGGGGGGAGTGAGGACTCTGTGCCTGTCGGGCAGCCTGCAGGACCTTATCGTGCCCTGGAGGTCACCAGGGCAGCATCCCCTGGAAGCCGCAGGAGGCCAGGGTGGGGACCGGGGAGCTGTCCCTGCGCGGGAGGTGGTGACTGTCCCAGGTGTGCTTGGGCCACAGCCCATGCTCACTTGGCCTCTGCCCTCCACCTGCCAATAAAAATTGAGAAGTTGATTTGTTTGGTAGCCTCTGGGGACCAGGCCCTATCCTGAGCCACTCAGAGGGGCTCCTCCAAGCACGCTGGGCTCTTGTGCTGCTGTTGCTATCACGGAGGCCACATGGGCCCCTGCTCCTGGTCAGGTGGGTGCAAAGCTGTCGCCATCAGGGGCTTTTCAGCGTTGGCTTCAGGTTTTCAGAACTCATTTTCTGAACCCGGAGCTCAGCTGGTTGGCTTCGTCCTGGCAAAACAAAGCAGCACCCGCCCGGGTTTGGTTCTTTCTTCCCTGGCTCCATTTGTGTGGGTGTGGCCCTGGGGCCGAGGGTGTGGGAGACACCTTAAGATGAGTGTGGTGGGGAGGACAAGGCTTATCTTCTCCCCGAGGCTTGGTGGGATTTGTTGAGGATGCTGGGCGTATGGTGTGAACTCTGTGAATCAGATCAAGTGGCATTGTCCGCTGCGGAGACAGGGTGATGGCACCGAGCGCTGCGGTCAGCAGGACACACTCCCAGCCCTGTGCATCTGGCATGGGCTGGGGCCTGCCTCAGGCTTACACCTGCCAGGGGACAGCGACCATGCACATGGCACTGTGGGTCTCCCTATGCAGCGGCCACCTCACCCCTCATCTGGCTTCCCAAGGGAGTGGCAGGAGCTGCCTGACCTCAGCAGGTACTGGGAGTGGCCGTCCTCTACGGTTGGCAGCAGCCGTGGGCTCAGGTTGTCTTCTGACGGTGGTGGTGGGGGGTTGCCCCCACCTCCCACCCTCCCAAAGCTGAGGGAAGGCGTCTAGAAATGCGTGGCTTCTGTCCCTGGGATTGCACATCTTTGGCCGTGGATGTTGGAACGTAGCTGCCTTGACGTTGTCTCGGATGGGCTGGTCCTGCCGAGAAGCCCTGGGTGGTGCACCCCTCCCAGCATGGGGGCCGCCCTGCCGCTTCTGACGCAGGCGCCTGTGCTCCCAGAAGGCTGTCCGTGTGCGTGAAGGAGACCTGGCGCCTGCCCACTGCCGAGGACACGGGTTGTGTGGTGGGGAGAGGACGAACTTGGAGGCTGTCAGGCGGCTTCAAGCACGGGCTGTGGCACTTCTGGCCCCGTGGCTTCTGGAGAGCAGAGCTGTCTCCACGTGTGTGAGGTCGGTTTGCCCCTGAGATCCAGCGAGAGCCATGAAGCCCACTGCTCAGCCAGGCGGCCGCATCCAGAAGGGTTGCTGCGTGCTGGTTTTCCATGCCCTTCCCTCTGTACAAACCTCAGGGGTCCCCGTGTCCTGGGGCCTGAGCTGCGCTTCGGGACCTGGAGAAGCCCTGGGCTTGTTGGCCTGGCCAGGCCATGCCTGGCTCTTCTCGGGGACAGGTTTCTGAGAGATGCGCATGTTTGTAAGCCAGAGGTGGAGGAAGAGAGGGGATGGTATTTAGTTATTTATTACTGAAAGGACCAACATGGAATGACTGAAAGGAGAGGGCAAGAGAGAGACTGAGATCTCTCATCCATGGTTTACTTCCCAAACGCCCTCAGCAGCCAGAGCCAGGCCAGGTGGAGAACTCAATCCAGGTGCCCCATGGGGTGGCAGGGACAAGAAACGCCCAGGAAACGCCCTCCCTGGGTCTCCTGGGCTTCTCATTTCCAGCACCTGTGCCGGGGTCAGCAGGGCTCCGAGGCCCCAGGTCCGGCCGCCTCCTTCCTCTCTATGATGTCTTCCTGGGCGGCCCCGTTGCTCTCCATGGCAGCACCCTTCCTCCTGTGGCTCTTGCCCTGGTGGACGTGGCTTAGATCTCAAGGGCTCAGCAAGTTTTGCTGACCACTCACTGTGGACTTACGGGAACAGATGCAGAGACATTTTGTCTTTTCCAAACGTCTGTCCTCTTCCTGTCACGGTGCTGGCTCGTGTCCCGCGGCGCTGAGAGTGGGAGGGAGGGGTGGCGTCCAGTGTTGGCTGTCCTGCCTCTGTCAGCCCACCACCCACAGTCCTCTTCGTTTTAGTCGTGCATACTCACGTGACGGGGTGGACGGCTGGATGCACCTGCGTGCAGTATGAGTGACCACATTGGGTCGGCTCCCGTTAGGCCACCTCAGATGTGAGATTCATTTTGCTAACACTGAGCGACAGTGCGCGTGTGTGACAGTGCGCGTGTGTGACAGTGCGTGTGTGTGACAGTACACGTGTGTGACAGTACACGTGTGTGACACTGTGCGTGTGTGACAGTACACGTGTGTGACAGTGCGCGTGTGTGACAGTACGCATGTGTGACAGTGCACGTGTGTGACAGTACATGTGTGTGACAGTGCGCGTGTGTGACAGTACGCGTGTGTGACAGTGCGCGTGTGTGACAGTGCGTGCATGTGACAGTACACGTGTGTGACAGTGCGCATGTGTGACAGTACACGTGTGTGACAGTACACATGTGTGACAGTGCGTGTGTGTGAAAGTGTGCACGTGTGACAGTGCGTGCGTGTGACAGTGCGCGTGTGTGACAGTACGCGTGTGTGACAGTACACATGTGTGACAGTACACGTGTGTGACAGTGCGCGTGTGTGACAGTACACATGTGTGGCAGTGCGCGTGTGTGACAGTACACGTGTGTGACAGTATGCGTGTGTGGCAGTACGCGTGTGTGACAGTACACATGTGTGGCAGTGCGCGTGTGTGACAGTACACGTGTGTGACAGTGCGCGTGTGTGACAGTGCGCGTGTGTGACAGTGCGTGCGTGTGACAGTACGCGTGTGTGACAGTACACGTGTGTGACAGTACACGTGTGTGACAGTGCGCGTGTGTGACACTGCACATGACAGTACGCGTGTGTGACACTGCGCGTGTGTAGGTGCAGTGACTGCAGTGGCTGCATGTGTGTGGATGAAGTTGGAGTAACGAGTGTCCCCCCACCCCCGGCTCGTGCCTCTGCTGTCCCTGACCTCCTGTCTGTCTGCTGACTGTGAGCAGGTGACGCTGCTGAGCACCAGGGTGTCCCTCGCGCTTGGTCACGATTCGCTGCCTGCTGTCCACCTGCCCCCCTCTGTAACCACTGTTGTCATCAGATCCGCTCCTCAGCTTCCACACAGGAGGGAGAACCTGTGCTATTTGTGTTTCTTGTTTCATTTGACATGCTGTCCCCCAGTTCCATCCGATTTGCCGCCAGCGCAGGATTTCACCCTTCTTACGGCTGAGCAGGACTCTCTCTCTCTCTGTGTGTCTTTGCCACGTATGCTTGCCCCGTTATCTGTGGTAGACACCGAGCGTGGTTCCGTGTCACAGGCGTCCTGAGCAGCGCTACACCGAGCACGGGGGGGGGGGGGGCAGCTCCATCCCGCAGAGGCCGACTTCATTCCCTGCAGATGGAGATGAAGGGGGAAACACTGCTTGCTGCCTGCTCTCTCAGAGAGACACGGAGAAAACATCTCCCCTCATTGATCATTCCCTGAATTCCTGACATGACCAGATTGGCCAGGGCCAGGGCCGAAGCTGTGAGCCGGGACTCTGTGCAGGGTCTCACATTGGTGGCAGGAACCCGAGCTGAGCCGTCCCTGCTGCCTCCCTGGGTCTGCATTCACAGGAAGCTGGAGCCAGAAGCCAGAGCCGGGACTCAGACCCTCTGCTGCGGAGCACGGCCGTACTGACTCCTGGGCTGCGTGCCATCCGTTCTTAGGCAGAGACGAGTCAGCCTTCGGGCAGCAACACCTGGAGCCTACCCTCAGCAGGGCTCGCTCTTCTGCACGAGGCTGCACCTCCGGTGGCATTCGCTGTCTTTCGCCGTCTTAGTGACAGCGTCCTCTCTGGGTGGGATGCGGTTTCCCGGGGCGGGGAGGATGATGCTGAACGACATTTCATGTGTTTCTTAGACACTGGGATTTTTCTTTTGAGAAGTGGTACCCAGATCATCTGCCCCGTGTTTTTTCCTTTTCAGAAATGTATTTAAAAGGCTGACGGGTCTCTCATCTCCCATTTTGGTCTGCAAATGTCGGCAACAGCCGGGCCTGGGCCATGGAGGAGCCGGGAGCTCAGAACACCATTCAGGTCTTCCACGCGGCTGGGCGGCCCGGCCCTAACTGGGCTGTCACCTCCCGGCTCCCAGAAAGTTGGAGTGGGAAACTGGATTTTGTTTTGGTTACTGGGTTTTTTGAGTCCCTTGTTCTGACGTTAATCCTGTGTTATGTGAGTGGTTTGAGATGTCTTCTGCCATGTTGTCACTGTGTCTTCACCCTGTTGGTTGTAGCCTTGTGGTGCACAACTTTGGTGGACTCCCCTTGTCCAGTTCTGCTTCTGGGCTCTTACTGAAGAGCCAGGGCCTGTGCTGGTGTCTCCGAGGGCCGGCTCTGTTTTCTTGCAGTAGTTTCATAGTGTCAAGTGGTCCTTCAGGGCTCTGATCCACTGAGTTGACTTTTTGTATAGGGTGAGCGGTAGGGGTTACGTTTCTGCATAAGGAAATCCTGTTTTCCCAGCACAATTTATTCACAACCTTGTTCTTTCTCCAATTTTGTTTGTACCTTTTATAGAGACCTAGTTGGCACAGAGCTGTGGTTTATCTTTGGGCTCTCTATTCTGTTCTGTTCCGTTCTGTTGGTCTGTGTGTCTGTTTTTTATGCTGTTTCGGTCATTCCAGCAGCCCTGTGCTGTTTTGGTGGTGGTACTAACCCTGGGGAGCATCTTGAAATCTGGTATTTTAATGCTTCCAGTTTCTTCTTTTTGTTCAAGATTGCTTAGGTTGGGGTTGGGTTGTGACACCTGTGTGGGTTGCGGGGCCACTTATGCTCCTGGCATTCCATGTCAGAGAGCTTGTTTGAGTTCTGGCTGCTCTGCTCTAATCCAGTTCCCTGATAATACACCTGGGAAAGCAGTGGAAGATGGCTGAAGTATGTGGGTCCCTGCCACGCACATGGGAGAACCTGGCCTCAGCCCAGCCCACACCCAGCTGCTGGGGACATGTGAGGAGGGAACCAGATGTCAGAAGAATATCTGTCTATTTCTGCAGCTCCTTCCCTCTCTCCTGTGCCTCCTCCCTCCCTTGCTCTCCCCCCTCCCTCCCTTCCTCCCCCTCTCTCTTCCCCCTCTCCCTCTGTCTCTCAAATAAGGAAGTAAATAAATAATATTTTGAAAAGTTTGCTTGGGCAATTCAGGATACTTAGTGCTTTCATATGAATTTTAGGGTGGTTTTCTCTAACTCTAGGAAGAATGCCATTCATGTTTTAATGAAGATTTTGAATCTGTAAATTGCCTTGGGTGGAACGGACATTTTAGCAGTGTTGTATCTTCTAATCCGTGGACGGGAGACAGCTTTCCTCTAATGGATGTGTCATCTTCAACTAATTCTCAACACCGGCTGCTTTCACATCTCTGTTTCATTGTGTTACTGGGCACTTTTTGGTAGTTACTGTAAGACTGACTGCACTTATGATTTCTATCTCTGTAAGTTTTTTAGTGGTATGTAGAAATACTGATTTTTGTGTGTTAATTTTGTATCCTGTAATTTTACTGAATCTTAAGTTATGATAGTTTTTGGTGGAGTCTTTAGATTTTTCTATCTATATAGAAAATATCTCTATCTGCAAAAAATGACAGTTTGACTTCCTCCTTTCCTATTTGAATGTTTTTTTTTTTTTTCTTTTTTCTCACTTCCCTGGCTAAGACTTCAAGTGCTTCATTTGAATGAGAGTGATGACAGTGGACATTCCTTGTGGTTCCAGAACTTGGAGGAAGCCTCGGCCTGGCATGCCCGCCCTGGCTGTGCTGGGGGAACCCCTGTATGCCTGGCGTATTCGGAGTCTGGATTCCGGGTAGATGTTGAGTTCTCTGCACCTGCTGGGCAGTCATGTGACTTTTGCTTCATTTGTTGACGCGATCTATCCTGTGTGCTGATTCGCACACACTGGGCATTGTTTCATCCCTGGGATAAATCCTGCCTAACCATGGTGAATGGCCTGTTGACGTGCTGTTGGGCTGCATTTGCTAGTATTTTGTTGAGCATTTTTGCATCTGTGTTCATCAGGGATATTGGTCTATGGTTTTGTTGTTGTCATTGTCGTGTCTGTGTGTGGTTTGGATAAGGCTCGCCTTAGCACACGAGTATGGAAGAATTCCCTCCCTTCCAGTTTTGGAATAGCCTGAGAACAGCTGGTGTCACTTCTCCCTTACGATGTTGGTAGAATTCAGCGGTGCGGCATCGGGCCCTGGGCCCTTCCTTGTTGGGAGCCTTCGGATTCCTGCTTCCTGCTGCTCTGTTCAGGTTTCCTGTTTGCGTGCTTGAGTCTGGTAGGGCCTCTGTGTCCGGACATTTACCTGATCTGCCGCTGTCTAGTTGTTCTGCATAGTCCCCAGGGCTTCCTTATATTTCTGTTGTGTCAGTTTAATCTCTCCTTTTCTCATTTCTCATTTTATTTATCTTTTTTTCCTTGAGTAATCAAGCTAAAGGTTGACCGATTTCATTTAAATTTTCAGAAAACAAACCTCATTTCATTGATCTTTTGTATTTTTTGCTTCTGCTCTGATCTTTGTAAATTCTTTCCTTTTGCTAGTTTTAGGTTTAGTTTATTCCTGCTTTTCTGGGTCCCTGGATGCATCATTAGGTTATGTATTTGAAATCTATTTTTTATGTAAGTGTGTGTTACTATATAGTTTAGTGCTGCTTTTGCTGTAACCCAAAGGTTTTGGTGTGCTGGGTTTCCATTTTTATTAAAGGTTATTTATTTGAAAGTCAGAGTTACAGAGGCAGAGAGTGTGGCGGGAGGAGAGGTCTTCCATCTGATGGTTCACTCCCAAGATGGCCACAAAGACCAGAGCTGAGCTGATCTGAAGCCAGGAGCCAGGAGCTTCCTCCGGGTCTCCCACATGGGTGCAGGGGCCCAAGGACCTGGGCCATCCTCCACTGCTTTCCCAGGCCATAGCAGAGAGCTGACTGGAAGAGGAGCAGCCGGGACTTGAATGGCACCCATAGGAGATGATGGCACTGCAGGCGGCAGATTTACCCCCTGTGCCTCAGTGCCGGCCCCATTTTTATTTAAGAAATTTTTAAATTTTTTATTCACAAGCATGTTGTTCAATTTCCATAATTTTGTCTAATTCCTAAAATTTCTTGTTTGCTGTTGTGGATGTCTGATGTTATGTTGTTGTGGTCGGAAAGGTACATGTTATAACTTTGATGTTTTCGAATGTGTTGTGAGTGTGTCGTGGTGCAATGTGTGGCCTCTCCTAAGAATGTTCCAGGTACCAAGGGGGGAAATGTGTGTCCTGCAGCCCAGTTTAACTCTGCTGTGTCTCTGATGAACATGGGGCGTTGTTGGATGGGAGCCTACCTCTGCCTGTGGATCCAATGCTTGTTGTGTGACATCGGGTGCTCTGGCCCTCCCTAGGTGTGTGCACACTTGGAACCGTTGCATCTTCCTGTCAGATCGGCCCCTATTCTGCAGCGACCCTCTGTGCTGTGGGTTTTGCTGTGACAGCCTCCCTTTGCATCCTTTCTCTCAGCCCGTCTTCACCAGGGAGCTGTTTCTGTATGCATCCCAGTACTGGGTCTTTTTTTAAATTCTGTTCATCCAGTCTGTGTTTTTCCTTTTTAAATTTATTTATTTATTTATTTGAAAGAGTTACACACAGAGAGAAGGAGAGGCAGAGAGAGAGAGAGAGAGATTCTACACCTGCTGGCTCACTGCCCAATTGGCCACAGTGGCCAGAGCTGTGCCTAGCGGAAGCCAGGATCTGGGAGCCAGGAGCTTCTTCATGGTCTCCCACGCGGTGCAGGGGCCCAAGGACTTGGGCCATCTTCTACTGCTTTCCCAGGTCATAGCAGAGATCTGGATCAGAAGTGGAGCAGCCAGGACTTGAACTGGTGCCCATTTGGGATCTGCAGGTAGTGGCTTTATCCGGTACGTCATAGCGCCAGCCCCTGGTCTGTCTTTGAATTGGTGGATTTAGCCCGTTGTCAGCCCAGGTTGCTGTTGGCAGGTGAAGGCTCCGTCCTGTTGCAGATGTTTCTCTGTCGGTGGTGAGTCCACTGTTTCACCTGGGTGAGTGGGTTGGGCTCTCTTCCGTTTCCCTGTCATGTGACTACTCCTCTAGGCTCTGCGACATTATCTCTCGTCAGCTTTCGTTGCACACCCTGGAGCATTTTTGGTGAGGCAGGTCTGGTGGTGACAGTTCTGCAGCTGTTGCTTGTCTTGGAACATCTTCATTTCTACTTTGTTGTGGGGTCATTCGCTTTGCCTCTTGGTTCTCTGTTTTAGAATTGGTGCAGGCCATTCCGTTCCCACCTGCCTGCAGGTTTCTGGTGAGAACGCTGCTGTGTTCAATGGGGCCCCTTCTCCGTCTGTCTCAGAGCTTCCTGTGGGTGTGGCTCCTCCGGAAGTTTGTGTTCTCACAGCCTGGTTGTGTCTATTTGGGGCTCTGTGGGCCTCAGGTACCCGGGGTCCACACCGTTTCCTAGGTGGGGATTCTCTTCCCCTCTGGACGCCCGCGCGTCTGAATGTTCCGTCGTTGGAGTGTCCCACAGGCCCCTGAGGCTGTCGTCATTCTCGTTGCCTTTTCATCTGGCTGGGACATGTCGTAGCCTCCAAGCCCAGGTGTTTCTATTGCTTCTGCTGAGGATTTGAACTGTACTTTCATTTGTTCATTTGACTGTACTTGAAACAGAGACGGAGACGGTCAGACGGAGAGAGATCTACCATCCTCTGCTTCATTCTTAAAATTCCTGTAACAGCTGGAGCTGAGCCAGGCTCAAGCCAGGAGCTAGAAACCTAGTGAATTTTTAAAATTATTTTTTTAAATTATTTGGGGGCCGGCACTGTGGCCTAGCAGGTGAAGCTGCCGCCTACACTGTTGGCATCCCATGTGGGTGCCGGTTTGAGTCCAGGCCGTTCCACTTCCCATCTGATATTGGGGACCTTTACTCAAATTTTATTAATTATTTTAAGATTACTATTTTAAGAGTTCTTGCTATATAGTTAGATAAGAATTCTAAATATTGGCAGCTTATAAATGAAACAGGCAACTTGGTGTGGTTTAACACTGATCTAGCGAGAGAAATACACAGGAAAATGAGGGCTTTGTAAGAGAAGGAGCTTGGATGTTCACCAGGCTTTTCCAGCGAGCAGACCTGAGCTGCCAGGGGTGAGCACGTGGGCCGCGCGGGCGAGCAGGCAGCAGGGACAACCTAAAGGCACCCACGCCGAGAGGTGTGGGGAGAACGAGAGAGGGCCCAGGTGCTCTGAGCCTTTTATTCACTTCCAAAGGGGAGTGGGTGCATAGTCTGATTGCAGGTGGGCGTCCGGGTGGGGTCAGGTAGGGTCGTGAGATCACACAGGGGCAGGGTGGAGGTGTGGTCTCCAGCTCGTGAGTCCAATCGATTTAATCCTATCTGCCTGCCTGTACCACATCCAGCTCTCTGCTATGGCCTGGGAAAGCAGTGGAAGATGGCCCAAGTCCTTGGGCCTGCACCTGCATGGGAGACCGGAGGAAGCTCCTGGCTCCTGGCTTGGGATCAGCCCAGCTCTGGTGGCCATTTGGGGAGTGAACCAGCAGATGGAAGACCTGTCTCTCTGCCTCTGCCTCTCTGTAACTCTGCCTTTCAAATAAATAAATAAATCCTTAAAAAAATAAATTAAAACAAAACAAACTATTACTGGCAACCTGTGAAAGAAGAAACAATAATCTATTTGAAAGAGAGAGAGAGAGAGAGAGAGAGAGAGAGATCAAACTCCCATTTCCCGGTTAACTCCCCAAATGCCCAGACAGCCAGGCCAGGCCAGGTCAAAGCCAGGAGCCTGGACTGCACCTGAGTCTCCCATGGGTCAGGAGCTCGAGCATCTGAGCCCTCGCCTGCCGCCTCCCAGGTGTCCGTGAGCAGGAAGCTGGAGTCAGGAGCGGCGTCAGAGGCCGCTCTGGCTGCAGTTCCAGTTCGACGCTGTCCTGCACCCACCTTCTGCCGTGGGTGCTGGTGCTCACCCCAGTGGGTGGGTCCCAGGGGGCTGCTGGCACTGGAAGCACTGGGCCTCCGTCCTGGTGGGTCAGGTGGGTGTGACGGCAGGGGCAGGGCCTGGTCCTGGTGGCACTGCCTGGGTGGCAGCAGGGGTGAGAGCTGACACTGCTGGGCACAGGCCCACGGCAGCAGGGCAGCTGTGGACTTGCGTGATCAGCAGGGGACCCAGATGTCGGGGTCTGGGAGTTTCTGCGACAGTCTCCCGAGCAGCCTTCTCTCGTCTCCCAGGGGGTGGTGGGGTCTGCCTGCCGCCTCGCCCCAGCCCTGGGAAATCTGCTGGGCCCTTGTGGATGAGGTGGTGCCTGTCCCCAGCCGGCCGTCTCCCTGCAGCCTGCTGCCCGTCCAGTCACTTCAGGACCAGGGCTGCCGGGCACAAGTGGCTCCTTAGGCCGATGCCGTGTGTCCTCAGCTCTCCGTCCCTGTGGGTTAGGAGGGGATGGGGGAAGCGGATGGTCTTCCCTTTCCTTGGCCAGTCGCCGTGGAGCCTTTGAGAAAGTTTACCAAGTATCGTGGGCCTTCCCCATGGCCCCCGGTCGTGGATGCCATTCGTCACGGGTGGGCTCAGCCTGTCTGCGCTGACCGGGTGCTGGTGTCACCTGCACAGCTCCTGTTTAGTTCTGCCTCACTGGTGCTTCGTCCTGCGTTGGAGGAGAAATATTCTCTCCATAAACGTCAGGAAGACCTAGTGGTTTCTGCAGTGGGAATATCGTTCGGGCCACAAAGCCAGGTTGCAGCAGTCGTTTTGTCCGGGGATGGTGGTCGTAGGAGGTCACAGGTGGCTCACTCGGTCTGGGAGGACCACGTCACGGAGCAGAGTCGTCGCCCGTCAGGCCGTCTCCCCGGCTTTCTTCTGTGGGGTTAGTGGTGCCCTGCATGGTGCTCTTGGAGGCCACGGGGGCCCTGGACAGCTCCGGAGTGGAGCTGCCGACCGCACGGCCAGCAGGCAGTGGTGACATCCTGGTGGCTGTGGCTTGTTGATGGGGCTCAGGACAGGTCAGGCCCACGAGGAGCTGATCTCCCTGTGCACGGGGGCCTTAGTTGGGGCCCAGCAAGGCAGTGTCACCCCCTGGTGCGGATCTGACGGCTGCTGGCAGACCCTGGCTGCAGGGCCACCCCTCGGGGGGCTGAGCAGAGCCTGTGGGGTCTTCGAGTGCAGGAGGCAAAGCCCTGCTGGGCCCTTGGTTGTTTCGGTCCTGTTGCTGCTACAGGAGCAGAGCCGTGGTAAAACGTGTTATTTCCAGCCAATCTGGATTTGGGAGGACGTGAGACTAATTAGTGTCATCATTGTTTTTATTTATTTTGCAGCTGTTTGCATGCTTGGGGTACTTTTCAAGAAAGGAAATTTAGGGGTGGTTCTCTGGGTTCAGGACTCAGACGTCTGGGGGACACTAAACAGGTCTTGTTCTTGCAGAAAGTGAGGTGGCCTCACTGGGTCCTGTGTGTCTCACGGCTGTGCAGGTCCCGTGGCTGTCATCAGCGGCGAGGAGGACTCGGCCAGCCCCCTGCACCACATCAACCATGGCCTCACCACCCCCTCGGCGCTGGACGCGGGGCCCGACACCGTGGTCATCGGCATGGCCCGCATCCCCGTCATCGAGAACCCTCAGTACTTCCGCCAGGGCCACAGCTGCCACAAGCCAGACACGTGTAAGTCCTGGGACGGTGCTGCCCCACGGGGGAGGGGTGTGGCCGCAGACCACGTAGCTGGGATTCCAGAAACTGCCGGGCTGACTGCTACCCGCCAGCCCCATCTCCGTGAGAACCCCCACTTATCTCAGAACCTGAGACCAGCAGCGCGAGGAGAGCCCAGGGCAGGGCCTGCGTGGGGCGGGGGAGGCTGCAGGTCTGCCTCCGGCTCCTCTTCACCCAGCTCCCCGGGTCCTGTTGAGGCAGGGCACAAGCGAATGAGGCCAGTCCCTCTGTAGAGCTCACCTGTCCAGCGCCCGATGCCCAGAACCCCCACCCGGCCTCTGTGAGAGGGGAAGGGAACGACTGACATGCGGCCTCTGAGTGGACACGTCGCCCTGGCTGCCCCGAGGGTCCCGGCTGTGCTCGCGCTGAGCGTGGGGTCACAGTGCAGGCACCAGGGAGCCACACCTGGCCCACACAGACCACAGGGCTCGGGGCACCTGCTCGTCCCCGTCGTCCACCCCTGCTTGGTTCCACGCCCTTTGCTTCTATCTCTGCTGCTCCTGCCAGGTCCCCTCTCAGCTCAAGGGGCCTCCACCCAGCAGGGCCCCTCGTGCTTGTCTGCAGTTCCATGTTGGCCAAGGACATCAGTGCATGCCCCTCTCCTTGCCCCTGCCCCACCCACTGCTGCCCCTCCTACTGCCCCTGCCCCTCCCCTGCCCCACCCACTGCTGCCCCTCCTACTGCCCCTGCCCCACCCACTGCTGCCCCTCCTACTGCCCCTGCCCCTCCCCTGCCCCACCCACTGCTGCCTCTCCTACTGCCCCTGCCCCTCCCCTGCCCCACCCACTGCTGCCTCTCCTACTGCCTCTGCCCCTCCCATTGTCCCTACCCCTCCTCTGCCCCCGACTCCCCTGCCCCTTTCACTCCCTCTGCCCCTGCCCCTGCCCCTGCCTTGCTCTTGCCCCAGGATGTGACTGCCCAAGAGAGCTGAGGCCCCTGGAGGACAGGGTCCCCTGAGCTGGAAGGGGGCACTGGGTTCAGGCCTCACCGTGTAGACAGGAACGCTGAGGCTCCGGGGGCCTGGGGGCTGCCCGCTCCACCCAGGCCTCCCCGAGCATTCTCGTCACGGCTCAGGGTTCTGATCTTGCCTGGCACCTGGGCTGAGCCACACTTGGTGTAGCTCACGGACGCCGTGCTGCTCCCCTCGGCTTGTCTCTCGTGGCAGGTGGGGGTGGGATTTCCCAGTGGGAGGGGCTGGGCGCAGGTCAGCATGAGGTCATCACTTCCTTCCCAGCCTCCTCCTGGGGGCGTCAGTGGTTTCCTGGCCTTTGTGCTGGCCCCGGGCTGGGCTCGGGAGAACTGTGCCTGCTCCAGGTGGCAGCAGGGACAACGTGCTGGCAGTGCCTGTGCCCCAGCTCCTTCCTGGGCTGGCCGGGAAGGCTGTCCTGGGCCAGCCCCAGACCGGGACCCGTCCAGGGTTGGTGTTGCTGAGTTCTGGCTGCCCTTGGTGTCTGCCCAGGCAGGGACACACGGCTGAACGCGAGGTCTTTCCGTTCTACAGTCGTGGAGGTGAATGGTGAGCCCGAGCCTTGCTCCCGGGGAGATACAGGGCCGAGTCCCGGTTGCCTGGGATCCCAGCAGGGTCAGCCAATCAGTGCAGCCCCTTGCTGGGATCCCAGCCAATCAGTACGTCTCCCTGCTGCACACAGGCTTCTGTTTGAAGACTCCCCACCTCAGTTACTGCAGGTTCCTCCGCCCTGAGCTCCAGCCTCAGTGAAGTCTGGGATCACAGCCCTTAGGGTGCCGGAGACCTGCAGACGAGCTGGGGCGTCTCCAGCAGGAGAACCATCAGCAAAAAGCACAGAAACGTGAAACCTGTGGTCTGGATTGACCTTGAACGGCATGCTTGCTCGCAGAGTGAGAGCTGAAATAAGACTTTCAAAATAGCAAGCTGTGGGAGAGGAGCGCACGCAGGCTTTAGCTGCCAATGAAAGGAAGCCAGGCATTGAGACACCAAAGAAGGCAGGGCCCGGCGCATTGAGACACCAAAGAAGGCAGGGCCCGGCGCATTGAGACACCAAAGAAGGCAGGGCAGCGCGGCACACACTGGGCCACTCGCTCTGAGCCTCCCCCCAATGACTTGGAAGTGGTGCAGTGTAGGTTGTGGGGTTACACATACATTGGGACCGTGGGTGAATTCACAGAGGCTGGATCCGTGGGGGTGGGCAGCTCTGGGCTCCCAGTGCAGGACAGGGTCCGAGGGTGGCTGCGTCTCACATGTGGGGTAATGTGTCCTCGTGGCCTTTAGGGCACGCGTGCCTGGAAGGTGGGCAGCCGTGGTGAGCGCTGTGGGACCTGGTGGGTGCCCAGTGCACACCTGGGAGCCGTCGCACCCCGGGAAAGCCCCTGCCCGGAGTCTTGGGGGTGACTCAGGATGGCTGGAGGCGGCATGGGGCTGGTGCCTGGAGGGAGGCAGGTTTGTGGCAGAGACTTGAAGGTGGGTGCTGTGGTCTGGCTCTGCTCTGTCAGCTCCCCCTGACGTTGGGAAGGGCCCTCCCCAGGCGGGGGACTTTGGTCCTCCCCGTGTTGCTGGAAGCTCTCCTTGTCTTAGCGAGCGCGTGCGGGGCAGGAGCCGGAGGCTCCGGGTGCTGGATGTGGCGTCTCTCCCTGTGCCAGCCCATCTGTGACCCCGACAGGGAGAGGCGGTGTGATGACCACGACTTTGCCAGCCCAGGACCCGTCCCTGGCTGAGGTGTGATGCTCGTGACCGACTCGAGCCACGAGCGCCTTGGCGGGCTCATGAGCAGGGGGCATTTGCAGGGCTGAAGACAGGGCCGGATGTCTCCTTTGGGGGTGATGGGAAGTGGGGTCCCTGGGACCCCTCAGCAGCTTCTCATTCCATTTCACAGCAGGTGACGTGGGATGTGGGACAGAACCACAGGGACCTGGGGCTGCTGGGATCCACTGCCCCGGCCAGGGGTCCAGGGTCATGTTTGTTGGCCCCTTCTGCTCCTCACTTCCTGTCTGGCTTCCATCTGGCCACCAGGCTGTTCAGGGTTCCCTCCCCGTGTCCCCACAAGTGCCCTGCCTTGTTGGGCACGGTCGTCATTCTGGACGCATGTGGCCTTCCCTCAGCTGGGGAGAAGCTGAGCGAAGATGTGCTGTGGACACAGGACTTGCCGTCCAGCACAGCCCGCGGGCCAGGTCCTGGTCATCACAGGGTCCTGCCCACAAGCCGTACAAGGCCTGTGACATCACATGGTCTGGCCCTGCCAAGTCAGCCACGGGTGGCTCCGGGACACAGCTCTAGCAGGCTGACTTTCAAGTCGGTAATTTGGGGCCTCTGAGTGATGCTGAAATATCCAGGCGACCCTTGGAAGAACAGTCCAGGTGGGTCACTTGGAGAAGGCCAGTGGTAACCGTGGCAGTGTTGGGCCTTTGGAAACTGAGTCTCCTGGGCCAGCTCCGGGCTGGGCCTCCCGCAGGCTAGTATGTGGGGAGGGGGCTCCTGGCTCCGTGAGGCCTGGGTTCTCTGTGGGTCCCCGTTCTCTTGGTTGAGGAAGTAGAGGTCGTGGGGGAGGCACCTGTGTCCCCCTTGTGCTGACCTCTGTGTCAGCCTCGGCCTTTGTTCCCAGGCCCCAGCCATCTCAGTCTCTCCCATGGGACATCTCCCCCCCCCCCCCCCCCCCCAGGTCAGTCCCCTCCTGCCCTCCCCCCAGGTGCTGTCACCTTGTCCGTTGGGCCTGAAGTCTCGGCTGGGTCTGAGCGGGCTCAGTGTTTGCTGAGGGCTCTGGAAACCTGGGGTCCCTGCCTGGTCTCCCAAACCCGGAGGGCACCCCTGCCGCTCGGGGCCACCCCAGAGCCGTCTGCTCCCAGCTCCCCGCCCCCACCTCACCAGCCCACACCTCCACACTCCCTGGGGATGAGGCCAGCACCTCGTGCCGTCCTGGAGGACTTGGGGTCAAATCCCAGGTCCTCTCAGCACTTCTCAGGTGGGTGTGTCCTGAGCCCAGACCTGGCTCCGTGCTCTCGCCAGGTGGCTTTTGTGTGGCATAAACTTTCTTCAGAAAACACAGCCTGGGGCCAGGGAAGGGCCAGGCGTCTGGGGCCCAGGAAGTCCTGAGGCGTGGGCGGAGGAAGCAGCTTCCGGCTGCCCGCTGCATCTTGTCCTGTGAGGTCCCGGTCGGTACTGCTGCCTCATTTGGTAGAGAAGACGCCGAGGCGTGGGAGGCACAGTGCCACCTCCCGGACGGCACACCAGCCGGCCCGGCCCCACCCTCCCTGTGCCCCCGCAGCCCCTTGCGGCCACCAACCTCGCTGTCTCCCAGGCTTTGACTGTCCCAGAACCGCAGCCTGCAGCCTCCCCGGCCGGCCTCGGGCTCACTGATGTGCGCCCGAGGTGCTGGCTGCACGGCTGGACGGCTCTTTCTCCGCGTGACGGACATGTTGGTTTCTGCTGCAATGAGGGACCACAGACGGCTGAGTTCTGGGCCCCAAGTCTGTTGGCAGGATCAGGACCCCTCCACCGCCCACAGGGGACCCCTCTCTGCCTCCTTCTGCTTCTGACAGTGTTGGGGCACCCCCGGCCCTCCGTGACCACAGCATCTGACCTGCACTTTGACACGTCACTTCTGTGTGCTGCATCTCGAAGAGTTCATTGACGAGGTGGGGCTGGATGGCAGCGTATTGTGGTGCCCAAAGGGAAATCCATGAGCGGGGCAGAGTCTGGTGTGGGGGTGTCAGGCAGGTGATGCTGGGGGCTGCCCTACCCCGGGATAGCCATCTCAGCACTGCTCGTGGCTGCCGTGAGCCTGCTTCCAGCCATGCTCCTTCTCCCACCCTGGGTCCCGGCTGCAGCGTCGTGGGGTGGGGTGGGGGCACTGCTCACCTGGACGGGCAGTGGGCTCCCTCCTCTCCTTGCCGCTGTCAGTGATGCACAGAGCGCCCCACGCAGGACTGTGGGCACAGTTCTCATTCCAGTGCTGTGAACTCCAGGGTGCCGTGCTGGGCCTCGTGGTGAGATGGGATTTGGCGTCAAGAGAAATGGTGCTCTGTCTTCCAGAGCAGCTGTGCGGTGTCCTGCCCTCATGGCTCCTGCCGGGGGCTTCCTGGCTCTGTGAGGTGTCCTGCCCTCGTGGCTCCTGCCCGGGACATCCTGGCACTGTGCAGTGTCCTGCCCTGGTGGCTCCTGCCGGGCATCCTGGCTCTGTGGGTGCACAGCGCCTTCCACCCAGGTAAGGGAGAACCATGCCCAGATGACCAGCACCCGGCTGACTGGCAGCTGAGAGGCTAAGGTCCATGCCCCTGTTGCCGGGCCCTGGTTCTTCCTTGGGGATGAGCAGGTACTCATCTCTGCCTCCCCTGGCCCAGGTAGCCATGGAGCTTAGCTTCCCTGGGGCGCCGCCTGACAGGGTGCCCCGGGGTGCCCATCTCGGTCACCTGTGCGAGCAGACGTGGCTTAGCACCGGTCACGTTCTCAGACGGGGTGAACGTTACAGCGACCCTGTCAGCTCGTGAGTGCCACCCTCAGTGGACACGTTGGGGGACCCTCATGTTGAACTCATACCTTCCTGTCACTTCTGAGCCGTGCATCCCCCCAGGGGTGTCTGCGCCCCACCCTGACCCACCTCGAAGGTGCTGTTGGAGTCTGGGCTGTGATGCGCGTCCATGGAGGCGAGCGGGGGTGGGGATGGGACACAGCCCTTGCTCAGCTGGAGGGGGCGGGAATTGCACGGGCTCCTGTCTCCTTCAGTTCCTTGCTCCACCCATGCCTTTCTCTGCAGACCTGGGTGAAAGGTGAGCCCCGACATGGCGTCCTCCGTGCACCTGCGCGGCTCCCTCTGGGCGGGACCTCAGAGCCCATCTGCTCATCCCACCTTGCTGTCAGCAAACTTAGCCTCAGATTTTTAAACAGAGCTCTTGGGGCTGAGTCTGCCCGTGTGTATGCGTCGTGCTGGTCCTGCGGGCTGAGAGTCCTGGACAGCCCTGACCAAGGGCTACAACGAGAAGCTCCGGCCCTGTGAAACTGGGAAGGCTCCCGGTGGGGGATGTTCGGAGCCCGGCTCTGCGTTTTGGGGCTCCTCTCACTTTGTCCATCTTTGTTTTGCTTTGCAACCAGGCTGCCTCTCCTCCCATGTTTATTCTGGAACCAGACACTCACGAGGGGATGGGATTACAGTGCTTTTGGTTCCCAAGAGTCCCCCCGGGAGTCAGCACGGAACTCACTGCCTGCCCCCTGCACCGCAGACCCGGTGTTGGCAGGGAAGGGGTGTGGCTGGGAGAACTGACAGGCCTCCTCCAGCCTTCAGGGGCTGCCTCTGACCCTGGGAGTGAGCAGGGACAGAGGGGAGACGAGAGCGCCGATCCCATTGTCAGTTTGGGTCTCTCCAGGGGAGAGCACACTGGTAAATGGTGATTGTCGTGTTCTCATCATGGTGTGGAGAACCCTGCTGCGTGTGGTTCAGCCGGGCCCTGTCCTCTTGTTGGGCAAGCTCTGTGGGACAAGGGCTTCTGGGGAGGTGGGACCCGGCATGGTGACGAGAGCAGAAAAAGGTGGAGGAAGGGCGGGAAATGAGCTCAGGTTTCTCCAGTGCCCGCAAAGGCAGGGCTGTGGACTCCATGGGCACTAACACAGCAGTGGTTCCCACGTGTCTGAGCCGTGGACTCTGTGGGCACTAACACAGCAGTGGTTCCCACGTGTCTGAGCCGTGGACTGCATTGGCACTAACACATCAGTGGGTTCCCACGGGGCTGAGCCGTGGACTCCATGGGCACTAACACAGCAGTGGTTCCCACGTGTCTGAGCCGTGGACTCCGTGGGCACTAACACAGCAGTGGTTCCCACGTGTCTGAGCCATGGACTCCATGGGCACTAACACAGCAGTGGTTCCCACGGGGCTGAGCCGTGGACTCCGTGGGCACTAACACAGCAGTGGTTCCCACGGGGCTGAGCCGTGGACTCCGTGGGCACTAACACAGCAGTGGTTCCCACGGGGCTGAGCCGTGGACTCCGTGGGCACTAACACAGCAGTGGTCCCCACGTGTCTGAGCCGTGGACTGCATTGGCACTAACACAGCAGTGGTCCTCACGTGTCTGAGCCGTGGACTGCATTGGCACTAACATATCAGTGGTCCCCACGTGTCTGAGCCGTGGACTCCGTGGGCACTAACACAGCAGTGGGTCCCCATGGGGCTGAGCCGTGGACTGGGCCCTGGGAGGAGCTCACATTAAACTCATAAACTGCCAAGCGTGAGCTTCACTTCCCCCGCTTTGTGGATGCGGAGATGGAGGCATGGTGGTGGTGACGTGGGCTCTGGTCTCAGAGCTAGGGGCTGGCTCTGGGCTGAGGCAGGCCCCTCCCCACCAGTAGTCACCTGTGAGCTGAGGACTGGCCTCCTTTCTTCAGCAGGAGCTTCCTCGGCCTGCAGGAACCCTTGGACTTGCCCCAGGTCACTTGCTGGCTGCGGGTGGGGTCTGCAGGCCTTCCTTGCGGCCTCCCCTGCACCTGTGACCAGGAGCCCGTGGGCCGGAAAGAAGCAGACCCTTCCGGCACTCCTGTGCTCCCCCGTGGGCAGCCCCTCTTCCCTCCCACCCTCAGCACGTCCAGCTGGGGGTGGGCACTGAGCTTCCTGGCAGTGGCGTGGCTGGACCTGTGGCAGGGTGGGGGTGGCGCTGCAGGAGCTTCTGTCCCCGGACCCCCGGCATGGAGAAGTGTGGGAATGAACTCTGGGGCTCACTGATTGGTTGAGTTATGTCCAGCGTAATTCCCAAGACTGATTCGAAACATGTGCTTGGGGATATGTGGGGCTCTGTTCCGTAGAGCTTTAACGCACTCGTGGTGTTTGGTGAAGACTTTGGCACCTGTGGCCTGGGCCTGGCTGTGATGTTCATCACAGCAAGACCCCTGGTGCTGGGGTGGTGAGCCGGGGTGGCCAGGTGTGGATGGTCCCTTCCTGTTCACGCCCAGCCCCGGGCAGGCACTGTGCAGCTGAACCAGCCAGTGAGAATCCCTGTGGAGTGACAGAGTTGTTGTGGTTTTTTCTGTCTTCTGATTAGCTGGGGTTAAGGAAGGCAGAGGTGTTCTCTTCCTGTCCCAGCTAGCGTTTCTGCTGGACAGTGGGGTCGACTCAGGCAGCCCCCGTGCAGGCGCAGCGCTGGACAGGGGGACGACTCGGGCAGCCCCCGTGCAGGCGCAGCGCTGGACGGCGGGGACGACTCGGGCAGCCCCCGTGCAGGCGCAGCGCTGGACGGCGGGGACGACTCGGGCAGCCCCCGTGCAGGTGCAGCGCTGGACAGGGGGACGACTCGGGCAGCCCCCGTGCAGGCGCAGCGCTGGATGGCGGGGACGACTCGGGCAGCCCCCGTGCAGGTGCAGTGTTGGCGCCGTCCTGGTCCGTCTTCTCGTCCACTGCATCTCGGGGTCGCAGGCCCGACGAGTGCTGTGTGCAGGGCTCCTACCTGGGGCTCTGCCTGCCTGTGCTGCTGGAGTTCATCCGCCATCAGTGAAGAGCCAGGGAGGGCGCCTGTGTGCGGAGCAGCTGCCGGCAGAGGCCATGAGGCCTCGGCGCCCCTGGTGTCACCTGCCTTGCATCTCTTTCTGTGTGCTCTGCCAGAGATGGAAGGGGGAGAGGATGGGAGGGGGGAGAGGATGGGAGGGGGGAGGATGGAGGGGGAGGATGGGAGCGGGGAGGATGGAGGAGGAGAGGATGGGAGAGGGAAGGATAGAGGGGGAGGATGGAGGAGAGAAGGTGGAGGGAGAGGATGGAGGGGGAGAATGGGGGGAGGGTGGAGGGAGAGGATGGAGGGAGAGGATGGAGGGGGGAGGATGGAGGGGAGAGGATAGAGGGGGAGGATGAGGGGGGAGGATGGAGGGAGAGGATGGGGGAGGATGGAGGGGGAGGATGGAGGGAGAGGATGGGGGAGGATGGAGGGGGAGGATGGGAGGGGGAGAATGGGGGAGGGTGGGGGGAGAGGATGGAGGGAGAGGATGGAGGGGGGAAGATGGAGGGGGAAGATGGAGGGGAGAGGATGGAGGGGAGAGGATAGAGGGGGAGGATGGAGGGAGAGGATGGAGGGGGAGGATGGAGGGGGAGGATGGAGGGGGAGGATGGGAGACGATGGAGGTGGGAGAGGATGTGAGGAGAGAAAGGGTGACCCCGTGTTCTGCTGAGCGATTGTGGGTGTTCTGTGTCGGGAGCCAGGGTAATTTTTAATGGCGGAGAAAGAAGCTGAGGTGCAAGGCGCCCTTTCCGGCTGCAGAGGCCGTCCCCAGCTAACACAATGCCAGGCCAACTTTATGTTGCCAGGGAGAGGACGGAGAGAGACGTTGAGCGAGAGGTTCGTGCCCTGCCGGCAGGTGGCCGTGGCCGCCTCCTGCCCCTGCAGCCCTGTCCACTCCTCCCTGTGGTCCCAGCCCGTGTGTCCAGGACAGATTTCAGGAGGCTCACAGTGCAGCTGCAACGTGGGGTCCCCACATCTCCATGCCGTCTCCCTGTATGTCCTGGCTGGACCGAGAGGACCCCAGATCCCGCACGTCGCTGGGATCTCGGGCATCTATTGTCGATGGCTGTCCGGTTTGCCTCTCTCAAGACAAACGAATGGACAGGCAAGCAGACAGCTCCTGACATTTGTCTCTGGTTCCAAAGAGTTCCACATTGGTTCCGAGTGTCATGGGGGAAATTCAGAAAACAAAAAAGCAGCTGCTGTGAATCCTGCCGTTGCCGCCAGTGGTGGAGGGTCGGCCTCCTCGGCATGGCACAAGCGTGGGTGGGACTACCCTGCCGACGTGCCCGCCAGCAGGGGCACACACACAGGAGCCCACAAATGCTGGCATCTCTTACGTAAAAGGTGGCGTTTGTCACCTGCACATCGTCCTGTGTTCTTAAATCATCTCGCGTACCCAGAGCACCTGCTGTGCTGGGAATGCTGGGTAAACAGCTACAAGCTCCATTCAGGGAATGAGATAAAGGAAAAAGATCCGTGCGTGTTCACGACAGACGCAACTTGTATTTTCCCAAATGTTCCCATCCAGGTTCCGCCTGGCTGAGGGCAGGGTCATCCTCGCTGCTGCTCTGTCACTTCCTCGTGGAGCACGGGGCTCTGTGTCTGGGCAGCCGGGGGTGATGGGGAACTCGGCTCTGCATCCGGCAGGCGGAAGCCAAGGGCCAGGCATGAGCTCAGTGGCGTAGAAGCCGGACAGGTGCCTGGAGGAGGGGACAGGACCTGCCCGGTGGCTCTTGTCACCATGTTCCTGGTTTCTGAACCTGAGTGCAAGTGCGAGCATTTCATTGGATTTCGTCTGCGACACTTGATGGGTGGCTGCCAGAAGTGGATGGTGTGACGGGGCAGTGGTTGCCGTAGAAACCGGTCTCTCCATCTCTGGGGACCTGCAGTTGTGCAGGGGGAGGGGGGGGCTTCCTATCTGCCCTCTGCTCTACTCCGCGGCAAGCGCTGCTTCTCCTCTGGGCGATTCTGTTACTCTTGGAAGCTCTCAGGACCGGGCCGGGCTCCCACCTCCACCCGGGGGGCGGGGCTGAGTTCCTCCCTGATGGTCCCTGGCAGCTGCCTCCACTGTGGTCTGAGTGTCCCGGGTCAGTGGGCAGTGTCTGGGCTCCTCACGGACAGATCTTGACTCCGTGACTGCCCTGACCCCAGCGAGCCACACCTGGAGCTCGTCCTGCCCCTGCCTCAGTGGAGCAAGGCTCAGTGTGGCCTGCTGGGCGAGCATCCTGCCCGCATGCCCCGGCTGAGGCTCCGATCTCTCAGCCCCTGTGCCTGGTTGTGCCCTGGTCCGAGGGAGACTTCATCATCAGGGCGTTGTGGCTGTGTGGGGTAGAAGTGCAGGAGACCATGGCGCTCGTAAGACAGGGTTCTCAGGGAGTGGCCCCCACTGTCCCCACACACGGCTGTTCTGTCTGTGGTCCCCAGCAGCAGCCCTGGGTCTGCCCGGGGCCTTGCTGGAATGGCAGATTCTTGGATTCTGACCCCACGGCAGCAGAATCCCGGGGCAGGGGCTCGGCCCTCTGTGCTTTGCTCATTCTTGTTTGTCGGAAAGGCGAGGGAGAGGTTGGTGAGTCAGATGGCTACCACAGCTGTGGCTGGGCGAGGCCGATGGCAGGAGCCGGGCCTCCATCCTGGTCTCCCACGTCTGCTGCCTCCCAGGCACACTGGCAGGGAGCTCCCTGGGCAGTGGAGACAGCCTCGGTTCCAAGGACGCCGGCTGTGGGACGTGAGGTCCCAGGTGGCCCCTGTGTTGTTGTGCCAGCAGGTCCATCGCTCCCATGCTAACACCGTCAGAGTTGGAGGGTTGGGTAACATGTTGGTGATGCCGCTCCCGTGGACTTGAAGTTTGTGGCTACTTTCCCCTGGTGATCCTTGGGGAGACTTATTTATCTTACTGTGTCGCTGGTGAGGGGTCTTCAGAAAGCCCCTGGGAAATGGGTGCTATGAAGGAGCCAGAGTGAACTTGCTGGATGCTGTTTCCCGTGGACTTCAGGGTGTCGCGGGGTGTCCGTCTGGAAGGTTCTATGAGCACTAGGGTGGTACTGGCCTTCTGCGGTGTGCTGTTCCCTGCTGTTCCGGGGAGCTCTGAGAACGGGGGCCGAGGTGTCGTGGGCAGCACTGGAGTCGCACGTCCCGGGGGAGATCTGGACTGAGTTCCAGCCCCACTCGGCACCCCGCGCGTGATTCTGCAGGAAGGCATCCGACCCTCCGTGCAGCGTTGCTCCTGGCAGGGTTGCTGCGGCCCGGGCCCCGGGTCCCACGCAGCCCGTGGCGGACCCGTGATGGACTGTTGTGTGGCTTTCTGAAAAATGTGCCGGTTAAGAGACTCGGCTGTTAAACTCGGGAAAGTTCACACAAAAGCTCGGCACTTCCAGTTCCTCTGGAAACGTGGGAGCACCTGACAGCTGTGGGGCCCAGCAGCAGGCTCCCGCCAGACCCCTGATCTGCTCATGCACACGACTAGCCTCCCCCCTGCCTTTTAAACACTGTATCCGTTTATCTATTTGAGAGGCAGAGAGAGGGACTGAAAGAGGGGAGCCCCCGTCCTCTGGTTCACTTCCTGGAAGCCCTCAGTGACCAGGCTGGGGGATGGAAGCTCCATCCAGTCTCCCTGTGGACGGCAGGGGCCCGAGTATGTGAGGCAAAGCTGCTGGTGCCTGCACATCAGCAGGGAGCTGGAATCTGGTGCGTGGAGCCAGGCCTTGGGACCAAACACCCTGATACGGGGCGCGGGTGTCAAATGACCCCCCCAAATGGGAAATGAGGGACACGTGCACCAGCTGCGCCTGTAGGAACCCTGCCTCCAGGGAGTCCTCACCGTCGTCCTCACCAGTTACCCTCATGCTTTTAACCAAGTGATGAGTTAGAGACTGAGTACAGCCCCGAGGCTGTGAGCCTCAGAGATGCGTGGGCAGTGGCAGCACCCCCTCAGCTGACCTCTGCCCTCGGCTAGAGGCCCCGCGAGGCCCAGGACCAAGGCAGGGGTGTGTGTGATGTCTGGCATCCGAGCTGGCCAAGGGGCAGGGGCCTTCAGCAGGCTCTGGGGGAGGGGCCGTGCTCCTGCAGGTGGATCTCACGGTGGCTTTGCCAGGGTGGGGCTGGGTCATGGGACGGCAGCGTGTCTGCGTCCTGAGGAGCTGCAGAGGCCTGAGCCGTGTCACTGCTTGTGGTGGCTGCGCTGCCACCAGGAGCCTTGAGTGCCGGAGCCTGGGTGGGGAGGGGAAAAGGCCACCGGCTGGAGCCCAGGGGTAGAGGGGAAGCGCCATGGCTTCCAGGGCCGCCCTCGGACCCCATGCGGGAGTTGCCTGTGGCTTTCAGAAGCCCTGCATCCCGGAGCCTGGGGTTGGTCTGAGGGGCTTCTCCCAGGCTTGGGGCGGAGCCGCCAGGCTTCACAGACGGGGATTTTGGCCGGGGATCTGGTGGGCTGCCGGCATCGCTGCCGTTGATGGCATCGGCAGAGCCAGGGCCAGGTGCACCCCACGTTCCTGTTTAGTGGCATTTCCCTCCTGCAGCCCCCCTCGAGGAGCCGGGCACAGCCACCACGCTCCTTCCCAGTCCTGCTGCCCTCAGGACCCTGCCCTTGCCTTCCCTGCGATGCTCTTCCGGGCAGACAGGAGGGGCCTGGTCTTGTGTGTCCTGCAGGGGCTCCCTGGTAGAGCCTCTCTGCCCGAGACCAGGAGGAGCCGTGGTCGAGAGAGTGGTTGCCAGGTAACAGGCTCGGAAACAGGTTGTCCCTGGAAAAGAGAACTCGGGCGTCCCCTCCCTCTGCCCCTTCACAGACGAGGACCCTGAGGCCTGTGAGCCCTCTGCCTGGGCCTGCGCTTGACTTAATCTCCTGTGTGCAGCAGGCAGGAGGCAGGGCTGAGGCTGGTGTGAGGCAGGGGTGAGGCAGGGATGAGACTGGTGTGAGGCTAGAGGTGTGGGTGAGGCTGGGATGGGCAAGGGCAGGACAGGGGTGAGGCTGGGGTGGGGGCTAGGCAGGGGTGGAGGTGAGGCAGGAGTGAGGCTGGGGCGGGTGTGGCAGGTGTGAGGCACAGGTGAGGCAGCGGTGAGGCTGGGGGGGGCAGGGGTGAGGCAGGCTTCGCAAGCTCGCACCTGCTGTGTTGCTGGGTGAGTCCAGACTGGGTAGCTGTAGGTCTGCGGAGGTTGTGGAAGTCACTTCTGTCACCAAGGTCTCTGCCCCCTGCAGCTCATCCCATCTCAGCCCTGCTTCCAGGGTGAAGGGCGTGCTCTTCCCAGAGTGGCCCCGCCCCCCTCCCGCAGCTGGAACTGTGGCAGAGGCCCAGGAGTCAGGCCTCCGGGGCCCAGTCTCTGGCCCTAGTCATTCTGCCTGGACTCACCCAGGTGGCCACAGGACGCTGGGCAGACCTGGGTTTCCCTGCAGCCGCCGGCTCTCCCGTCTGCAGCAAGGGCGCCGTGAGCACACGTAGCTCAAGCTGTCACCAGCGCCGTCCCCGGCCCCTCCACGCGCAAGGCTCCTCGGCCCTCCTCCGTTCCTAACAAGCCTTCTGGGCCCCTCTGCCGTTCCTCCTGTGGCTCTGGCTGGCCCAGGTGGGCACAAGGGCGCCACGTGTCTGTCCCTGCTGAGCAGGTGTTCCTGCGATGGCCTCCGTTACTGTCCACGCCCTGGGCACACGGGAGCGGGACCTGAGCTGTGAGGGGCTGTGCTCTAGATCCACACTTGGGAGCCTCTGCACTGCTGTGTGCACGGCGCAGAGGGCCAGCCTCGGCGTGTTTCCCTCCGTGTGTATGCGTGCTTGTGTGTGCAAACATCCAGCCCGTGTTTCTCTGCATGCGTGTGTTGTGTGTGCAAACGTCCAGTTGCATGTCTGTTTCTCCATGTGTGTGTGCGTGCCACATCCTGGCTGTCTCTGCATGCTTCCCTCCATGCATGTGTGTGTGCAAAGGTCCAGCCATGTGCTTCCCTCCACACATGTGTGTGTGCAAAGGTCCAGCCATGTGTTTCCCTCCACGCATGTGTGTGTGCAAAGGTCCAGCCACGTGTTTCCCTCCATGCATATGTGTGTCCCCATGTGCACAGATGTCCAGCTGGTCTGTGTGTTTCCCTCCAGGCATGTGTGTGTGTATGCCAGAGCTCACACGTATGTTCTGGTGGGCCTCAATGTTTTATCCATGGATGCTGTGGCCTGTTTCCCAGGTCAAGGGAGGCTCCCTGCTCCGGCTGTAGCCTCCGAGGTTCGTCCCTCATTCCCAGCTGACGCCCCGTGCCGGGAGCCCGAGGAGGGTGCTGCCCTTGGCACAGAGGCTGGGTCCTCTCCCTGCGGCCCCTGGCAGGCGCTGCGCTGCTTCGGGAGAAAGCCAGCCCTCTGCTCAGCTGCAGCTTTCCCTGGGGTGACACCCGGGTCTTGGATGTCGGCAGCACCACAGGGCCTGTTCTTTCCTGGGGAGCAGCCTGGCAGAGAGGGTGAGAAAACTCTAGAATAATCAGGGAGAAATCGTGGATGAGCGAATATTCTCACTTTATCTGTCCAGCGTCTGCGGGCTCGGCGGTTGGCAGCCTTTTCATTTCCTTGTAAATCCAAGGCTGCTTTGAGAGCTACGATGCTGCACGCTATGCGCGTGGTGAGGACCGCCGGTCCTGAGAGAGGTGCTTGCTGTGAGCCCGCGGGCCTCCCAGCCTGCCCCGGCCGTCGGCACGTGGAGGACACCTCTTGCCTCTGGTTCCCGCTTGGATGACCTGAGTGTTTGAAGACAGAACCTTCTCCGTTGTCACCCTGTCTCTGTTGAGGGTTGAACACCCGAGATGCAGGGAGATGGAGTGCCATGGAGACTGAGCTGCAGACGTGGGGTTGGGAGTGTGGTCACGTTGGTGAGAGTCCCTCCCCGTGTCTTCTGAGGCTCTGTGGTTGGGTTGTGGGATACATGGACGTGAGATGTTCTGGGGTTCAGAGAATGTGAGACGTCCAGCTCTGAGGTTACTCACCCTCCTGGAGTCTGAAGGTTTTCAGTTACCACACAGGAAGTGGGGACAGAGAGGGCAAGATGAGGTGGCTTTGTGGATAGTGTGGCTTTCGGGGAGGCACCCTGTGGGGCGGTTCCACTGCAAACCCAGGCAGAGTCCCTGGTGGCTGTTAGGGGCAGTATGACCCCAGGAGCTTGTCTTAGCACAGGTGTCCTTGGTGGTAACTTTACTTCACGGGCCTCTCTGGGCCGCCAGGGTCTTGGATGACCTGAGGGCCAATCCTGTAAGGTGCCCGGGGGCCGTGGCCGGCCTAGTGCATGGCCAGGAAGCATCAATCAGGGAGGACCCCTGGGCGAGAAGAAGGAGGTGCAGGGCCACGCCCAGGCAGGTCTAACCCAAGGTTAACCTGCTGCTGTCTTTGCAAAACCTGCACCAGCTCCCCGTGTCTGTGAGACAGGAATCCTGGACGCCGCTCAGCTGGGCCCTGGGAGTCCTGGGAGGAGTCAGCTGTGTGGTCCCGTGCTGTGAGGACTGGCACTCTGGCCCTTCTCTGGTCTCTGTGCAGGGGAGGGCATGGCGCTGAGGCCAGCACGGGCTCAGGCCAGCCGTCCGTGGGCCTGCACTTCGAGCCGGTTCATGTTCACCCCTGTACTCCAGGGCTGTCAGAGCTCTCCGTGCAGCCTTTCCAGGGTTTCTGTATCTTGCCCTGTGGAGGGCTGTGCTGTGAGGGGTCTTGGACCCGGGAAGGGTGATGTTCTCCCAGCAGCTGTCTGAATAACATTCCTTGGCCGTGTGTGGGTTTTTGGCCAGAGCAGCACGTCTCCAGAGCGTGTCCTCAGGGAATGGTTTTCCGTCTGTCCCGGGTCTTTTTCCTAAGCCTCCTGGGCTGGGCTCTCCTTTGGCGAAGGCTCCCCTGCCTCGGTTTTCCCGGCCGTCCTCGTGTCACCAGCACAGTGCACCTGTCTGGGCATCACCTCTGCACTTCCGTTTCCGTTTGATCACCTGCAAGAACCTGGGGCTTCTGAAAATCAGAGGCACCTTCTGGGGATCAGGGATGGCACGGGTGCCCCAGGGAGGCGGCAGGGCGGCTCAGGCCTGGGGCAGGATGGATCGGGTGGGGCCCAGGGCTAAGTCAGAGGAACCCGAGAGGAGACACCCACTGTCCTGTGGCCTGAAGCAAGAGCTTCTGCCCTCAGCTCGGAGGGGACGTTCCAGACTCCGACCGGCTTCCCAGGGACCGTGCTGCGGCTCCCTGATTGGCGTGGAGAACCGTCTACCACGTGGCCTTGGGGGAGAGAACCCAGATCTGTCCTCACAGGTGTTTCCTGTGAATTCCCTGGAGGAATTCTGCTAGGTTTGCCTTTTGCTTGCAGAGAGTTTCTTCCTCCTGTCGCATCCGTGTGGCGACGAGGGGTTCCCCGGAGCAGATTGGTTCCGTGGCCCTCCTGCTTCCCAGAGGAGCGGGCACCTTGGTGGTCAGGTGTGTGCCTACCTGGGGTCCTGTCCCGGCCCTGCCTCCTGCTACCTGTGACCTTGGGCAGGTCACTCAGCCTCTGTCTGCGCCAGGGTCTTCTCACTAGGAATGTTACTCTCAGGGGATTAGGTGGCAGGTGCTCGGGGCAGCCCGTGGTGACGCCTTGGAGCAGGCCGGGGAGATTTTCTCTGCAGAGGCGAAGCACCCTGGTGAACGGTCCACCCTGGGGCCTTGGCCCTGGGTGAAGATGCTGGACACTTTCGTCAACAGAGCCACAGGGTCACAGCTTTGCTTTGAAGCTTGGATGTGGCTTCGTCTGTCATCTTAGATCAGGACTGTCCTGTGTGTGCCCCACAGCCGTCGTTTTCCGATGACAGGGGTGAGGCCGCCGTGGGGTGGCCTCAGTAAGGATCAGCCAGCAGCTCAGCATTTCACCTTCCTCACCCCACACCTCAGCACCCCTGCTGTGTGATGATGGCTGGGTCCTTGCGCTCAGGTACGCGTGCCTGGCTCGGACAGGGTCAGGGCCTCTCCCCTGCAGGTGTGTGGGGCTCCCTGGGTGTCTGCCCCGAGCTCCACGCTCGGGAGTCGGGCCTGTGCCGTTGCTCTGGCTCAACCATCCCACAGGCTGGGTCGGCTGACAGTCACCCAGTAGCATTGCTTGTTTCCGTTGTTTGTTGGTGTTTGAGGCTGTGAGCATTGTGACTTGTAAGCAAGTTGTTTTCCTGAGCTTCTAGCTGGCTGCTCTTGTTCTACTTTTGCACAGGTTCTCAGGTTCATTGAAACTTGTTTTTTATTTTTAAATTACTCTTCATTCCAAGTCAAGATTGGTGGTAAAACCAGGCCTACGTGTTCCATGCTTCCCGCTGATGCTCCTGAGAACTCACGTCTCCGCAGGGATCTGCGTTGGTGGGAGGTGGGGTGGCTGGGTAGGGCTGTGTGAGGTGGGCGCTGAGTGGGTAGGGCTGTGTGAGGTGGGTGCTGAGTGGGTAGGGCTGTGTGAGGTGGGTGCTGAGTGGGTAGGGCTGTGTGAGGTGGGTGCTGGCTGGGTAGGGCTGTGTGAGGTGGGGTGGCTGGGTAGGGCTGTGTGAGGTGGGTGCTGAGTTGGTAGGGCTGTGTGAGGTGGGGTACTGGCTGGTAGGGCTGTGTGAGGTGGGGTGCTGGCTGGGTAGGGCTGTGTGAGGTGGGGTGGCTGGGTAGGGCTGTGTGAGGTGGGTGCTGGCTGGGTAGGGCTGTGTGAGGTGGGTGCTGGCTGGGTAGGGCTGTGTGAGTGGGGTGCTGAGTGGGTAGGGCTGTGTGAGGTGGGTGCTGAGTGGGTAGGGCTGTGTGAGGTGGGGTGGCTGGGTAGGGCTGTGTGAGGTGGGGTGCTGAGTGGGTAGGGCTGTGTGAGGTGGGTGGCTGGGTAGGGCTGTGTGAGGTGGGTGCTGTGTGGGTAGGGCTGTGTGAGGTGGATGCTGAGTGGGTAGGGCTGTGTGAGGTGGGTGCTGGCTGGGTAGGGTTGTGTGAGGTGGGTGCTGAGTGGGTAGGGCTGTGTGAGGTGGGGTACTGGCTGGTAGGACTGTGTGAGGTGGGGTGGCTGGGTAGGGCTGTGTGAGGTGGGGTGCTGAGTGGGTAGGGCTGTGTGAGGTGGGTGCTGAGTGGTTAGGGCTGTGTGAAGTGAAGACATTGACTGCCTTGTTGGTGTGAGGTGGGGACCGTGGCCAGGTAGGGCTCCCTCTTTTCAATTTCTGGATTTTCCCTTTAAAAGCAACACTGTCCTTCATAGAGAGGAAACCCTTTCTCATCGAGCGGCCACAGTTACCAGCCTTCCCGGGAATTAGTCCTGTGGACGGGAGCCCCTCCCCTGGCTGTTCTCACATCAGTGCATGGATGTTTGTACTTGCACTTTCTTCTCAGTCAGATATCACTCTTCAGTTGGCTGCCCCGTGTGCACTCGCTGTGTGCACTCACTGTGTGCATTCCCCGTGTGCACTCGCTGTGTGCACTCACTGTGTGCATTCCCCGTGTGCACTCGGTGTGTGCACCCGCTGTGTGCACTCGCTGTGTGCACTCACTGTGTGCATTCCCCGTGTGCACTCGCTGTGTGCACTCACTGTGTGCATTCCCCGTGTGCACTCACTGTGTGCACCCGCTGTGTGCATTCGTGGCCTCGGTGTGCTGAGCTCGAAGTCCCTCCCCAGGTCGATCTGCAGATTCCACAGTCTACCAACTGCAGGTGGCCTTTGTTTTGCAGCAATTGACAGAGTGACACAAAAACGTACATGGAACGCTAAGGAATTCAAAATAGCCTAACAGTCTTGAAAAAGACTAAAAAAGTTGGAGGACGTCACTCCTTAAAGTCACCATTCATTGCAAAGCTGCCGCTCTTGAATCGTGGTTGCTGCTGCAAGAACAGACATTTGGGTCGATGGGATAGTGTTGTGCAGTCGCTGTGTGCTGTTGGGACGCGGCACGGTGGAGCCCCTTTGGGGACAGCTGCCATGTCTCCTGGAAGCTGAACGCACGGCACCCACGCTACTCGCCGGTTCTGCCTCCAGGCCTGTACTCAAGAATCCAGAAGATGCATTTGTGCACAATGAGTGGTCATGGCAGGCACCGTCCTTGGAGGCCATGAGTTGGAAGCCGTCTGTCCTCTCGTGGGGTGTCACTGGAGCCTGAGGAGTGAGGCACTGGCACTGGCCGTGCCTGGAAGAGTTGTTGCTCAGTCAGGCCCTGGTGCAGCAGCCTCTGATTGGTCCAGGATGAGTCATCCCTGTGATGCTAGGAGTGGGGCAGAGGCCGCTCCCGGGGCTCGGGAGGGGCGGGCGTGGCTCCTCGTGCGGGCTGATTTGTGTGCAGGTGTGTTTGTGTAAGGGAGGCCGGTGAAATGCTGAGCACTGTGCAGCTGTACAACTTTGTGAGTTTTCTGAAAACCGTCGGCTTATCCAGCTTAAAGGGGAGATTTTATGCCCAAAAGTGGGGATGCTGGGGATGGCGCTGCCCAGTGCGGGGCCTTGGCTGGGCTTTTGCAGCCAGCGATGTGGCTCCCTGGGCTTGAGCGTGTGAGGCGGGCACTCACTCAAGTCCAGAAGGAACCCCTCAGCGTTTCCATCTTGACTCCTCTCGCCTTTCACTAGCAGGTGGCCGCCCAGGGGGCTGCTCCGCCGCATCTGGGCTGCTCCTCATGGTGGAATGCCGACTGGGGCTTCGGTTACTGCTGTTTGTGGTCGTCTGTGCAAGACCCTGATTAAAAGTGATCAAACCCCTTGATGTGGTGTAGTAAGAGCTCCCTGCGGTGAATTCATGTGAATGTTAAATGGGGGAGAATAGGCATTCATGCAGCCGTCAGGAGTTCGTGCCTTGGAGATCACAGTTTGCACACACGGCTACTGTGGAGCCACCTGCAGCCGGCATGGCCGCTGCCCACAGCCCTGGTGCCCACAGCCCTGGTGCCGCCGGAGGGACGAGACGCCCTGGGCCCTGCTGATGGCCCCTGGCTCTGAGGAGCATCGGGTCACATGCGGTGGGTCCTGCTTTTCTCGGTTGCTGATGCAGGTGCTCCAGTATAAACCAGTCGTGGTGCAGACTGGGTTAGCAATGGGTCTCGGCTCGGTGATGCCGCCCCCCCCCCCCCCCAGGGCATCGGACGACATCTAGACACAGTGCTGATGGCCACATGGGGAGAGGGTTCGGAGTGGAGGCCAAGGGGGCTGGTGAACACCACGCAAGCTCAGGGTGGCTCCACAGCGCGGTTGTCTGGGCCCAGTGCTGGGAGGCCGAGGCTGGGGAATCGCACACTGGCTTTCAAAGGCGGTTCCTACCTACCTGGTTTTCAGCTCATGGTGTCTTTGTGAGGGAGAAGGTGTAAAAGTCTGACCTCATTTTACAGATTGAAAAACTCGTGCTAGGGGCCTGGCCACTGGTTGCTTCCCTTGTTCCCCTCCCTCCCTGTGCGCATTTCCTGGGGTGGTGGGAGTTTGGGGTCATGAGCGGCTCCCCTAACTGTCCAGAGGGGGCTCCAGGCACCTGCCCAGATGACCCTGTCCTCCCGGTGCCACCACTCACTCAGGGTTCCTGCTGGGAAATTTCCCTCCTGTCATCTTGGAAGGGAACCTTGCCCCTCTTCAAGGCCTCCTGGTGTGGCAGGCTCCTCCCACTGTCCCCAGCCCCTAGGAAGGGCGCTCCCTGCTCTGCTTCTGTGATGCAAGGCCCTGCCCTGTCCTCACGAAGGCTGCAGTGTGGAGCCCTGGGGTCAGGCTTGCATCTGCCAGGACAGTGCTCCTGGCCCCTGGGACACCTGGGCAGGTGTGCCTGGCCCCCCGGGACATCTGGGCAGGTGCGCCTGGCCCCCTGGGACACTTGGGCAGGTGCGCCTGGCTCCCCGGGACACCTGGCAGGTATGCCTGGCCCCCTGGGACACGTGGGCAGGTGCGCCTGGCCCCCCGGGACATCTGGGCAGGTGCGCCTGGCCCCCGGGACACCTGGGCAGGTGCGCCTGCCCCCCCGGGACACCTGGGCAGGTGCGCCTGGCCCCCCGGGACACCTGGGCAGGTGCGCCTGGCCCCCCGGGACACCTGGGCAGGTACACAGTTCTTGTGAAGGTGTAGGACTTTGGTTCCCCCAAACCACTGCAGCGCTGTTTTGAAAGTGAGCACCAGAATCCAACATTTGGCAATTGATTTTCGAGAGGAAGTAGAAGGCTGCTGTTTTTAGTTGAAGGCAGAGCCTCTAGCCCAGATCTCTTAGCTGGGGTTTCCACCGTGTCCACACCTGCTGACCCGTCCTCCCTCTGTCTTCCTTGTCCACCTCTCAGTCCTGTGGCTGCCCACCACCCCTGCCAGTCCTCCTGGGTCTACAGCCAGAGCACGGGTGCCTGGTTGGTGATGATGTCTCCTTTCTGTGAGATCCCTGGGGGGTGTCCACGGTCTGCTCCCCAGCCCTGCTTGGCCAGTGCCTGTCCCTCCTTGCCCCTGCACCATAACCCCCCATGCATGGATTCTACGTGGATCCATGTGATCCATGTCACAGGGAAACGACGACACTGTCACTCGCTGGAGCCGCCATGGCGGAGTGCCGCCAGCTAGCTGGACCTGAGCACCAGGAATTTGTCACATCAGCACGGTGCAGGCTGGAGGCAAGAAATCCACCTGTGGGTGGGGCTGCCCCCTCCGGAAGCTGGGCTGGGGGAGGGTGGTCCCGGCTGCCCTCCTGCCTCTGGTGAGTGGCTGGGCAGCTTGGGTGTTCTTTGGTTTGCCGTCCCCCGGTCCCCGCCTTGTGTCCCTGCGGCATCGTGCATGTGTGCTCCATGTCTTGCCGTGTTAGGGCTCATCCCTGTGATCCTGTGCTGATGGATCACCCGTGTGGACCCTGCTTCCGGGGAAGCTCACATGCTGAGTGCTGCTTTGCCAAGGCACAGCCCCCCCAGCAGCCCCCCCAACAAGCTCTGCTCTGTCCCATGCCCTCCATTTCTGCCTGGTGACCCCTCTCCCTCCTCCCTGTCCTCCCTCCCAAGCAGTGTGGCTGCTCCCCGCTGGTCACATGGCCAAGCCCCTCACTTGAGTGGCTGCTCCCCGCTGGTCACATGGCCGAGCTCCTCCTTGAGTGCCACACTGAGGTCTTGTGCTCTGGGCGCTGTCGTCTGTGAATGTCCCAGTTTTCGTTGTTCCTTCTTTGGCTCTGGGAAGGTTGAAACTCAGAGTGTGCCACAGCGGTGGCCACAGGAGGCGTGGCGCTCACCTTGGCCCTGGACCCCCAGCGCCTCCCACCCGCCTTGCCCCTTCCCTTCCCTCCCTCCAGCTCAAAGCTCAGTGCCACGGGTGGACGAGGCCCTCGGCACCTCCTGGTGGTGCGAAGATTGGAGCAAGTTGGAAAGGGGCATTGAGTCGGGGCTTGCTGGCGTCCACTGTGGGGCCTGCCCTGGCCAGGCTGATGCTCCATGGTCCGTGCTGAGTCTCTCAGGCCTCTCTGCGCACTCGTCTGGGTCTCTGGGGAGACGCTGGCAGCCGTGCAGCCTAACCAGCATTCTCTGTGAGTCTGTGAACAAGGGGCCGCAGGCAGCGCCGTTTGGGTGTGTGGTGGGGCCCTCTGCTGCAGCGTGTTCTCTTCATCGCTTTCATCATCACTCGTCACCATCAGGATGTGGAAGCAGGGTTGCAGCTCCTCGGGTTTGCATTAGCTTGTAGGGCTGCCCCGGAGATCACCTGTTGGCCATAGCCTGCTGGGAGATAAGGTGCACAGTGACGCCGGCCTGGGATCCGAGCTTTGGTGACTGCATTTCCTGCCGTGATGTCCTAGACGGTGTGACTGTGAGTCAGAAACGCCGGCTCCCCGGTACCAGATGGGACTGGAGGACCCTGGTCCCAGGTGACACACGCCAGGCTGGGGTGGTGGGGCATGCTGCCGAGATGACAGTGGTACCTTCCGTGTCTCGCAGACTGGGAGGGTGACACACTCGTCTCTGAAAGTCCTGTGTCGTAGAACTCGCCTGCCTGTGCAGGGCTCTGAAGCCTCAGGGTCACTGGCGCTGTCACCAGGTCACCGCAGAGCCGCTGGCTGTGCTGCCCCCGGGCATCAGCAGACGGAGGGGTTATGGGAGCAGGAATGAGCAGGCCTGGATTTGGGTCCTGGCTCTGAAAGAGAGACTGTCTCTGCCCTCGTGTGTCCAAGTGTCCGTTCCTCCTCCTGGGGGTGCTGGGCAGCTGAGGGTGAGGCAGTTCTGCGTTGGGGTGCAGCTCACCTCCGGCAGGTCCTGGGTGTTAGGGGTGGTCATGTTCAGATGACCCCTTGGAGAAATGAAAAAGAAGCACGGGTTTCATTGTAGCACCTGCTTTAAACGCAATTCCAGACAGCAGGGCGAGAGAAGCTTCGTGGAAATTCGGAGTCGCCAGGAGGTGGATTTGAAGTGGTGCTGGAAGGAAGGGCACAAGGACAGCGAGGAGACGGGTTGAGAGCCGTGGAATGCCACAGCGTGACGGGCTCCGAGTTGCGCCAGGTGTGGCCAGCTCAGCGCTGCCCTGAGTCAGGGCGGCAGGGAGAGGGGCGTGGTGGCCAGGGCAGAGCGGTTGGTGCGGTGAGACCAAGATGGCAACCCTAGGTTTTGAGCACACGCAGGCGACACTTCCAAGTTGCTGGTGGCTTCTGAGGAAGTGGCAGGTTGGTGAATGACTGTTAGTGACCTGGTTTGATAGCAGTGAGGCAGGGAGATTCACTCGAGGGCTGGAAGGGGAAACTTGTCGAGAAGCTGTGAAACACTGGCCCTGAGCAGGGTGGGTGGCGAGGATGCCCAAACCAGCCCCTGAGGCTGCCTGGCTGTGCTTCCGTTTCCGTCACACGCACCTGTGAGGGAGTGCAGGCACTTCCTGTGTGCAGACACCTTGAGGGAGGTGCCTTGGCGGCGAGAGACGTTGCAGGTGGCGGAGCAGGCCCAGAAAGCGGCTCAGCCCCTCCTGACCTCTGTCTGCTCCGCCGGCGGGGACCCAGATAGACGAGAGCCTGAGGTCTTGCGGAACAAAGACCCGGAGCCTGGCATTTGATCAGATGTGGGGAACCGGGCGGCATCCGGCAGAGGTCAGGGTGACCCCACGAGCTGTGCCCGAGCAGCTTCCAGCACAGTGCTGACGTGGCCTGCTGGGGGAATGGTTGGGTGCAGGTTGTAGGAACCTTGGGTCTGCGCTATTGAGGCCAGGAAATGGAAAACCAGGAAACGATTTGGCTCCTGAGAATGAAGTTTGGAAGAAAGCTGTGGTTTAAGTACAAGGGTTAGAAGCCACCGCAGTGGAGGCGTGCATTCCTGATGGACGTGCAGGTGGAGGGAGAGGAGCCGAGGCAGGAGCATCACCTCACATGCTAGAAGGTCCCCGGGCACCGCCCCAGGGCTTGCTGGGTCTGGGGAGTCTGCATTTCCAACAAGCTCTGATCCTGCAGGCTCCACCAAGCGGATCCATGAGAAGCCACGCCGAAGAGAGCCCCGCTGGGAGCAGGCGGCAGTGCCATCACGGTTGGAGTGCCGTGGGGTGTCTGGTCAGGATGCCATGTGCATGGAGTGACCAAGGCAGAGGGGAAGGGAGGGTCTGCTCGTGGGTGGCCATGGGTGACCTCTGAGAGGTCAGTTCTGCAGAGGAACTGGGGCTGTGGGAGGCACATACAAGTGACCGGTGGGGCGGTGGAGGCTAGGGTGCAACGTGTAGGCTCCGGAAGAGACAGGGAAGTGGCATGGGGGTAGGGGGTGTGGTCAGGTGCAGGGTATTGCTCCTGCATTCATCGGGAAAGAAACTGGGAGTGTGGAAGCGTGGCGTGCACAGTGGAGGAGGCCGTGTGTAAGGGTTTGTGCAAAGAAGCGTAGACCTGGAGAGACAGAACCTTGTGGACAAGGAAGCTGCAGCGGGGACTGAAGGCCCCAGTTAAGAGGTCAGCTTTGGAAACAAGAGCGTGCGCTTTCCTCCGATACGGAAAGAAAAGTGGGCTGTGGTTACGGCAAAGCAAGTGCACGCTCTGGACCCCGATCCAGGTCTGCAGCAGGACCACGGATATGTGGAGGCCCGGTGGGGGCCAGAGCAGGGCCGTGGACATGCGGAGGCCCAGTGGGGGCCAGAGCAGGGCCACGGACACGTGGAGGCCCGGTGGGGCCCAGAGCAGGGCCGCGGACACGCGGAGGCCCAGTGGGGGCCAGAGCAGGGCCGCGGACATGCGGAGGCCCAGTGGGGGCCAGAGCAGGGCCACGGACACGCGGAGGCCCAGTGGGGGCCAGAGCAGGGCCGCGGACACGCGGAGGCCCAGTGGGGGCCAGAGCAGGGCCGCGGACACGCGGAGGCCCAGTGGGGGCCAGAGCAGGGCCGCGGACACGCGGAGGCCCAGTGGGGGCCAGAGCAGGGCCGCGGACACGCGGAGGCCCAGTGGGGGCCAGAGCAGGGCCGCGGACACGCGGAGGCCCAGTGGGGCCCAGAGCAGGGCCACGGACACGCGGAGGCCCAGTGGGGGCCAGAGCAGGGCCACGGACACGCGGAGGCCCAGTGGGGGCCAGAGCAGGGCCGTGGACACGCGGAGGCCCAGTGGGGGCCAGAGCAGGGCCGTGGACACGCGGAGGCCCAGTGGGGGCCAGAGCAGGGCCGTGGACACGCGGAGGCCCAGTGGGGGCCAGAGCAGGGCCGTGGACACGCGGAGGCCCAGTGGGGGCCAGAGCAGGGCCGTGGACACGCGGAGGCCCAGTGGGGGCCAGAGCAGGGCCGTGGACACGCGGAGGCCCAGTGGGGGCCAGAGCAGGGCCACGGACACGCGGAGGCCCAGTGGGGGCCAGTGTAGGGCCACGGACACGCGGAGGCCCAGTGGGGGCCAGAGCAGGGTCACGGACACGCGGAGGCCCAGTGGGGGCCAGAGCAGGGTCACGGACACGCGGAGGCCCAGTGGGGGCCAGAGCAGGGTCACGGACACGCGGAGGCCCAGTGGGGGCCAGAGCAGGGTCACGGACACGCGGAGGCCCAGTGGGGGCCAGAGCAGGGTCACGGACACGCGGAGGCCCAGTGGGGGCCAGAGCAGGGCCACGGACACGCGGAGGCCCAGTGGGGGCCAGAGCAGGGCCACGGACACGCGGAGGCCCAGTGGGGGCCAGAGCAGGGTCACGGACATGCGGAGGCCCAGTGGGGGCCAGAGCAGGGCTGGAAATGGCCTCAGACTGGGCCCCAAGTCTATAGGCAGTATAAGAGCAGGGCTTAGCTCTAGAGGGGTCTGTATGGCCGGCCACTCCAAATTGTCTGGGGGCCGGAGTCTGAGGCACAACTTGGAGCTGTGGGCTGTGGACAGGCGTCTGCACGGAACGAGAGCAGAACAGCGATGCTAGTATGCCAGCATCCGTGAGCCCAAGCAAGGGACAGCCGCTGGGACCAGATCCAAACTGAGCCGCTCGACAGCGAGGGCTGCAGTGCTGGGTCCAAGTGATGTCTGCCGGGCCAGTCCTCATCAGGTTTGCTTTGGAGTTGAATTCCAAGGCCCCGTGACAGCTCCAGCTTAGACCGCAGGAGGAGGGGAGACGGGGAACGAGCAGAGTGGGAGTGAATTCTGCTTCCAAACCATGAGGCACGCCCGAGGACACCCGTGGACGTCCTGGACTAGGCAGTGGGGCAAGAGGAGAGGATGGGAGAGACAAGGACGACCATCCCAGGCAGGCAGGCCGTTGTCCACACTGCCCGTCGGGGGTGTTGGTGGAGTGACCAGTGTATTCCCTAAGCACTAATCAAAAACTTAAAGTAGATCATGTTTATGAGAACGAAATAACATAAAAAATTGTGAAATAAAAAAAAATCTAAGTCTAACAAAGGGTATGCAAGATCTCCCGGACAGGTCTGACTCGCACTGGGTAGGGGCTTTTCCCTGTTCACGGGTGGGACGAACCAGTGTGATAAAGAGGCTGGTTCTCTCCCAGTCTGTCCAGGAGAAAATCCAAGTGGGGTGTCTGAAGGCTCTTGTTTGATAAGATAATCCTATAATTCATATGAGGGAATGAAAGACCAAGAATGGCCAAGATATCTTTTAAAAAGAAGACTGAAGAGGTTTGCTCTCGTAGACAAGGTCTTGTTATAAAGCTGCAGACCCAAGACAGCCGAGAACATGCGGGCCAGGTCCCAGCCACTGCTTCCAGCACACGTGTGCAGAGGGACGGGTGGGTGCACAGACAGACAGACAGGCAGGCACAGGTACCACACAGAGCGTGGTCTCTGGTTTGCTGGCACAGAAAATCCGTGTGGATGGGGTTCACCCAGGGAAGCCGTTCCCTGCCTCATACTAGTCATGGAATATGTGGAAGTTATGGCTGAAACTTTTTTTTAAAAAAAGATTTATTTATTTATTTGAAAGTCAGAATTACACAGAGAGAGAAGGAGAGACACACAGAGAGAGAGAGAGAGACAGAGAGAGATATCCTCTAGCTGCTGGTTCACTCCCCAGATGACTGCAATGGCCAGAGCTGCGCTGATCTGAAGCCAGGAGCCAGGAGCCTCTTCCGTGTCTGCCACGCGGGTGCAGGGGCCCAAGGACTTGGGCTGTCTGCTGCTGCTTTCCCAGGGTGTGGCTGAAACTTGAAAGCGGACCTTTTTGTTTCAACCGAGAGCTTTTATGTTGAAGCAGTTGCAGAGGTACAGGGAAGTGTGAGCGCAGCGGAGCGTTCTCCCACAGCCCCCCAGCCCCCTACCCCGCTGTGCCCACCCTGTGTCCCCACCGCACAGGGCCAAACCAGGGACTGGCTTCCGTCCTCACTGCGTCTGGCTGCCCGGGGCTCCCCCACAAGTCACACATGGTGATCACGTGCCTGTCACCTGTGCTTGTCCCAGACTCATCACTGTGCCTTGCCCACCTGCCTGTCTGCCCTGGGGAGGCAGCATCGGGCCCATCTGGGACGTGGGCTGTGAGCCCCCTTGGGTGGGCGATGGTGGCCCTGTTTGAAGAGTCCCCACGTGAGTCCCATGGAGTTCTGTGAGGGAGACTCAGCAGGGCTACTGAGGGGAGGGGGCCTCTGCCTTTGGAGGGAAGCGTCTGCTGACAGACGTGTGCGGTAGCAACACAGCGGGACAGACAGGTGCACCTGACTGCGTGAGTCCAGAGCACATCCACAGGCGTCGCGGATGAAGTCGAAGGCAGCTGACGGGAACGGAGTCCAGCGTGGGCACCGGAGGAAGACTGCAGACTCCACCAACGCCAGCCAGGAGCCAGGGCTCTGTGGGAGTCTGCCAGCGAGGAGCGGGAGGGAGCCACAGCTCGGGACGGAGGCCGACGGAGGCGCTGGGGGCTCCCGGCGGTCAGCGGGTGGCATCGGCACCCTCCGTCTGGAGGGGGAAGCCTTCCTGATGCCAGACACGAGGTGGAGGAGAAGACGCCTGTCCCGCCACAACCGGCACATGTGCGCTGTGCCACTGCTTTGGGGAAACCCAAGCAACAGAGTGGAGCTGAAGACTTAGGGTCGCTGACCGGGGGCGTCCTTGGAGCAGAGCCACTGGGACATGGCTGCACAGGGGAACCACTGGAGGGGCTCCTTACGGTGCACACGTCGCCTCTGTGGGGTCTGAGATCGTCCCCTTCTGCACGGGCTGTGCTGCTGGCAGCAAGGCCCTGAGAGGCCACGGCCTGGGCCCGGGCCCACGGCCAGGCTGCCCCTGCCTGTGCAGTGAGTGAAGTCTCACTGTCCCCTGGTTTGCAAAGCCTGCGCCCGCGCTGCCTCGGGGGACTCGGGCTGCTGGTTGGCTGTGCGCCAACGTGTACCGCCACTTTCTTGGGGTAAGGGAAAATAGAAACAAGCGCTGGCTGTGGAACACTCACCAGGTGACTCCTTCAGCGGCAGGCTCGGTGGGGACACAACCGGGAAGAGCCCTTTCTGGTGCTCGGATGCCGGCCCGGCGGGGCTGTGGTGCTCACGGGTCGTGACCCTGGCTGCCTCTGCGGACGGACAGCATGGGGACAGGTCCCCGGATGGACTCACCGGGTTCTCAGCCGTGGTTAAAATCAGTTGCTTCTTCAGAATCTGGCAGGAAGACACCAAGCTTGTGTATTGTTCATGGGGTTGGGGAGAGAACTCCGGGTTCTCCCCGTTTCAGACGTCTGCGAAGAGTCGAGGGAAAGCCCCGAACCCGAGCCGGGTGCTCTGAAGTGCTGGGAAGGGCATGGAGGCAGCTGTTTTTACTGCATAAGATTTCTTTACTTATTCAAAGGCAGAATGACCGAGAGAAAGGGAGAGAGAGACAAAGAGGTCTTCCATGCACTGCTTCCTTCTCCAGATGGCCACAACGGCCAGGCTGGAGCCAGGAGCTCCGCCGGGGCCTCCCCGTGCTTGGGCCCCCCTCTGCTGCTCTCCCAGGCTCACCTGTGGGGAGCTGGACAGGACGTGGGAGTGGAGGTGCCTGTCCCTTCCTGCCCCCCGCAGCGGGCACAGAGAATCGGCCCAGGGTTCAGCGGGCTGGTGCCTGCTTCCATCGTGGGAGGAGGGAGTCGGCCTCTTCCTGCCATGCGGCAGGGGACGCCTGCCCTTTCTCTGGGACTGGCTGCTGGCTGCTTGGAGCCAAGGTCAGCCCAGCGCGGGGACGTGTGAAGTCCCGGCAGAGCCCTCCCCGTCCGAGTGAGCCTAACCGTTTCCTTCTGGGCAGCCTCCTGCTTCTGCTGAAAACCGGGTCCCAAGGGCGCCCTCCCCGCGACCTGTGTGGGTGCAGCTCCAGGCGCTGAGCCACGCTGGGGGCACTGCCGCTCGGCGTCTGCACACGGTGGAGCCAGACGGCCGCCTGGCGCACGGGCAGGCGGCCCCTCACCCCTTAGGGCCAGGCCGCTTGCCAGGAAGAGGGACCCACGCTGCAGTCTGACACTCGCGCGTGAGGCTGGCGTGTGGCAGGGACGCGGCCATGTCCTGTGGGGCCTGGTGTGCCCTGTGTGATTATGGGATGTGAGACCACTCCTCCTCCTGCTGCCTTGGCCATGGGGAGACCACTGCTGTGAGTGCCGCCTCCCCTCCTAGCAGCAGCGTTTCTGTCCCTGGCCGCCGCCTGCTGTGTGACATGGGCGTCCCCTGTGGTCAGGCTGCTGCCACTTCTGTGTGACTTAACCATGGCCACGGGACTTTGGAGGCATGGAGGTGGTCGGTGAGGCTGGCTGCAGAGCGGTGGTGGCTCGGCGTGGTCAGCCTCGTGTTTGCTGCAGGCGTGTGGGGACTGGGGAGGAGGGGTGGTGTGGAGACGGCAATCGGACAGCCTGCGCCTGCTGAGCGCCGTGGCCGCCCCTCGCTCCGGCCGGCCGTCACCCTGCAGGGACGTGGCCCGGCGCTGCCAGACACCTGAACTTACAAGGGAAGTGAGAACTGGGAATACCTCGCGTGTGAAATCGCCCGAGCTTTAAATGTCAGCAACTAAGTCACAGAAAGAAAAGCATTTGTGCTAACGTAAGTGAATAACTGCCGTCCCATCGGAAGGCCGGGTATGGCCTGTGGGTTGCGTCTGCCGGCTCAGGATGGCAGAAGAGATCTGAGAAGCCGCCGCGGCCTGGAGTGTGGCTGGGGCCGCAGCCTCCGGTGCCCTCTGACAGCAGGGCAGGAAGGACTCAGAGTGCAAAAGGCGAGGGCCCTGCAGGAGTGGAAGGAGCCACAGAGGAGCCGCAGGGGCTGCCCTGCTGTGAGCGTGGTGCAGCTCCCCTATGGGAAATGCAGCAGGACCCAGGCCTGGGAGCTGCCAGGCAGAGTTCTGGGCACCCTGAGTGGCCTCCCTGATGCATCCCCAGGGGTTCCACGTCCCCGCTGAGGACAGGGCGGTGCTAGGGACAGCGCGGGAGCACAGAGAAGCCGAGTGGAGGCCCAAGCTCACTTTGGTGCAAAGAGTTTAGTTTTTGAAACCCACGCATCGTTTCCCCACATTTCCTGTGGACGTTTGAAGATCCTTGTGGGCATGGATTTCAGGTGACTTTTTCCAAGCTGTTACCATCATCCAGGTGCCTCCTGCCTCTTGTTCCTGAGCTCACCCTGGCCCTGCGTGCGTGGGGCGGACTCCCAGAGGTAGCAGCCGGGGGACACGCTCAGGGTGTAGATGGAGTTGGGATTCCCATCTGTGCCCCGTTCCACCCGGAGGGCCGGGCATGTCCCAGGCAGGGAGCACAGGAAATCGTGTGGCCTAGGGAACGCTGGGGTTGGGGCTCAGCGCCGGGGGCTGCTCAGGGAAGCTGCTGTGAGGGCAGCAGGTGCCGGCTCGGGTCCAGCTTCCTGGGACCGTACCCCTGTGGCCACGGCTTCTTCCTCATACTGCTTCCAGCATGGGTGCTGTGGTGCCGCTCTCCCAGGGAACATGGTGTCATAGGCGTGGGTTCTGGCACAGAACGATCTCAGAGCAGCCCTGGGGCTGGGCCACGTGTTCCTGGGCCTCAGTTTTCCTTCCTGTAAGATGGAGTCAGTCCTGCCTGGCTGATGGCAGGGGGAAAAGTCCTCCAGCTTGCGTGGGCCGTGGGTTCCAGGGCAAGCCGGGCCACAGCTAGGGGCTCCTTCCATGTCCCATGTCCTCTCACCCCCGGAAAAGGCGGAGTTGTGAGTGAGGGGTGGTGCGGCCCCCGTGACCCCAGCTCCAGGACCCCACGTGTCTCAGCCCACGTGAGCACATGGTGGTGTGAGCCCTAGTGTGGCTGTGATACAGGGGCTTTCCGAGGACAGAGGCGTGTGTGGGCGGCGGGTGGGGCCGGGCTGGGTTCCGAGATGGTCGAGTCCACGACAGCACAGGAGTGGATGTAGAAGGGGAGGCCGAGGTGGAGCACGAGAGTGTGGGCAGGTGCCAGGTGCTGGTCACCCCGGCACCCGGGGCAGGGCAGAGGTGATCGGATCATGGTGGTTGTGGGGAACACGGAGCCGTCTGAAGGCCTGGGCCTGGTCTCGTGTTCACAGCTCCGGCGGCCTGTCTAAGGGATGGAGCCCATTCTCGGCCGAGTGGCCGAGACCTCCCCGTGCGGCCCCCTCCCCTGACCTCTTCCTCAGGGCTCTCAGCCCTTGAGCAAGACCATCCCAGTTCCTCTGCTGCTCTGGGGCGCAGGGGCTGCGAGGACCCCCGTCCCTGACGCCACTGTGGGCGAGGCCTCGCCTGAAGCCGCCCCTGCCGGTTCTGCCTCCCCCACCCGCCTAGCGAGCCCCTGCCCAACGTCCTTGCTGCCCTGGGGTGTGTGAGACCAGGGGAGGGGGAGAGGCTGGAGCGGTGCCTTCCCTGCGATCAGTGTCAGCGTCTAGAATCTTGGAAGCGCTCCACTTGGGAGAGAGTTCCAGAGAAAACAAAGCTGAGATTCCAGCTCGTGTGGGAAAGGCCCGTGTTCCCACAGGCAGGCCCCGGCGGGCTGGCGTGGCCTTTCCCTGCCTGGGGAGCAGTGTGGCCGCTGCAGGAAGCCGGGACAGCCTCCCTTCCAGCAGAGTCCCTGCCCCGCTTGAGGGGGTCCGCGGCGTTCATTGTTCCTGAGGTGCAGACCCTGACACGGGCAAGGGAGGGTTCAGGGAACCAAGCTCCCCCTCTTGGAGCAGCTGGCTGTCTGTCAGCAAGGGGGTCCTGGGTCTGACAGGTTCCTGACGGTCATGCATCAGCCTCCCAGGGCCCCAAGGAGCCCCAGACCAACAGTGGGCACACTGTAGCACCCAGGAAGGCACTGGGTGAGTCCGTGGCCGTGGTGAGCCTCCCTGCCCCAGCCCCAGCCTGTGCCGTGCCGTGCCCGGCTGTGGCCCTGTGGTCCCCAGCCCCAGCCTGCCCTCTGCCGTGCCCGGCTGTGACCCTGTGGTCCCCAGCCCAGCCTGACCCTCCTGTGTCCGGCTGTGGCCCTGTGATCCCCAGCCTGCCCCCTGCCGTGCCCGGCTGTGGCCCTGTGGTCCCCAGCCCAGCCTGCCCCCTGCCGTGCCCGGCTGTGGCCCTGTGGTCCCCAGCCTAGCCTGCCCCCTGCCGTGCCCGGCTGTGGCCCTGTGGTCCCCAGCCCAGCCTGACCCTCCTGTGTCTGGCTGTGGCCCTGTGGTCCCCAGCCTAGCCTGCCCCCTGCCATGCCCGGCTGTGGCCCTGCGGTCCCCAGCCCAGCCTGCCCCCTGCCGTGCCCGGCTGTGGCCCTGTGGTCCCCAGCCCAGCCTGACCCTCCTGTGTCCGGCTGTGGCCCTGTGATCCCCAGCCTGCCCCCTGCCGTGCCCGGCTGTGGCCCTGTGGTCCCCAGCCCAGCCTGCCCCCTGCTGTGCCCGGCTGTGGCCCTGTGGTCCCCAGCCCAGCCTGACCCTCCTGTGTCTGGCTGTGGCCCTGTGGTCCCCAGCCTAGCCTGCCCCCTGCCATGCCCGGCTGTGGCCCTGCGGTCCCCAGCCCAGCCTGCCCCCTGCCGTGCCCGGCTGTGACCCTGTGGTCCCCAGCCCAGCCTGACCCTCCTGTGTCCGGCTGTGGCCCTGTGGTCCCCAGCCCAGCCTGCCCCCTGCCGTGCCCGGCTGTGGCCCTGTGGTCCCCAGCCCAGCCTGCCCCCTGCCGTGCCTGGCTGTGGCCCTGTGGTCCCCAGCCCAGCCTGACCCTCCTGTGTCCGGCTGTGGCCCTGTGATCCCCAGCCTGCCCCCTGCTGTGCCCGGCTGTGGCCCTGTGGTCCCCAGCCCAGCCTGCCCCCTGCCGTGCCCGGCTGTGGCCCTGTGGTCCCCAGCCCAGCCTGACCCTCCTGTGTCTGGCTGTGGCCCTGTGGTCCCCAGCCTAGCCTGCCCCCTGCCATGCCCGGCTGTGGCCCTGCGGTCCCCAGCCCAGCCTGCCCCCTGCCGTGCCCGGCTGTGGCCCCGCGGTCCCCAGCTCAGCCTGCCCCCTGCCGTGCCCGGCTGTGACCCTGTGGTCCCCAGCCCAGCCTGACCCTCCTGTGTCCGGCTGTGGCCCTGTGGTCCCCAGCCCAGCCTGCCCCCTGCCGTGCCTGGCTGTGGCCCTGTGGTCCCCAGCCCAGCCTGACCCTCCTGTGTCTGGCTGTGGCCCTGTGATCCCCAGCCTGCCCCCTGCCGTGCCCGGCTGTGGCCCTGTGGTCCCCAGCCCAGCCTGCCCCCTGCCGTGCCCGGCTGTGGCCCTGTGGTCCCCAGCCCAGCCTGCCCCCTGCCGTGCCCGGCTGTGGCCCTATGGTCCCCAGCCCAGCCTGCCCCCTGCCGTGCCCGGCTGTGGCCCTGCGGTCCCCAGCCCAGCCTGCTCCCTGCTGTGGCCATGGAGGACGGTGGCTCTGGGCTTTGTGCTGAGGCCAGCCGGGTGCCTGCAGGAAAGTAGCGGGGGGCAGCAGCGGGGATGCCCGGAGCCTGTGCTGGCCCCTGCCCTGGGGGACGACATGCCTGTGTCTGTGCGCTTGGGGCATTGCTGACCTTTAACTCCCCGTGTCTGCCTCTTCTGCCAGGGGTCTTTTCAAACATAGACAATCATGGGATATTAAACTTGGACAATAGAGACCACCTAGCCCCATCAGCCCACTATCTATATGACGAGCCCGAGGTCCAGAGTGGGGATGTCTCTTACCCAAGCTCACATGGTGAGTTGCCTCCTTCGACGTCTCTGTACTTGGTAAAGACCCCTCCCCCTGCCAGTGCTGGCCCCAAGGACCCCCTTCCCCAGCCTCCATGTGTCTCCAGGATGGGGTGTGGGCTGGGACTCTGGCCCCTTCCTCAGAGGTGTCTCCCAGGAAGTAGCTCCAGGGGCCTGGTGAGAGGTGTAGGACCCTGCAGGGGGAACCATGATACCCCCCGCCAGGCCGCGGGGACTGTGGCCTGCCCTTGCCTTTCCCCTCAAATGTGAGCCCACCCTTGCTGGTGGTCAGCACAGGAAGCCATCTGCATTGTCTCCCAGTGCCTGGTCTCCCTGAACATGTGCTGTCATGTTCCCTGTTCACAAACCCACCGCCCCCAGCCATGCCACACCCAGTGTGTCTTGACCTCCATCGTCCCAGGCAGGAGAAGGCCAAGGCTCAGGGTCTCGGGCCCTTTCTGGGGCGCCCCAGTGTCCAGCAGCCCACTGTGCTCTCCACAGCTGCACTAAGCTTCACAAAGCCATGGGCTTGTGTGGTCCAACGGCCTGCACACACCATGCACACAGCACAACACACAGGCACACACATTGCAAATGTGCATCCCACCCAGATACACAAGTGTACATGTAGCATAACAGACATGCAGACATGCACTCCACACAGAGACATGAATACACACATGCGGAGTTAATACACATAGCAAACACACACAACATGTGGATACACACACACCTGCATCCCACACAGAGACATGAATACACACATGCGGAGTTAATACACATAGCAAACACACACAACATGTGGATACACACACACCTGCACCCCACACAGAGACATGGATACACACATGCGGAGTTAATACACATAGCAAACACACACAACATGTGGATACACACACACCTGCATTCCACACAGAGACATGGATACACACATGCGGAGTTAATACACATAGCAAACACACACAACATGTGGATACACACACACCTGCATTCCACACAGAGACATGAATACACAGATGCAGAGTTAATACACATAGCAAGCACACACAACATGTGGATACACACACACCTGCATCCCACACAGAGACATGAATACACACATGCGGAGTTAATACACATAGCAAACACACACAACATGTGGATACACACACACCTGCATTCCACACAGAGACATGAATACACAGATGCAGAGTTAATACACATAGCAAGCACACACAACATGTGGATACACACACACCTGCATTCCACACAGAGACATGGAAATGCACCTGTTCACATAGCACAACGCACAGTACACACACAATGCAGCATGTCCATCCCACATGGATACACATGTACACACATGCACATAGCAAAGCAAATCCACATAGCAGAACACAATACACACGACGTATCATGTACACCCACATGGACACATGTGTGCACAATACATGTAACACAGTACACATGCAGACACATGCACCCAGGCACATGCACACATGTACATAGAAAAGTACATACAACACAACATGCAATATGTTAATACACACACAGTATGCACAGTGCAACATGTACACCCCACACAGACACACACATGTAGCAAACACACACACAATTCATACTATGTGCATGCATACACGTACATACATGGTATGCAACATGTGCATCCCCTACACACTTACACCTGTGCACACACGCACATAGCACAACACACATGCCCACAAAATGGCGTATGTATACTACATGCGTTGAAGAGCACAGAGCAGACAATGCACCATGTGCACAGCCGTATGCACACAGGTGGGTGCACACTACGTGTGCGCCTGCACACGTGTACACAGTAACTGCACAAACATGCACATACAGGCACACAGACACAAGCATACTTGGGTGAACACTTGTGCAGACATAAACATACAGCGCATGCACACATGTGTGCACACACATGCTCTTATAGGCATTGCTTCTCTCTGGAGCTTTGATCAGGAACACTGCGTCCCTGGTGTCCAACTTCCCTCCCTGGCCCGTGGCCAGAGGAGCTGACCCTCCGGGTCGAGGCGGCCCGTCACAGGGGCCCTGCCGTCAGCACTGCCTGCCCTGTGAGGCATGGGGTCACGGGCAGCCCAGAGATCACCCTCATTGCCCGCCTCCTGCTGACCTGGGGAAATGAGGCTGGGAGGAGGAGTGAGCGTCCCCACGTCCTGGTGTGGTCCCAGCGGGCAGCAGGCTCAGCTGCCTGGGGTGGGGTGCCCCTTGCCCTGGGCAGTGAGGGAGGCTGCGGCCCCTCCTGGGCCTCTGGTGACCCTCGCTGACACATCTTCCACTCCACCTCTGACTTGTCACAGCGCCGCCTCAGAAAGATGGTCCCAACCAAAGAGACTCAGGCCCTGTGCTCACGTGACAGGGTTTGCAGTGTCCAGCCAGTCGCCCCACCCTCCCCGCTGAGTGACAGGGTTTGTGATGTCCAGCCGGTTGCCCCGCCCTCCCCGCTGAGTGACAGGGTTTGTGATGTCCAGCCGGTTGCCCCGCCCTCCCCACTGAGTGACAGGGTTTGTGATGTCCAGCCGGTTGCCCTGCCCTCCCCACTGAGTGACAGGGTTTGTGATGTCCAGCTGGTCGCCCCGCCCTCCCCGCTGAGTGACAGGGTTTGTGATGTCCAGCCGGTCGCCCCGCCCTCCCTGCTGAGTGACAGGGTTTGTGATGTCCAGCCGGTCGCCCCGCCCTCCCCGCTGAGTGACAGGGTTTGCAGTGTCCAGCAGTTCGCCCCGCCCTCACCCCCCACTGAGTGACAGGGTTTGTGATGTCCAGCCGGTCGCCCCGCCCTCACCCCCCACTGAGTGACAGGGTTTGTGATGTCCAGCCGGTCGCCCCGCCCTCCCCGCTGAGTGACAGGGTTTGTGATGTCCGTCCAGCCGGTCGCCCCGCCCTCCCCGCTGAGTGACAGGGTTTGCAGTGTCCAGCAGTTCGCCCCGCCCTCACCCCCCACTGAGTGACAGGGTTTGCAGTGTCCAGCCGGTCGCCCCGCCCTCCCCACTGAGTGACAGGGTTTGCAGTGTCCAGCCGGTCGCCCTGCCCTCCCCGCTGAGTGACAGGGTTTGTGATGTCCAGCCAGTCGCCCCGCCCTCCCCACTGAGTGACAGGGTTTGCAGTGTCCAGCCAGTTGCCCCGCCCTCACCCCCCACTGAGTGACAGGGTTTGCAGTGTCCAGTCTGTATCCGTGTCCTTCCCTCTCCAGGCCCCCTCTGTTTCCCCTCCTGGTTTTGAACTCTGGGGTTTTGGTTTTGCTTTATTTTGCCTTTTTCTGTTTTTCTGTTTTTTTTTCTTTTTGTTTTTTGTAGGTTTCAGAGAAATTATGTTGAATCCAATAAGCCTTCCTGGACATCCCAAGCCTCTTAACCATGGCGTCCATGCTGGTGATGTCAGTGTTTATTTCAGCAAAGGCCGCCATGGCTTTTAGACTCCTTTTAAGCCTCCTTGTCCTGATGTCACCTTGGGGGGCCAGGCCCTGCTCTCTTTGGATCTGGGGATGCTAAGTAGAGACTGCATGAGCACCAGTGCCCACGCCCCTGCCTGGGAGACGGGCATCCCAGGCAGCACGCAGGGCCACGCCTCGGTCGCCGCTGCGCTCCCCGTCTCGAGCCAATAAAGAGAAGTAAAACCCTGGGCACCGGGAGCCGTCTTTTACGCACACTAGCCGCCCCCTCGCTTTGCAAACACAGTCCAACTCCGCGAAAAAGCCTGCCGACGTCCAGCCCGGCCCCGTCCTCACTTCCCTGCGGCTGGGACGCATGGGGTCTCCCTGGCCCGCCCGGGACACCCTGCTGCCCGCTCAGTGACCTCGGCGCCCTGCAGCCTCCACGGGGAAGCGTCACGGAGAGCACGGAGCAGAGGTGGAGACGGCACGGTCAGAGGCAGCCGGGCCATGCGTGGCCCCAGCTCAGGGCTCAGAGGCAGGCGTGGAGACGGTCGTTCTGTAGGCAAGTGTGTGTGCATGTGCGTGTGTGTGCACGCTTGGAGCAGGGTGTGCTTATGGGCACACGTGCACCTGCTTCCTCTTCTCTCTGGAGTGGCTTGCTGAGGGTGTGGTTCGAACGCTCCCTGGAAAGACTCGGCCCCAGATCTGCTGCCCTTCCCGGCTTCGGCTGCAGAGGCCTTGCCATGAACTGGCCACAGCCCACCAGGACCACGAGGGACCCAGGGAGCTGGGTCTCCTGCTGGCCATGGCCCGGGAAAGGCCGTCCCTGCGCCCACTCCCTCGTGACTCTGAGAACCCTCGGAGCCGGTGCAGTCGCCGTTTCAAGGTCAAGATGGACTGAAGGGGAAGTCGTAGTGTGGCCACCTCCAGTCCGCGCCGTGGCGCTGACGGAAGCAGCCCCTGCCTCTGGGCCACCTCTGTTTCTTTTGTTGGGCTCGCTCGTGCCCCGCCACAGCCAGCTTACCCCACAGGGAAGTCGGGCCCTTGTTTTCAACTGGTCCTGCTGGGGAGATGACAGGGCCGGTTCTCACTGGCTCCACTGGGAGAGGCGGCTGTGCAGGGCCCTGAATGCCCCCCACTCGCAGGCATGTGCTGTGTGAGCTCCAGCACGGACCAGCCCCCGTGGGCCCCCGGGAGCTCAGCACTGGCCATCCCGTTGGCTCCCACAGGTGCTGTTGGGACAAAGTGGTGGAGGTTTTGGCCCAAGCCGGTTTAGGTGGAGTCGTTCACTGGTGGGGAGGACCCTGGGCCTGTGCTGGGTCTCCCAGGAGTGAGGGTCTCGGGGCAGTGGCCGCCTCCTGGTCCTGCCCGTGGGAGCCCAGCCAGCTCCTCAGGTTCCTCCTGGGCGTCAGACGCAGCCCTGGCCTTGTCACTGCCCGTTAGCTCCTGGGTCCCAGCACCCCAGTGTCCTCACAGGGCTGCCCAGCCCCGCCTGCCCCCAGGGGCTTCTCCACCGCTGGGTCCCGGGTCCCGGGCCTCACGGCTGCGGATCGTACCTCATTTCCAGCCTTCCCGGCTCCACCCCCTCCCTCGTGCTCGACGTGGGCGTGTTTCCACAGGGACACGCAGGAGTGCCCGTGTATAGTTTCTTAATAAACACTTTATTTTCTAATGACGTGACTGGACGAGGCCTCTTATTTGGAGAATTTGTGTTAAAGGCATAGACGTCCCAGGCCACGCCGTTTCCCTGTCTCACAGCTGCTCTCACAGAGACGACCAGAGGCTGTGCTGTCTGCATGGCCTCCCACAGGCTGCTCTGCTGGCTGCTCCCGCTGGGCCCCCACGTAGGGGGCGGTCATAGGTGAGTGCTTCCCCGTCTTTCTGGGAGGGGTTAGAGCCTTGGTGGTCACAGCACAGGAGGCGGAGGTGAGGGGCAGCCCTGGCTCCTGCAGGGGCTGCTGGGGTCACGATGCTGCTGGTGGCTGGGCTGTTTCTTGTCAGGGTGCCACAGCTTGTGGTGACTTCTCGGGAGCTGATGTGCGAGGGGGGGGGGCGTCTCGGGGCTGGGGGTCCTTCATCTTTGTGCACCAGGAAGCCAGGGGTTCTCCCTGGGAGAGGGCAGTTTTGTACCTTCCTGTGGGCTTGGGCAGGTGCTGTGCCCAGAGGACAATGGGCTGTGGCTCACAGGTGACCAGCGAACATACACAGAACACACACAGGCAGACACACACACAGACATATTCAGACACACACACACACATAGATAGGCGTTCTCAGGCACACTGACACACACATACTCAGACACACACAGTCCTATTCAGACACACACACTCAGACACACACAGATACGCAGACACACTCACACACACTCAGGCACACACATACATGTGCACATGTGTGCACCATGCTCAGGTGGACCAGAGTCTGTGGCTGCCGGGGGTGAGGGCAGAGGAGCTCTGGACCCTGCTGATGGGATGAGCTGAGGGTCTGCTGTGGCCAGGTGGGGTGGGGGCTCTGGCCCACCCACTGCCTTCCTATAGGGGAGGCTCGTGCAGCATGTGGGGTGCAGTGGGAATAGGCTGGGGGGCAGCTGGGAGGGGCCTCCGCCCCTCTCTTGGCCTCTTCTGGCCCAGTGGCTCTGGTGTCTTGGGAAGCACAGATGGGACAGGTGAAGAAGCAATGCACCCCCTCGTGTGGGGTCCCACAGGGACCTGCCTGGGCAGGGGTGTCCAGCTAGGCCTTCCTCTGTGCTCAGTGGCTCCAGGGAGTCAGGCAGAACACTGGTGCCGGGGCTGGGGCCGGTCTGGGTACCAGGAGGACTGCGAGTTCACGGTGGAGCTTTCGTGTTTTCTTCCGGAGAGGTTTGGGCTCTGTTGTGTTAGATGCATAGCACCTGCTGTGCATGGGAGAGCCAGTGACCGTCTCCAGGCCCCAAGAAGCGGGGGGGTCAGCACGGCCGCCGCTGAGAGGGTGCTCTTAGGGGTGGCAGGCGGCGAGGGAGTACTGGTGTGGGGGCGAGGCAGTCTGCCAGCTCTTGTTAGGCGGCTTCTGTTTGCCTCTGAACAGTGGCAAAGTCTCGTGCTGCAGCGAGGTGGCCCAGGCAGAGGGCCTGAGACAGGGCTGTGGCCCCGCTGCCCATGGCAGAGGCTGGGGAGGACCCAGCTGAGGCTGGGCGGCGAAGCCTCCTCTCCAGTCTGTAGCTCCGGTTTGAGAGCCTGGTGATTGCCCACAGGAGGGCTCAGGGCAGACCTGGAGCTTGGATCCACCCCTGGAAGGACGCTGCTCGCACTGTCTGACGCCCAGGGCTCGGGGCACTGGGCAGACCGGCGGCTCCCTGACCTCCTGGGTCCAAGTACTTCTCAGCCTCAGTGCACCTTTGGGTCCTGGTTGGAGGATCTCGGGAGTCTCACGGCTGACACAGTCCACCCCCTGCCCACCTGCCCAGCAGCTCTAGGCCTCTACTCTGGGGGGTAGTTGAAGGTTCTGAGGCTCAGCCACACCCTTACTGCAGCCTGGCTTCTGTGGATGTGCCCTGGAGAGGCCCCACACCTTCCGCTGGCGTCCACGGCCTGATCCGTGGACTGACTGCTGAGCTTCCAGGACAGGCTCCCCTGGAGGAGCATCGTGGGTGACCGTGTCCTGTGCGGGAGGCCACGGCTCTGGGCCAGGGATGAGCTCCCCTGAGGAGCATCGTGGGTGACCGTGTCCTGTGCGGAGGCCACGGCTCTGGGCCAGGGATGAGCTCCCCTGGAGGAGCATTGTGGATGACCGTGTCCTGTGCGGAGGCCACCGCTCTGGGCCAGGAACATTCTACCCACAAATTAACTGTGGCTCTGAAAATTTGGTAGCTCACCTCCCTGCATTCACTGCTCCAACCGCGGGGCCTGGGCTGACCTCAGCAGGCCGTGGCCTCTCTGCTGCCCCCAAGCAGCCTGATTCTGCTCCTGGACACCTTCAGTCGCGGGGGCTCTGTGGTTACCACTCTCGGGGTCTTTAGGAGCCACCTGAGGAGACCCACGGCCTCCCTGGGAGGAATACCCCGTGGTCTTCTTCCTGCTCTTGGTCCAGCCCTGCGACCCCGGTGCCCACAGCCTGGCTGCTCTCACATCCAAGGTCAGTCACCTGGCTTCCACAGTGAGATTCCCAGGCTGAGAGCCGCAGCAAGGGAGCTAGTGTCCGACACCCCCCTTCCCCACCACCTGACCTTTCTTTACCTCGGGGGCAGCTCGGCCTCGAGACCCTCACACAACAAAGACCAGGGGCTGAGCAGCTTCTGTCAGCAGCAAGAGGCTGGCCTCTGCTGTCTGTCCCTGCCCAGCGTGGGGCAGCCACATCCTCCAGCCCACCTGCACAGCCTCTGCTGTGACAGGGACACCCCAGGCTGGCCCCAACACCCTCAGTTCAAGCCCAGGTGTGAGTGGTGAGCCCAGGCTTGTGACAGGGAGATGGCTGGGAGGGGTGGATGCTGCAGGGAAAGCCGGCAGGTGGGGCGCCTCTGGCCCCCCGAGAACCCTGGGGAGCTGTTGGTGTCTGAGTCGGGGGTGGCAAGATGGGCCTGGTGAGCTGGACCGTGCTGCCCACTGCTCGGCGCCGCTCACCTTGGCGGCTGGGGGCACCCGCTGTCCTAGGTGCAATTGGGCCATTTCTGACTCGGGATTCAGAGGCTTCGTGGTCTCAGCCCTCCCCCCTCCCCCACCAGGGCTCCAGCTCCTGAGCTGGCCTGGGAGATTCCCACGGGGCCGAGGGGTCTAAGACGGCCTTGCTGTAGGCCCTTCTGCTTGGCCGGTTTCCTATCAGGAGGCACACAGGTGCCTCCATCTTCCTCCACTCTACCTCCAGGGGATGTGGGAGCTGGGCCTGGGGTTGGGGTGGTGAGGACAGGAGAGGCGGGACTGCTGTGCTCCTGTGCAAGAGGGGAGGAGGCTGTGGCCATGGGCCTTGGGGACATGGGGGTTGCTGGACGTTGTGTGAGTGGGGAGGCAGGAAGGGCGGTTATAGCTCCCAGAGTGGCCACTCACGGAGGGCTCTGGGGGGGCTGTCGTTAGCTGCCCTGAGGAGCTGGCCGCTGGAGTCTCTCGAGGTTGCATGCCCCTCCCCCTCTGCTCCAGGGCCTCCAGGAGGTTGGTGAGGCTGACTGTGGGGGGCGCCACGGACACCAGGCGGGAAGCAGAGCTGTGCCGAGGGCTCGGAGCCATGCTCACTTCACCCTTGCCCAAGGGGGGTGATGACGTCGGAGCTCGGGGTCAGCGCCCCTGCTGTGCTCTGGGAAGCACACGGGGAGGCTACCCAGGGCCTGCCGCCCAGGGCCATGGCTCCACCAGCGTCTGAGGGTCACTCGGAAAACACCACTGAGCCCAGCCTGTGACAGCGGTGACGCCAGCTTGTGCCTGTGGCTGTCTTCTCTGTGGCTTTGTGATGAGACTTGGCTGCACCTGTGAGGACCTCCCCATTTCCTTAGAGAGGCGGGGCGAGGGGCTGGCCCGGGGGAGGGGGATGTGACGTTACGGCTGTCAGGTGTGGCTGTCAGATGCTTCCTCATGGGGTTCTTACACGAGGCCCCCTGTTCTGTGTGGCACCCACGAGAGTGGCTGTGTGATGTCCTCTACCCTCAGGCTGGTGCCAGCCTGGACCCAAGTATCCTGATGTCCGCCCCAGTGGACTTCTCGGGAGGAGGTGTGGGGCTGCGAGGGCGGCCAGTGCCCTTTGGGGGAGGGGTCAGTGCAGTGTGACCTGTGTCACAGCCAGGCTCTGGATGCTGCACCTCCAGTCTCAGTGCCATTGGACAAGCGGCCTCCGTGGCCAGGGCTGGAGAAGCCCCGAGGTCTGTGTCCGTGGGCCAGCTGTCCATGCCCCTCCCAGAGCGTCCATCCGGCACGCTGTCCAGGAGAAGGACCGCCCCACGGCAGGCGGAGGCGTGCGTCACCGTCTAACTCAGAGAGACGTGGGCGGTGCAGGCCCGAGGGCCGTGCGGCCTCAGCTCCTGGGCTCTCATTGCAGAGGAAGCCACGTCCAGCGCCGGCCACGAGCACGCGTCTGTTCTTGGCCACGGTCCGCAGGCGGCAGGGGAGGCGCCGTACTCAGAGGACGTGTGTCCTGGGGGCATCTGGATTCCGAGTCCGTGTCCCGGTGGCTTGTGGGTCTGTTCCCTCCTCATGGTGGTCGACCTGGCATTTCTTGCCACAGTCACGGCGATGGTGTGGTGGCCCTGATGCCAAGAAGGCTGCATGCGTGCGAGGGTGCCTTGGCCATCCGACGGCCTCACTGGGTCAGCGGCAGGTCCACCCTCTGTGCACAGCTGCTCTTGCGCCATGGCAGTCTCTCAAAGCGGCAGAAGCTCCCAGCCCACTGGCTCTGGAGGACATGGCCCGGCCAGCCGGCTCCCGCAGGCTTGGATGCTGATGGCTGTCGGAGTCGGGAGGGGTCTGGGTGCCGTGGCAGGGGCCTTGTGAGGAGCAGCCTGCAGGTGCTTGGGCTTCAGCAGGACACGGCCGCCCCGGGCTCACGCAGGAAGCAGGACCAGATCCCAGTCTTGGCAGAGTGGCTCAGGTGAGTTCCCTGTTCGCCTCTGAGCAGCTGGAAGGGACCCACTGGACAGGTGCCCCGCGTCCTGTCCCCCAAGCTACCACTGCCCCCACGCGGGGTGCCTCTCGGCTCTCGGGTCACCTGTCTGGTAGAGCAGGTGCGGCGAGGGGCATGGCCGCCCCCAAGGGTGTGGGGAGGAGGCGGTGCCTGGGCAAGGTTTTCTGACTTTGAAGCCGTGGAGGCAGCTCCGCCTGACAGACAGTCTGAAATGTCAGAGAAATGTTAAGGTGGAGGGGTCCTCCCTGGGGAGCTGCCTGCTGGCTGGGGCGGGGGCAGGGACACGGCAGGCTCCTTCACAGAAAGATTCTGGCTCGGTTTTGTGATATTTAAGAAAAAAGAGCGCTCTGAATTATTTATAGCGCAGAAAACAGCAGTGGCTGTGGAGAGGGGCTTCTCTGGTGGGTGGCCCGGGTCTGACCGCTCCTTGAGCTGTCCCTGCCGTCACCATCGCCGATGTCCGCGCAGTCGGGGCTGGGGAGGCAGTGCCTGGCGTGGCTGTGGCACAGACACGGCTCCCTCTTATGGCTTCCATTACATTCTCAGCGCCCCAGCGGGGGCCTCCTCCCACAGGGCCCGGCTCCCAGGTGGGCGGAGCGTCTTGTGGGCAGAGCTCTGCCCTCTGGGGGTCCGTGTCCGGGGCCTGGGTGGTGGTTCTACTCTCCTGGGTACTGTGCGCTCCCAAGCCCCACAGTGTTGGCGAGGGGCTGCTCTGCCTGTGAGTGACGCACAGAAAGGAGTGAGGGGCTGTGGGTCCTGGCCCCTGGGGATGACGCGGGATAGGAGCATGGGGTCCTCTAGCGGTGGGGTGTGTGAGGGGCGGGCGGCACGGTGCCAGGACCAGGACGGCCGTGCGTTGCTAAGCCCTGCAGCTGGTGCACAGAAGCTCTTGCTGTTCTCCCAGGCCCCCTTTCCCCACCTGAGTGGCCTGGAGCTCGGCCCCCAGCTCTTCTCCTGCGGGGACCCATAGGGTGGGGGTCTGGCCAGGGCACGGCTGCCCTGAGACCTGGGCCACAGAAGCTGGGCTGTCTCTGTACACAGGCTCCACTCCGTTCAGCTATGGGTGGGTAGGTGACCCTGGGTCTGGTCCCAGGAGCCCCTAGCTGACCTGGGCGAGCGTCCTTATCCTGCCTCTGAGGGACCCCCAGTGGCCAAGGGTCCCCGCCTGCATTCTGGGGCCCCCTCTCCTGGGAAAGCTGAGGCACAGCCAGCTATGACGCCACGTCGGGCAGGGTCTCCATGCAGAGGCCCCCCGCTTCCCAGGCTACACCAGCTAAGGCCCTGCTTGGCCCTGCCACCAGGGCTGTGCGGCCACAGCAGGAGCAGGGCTGCCAAGCTGTGGTGGCAGCAGGAGACTGAGTGGAAGGGAGGGAAGGGGGCCAGGATCACCCCGCCTGGACTGGTAGGAGAGCGTGCGGAACCCGGGGTTCCAGCTGGGAAGGCAGGGGTCTCTAGGTGTGTGCCCCCAGCACACGCACTCACGCGTCCTGGGTGGGGACACTGCTCCTGCCCCCCGGCTTGGGCCGCCCTTCCTTCCTCTGTCCTCAGCAGGGCCCACCTGAGGCCCCCACACCTCGCAGCCCCCTGGGCTCCGCTCTGAGCTCCACCCTCTCTGAGGGTGTTTCCACCTGGGGTGACCTTGTCCCTGGGGTGTGCGTGGAGGCGGTTTGAGTAATTACTGCTGGAGGCGGGTGCTCCTGTCACCCCCCAAACAAGCAGTTCTCCAGCCCAAATGTCACCTGGTGGGTGGGCTGAGGCCTTGGGCAACAAGGTCCCCCCATTTGTCAGGGCCTCCAGCCACAGGGAGCGGCCTCCTGGGGCTCTGCCCACCTCTCTGCTAGACAGCTTTTCCTTTTCCTACACCAGAACTCTACCCACAGTTCTGCACCCCGGGCCACCTCAGGTCTCCCCTTGGCAGTGCCCTGAGCTGCCCTGGAGGGGCTGCCTCGGGGAAGATGGACTTGCAGGCTGGGAGGTCCTTCCTGTGCCGTGGGGGGGGGGGGGGCGTGCCAGGGCCATGGCTGGTAGCACCATGTGTCCAGATTCAAGCTTGGGGAGCCAGGCCCTCTAGGCACAACTCTAGGTGGTTCCACTGATCCCGGCAGGAGCTCTGAGCAGGGTCACCTCTTCAGACGTGTGGGAGGCGGGCTTCTGATGACTTCCCCATCCTGGCTCTCCGTGGCAGGGCGGACCTGGCGCTGATGGGACTGGGAGCCTGCACGCGGGCGAGTACAGAGGAAGGGGTAGAGGAGCAGCTCAGGGACCCCCAAGGAGTGTCCAGTTCAGACCTTGGGTGCCCCGTCCCTCTGAGCCCTGGGAAGTCTGACCACGCAAAACTCCAGGTCCTCTCGGCAGCGTCGAGCCGCCTGGGGGGCTGTGCTCCCTGCCAGACACTGGGCAGTGCTTGGAGTCCTGCCTCGGCAGGTTGCCATGGAGGCGGAGGGTGGGGTTTCCACAGTCCATGGGCCTTCACCTGGGATCACAGGGTCCTGGCGGCACCCCCGCGCCTGTGTGTACACAGCTGTGAGGCTGTTGTCTGGTGACAAGGGTGCAGCACCCTGCAGAGACTGACCAGAGCTGGGGTGAGGCTGGGGCTGCCTGGAGTGAGACGGGGACAGGGTAAGCCGAGTGGAGAGGGTCTCCCTGGGGTGAGGACGGTGTCCTCAGAGCAGGGGACGCTGGTGTTTGGTGGATTTCCTGGACGTTGTTGAAGGGTGCGTGCGAGCAGGTCGGTTCTGTGGGGTCCGGTAGAGCTCATGTACGTAGACATGACTGTAGTATCGTCTGGCAGCATTGCTGGGGCCGATCCCCATCTGCCTGTGGGTGTGAGCGTTCCCTGTTCCCCGCCTGCCACCACCATGCCGTCAGCAGGGCTGCGGCGTGCACCTGCCAGCCATGTCTGAGCAAACCACAGGGCGGCCTGTGTGACCCTGGGCCCTCATTTTCCCTGCATTCGGCACAAATGAAGCTACATTGTGTGTTGATGTATTCAAACTTATTTAGCTTCACTATATTATTTCATTCTTACAAGTGCAGTGGCTTTATCCAAATACAGTGTCGGTACCTGTGGCGGGCTCAGTGCAGCGTCAGCACAGAGCCCCGTGAGCCCTGGAGCTCGTTGGTGGATCTGTCCTGTGTCGCTGCATGCAGCCACGAATCCCCCCGCCCCCCCCACACCAAGACTCATGTGTGAGGGCGAGTTTCCACAGCCCCATAAGCAGGGCCACAGCGTGAATTTTTTCGCAGGTTTATTTATTTTGATCCACTTGCAAGTCAGCCAGGGAGAGACAGAGATCTTCCATCCAGGTTCACTCTCCGGATCCCTGCAGTGGCCAGGGCTGGGCCAGGCCAAAGCCAGGGGCCTGGATTGCCATGCTGTCTCCCGTGTGGGTGGCAGGGACCCAAGCACCTGGGCCATCATGTGCTGCCTCCTGGGGTGGATTAGCAGGGAGTGGACGGGGAGCAGCAGTGGGGCTCGATCCCAGGCACTCTGATGTGGGAGGCCGCTGCTGCCTGCCCTGTGCTTTGGGCAGACGGCCCTCTGGGATGGCGTTGGCTGGGGTGAGGGGGCGCAGGTGGACGCCAACTGCAAAGGCGCAGTGAGAGCTGGGCTGCAGGAGAGAGTTGGCTGGCTGGAGCGAACTCACAGACGCTGCAGCAGGAAGGGCGGGGAGACCGTGGTGAGGACATCTAAATCTGCGGCTTCTCGGGTCCCGTGCCAACCGTGGCCCCCGCAGCCCTCAGCGGTGACAGCACAGTGGGGACTCTGTGGTTTCCGCACACCTCTGCCTCTGCTCCTAGCAGGCTCCTGTGCCCTACTGGGGTGAGTGTGGGCGGGACAGAAGTGCGCCGGGCAGCAGGAATGCATCCCCCGTCTGAGCTCCAAGGTCCTGGGGAGGGGACGGTGGGCAGCAGAGCGGCTAGAGCAGGAGGAGCCCAGGCACGGGGAGTCGCGGACAAGCACTGGGGACTGACGTGAAGGGTCAGGGTCTGGTGACAGCCAGGGAGGGAGGGAGCGGCTGGACGGGGAGAGAGGGGCTGGACGGGGAGGGAGGGGCTGGACGGGGAGGGAGCACAGGCGTGGAGACCAAGGATGCAGTTAGGTTGGCCTCACTTCTACAGCCCCAGCAGGCTGTGTGCAGCTCCTCCCTCACAGGTGGCTGCCAGGGTTCCCGGGGACCTGCGTGCCAGTCCTGGAAGCGCCTTGGGCACATGTGGCACTCAGGTGAGGCTCTCTGGTGTCCTCCCCAGAATCCAGGCAGAGCCACTGCCCTCCGCCCCCTCCTCTCCGTGGAGTTGTGGTTGGAGCAAGAGTTAGTGCAGAAGGCCAGGCCACCGAGACGTGGCTTCAGCAGCACACTGGTGCCCACCACCTGCCAGTCCGTGTGGGCAGGCCCCTGGCCCCTCAGGAACCTTCGGGCTGTGCAGTCTCAGTGGCCGCTGCCCCTGCCCGGCTTCAGAACTGACTCCTCTGTGCAGTTCCTGCTGCAGCCACGGGGTCTGCCCGAGGGCCTGTGCCACAGTGCCCGGCTCTGGCACCGGCAGCAGCACTGTGGGTGCTCATGGATTGTTCTCTTTATAAAACTGATTAGCCGTGGTGCTGGCCCAGCCCCGAGGAGCGGCTGCCCCAGGTTCCCTGCAGGTACCCCCTCCCAGGGTAGACTGATCAAGGCTTGTTTATTCTAAAGTCCCAGCGGCATTTATACATAACCAGCTGCAGTATCGGGGCCTCCGGTAGCACAGAGAATGTTAACAGAGTGTTCTTGATTAACACCCCCCTTCAGGATGGGAGTATGTGACTTTCTTATCCCAGGAATTCCACAACCAAGATTGGCCTTGAGTTGTCCAAAGGCTGCTACAGTAGACAGTGGGGCCTTCGCCCCCCCTGCTGCACAGCCTTCGAGTGCGGCCAGAGGTTTAACAAGCACACTGTGTGCCTCGTGTGGGGTCATGGGGGGCGGGTGTCCATGAGTGCCACATGTGGGGTCCGTGGGGGGAGGGTGTCTACTTGCTGTATGCGGGGCCCAGGGAGGGCAGGCATCCATGGTGTGGGCCATGTGCAGGGTCCACAGGGGGTGGGCGTCCATGGTGTGGGCCATGTGCAGGGTCCACAGGGGGCAGATGTCCATGCTGTGGGCTGCACACTCAGCGTCTTGGCCGTACCGGGGTCCATGAGGTTCGGGAGCACCCAGCCAGGCAGGTGCGCCTTGGTCTCGCTGTAAGGGACGTGGGGTAGCAGGTGTGGACTCAGGAGAAGGAACTGGGTTTCACATCCCGAGGTGCCCATGACGTCGGGACTGTGAGTGTCCGGTGCTCGGGGCACTGTGCCGAGCTGCCCCTCTGTGAGCTGGGGAGGGGGGGCAGTACCCGGGAGGGTGGGGCTGGGGGGCCTCTCATCAGCTCAGGGAAAGGGGGAGAGGTCAGTGCGAGCTGGGCTTAGGCCTCAGAAGGAAGCCATCGGCTCCAAAGATTGATGGGGAAAAACTGGCCTCGAGGAGTTTTTTTTTTAAAGATTTATTTATTTGAAGGCAGAGAGAGAGAGAGAGAGAGAGAGAGAGAGAGAGAGAGAGGCCTTCCATCTGCTGGTTCACTCCCTGCACTGAGCTTCCCAAGTCAGGGCTGTGAGCTGGACACAGCCAGAACAGACGGTGCCTCCAGGAGCCTCAGGGGCGTCTCGCCTGTTGTTGCTGGCGGAAACACGGGGCCCGGGGGCCTGGGGTGCACCGTGCCCTGCAGTGGGGCAGCCTCAGAAGCTCCGTGGTCTAGCAGTATTCGGAGCGTTTCCACCACACTCAGTCCTCAGGCATCCACGGATCCTGCCCGTGTGGGACCAGGGAAGGCCAGCGGGAGGAGGTCCCTGCAGGCCCAGCTGATGAACCCAAGTGACCGGCTTGGCCTTTGAGCTGAGCAGCTGCTCTTCCAAGCTTTTGGGAGACCCCAAAGTGCAGACAGAGAGGGGACATGGGCCAACCTGGGCACGAGGAGCCTGGGACGGGACTTGGCCACAGAAAGATGGGGCTCTCAGGTAAGCAGCCCTGAGCCTGCCTCACCCGGGTCCCACCTGTGAGGGGTTTAGGCTCGAGACCACCTGGAAAATCTGCAGGTCGTTTGTCGGCTCTGCAGCTCCGAAGTGTCTTTCTTGGGAGGCCGAGCCCCGCCCGGGTTTTTTCGGGTCTGTCCGTCCTCTCAATTGCTTTGCAGGGGGGGTCGGGTGATGTGTCCATCTGCTGCCGCCCTCTGTCCAGGGAGAGTTGGCCGTGTCAGCGGCTGGCACCCTGAGGGTGCGAGGCTCTGCGTGGCTCCCCGGCCATGCCCTGGCCCAACAATCAGGCACCTGCAGCAGGCCCCGTGTGAGGGAGGCACAGGCGGGATGGGGGCAGCCAGAGGCCTGAGTGCGGGACCTGCCCATGCCAGGTGTCAGTGCTGGCCCCTGTCCTCCTCCTGCCATGGTGTCACACTTCCCCATTTAAAACACTCCGCTCCACAGGGATTAAATGTGCGGAGCTGAGTTAATGTTTTCTTCTTTTTTATAAAAAAGATCTAGTTACTTATTTGACAGGCAGAGCTACAGACAGTGGTAGGGGGAGAGGAGAGAGAGGGAGAAAGAGAGGGAGAGGGAGAGATCTTCCAGCTGGTTCACTCCTCAAATGGCTGCAACCGTTGGAACTGTGCCCATCCAAAGCCAGGAGCCAGGAGCTTCTTCTGGGTCTCTCACGTGTGTGCAGGGGCCCAAGCACTTGGGCCGTCTTCTACTGCTTTCCCAGTGCATTAACAGGGAACTGGATTGAAAGTGGAGCAGCTGGGACTTGAACCAGCATCCGTAAGGGATACCGGCACTGCAAGCAGAGGCTTAGCCTACTACGCTATAGCACCGCCCACTAGTGTTTTCTTCTGAGCCTTCTTGGGAACTTGGCAGCCCAAGACCCTGGGGTCTGCTGACTTCAAAGAAAACACTCGCTTCTTAGGGGTCCTCCCTTCTGCTCCATTCCCTGTTCCCGCCGGAAGCCAGAGCCCCCTCCGGGACTCAGCTCCTGGTGGGCGGGGCTTGCTTACCCCTTCCTGCTGCTCAGTGGGACCAGGGCTTGGTTTCTATGTCCTCATCCCCAAAAGTGTCCTGGCAGCTCCAGGTGTGCCAGCTGGGGGCTGCCCAGGTGTGTGGGAAGGGGGTCTGTGCTGGGGACCTCGCTGGCGTCCAGTCAGGAGCAGCCCCCGGGGAGCCATCAGGGGCCCGGCGGGGGCTTCCTGTGGCTCTGGAGTTTCGGTGACCATCAGCTGTGACCTGAACACAGACACACCCGGCTCCTTCCCCAGAGCGCATGCTCACATCCCTCCTGCTGCAGTCCCTTGTTGATCGGCCGTGTTTCCCTGTAGTTGTGGCTGTCAGTCTCTTACTGCGCTAACTTAGAGACTACTCCATCACACACGTGCAAGGGTACTTCGGAAACTTCACAAAGAAACTGTGCATGGTTTTAAAAAAACTTGCTCCCAAATGAGCTCATCCCTTAACTCTGCTCTCTGAAATGTTGAAGTTTCTGCATACGTGTAGGAGCCGTGGTGCAGGTGTGGGTTTCTGTGCCGCCCGCAGCGTCAGGCCCCACTGGGTCTTGGAGCGTGTCCCCTGGGTGGACTCTGAAGCCGCAGGCCATCTCCCAAGCTGGGGTCATCCCCAGAGCCCCAGCTCTGCAGCTCGCCCCCTGGGCAGCACCTGGTGCCATCTAGGGAGCCGTGCAGGCAGGTGCCGCGTCACTGATGAGTGAGGCAGAGTCGGGGAGGGTCAGCCCCAGAGGCCAGGGGCCAGTTAGGGGCTGGGTGTGAAAGGGCTCAGTTCCTTAGGAGCCCCCGCATGTGGCCAGCCCTGAGTGCTGCTCTGAGGGGTCCGTGTGTCCCCCGCTTTCAGGGCAGGACCCTCAGCCCTGCCTGTGCGCGGCCCAGGACGATGCCCAGCCCAGCCCAGGGAGTCGGATGGGGAGAGGCTACCGCTGCTTGACAGACAGCAGAGTCTGTGGCCCCGCCTGGGAGTCTGCTTCTCCCTGATCAACACCAGGCTCGGGCCGGTGGCTGTCCCTGCCTTTGACGTCCTGTGTCACAGTCTGGCCAGCTCCTCTGCCAGCCGTTTTGGACGCTGCAGAAGGAGGAGATGGCAAGTTTCGGGGAACAGCTGTGACCCCTGCTCAGCCTCAAGCTGACTTCAGAGGAGGTCGCCTTTCTTGGGGGTTCTTTGTGAGCTGCCGTTTCCTTTGTAGAGAGGCCGAGCTCTGAGTTAAAATGAGAATCCTACAGGAGAAGGGGAAGCCTGCGTGCTGAGTGAGATCTTTCTCATCATCTCTCATCTTAAATGTGAAACCAGCCCCTTCACCATCCTGCCAGCCGCGCTCCTGTGTCCTATGCCCCCTGCCCCGTGCCTGTGTGCACCTATGCCTATGTTCTCCTGTGTCCCTGTACCCATGTGCCCCTGTGCCCGTGTGCACCTGTGCCCATGTGTCCCTGTGCCCCGTGTGCACCTGTGTCTGTGTTCTCCTGTGTCCCTTTACCCATGTGCCCATGTGCCCCATGCCCCTGTGCCTGTGTGCACCTGTGCCCATGTGTCCCTGTGCCCCGTGTGCACCTGTGTCTGTGTTCTCCTGTGTCCCTGTACCCATGTGCCCCTGTGCCCATGTGCACCTGTGCCCATGTGTCCCTGTGCCCCGTGTGCACCTGTGTCTGTGTTCTCCTGTGTCCCTGTACCCATGTGCCCATGTGCCCCATGCCCCTGTGCCTGTGTGCACCTGTGCCCATGTGTCCCTGTGCCCCGTGTGCACCTGTGTCTGTGTTCTCCTGTGTCCCTGTACCCATGTGCCCCTGTGCCCGTGTGCACCTGTGCCCATGTGTCCCTGTGCCCCGTGTGCACCTGTGTCTGTGTTCTCCTGTGTCCCTGTACCCATGTGCCCATGTGCCCCATGCCCCTGTGCCCGTGTGCACCTGTGCCCATGTGTCCCTGTGCCCCGTGTGCACCTGTGTCTGTGTTCTCCTGTGTCCCTGTACCCATGTGCCCATGTGCCCCATGCCCCTGTGCCCGTGTGCACCTGTGCCCATGTGTCCCTGTGCCCCGTGTGCACCTGTGTCTGTGTTCTCCTGTGTCCCTGTACCCATGTGCCCATGTGCCCCATGCCCCTGTGCCTGTGTGCACCTGTGCCCATGTGTCCCTGTGCCCCGTGTGCACCTGTGTCTGTGTTCTCCTGTGTCCCTGTACCCATGTGCCCCTGTGCCCGTGTGCACCTGTGCCCATGTGTCCCTGTGCCCCGTGTGCACCTGTGTCTGTGTTCTCCTGTGTCCCTGTACCCATGTACCCATGTGCCCGTGTGCCCCTGTGCCCTTGTGTTTCTGTGCCCCTGCGCCCATGTGCCCAGCTATCGAGCAGGTGCAGGAGGCCTGGGCTGCTGTCAGTGGGGTGGGGCCCGACTCCAGCTCAGACCTGTGCACTCCTGGGTCCCCAGGCTTGAGTGGTGCCGTGGCATCAACCATGGCCACCTCTGTGCATGGCAGTGTCCTGTGCAGCCCTCTCTCGCTGTACGTAGAGACAGGACCAGAGCACACCCGGCCTGCCTGGGGCCTCTGGGGACCTTGCTGCAGGCCTGGGAGGCCTCCCAGAGGTGACATCCACATGTGGGACTGGCACCTGGGTCCCCGGTACAAAGGGGGTGCTTGGAGCGAGCACTGAAGTGCGTGTCTCTTGTTGGGGCAGGAGGGTCAGTGGAGCCTGCTGCAGGTGGCTCTGCATGTGGGAGTCCAGGGGGGCCAGGCCACGGGTCCCAGGAGCCCTCCTCATTTCCCGAAGCCCCTCCCCACCACACAGCAGCGCCTGTACCCTCCTTCCTGCTGGAGGGGGGGAGGGCTTCCCATGGCCCAGGCCGCGCCCGCCCCGCCCCCATGTCCCAACGTCTGGGCCGTGACCCCGACTCTGCCGGGCCAGCCAGCCGGGCAGTGAGAGGAGATGGATGCCTGCTCCTCCCAGGGGGATCCATCACTCAGGCATGCAGTGCCCAGCAGCCCCAAGTGAGCTAAAAATACGCACGGCCGGTCGGGACCCAGCCAGACATGTGGAGCCAGAGCCGAGAGGCCCAGCAGTCCCCGCCCCCGTGCTCTGCCACTGTCCACTCCCCCACCCGGGGCTCTGCGGGCAGTGCCTGCCCTTCCCCTTGCCGGGCGGGGCCAGAGGGACCCGAGGGGCCATGAAGTGGGCGGTGGGTGTAGGCCGGGCGGTGACAGGATGCAGCCCTTCCTGAGCTGGGACGCCCACATGCTGCCCACTTCTCTGCAGCTCGCAGGGCCCGTGGTTCCTGCTGCCCGGAGAGGATCCTGGCCATGGCGCAGGCTCCATGAAGGAAGCCCCTCCATCCTCTTATCTCTGCAGGAGCTGAGGGGGGGGGGGCTCTGAGGGGGCAGGAGGGGCCCCTGCCGCCGAGCGCCTGGGACCCGGGGCTCCAGCGCTGCTTTGCCTGTGGACAGATGAGTCCGTGGCAGCTCCCATGGCGTGAGGGGCAGTTGAGGCTTTCAGAGGGGACTCCACACAGCTGGAGGCCGGGTTTGGGGTCAGGACGGATGTTCAGGACCCCTGGGACCAAGGTGTGGTGGCACAGGACTCACAGAGGCCGGGGTGGGTGCCCCTCCCCCACCTGCTCCAGCAGGTCCCAGACTGTGGTTCGTGGACCAGGAGCATCAGCCTCAACTGGAAGCTCAGAAATGCAGATCCCCAGGCCCAGACGTGGCCCTGCTGGCCTGGGGAGGAGCTGTCCTGGGAGCACCAGAGCCCTGTTGCAAACACAGAGGGAGGCTGGGGCTTGGGCCAAGGAGGCGCTTTCCCCAGCAGCTGGCTCAGCCCCCAGTCGGGGACTCCTGGCCTTCGTTTCCCTGCGGTCAGTGGACTCCCCGACTTACAGCTGCACACGGGGGCCGTGAGCGCGGCCTCCCCCCTGCAGATGACGCCGCTGTGTGACGCGCACAGGCCCTGGGAGGAGTCGCTGGTGCTGCCCTGGTGCCCCGGCTCCTGGCCTCGGCTGATTCCACCTGCACGCTGCCCTCAGCCCTGCCTCCACTCTGCGAGGTGCCAGGCACTCCCTCGCAGGCACACTGGGCCATCGCCCACCGTCACGCACACAGGCAGGCGGCCTCCCGGGAGGTTCCAGCCTTGTGTGTGCTCAGTGCGAGGCTCTGCTGCGCCCCCACAGGCCCCTGGGACACCCCACCCTGGTGCTGCAGATGCTCACGCAGGGGTGTAGCGGCTCCTGCCCCTGGAGCAATCGGCAGAAAGCGCAGTGAGCGGAGTCGGCAGCTCCCAGGTCACCCCGCGCCTTCTCGCCCGCCTCGGCCCTGCTGCTGAGACGGCAGAGGCCATGGCTCCCTGCTCCGCACACCTCGTCCCCGGGGCCCTGGCCTTTCTCAGAGCTTGGGTCTGGGTCGCGGAACTGAGGTCCCCCTGCCTCCCCTGCTGGGGCCATGGCAGCCACCAAGTCACAGGGAGAGCCTGCGTGTGGACGCCTCCCGTGGGACCCGGGCCTGGGCCGTGCCCCTCGTGGGGACGGGCTCACCTGACTTGGATGAGAGTTCCTTGAGGAAGGTCTCATTAATTCCATTTAAAGTGACTGTCCCCAAACAAGGGACTGGTGGGGGGGGGGCAGGGCTGGGAGCTGGCCGACCCGTGCCTCGCAGGTGGGCGCTTAGCTGTGGCGGCCACCCTGCATGGCCAGCGGCCGTGTTCCATCTGAGGACACTGGTGTGCGGCAGCTGGAGGCGAGCCAGGCAGCTGGGGTTTGCATCAAGGTCAGAGGCTTGGCCCACAGACAAGGCCAGCTTCCAGGCCAAGGAGGGGCTGCCCGGGCCTGTGTGTGTGGACACCGGGCTGCCCTCCCCTGTGTGTGTGGACACCGGGCTGCCCTCCCCTGTGTGTGTGGACACCGGGCTGCCCTCCCCTGTGTGTGGACACCGGGCTGCCCTCCCCTGTGTGTGGACACCGGGCTGCCCTCCCCTGTGTGTGTGGACACCGGGCTGCCCTCCCCTGTGTGTGTAGACACCGGGCTGCCCTCCCCTGTGTGTGTGGACACCGGGCTGCCCTCCCCTGTGTGTGTAGACACCGGGCTGCCCTCCCCTGTGTGTGTGGACACCGGGCTGCCCTCCCCTGCATGTGTGGACACCGGGCTGCCCTCCCCTGCGTGTGTGGACACCGGGCTGCCCTCCCCTGCATGTGTGGACACTGGGCTGCCCTCCCCTGTGTGTGTGGGCCTGGCCCCAGGACTCCCACCCTCGAGCCTTGCTCACCTGGCCCCGAGCCCTGAGCTCAGCGCAGGCTGGCCCGGGACTGACCCGCTGCCTCCCCGTGTCCCTGCAGACGTCCAGCACATCAAGAGGAGAGACATCGTGCTGAAGCGGGAGCTGGGCGAGGGGGCCTTTGGCAAGGTCTTCCTGGCCGAGTGCTACAACCTCAGCCCCACCAAGGACAAGATGCTCGTGGCCGTGAAGGTAAACCCAGGGCTCAGGGCTGCAGGGCAGAGGGCCCGGGAGGGGGTGCCGGCTCCACTCCCACCTGAGCAGAGCACGCCCGGTGGGGGCCCTAACCAGGCCAGCTTGACCCAAGGTCAGAGAACCTGAGAGTGGTGGCACCCACGGGGCTGTGCCCAGGCAAGGCCCTGGCTCCCTCTGAGTGGCTCTGCGGACGCTGCCTGTGCAGGGGTCCCTGGGCTGCGTCTGGGGAGGGGACTGGATGAGGGGCACTCAGGGAGACCCGGAGCCTCAGACTGTGGGCCCTAGACGCCCCCAGGGGCAGGAGGTGGGTGTGGCGCTGTGAGCTATCTGAGGTTGAGGAGGTTCTTAGATGCCTGTGGTGCCAGCAGGTGCATTGACCACCTGGCTCTGCATGGCTGGGCCAGGGCTGACCTGGCCACCAGCACTGCCCTCCCCCGCCTTCCTCCCACAATGACCTGGTGACAGGTGCCCGTCCTCTCTGGGGCCTGATGCATGGGGTCTGCAGGGAGATGCGGGCTGGGCTGAGCTGTGGCCCCACCCCGTCGGGCCCTTCCAACAAGAGAGCTCACAGCCTGAGCGCTGAGAGGCCAGCTGAGCCCCGCAGGATGGCGGTTTGTGTCCGAGACGTCCAGGTCCCGTGTCCACATGGCCTGGTGTGCACAGTGGTCTGGCCACGGGGCGCCTGACCTCCACGGAGACGGGTGCCAGGCCCAGCTCCACTCTGACTGGCCTCGTGCGTGACACCAGCTTCTCTGGCCTCACCATCTTTATCTGCAGAATGTGAGCTGCGATGTCTCCTTTGTCGTTGGCCAGGCTGGACGGGCGCTGCTGGGACCACAGCACCGCTCAGAGGGGAGCCCATCTGCATAGCCACTGCCGCTGTCCACCACGTGCTGGGGCGCAGCTGGTGGCGGCCGCAGAGTAGAGCGAGGCCAGGCTGTGTGGGGGAAGGCGGCGTTCACAGAGGGGGCGGCCATGCCCCAGCACAGCTTCTCACAGAGCCGGGTGTAACTCGCTGGCTCCTTCTCCCCCAAAATAAACAAGGAATGAGGGCGGTACACCCCAGAAGGCTCCTGCGCCGTGGCCGGGCCTCCTGTGGACACACTTGCCAGGTCTCTGCAGAAGGGGCCCTGGGCCCCGGGTGTGGGATTTTGCCCCAACCCTGTGCTCCCTGCACTTGCAGGGGGCATTGGGAACCCAGCAGGTGCCACGCGTCCCCGCGAGACCAGAGGAAGGGCGGCCCTGTGCGCTCTGAGCAGGAAATGAAAGGAGGCCCCAGCCCCGGGAAGCTTCTGTGTCCATGCACTGACTGACGGGGCCTCTTGTGCTGGGAGCCTGGAGGAGGTGGGGCCCGCGTCTCCAGGGCATCTGAAGCTCGCCTCCTGCTCCTCCTCTGGGGCAGCCCCGTGTGTGACTCAGGACGCCCCACACCATGCTTTGAAGGCCCCTGGAACCAGGAGCAGAGAGCACTGACTCCATGTTTAAGGCCTTCGGGCTGCTGGACCCCACTAGTGGGCACCTGAGACACGGGCCCGGGTGAGCAGTGAGGGCTATGGGACGTTGGTGCGCAGACACACCACAGGTGACACGGCCACACCCCGGCCAGCCCCTCGGAAGCTGAAAGCACCCGAGTGGGGGACGCGTGAGGCAGAGCTGACCACGAACAGCGGCCCGGCCTTGGGGGAGGACCCCAGACAGCACTAGCCCAGGAGACACATGGGGCCGGGAGTCCAGGTCGGTGTCTGGCAAACCTGCAACGCAGCGGGAAAATCCCAGTGACAGACGGCCGTGAGCTCGGGCCATTGGCCACGCTGAGACTTCCTGGGCAATGGTGTGGCCTTTGTCTCTGCTGTCAGGGCTCGGGCCCAGGCCTGCGCGTGCCCTGGGAGCCAGCCACTCCCGAGTTCTGGCTGTTGATCGTTTTAGCTGTTTGCATTCAGCACTTCATTTCTTCCACGAGTGGACCTCAGCCTGTGGGCTGCTTTCAGCTAGCAGGGGGCTCCATTTTGGTTTGGGGTGTCTGTGTTCTCCCGTTTCAGTTCCCTTAAATTGGAGCGGGGACTACAGCTGTCTGAAACAGTCTGAGGCAGGATCTGCCATTCCCATCCCCGGTTTTGTGCCTGGTTTCTCCCTCCCACGCATCACAGTGGTTGGAGCCTCAGCTTCGGCAGGATGCTCGTCCTGCGGCCCGTGACCCCGCACACTTGAGCTCCACTGGTGGCCACGATGCTTCAGGCGTTGCTGGGACAGACACGGCCACTCTTGGGAGCCTCTGCCTGGTGTCCAGGTCCCTGTGTGCCCGTCGGTGGCCTGCAGGGGCAGCATCAGCTCCAGCTCTCCTCGCCCAGGCTTGTGGACCCTGCCCTGGCCAGTCTCTCATCAGAGGCCCCAAGGCAGTGAATCCCGGCTGGCCAGGGCCGGCAGGACTGAAGGGCGAGGCACTGAGCAGGGCGGGGGAGGGGCAGGGGGCGATGTGGAGACAAGAAGTGAAGCCAAGGTCCAGCCGTGAGCCAGGAAGGCAGGTGACAGGGCTCCTGGCTGTGGATAAAAAGCTGCCACCCCCACAGGCGGGGACAGTGCACCTGGGTGCAGGTCCCTGGGATCTGGCGGGCGTTGGGCTGTGGGCTGAATCTGAAGCTGCCATCCCTTGCCGTGCCTCCCCCAGCAGAAGACCAGAAGCTGGAAGACAGCCGGGTCTCAGGACGGAGAAGGGGGCGGCAGTGACCGACGGCTGGGGCTGGGCCGCCCTCCCAGGGGCCTCACACCCGGGCTGGACCCTTTCCCCAGGGCCGGGCTGCAAACACGGTCTGCTGCCCACCGAGGGGACAGCCAGAGGGGAGAGGTCCTCAGACTGGAGGCCCGGGAGAGGTGGGGCTCAGTGCCCAGCCCCCCACCCCCACCCCCTTTTAGAGATCTGTTTGAAAGGCAGAATTACAGAGGGAGAGACAGAGATCTCCCATCTGCTGGTTCACTCCCCAGATGTCCTCAGCGACCGGAGCTGGGCTGGTGCAAAGCCAGGAGCTTCCTCCGCTTCTCCCACATCCGTGCAGGGCCCCAGGCACGTGGGCCGTCCTCACTGCTCTCCCAGGCCATTAGCAGGGAGCTGGATGGGCAGCGGAGCAGTCGGGACTCGAATCGGTGCCCACATGGGATGCCGGCCTACAGGCAGAAGCGGAACCTGCCACGTCGCAGCGCCACGCCCAGCCCGCCCGTTCTTCAGTGGGCACTGCTGGGGGCCTGGCCACAGAGCCCTTGGTGCTGGCAGGGTGACAGTGATGTGTCGTGCTGTGACTGTGCGCCGGCTTTGCCGTTCCCCGCTGCGGAGGAGGTGCTCACGGCCGGGCTGCACCGAGGGCGGCCAGAGCGCCTTTGGTGCAGTTTAGCTCCTGGTTCTCCTGTGGTCTCTGCCCAAACGGCCAATCCCGGAGGGCGGGGCTGCTCGTGGCTCAGGACCCAGTGGCCGCCTGTGCCCTGTCACGACAATGGGGAAGGCCCTGCAGAGACCGGAGCAGGGGCAGACGGCGCCGAGGGGGTGCTCACGGCCAGGCCCAGGGCGGGCACCAGCAGGGCTGCGGGCGGGAACGCCTGGCCGTGGGTGACAGTGATTTAAGGGCACGGACAGAGGCCGTTTGGCTCGTCTGCTCACCCCTCTCGTCGATCCAGCGCCCGTAAATCTTCGTGTCCTCTCCCATGCTGGCCTTCTTTTTCCTTCTGCTTCCCTGCGTGGAAATAAATCCATCTCTCCCAGCCACCCAGCTCCCGTGCCAGGCAGCTCGGAGCCCCAGCCCTGGGTGGGGCAGCTGGGGGCTCGGTCCCACAGGGCTCTCGCATCCCCCACATGTCCTGTTCTGACTGTGTCTGGGCGTAACAGCTGTGTTGTCAGACACGGTGGCTGATCTTGCTCTGGTTGATGTTGAAGGAGACTGTTACGGCTGCGGTCGTATCTGGTATGCCGAGCACCCCTGCTCCGGCTGTAGCTGCACACGGCGGCCTGTTCTTGCTCCAGTCCTTGGGATGTGGTGGCTGTTCTCGCTCCGAGGGTCCTTCCTGGAGAGCAGCAGCGGAATGTGTTCTGCTGAGCTTTGGTTGTAGAGGGGACCCCTGACTCGCCTTCTGCCCTGGGTCTGCCCTGCCGCCCCTCGCTACTCCTCTGCCACCACCCCGGGGACCTGCTGGGTGACTTGTCCGTCTGGCGGCTCATACGTGTGCGCTCAGGAGTCACGGTCCTGGGCTGGACCTCCGCTGTCTCACCTGAAAGACGGGGACTGCCCACCCTGGCCAGCGCTGCTCATCCCCAGGGCCGCACCCTGACCACGGCCAGCAGCCACACGCCAGGCCTTCCACTGGAACACTGTTGACTCACACCCTCCCCGGGCCTGTGGGCAGCGGCCTCAGGCCACGTCTCCCACCCCGCGGGACTGGGTCATGGCATCTTGGCAGCCAGCGATGCCCTGGGACGTGCTGGTTCCCCACCTGGCCCGGGGCGTTGGGTGCTTCTGTCCCCCCACACCTCCCTGAGCTCCACGTGCCTATTAGAGGGGTGCAGGAATCTTCTAGAAGCCCGAGGGTCAGCCCTCTGCGGGGCGCCCCCTTCACACGAGAGGCGTTCCTGCAGGTCGGCCCCGTGCTGATCTTCAGTCGGGGTTCGGGGCCTTCCAGTCCACTAGGGGATGCGGCTGGGTCGCTGGCCAGCAGGGAAGGGGCCGGCTGTGGGTTGTGAGCCGGCACTGGCCCTGTGGTTCCAGGCGCTGAAGGACCCCACCCTGGCGGCGCGGAAGGACTTCCAGCGGGAGGCGGAGCTGCTCACCAACCTGCAGCACGAGCACATCGTCAAGTTCTACGGCGTCTGCGGGGACGGCGACCCCCTCATCATGGTCTTCGAGTACATGAAGCACGGCGACCTGAACAAGTTCCTCAGGTGAGCGCGGCCCGGCCCCGCCCCAGCTCTCCCCGGCCCCGCCCCGGCTTTGCCCGGCCCCGCCCCCACGCTCTCCCCGGCCCCGCCCCGCGCTCTCCCCTGGCCCCGCCCCGGCTCTCCCCGGCCCCGCCCCGCGCTCTCCCCGGCCCCGCCCCGCGCTCTCCCCGGCCCCGCCCCCGCTCTCCCCGGCCCCGCCCCGCGCTCTCCCCCGCCCCTGGACCCCCGCTCTCTCCCCACACTGAGTCTGGGGAAGAAGTGTGCTGGCACCTAGCATGGTGTGCACACCGGGGCCTGCCCTGACCTGGGGGCCTGGAGGCTCTGCTCAGGAGCCCCTGCTTCCAACTGCAGGGGAGTGGGGCCTGGGAGGGGTCCCAGGAGGAGCCCTGGCCTGTAACCTACAGCCAAGCCTCCAGCAGCCCCGGGTGCCTGCGGGCCCTCGGCTGCACAGGGAGGTCAGCCCCTCCCGCCCGGGAGCCTTCTCTGCAGATGTGTCTGGGGTGTGGAGAAGGAACAGTGCCCAGGGAGGGGCATGGCCCTCGGCGACCCTCGGTGACCCTCGGCGAGTCCCGGACAGCGCTGCCGTTCCTCCCGGGAGCCCTGGGCAGCTGTGTGATTGCAGAGTTCCCGCTGAGGTCCCGCTCAATGGCCGCTCTTAGAAGGCACACGTGGCCGCGGTGGCACTGTTTCCGGCCAGAGCTTGTTGTGGTCGTGGCCTGCCCAGGCCTGCCGTGAGCTTCTCAGGACCTGGAGGACCTGGGTGCAGGCAGCAAGAGCCCGGGGGCCCAGCCAGACGCTCTGTGTGGAGCTGCAGCATGGGTCCACCTTCCCCAGGGCCACTCTTGTCCCACGGCTGCCCCTTCTGGACAGCGCTGGGTGTGAAGGGTGGTCAGTGTGTGCATCTGTGGCCACCAGAGTCCCAGGGAGCAGAGGGGATGCTGGGCGTGGCACTTGGGGCAGGGTCTCTGCCCCAGCGCCTTTTGACACATTTGAGTTGGGGGCTGAGCATGGGGTCCTAGAGTTCAGTTATGGGAGGCAGGAGCCCTCCACTGAAAACCCATGAGCTCCCCCTCCAAGGGGAGCGGGCACCCAGACCCTGGCATGGGGGTGGCAGCAGGAGGATGTGGTTCCAGGTAGCAGGTGGGGAGGGGTCTTCCTAGGAAGCTGCCCTGGGGAGGAGAGTGGTCCTGGGGGACATCACTTCCTTTCCAGGGGCCTCAGCCCTCAGCGTGGGCCAGGCTTGGGTTTGCTGTGATTGGAACGAGCTGGTGTGAGGCCTCCGTGTTCTGCCCGAGGAACGTGACCACTGGGCTTCCCGGAGAGGCTGCCTGGGCCCCAGGTGCTGGACACGCCAGTCGGGATGTCCTGAGAGCCGTGGGGGGGGGGACGCCGTCTCTCAGCACTGAGGCCCCTGATGCCCCCTCACCCGCACATAGATGGGGCAGCGCTGCAGCCCCAATGCCCCCACAGGGACCCGGGCTGGAGAGGGGCTCACCCTCCTGAGATATCTGGGTCTTGCCCAGGCCCCTCCGGGGGTGGGGGTAGCACGACTGTCCTCCCGGGCACTTTGCCAACACTGTGCTGTGGACACCATCACTCTGTCTTCCTAGGTCAGCTTTTCCAGGGTGCCCGGGGCAGGGCTCTTAGCAACGGCTGCCCCAGCCTTCCTGGGGCTGGCCTGCTGGTGCTGAGGGACTGTGCCGCCCAGGCGGTGGTGTGGGGGTGGGCTGCAGCTCCCCAGCAGGCGGGCGGGCCGCTGGACAGCTCTCAGTCCACCGGAGATGAGTGTGGGTAACGGTGACTTTCAGTGGAATCTGGAGAGGCTGGAAGGCGGGCCGAGGCCTTGGGGTGGCCTGGGCTGCTCCGCACAGCCTCACCGATGGGGCCCTGGCTGTGTCCTGGCTCAACAGGCTCTCTGGAGGACAGAGTGATCGAGAAGTGGCCGATGGGACAGGTCAGTCAGGTGCCAGGAAAACAAATATGGCCTTGATTTGGGTGGAGGGGCTGCAGGGTCCCCAGGCCTCCTGAGCCATGGGGAGCTCTGCCCAGCCCAGAGCAGTGGAGTGGGGGCGCCTGGGCTGTGGTGGGAACTGCGAACAAGCCAGCTCCACAGGCCACCCAGAATGCTGGGGCCGCCCCAGGCCCCTTGGGAAGGCTCCTTCCTGTTCTCCTCCTGATTACCCACAAGGCCGTTCTGCAGCCTCCGGGGTGAGCTGGCCATCACTTTCTTCCTTTCCGTCGTGCAGTGGATCAAGGTGTCCAGAGCCTTGAACAGGGTCTGGCACTTGGCAAGCACTGTGGGAGCCGGCTGTTGGCCTGAGTCTCCCTGGAGAGTCCTGGGGGCATCACCCCCGGGCCGGAGTGGGCTTGCTCCCTGTCTGCTCGGTGTGCCAGCTGTCCTCCTGGCCGGGGCTCCGGCTATGATTTTCCCACACTCTGTGTAGCTTCAGGGGGGTGCACCCAGGCCGTGTGCCCCGCGGGAGAGGGCGGGGACCACAGCCCTCCCGGGGAGTTGTGAACGAGCTTGACGCCTCTCCCTCCCCACCCCGGCAGGGCCCATGGGCCGGACGCGATGATCCTGGTGGACGGGCAGCCGCGCCAGGCCAAGGGTGAGCTGGGGCTCTCGCAGATGCTGCACATCGCCAGTCAGATCGCCTCGGGCATGGTGTACCTGGCCTCCCAGCACTTCGTGCACCGGGACCTGGCCACCAGGAACTGCCTGGTCGGCGCCAACCTGCTGGTGAAGATCGGCGACTTCGGCATGTCCCGGGACGTGTACAGCACAGATTACTACAGGGTAAGGCGGCCTCGCTGGCTGCAGTCCTCCGTGCCTTGCTACCTGTCTTTGTTGTTGTCCATTAACCCTGTCACTCGGGGCACACGGATGCACAGCTTGCCCGGGCATGCACTGGACGGCTCTCTCTAGCCACTCCCGCCTCCTAACATACGTGTGCAGTTTCTCCGGGGTATCCCCCTACTCTTTTCCACTCTGCCGTCTGCCTGGGCCCTCCCATCTGCTTGTGTCTCTGCACGGGTGCTGATTCTTCATGCCAACAGACTCATGTGTGTAGCCCAGATGCACGCTGGACAAGCCCAGCGTGGTGTCACATATAACCATCTACCAACCCAGTTCCCACCATGCCTCACCCACATGCCTCTCACTCTCTGAAATGCTCCAGTGGCCAATCGTAGCCCCCATGGGACGTAGATCAAGCAGGAGGCGGGTAGTGCTGGCAGAGCCCCCGGCTTTGGAGGGGTGGGGGCGTGTGCTCAGATGCCCCCATGGCGAGAGGACAGCAGGCCCCCAGCGAGCTTTCTGCTCACGCTGGGGTCTTACGCGCTGGCAGTGGCCTCTGTTAGCAGGTGTCCAGTGCTCCCAGCGTCATGCCCCCTCCTGTGGGTCCCTGAGTGGTTCTGACAGTGTCGTCATCACGAGGCAAAGGATACGCGGCCCCGAGCGTTGTAGTTCCAGGAGGGGGACGTGGTGTGGCCTGGGACAAGATGGGATGGCCTCCACACGCTGAGTGGGGAGAGGCCTGAAGTGTGGACCATTTGCCTTGGGGGCATTGAAGGGACGTGGGTAGCAGGTGCTAGCAAGCAGGGGTCATGTCTAGAGATCGAGGGGTGGCTCACTCTGTCCAGGCTGCTCCAGGCTGGGCTGGGTGGTCCACACAGCAGGGGTGGGCTTCTAAGACCACGGCACTGACATGCGTGACTGTGAGGGATGCCTCCTGGTTCCTAGATGCCCTCTCGCTGTGTCTCCCAGGGTGGGAGGGGCAAGCACCTTTCTGGGGTCTCTGGAAGGGCATTTGTCCCTGCGGCCCCTCCCCCAGCACCATCACCTCGGGGTGGATTCCGTGTAGGATGATGAGGGTCCATACTCGCGCAAAGGCACTCAAGTTTCTGTCTCACTTCTTTGTAGACGTTCGATATGATTGTCCCGCGGGCCTGGGCGTGGCGGGCCAGGGGCTGGACTTGGGGGTGGCCTGGGCGTGGCGGGCCAGGGCTGGACTTGGGGGTGGCCTGGGCGTGGCGGGCCAGGGGCTGGACTTGGGGGTGGCCTGGGCGTGGCGGGCCAGGAGCTGGACTTGGGGGTGGCCTGGGCGTGGTGGGCCAGGGCTGGACTTGGGGGTGGCCTGGGCGTGGCGGGCCAGGAGCTGGACTTGGGGGTGGCCTGGGCGTGGCGGGCCAGGAGCTGGACTTGGGGGTGGCCTGGGCGTGGCGGGCCAGGGTCTGGACTTGGGGGTGGCCTGGGCGTGGTGGACCAGGTGCCGGATTTGAGAGTGGCCTGGGATCGTGGACTAGGGGCGGGGCGTGGACTTGGGGGTGGTGTGTGCAGATCCCTTTCCTGTGGGTGCTCCTGGTGGCCTTGCTTCCCCGAGGTTGCCCTGACGTTAAAGCTGACCACTCAGGAAGCCTAGAGAAGGAGGTGATGCTGCAAAAGGCCTTGTGGACAGAGCCTTGTTCACTGCGCAGCCAGAGACTCCGACGATAGACCTCACGGCAGCCGTGGGCGGGGAAGCCCCAGGTGGGAGAGCCACGTCCACAGCAGAGTGGGCAGAGCGAGGCCACCACACAGCCCGAGGGGCTTCTCCAGCCGCAGTGCCCCTGGTGGGAGCACGGTGAGGGAACCTGGCAGGAGACGGGAGTGTTCGTCTTCAGCACCCAGTCCACTCTTCCAGGCGTTCCCAAGACAGGATCTGTGGGGTTCCCCGGGCCCCTGGGCCAGGGCTTCTCACAGTGCAGCCCCAGAGGCACCATGCACTGCCTTTGTGCTCTGGGTGGTGCATGTGCTGTGTGAGGTGTGTGCTGGGTGGTGCGAGTGCTGTGTGCTATGTGGTGTGTGTGTGCTGTGTGGTCAGCGTGTGCTGTGTGGTGCATGTGCTATGTGGTGGGTGTGCTGTGTGGTGGGTGTGCTGTGTGGTGCATGTGCTGGGTGGTAGGTGTACTGGGTGGTAGGTGTGCTGGTGGTGCATGTGCTGGGTGGTGCGTGTGCTGTGTGAGGTGTGTGCTGGGTGGTGCGAGTGCTGTGTGCTATGTGGTGTATGTGTGCTGTGTGGTCAGCGTGTGCTGGGTGGTGCGTGTGCTGGGTGGTGCGTGTGCTGTGCTCGGCTTCCACCAGGGCTTGCAGGGATAACCCTTCCCTGTGTGTGGGCACAGGGGCCTGGGAAGCGGTGAGAAATGGCCACACTCCAGGTTCCTCACTCCTGCTACACGAGGTCCAAGCCAGGCTGCGGTGAGGCCAGCCGGTCCCGAGGACGAATCACGAGTGGGCAGGGACTGCCTGCAGCCTGTGCCTCTGGGACGGCGTGGCCCTGCAGCTGGGGCGGGGCGCCGTCTGCGGCTCCGGGAGCAGCCGGGCGCTTGTGCCCCTCACCCCCCACCGCAGCTCCCCTTCCTGTTCAGCTGTGAAATGAGGAGACAGTGGACTTGCGGAGGCCGCAGCGCTGACCCAGCCTCTTGCGCACTCGGGGTGCGCAGCCTGGGCAGCCGTCCTGGGCCGGCGTGTGCTCCCAGCCTCCGAGCCGCTGCCTATTTACGGAGTGGTGATGCCGGCGTTGACTCCGCAAGGTGCTCTCGCATCTTCACCAGCCCTCACACGCCGAAGGCTGGGCCGCTCCAGGGGACTCCGACGTCCAGATGCAAGTCCTGGGCCGGAGGAAGGGCCCTCCTGGCCACGGATGACGAGTGGAATTACATGGAGCAGCCCTGAGTGGCCGGCCCCGGGAGCGTGCGAGCCGTGACTGCTGTACGTGTGGGCCTGGGCCAGTGCTCGTCCCCGTCTGCCCTGCTCAGTCTAAACCCAAGTGTGAGCTCAGCCGCCTGAGACTGTGCTGTCCAGTGCCCAGGGCGGAGGCCGGGGGAGCTGACTTGTCCCGGAGAGCAGGAGCCGGGGCGGGTCCTCCCTGCGGCCGGTACCCGGGGCAGGTGTGCAGCCCTGCTCCCCTCAGTTACTGAAGTCTGGTGGCCTAAGACTTGCTGGCTTCTCATGTCTAATGTAGGTGCACACACACAATTCATGCCTGGCTGTGCACACGTGTGTGTGCGCATGAGTAAGTGCACCTGTGCATACATGCCTGTGTTCGCTCACACACACATGTTGCATGGTGGGTGTGTGTTCATGTGTATTGTGTCATGCATGTGTGCACACGAGTGAGTGTGCCTGTACATGCATTCATGTGTGCACTCACCTTCACACACTTGTGTTCATATGCATGCTGTCACTATGAGTGTGTTCATGTGTGTCCACATACACATTGGTACTGTAGGTGTGGTCATATGTGTGTCATACATACATACACTCACACGTGCACACATGTATTCACATACATGCAATGTGTTCACATGCATGTCAGCACTATTGGAGCGCTTATGTGTGTCATGCATGCACGAACACACTCAGACATGCACACATGTGTTCACATGCATGTTGGCACTCTGTGTATGTCCATGCATTCTGTGCATGCATTTGCACACAAATGCACATGTGTTTACACATGTGTGTTCACATGCATGTTGGCACCAGGTGTATGTCCACACAGGCCATGCATATATTTGTACACACATGTGTTTATACACGTGTGTTCACATGCATGTTGGCACTGTGGGTGTGTGTTGTGCATGTGTGTGCCTGCTTGCCCAGTACAGAGTCCAGAGAACGCACAAAGGGTGTGAGGAGCCGAGGAGACAGCTCCTCACCATCCTTTTGCATCGTGATTCTCTAAGCAAAGAGGCCCGGTCTGGCTCACATGTAAGAGGCGTGTGGCCGGCCTGCAGAGGTGAGCTGACGTCCCCACCACATATCCAGGCAGAGCCAACGGTGCCACGGCGGCTCGTCCTCTGTGAAGATGTGGCTGGCATGCCTTTCCTCCCGGGACCCCTGCCTCAGTGCCCCAAAGACTTCCTTTCACACTTGCCTGGGCAGCAGCCATTACCCCTCCCGGCATTTCTGATAGCTCCTTTGGGCTCTTAAGATTGGCATTGAAGTCTAGGATCCGCAGAAGCTCCCAGGGCCCTGAGGGGCGGGGCCTGAGATTCGCTCCTGTGACTTTGGGGCTTGGTGACTTTCCGAGCCCCAGGACGAAAGGGCTGCTGTGGTTGGTGCCTGGCTGCTCGCGGTCCAGAGGCCTTGAGGCCATTGTGTTGCCCCTGCTGTGGGTGTGCCTGGCACTCAGGAGGTGCCATACAAATTAAAGCCAGAACTGGAATTTGGAGGAATGGGTGCGGCTCGGGCTGGAGGAGCCCAACAGGCAACCAGGCACCAGGCAGGTGGGGCAGCCCTGGAGGAAGGGGCGGCAGCCCAGCAGCAGGGCCAGGGCGAGCTTTTCTGTCAGGTAGGATGCTCAGGGGGCAGCGGTCATCTGGCTCAGGAGGGTCCGAGTGCGGCCCTTGTCGGGATGGAGCCGTGAGTCTGGGACAGGTGCCGGGCGGGTGCCAAGCATCCAGGGAGGCACAGGGGCTGTGGGCAGGCCAGGCAGCTGGTAGCAAGGCCCCCAGGCGCTCCTGGGACAGGGATGACCGTCACCCCTGGACGCAGGAATAAGGCAGGTGAAGCCAGCCTGGCTGGTGGAACGTGTGGCTCCGTGGCTCTCGGGCCCACAGAGCCTGGGTTGAACCTCTGCTCCAGTCTGCGTGACTCTGGGCAAGCTGTTAGCCTTCCTGTGCTGCCAATTGTGACAGAGGCCGCTGGCCCCGAGCGTGTGTGTTTTGCTACACGGGATAAGAGTTAGCAAGTGTAAAGCTCTTAAAATTATAAATGCCCCACAACTCTCACATGTGGATACTAAGACTGGAGCTAGCAATGCGTGCCTTCTCCAATGTCCGCGTGAACGAGCCCCACCTGGCAGGTGCATCAATCAGGCCTGGCGACTGCTGGGTTGACAGCTGCAGGGTGGGGTCACACGTGCAGCCCCAGCCTAAGCCTCCTCTGGGTCACAGGACCGTTGGACAGGCGTGCTTGCTGGGCGCAGCCTCCCGCACAGGGCTCTCCCCTCCTTCGAGTGAGACCTCGGCCCGCTGGCCAGCTGGGCGGGAGTGCGCGTGGGGTGAGTTAATGGGCCCGGCCTGGCAGTGGGGCCTGTCCTTCTGTCGGGGCCTCACTGGAACTGTGATGTCGCCACAGGGTCCCTGGGGGCAGAGAGGGACAGCCTGGGCCCGCGTGGTGACTCTCGGGAGAGACAGCAGGGTGTCCTCAATTCCTGCCACTCCCACGGCCTCCCTGTAGAGATGGTCCCTGAGATCGTCTTCTGGGCTTGCAAACCCTTGGTGTCACGCGACGCTTGCTGGCAGTGGGCAGAGGCAAACCTGTAAGACCTGCAGGTGGTGGAAACAGGCGGGGAGACACCCTGGGAGCAGATTGGAAAGGAAAAGGAGCAGCTCCTGTTCCACGCCTTGGGGGATGCTGGCTGGCGATGCGCTTGGGGGTTGTCCTGGCCCAGCCCCCACGGGACAGGTGAGGGCGCCTGCATCCCCAGACAGAGGTCTGGCAATTCCCAAGCCCACGCCTCTCGGGGGACAGCACAGGTCCCCCGGCGGTGGACTCTGTTCTCTCTGGTGCCGTCAGCGTCCTGTGAGCCTGCCTGGATCACTCCTGTTACAGACAGGTGAACGGAGGCGCAGGGGGGTTCCACAGTGGGCGAGGGCCCTCAGATGGGAGGTCTCTCATGATTGGAGCTGGATCGGTACGGTTACAAGTGTGACCCCATAACGCCCGGTTCTGTGCCCTCCTTCGGGGTTTGTGTCAGGGCTGCTCAAGGAGAGGAGGCAGACATCGGGATGGCTCGGGGCTGGGCACTGAGGCGAGCGGGGAGACCCTCCCTTGGAGGGTGGGGGAGGGGGGCCTGGGTGAGCGGGGTGCTGGGCAGGAGGGGGCCTGTGGCCCCTAAAACGTGGGCAGCGGTGGCTGCTGTGTCCACCGTGGAAACCAGTCCTGCAGGCCGTCTGCCGACGCAGGCTGGCGCACGGTGGTGGCATGTGTGCACTTTGTCATGGCGAGGTCAGCGCCATCGCTCCGTTGGGAGCGTAGGCTCTCAGTTTCGGTAACGTCTTCAAGGCGGACTTTCCTGTTCTGGCTAAAACTTGCTGAGTCGTCAGGGGAAAACAGATGGATCCAAACCAAGAACTTCCAGAGCGGCAGGACGAACCGTGGTGGGGTGGGAGCCCAGAGCGGCCCCTCGCCTGCCTGCTGGGCCCGCGTGCCTCCCTGGAATGGTGAGGGCCACGGAGGTGCGTGTGGCTGTGGCTCCGTGGACTTTGACCTGTGTCCTGTGAGGCACCTGGAGGTTCTTCCTTCTTCCTGGTGTCCTCGGGCGGAGGGGACGCGGCTCCAGGGGAGGCCACCCTTGAGCCCACAGCGTTCTCGTGAGGAGGCTGTGATGGGCCCACGCTGGGGCGACAGCATGGACGTTTGAACACGGAAGCAGGGAAACGCAGGGCCAGGCTCTCCATCCAGGCGGAGCCGAGTCTGGTAGCGCCCTCCCCCCCCCGGTCTGCCCCAGGCTCTCCATCCAGGCGGAGCCGCGTCCGGAGTGCCCCCCCCCCCCCCCCCCCCCCCCCCCCCCCCCCCGGTCTGCCCCAGGCTCTCCATCCAGGCGGAGCCGCGTCCGGAGTGCCCTCCCCCTCGGTCTGCCCCAGGCTCTCCATCCAGGCAGAGCGGAGTCCGGAACGCCCTCCCCCTCGGTCTGCCCCAGGCTCTCCATCCAGGCGGAGCCAAGTCCGGAGCGCCCTCCCCCTCGGTCTGCCCCAGGCTCTCCAACCAGGTGGAGCCGAGTCTGGAGTGCCCTCCCCCTCGGTCTCCCCTCCACACGTGGACCCCAGGTGGCAGGAGGGGGCAGCACAGTGGGCTGCGTGTGGGGTCACCTGCGGGGCTGGTCCCGAGCGCTGGGGTGGGGCTGGGCCTCTGCATCTTTGCTGACCGTGCCCGAGGGCCCAGCCACTCGAGGGGAAGGGCCATGGGCCCCGGAATGTTCCAGAGCGTGAGAATGAGGCAGGGGCCTCCTGGGCCTCACAAAGACTGCGGGGAGGAGGGGTAGAGCACGTGTCCCTGTCCTGATGTGGACTCTGTGTGTGGGTCCTGTGTCCTGAGGTGGACTCTGTGTGGTGCCCGTGTCCCTGTCCTGAGGTGGACTCTGTGTGTGGGTCCTGTGTCCTGAGGTGGACTCTGTGTGGTACCCGTGTCCCTGTCCTGAGGTGGACTCTGTGTGTGGGTCCTGTGTCCTGTGGTGGATCAGTGTGTGGTGCCCGTGTCCCTGTCCTGAGGTGGACTCTGTGTGTGGTGCCCGTGTCCCTGTGCTGAGGTGGGCTCTGTGTGTGGTGCCCGTGTCCCTGTCCTGAGGTGGATCAGTGTGTGGGTCCTGTGTCCTGTGGTGGATCAGTGTGTGGTGCCCGTGTCCCTGTCCTGAGGTGGACTCTGTGTGTGGTGCCCGTGTCCCTGTGCTGAGGTGGACTCTGTGTGGTACCCGTGTCCCTGTCCTGAGGTGGATCAGTGTGTGGTGCCCGTGTCCCTGTGCTGAGGTGGGCTCTGTGTGTGGTGCCCGTGTCCCTGTCCTGATGTGGACTCTGTGTGTGGGTCCTGTGTCCTGAGGTGGATCAGTGTGTGGTGCCCGTGTCCCTGTCCTGTGGTGGATCAGTGTGTGGTGCCCGTGTCCCTGTCCTGAGGTGGATCAGTGTGTGGTGCCCGTGTCCCTGTGCTGAGGTGGACTCTGTGTGTGGTGCCCATGTCCCTGACCTGAGGTGGACTCTGTGTGTGGTACCCGTGTCCCTGTCCTGTGGTGGATCAGTGTGTGGTACCCGTGTCCCTGTGCTGAGGTGGACTCTGTGTGGTGCCCGTGTCCCTGTGCTGAGGTGGACTCTGTGTGTGGTACCCGTGTCCCTGTGCTGAGGTGGACTCTGTGTGGTACCCGTGTCCCTGTCCTGAGGTGGACTCTGTGTGTGGTGCCCGTGTCCCTGTGCTGAAGTGGACTCTGTGTGTGGTGCCCGTGTCCCTGTGCTGAAGTGGACTCTGTGTGTGGTGCCCGTGTCCCTGACCTGAGGTGGACTCTGTGTGTGGTACCCGTGTCCCTGTGCTGAGGTGGACTCTGTGTGTGGTGCCCGTGTCCCTGTGCTGAGGTGGGCTCTGTGTGTGGTGCCCGTGTCCCTGTCCTGAGGTGGATCAGTGTGTGGGTCCTGTGTCCTGTGGTGGATCAGTGTGTGGTGCCCGTGTCCCTGTGCTGAGGTGGACTCAGTGTGTGGTACCCGTGTCCCTGTCCTGAGGTGGATCAGTGTGTGGTGCCCGTGTCCCTGTCCTGTGGTGGATCAGTGTGTGGTACCCGTGTCCCTGTCCTGAGGTGGACTCTGTGTGTGGTGCCCGTGTCCCTGTGCTGAGGTGGACTCTGTGTGGTGCCCGTGTCCCTGTGCTGAGGTGGACTCTGTGTGTGGTGCCCGTGTCCCTGTGCTGAGGTGGATCAGTGTGTGGTGCCTGTGTCCCTGTCCTGAGGTGGACTCTGTGTGGTGCCCGTGTCCCTGACCTCAGGTGGACTCTGTGTGTGGTGCCCGTGTCCCTGTGCTGAAGTGGACTCTGTGTGTGGTGCCCGTGTCCCTGTGCTGAAGTGGACTCTGTGTGTGGTGCCCGTGTCCCTGTGCTGAGGTGGACTCTGTGTGTGGTGCCCGTGTCCCTGTGCTGAGGTGGACTCTGTGTGTGGTGCCTGTGTCCCTGTCCTGAGGTGGATCAGTGTGTGGGTCCTGTGTCCTGTGGTGGATCAGTGTGTGGTGCCCGTGTCCCTGTCCTGAGGTGGACTCAGTGTGTGGTACCCGTGTCCCTGTCCTGAGGTGGATCAGTGTGTGGTGCCCGTGTCCCTGTCCTGTGGTGGATCAGTGTGTGGTACCCGTGTCCCTGTGCTGAGGTGGACTCTGTGTGTGGTGCCCGTGTCCCTGTCCTGAGGTGGACTCTGTGTGTGGTTCCTGTGTCCTGAGGTGGACTCTGTGTGTGGTGCCCGTGTCCCTGTGCTGAGGTGGACTCTGTGTGGTGCCCGTGTCCCTGTCCTGAGGTGGACTCTGTGTGGTGCCCGTGTCCCTGTGCTGAGGTGGACTCTGTGTGGTACCCGTGTCCCTGTGCTGAGGTGGACTCTGTGTGTGGTGCCCGTGTCCCTGTGCTGAGGTGGACTCTGTGTGGTGCCCGTGTCCCTGTCCTGAGGTGGACTCTGTGTGGTGCCCGTGTCCCTGTGCTGAGGTGGACTCTGTGTGGTGCCCGTGTCCCTGTGCTGAGGTGGACTCTGTGTGTGGTGCCCGTGTCCCTGTGCTGAGGTGGACTCTGTGTGTGGTACCCGTGTCCCTGTGCTGAGGTGGACTCTGTGTGTGGTACCCGTGTCCCTGTCCTGTGGTGGATCAGTGTGTGGTGCCCGTGTCCCTGTCCTGAGGTGGATCAGTGTGTGGGTCCTGTGTCCTATGGTGGATCAGTGTGTGGTACCCGTGTCCCTGTCCTGAGGTGGACTCTGTGTGTGGTGCCCGTGTCCCTGTGCTGAGGTGGATCAGTGTGTGGTGCCCGTGTCCCTGACCTGAGGTGGATCAGTGTGTGGTGCCCGTGTCCCTGACCTGAGGTGGACTCTGTGTGGTGCCCGTGTCCCTGTCCTGAAGTGGACTCTGTGTGTGGTGCCCATGTCCCTGTGCTGAGGTGGATCAGTGTGTGGTACCCGTGTCCCTGTGCTGATGTGGACTCAGTGTGGTGCCCGTGTCCCTGTGCTGAGGTGGATCAGTGTGTGGGTCCTGTGTCCTGTGGTGGAT